>NC_047671.1:46360277-46998402 GCF_011762505.2 Arvicanthis niloticus
TCATCAAAGGCTACTCTCTCCATACAGCTACTGAGATGCCCAACTCAGAAAGCATTTTTCAATGGCTGATGTGTAGTCTAAACTACCTCACAGTGTGGTTCATCACACACTTTTGGAATATATTATTTTTAGGATATCGGGCCTTGTACTTGGGGTGAGAAGATAAGTAGAACATAGTGCAAGTAACTTCCGATAGAACAGAAGGATAGTCTTGGAAATAAGACTTTCTAGTAGGATTTGTGCTAAGTGGTAAGGTGGAAGATAATAGGAGACCTTAGCTTAGCCTGG
The DNA here is from genome assembly GCF_011762505.2 of Arvicanthis niloticus. Lineage (NCBI taxonomy): Eukaryota > Metazoa > Chordata > Mammalia > Rodentia > Muridae > Arvicanthis > Arvicanthis niloticus. The sequence continues at coordinate 46,360,566 of NC_047671.1, forward strand.
GAATCAATGAAATGTTTCTGCTGCCGATGACACCTGACCTGAATGCTAGAGACATAGCAGGAGTAGTCAAATGTCACAGAAATTTCCTTATCCAATCTATTTGCAGCGGGAGACCTATGATTGGATAGGGAAAAGGGAGGCAGAGCTAAGGGTGGCAGAGACAGAAACGCAGAGAGAAACATGGGAGGAGAGTGAGGAAGGCGAAGGAGAAATGGCAGCAGACGTAGACCCGTGTGGTTTCAAGTATATAGGTAGATATGAAATCTAAAGGTTAGGAAAATTGGGATAACCTTCTAAGTTGTGTGGGCATCTTGTGTATTGAGATTTTATTTTATTTTTATTTTTTATTGGATATTATGTTTATATTTCAGATTTTATCCCCTTACCCCATTCCCTCCACCACCAGAAACTTCCTATCCCATCCCCCCTCCTCCTGCTTCTATGAGGATGTGCCCCACCTATACCTCCACTCCCACCTCTCCACCCTCGAATTCCCTCCCACTCGGTGTTCAGCCTTCATGGGACCAAGGATCTCCTCTCCCACCTATGCCCAATAAGGCCATCCTCCCCAACATAAACAGATGGAGTCATGGGTCTCTCCCTATGTACTCTCAGGCTGGTGGTTTAGACCCTGGGGAGCTCTGGTTGATTGGTATTGTTGCTCTCCTCATGGGGCCACAAACCCTTTCAGCTCCTTCAGTCTTCTTTCTAACTTCTCCATTGGGAACCCCTTGATCAGATCAGTGGTTAGCTGTGAGCATCTGCCTCTGAATATGACAGACTCTGGCAGACTTCTAAGGAGACAGCTATATCAGGCTCTTGTCAGCATGCACTTCCTGCCATCCACATCAGCATCTACCTTTGGTGACTGCACATGGGATAGATACCCAGGTGGAATGGTCTCTAGACGGCCAGCCCCTCCTTCAGTTTCTGTCCCACACTTTGTCTCCATATTTGCTCCCTTGAGTATTTTGTTACTCCTTCTAAGTAGGACCGAGGCATGCACACTTGATCTTCCTTCTTCATGAGCTTCATATGGTCTGTGAGTTGGATATTGGCTATTTTAAGCTTTTGGGCTAATATCCGCTTATCAGTGAGTGAATACCATGTGTATTCTTCTGTGATTGGGTTAACTCACTCAAGATGACATTTTCTAGTTCCATCCATTTTCCTAAGAATTTCTCGAATTCATTATTTTTAATAGATGAGTAATACTCCATTGTGTAAATGTACCCCATTTTTTAAATCCATTTCTCTGTTGAAGGACATTTGGTTCTTTCCAGCTTCTGGCTGTTATAAATAAGGCTGCTATGAACATAGTGGAGCATATGTCCTTGTTATATGTTGGAGCATCTTCTGGGTATAAGCCCAGGAGTGGTCGGTCTGTCTGTCTGTCTGTCTGTCTGTCTGTCTGTCTGTCTCTCTCTCTCTCTCTCTCTCTCTCTCTCTCTCTCTCTCTCTCTCTCTCTCTCCCTCCATTGGTTAACTTTAAGCCTTAGAGTTTTTCTTTAAGCCTTAGAGTTTTACTTTTTCTGGGTTACTGGGAGGTGGGTCAGCCAACAACTGGGTGGTTATGGCTATGAGGGAACTAGTGGCTCCAGGAACAAGTGAACTGGAGCTGGAAGCACAGCCACTGGTTACTATGGGGGCAAGCTAGAGAGACTAGCCAGGCAAAACCAGCTCAGGAGCTTCAGCCATGCCAAAGGGCTTGCAGAGACAAAAATGAGCGTAGTGGGGGAACTTGGCGGCAGAGTCAGGAAGCCAGCTGAATGCCATTTTTCCAAAGATAGGAAGGAAACATAAATATCTTATACAAATGGCCACCTGTAAACAGGTAAGAAGAACTTTGCTATGTCAACATCTCTGCATTACATATACAGAGCCACAAAACTATATCTGGTTATGTGAAGTTTATCCTATAGATGATAAAATAAAGAATAAGAAAAAGCATTTTATATGCCTAGGGCAATGCTGCCTATTTGCACTGAGGAGGTTTCATGCAAAGCCTGATGTCAAAGTTCAACCATCTTAAGTCCCAAATGTTGCAGTGTTGCTCTGGCCCACAAGACATGTATTGGCCATAATAATTTTCCCCAAAGAAATCTCCTATTAGGTGAAATGTATATGCCTCTACTTGGAAAATGGTGAGAAAGAACCAAGAAAATGTAGCACAGACATATTAGATAGAAAGTCATTGGCCATTAAACATTAACAAGACATTATGTAACAATGTTGAAATAAAGTAAGTCATTGAGAACATTTAGATTGATTTAGTACAAGGCTTGGTATATGACCATATTCATAATCTGTGGTGAAATGCTTTGTTTCTATAGTATCCACTTGGACACACTGTCTGCATTTCTACTTCAGGTCCAGCTGCACAGGACCAACATCTCTTGGTCTAGAGGACTTTGGTGTTTGCTGATCTATGGTGAATTTTACCTACATCTCTTTTCTTGCCCCTTAGGAATCAGATCAAATGCCACTCCTTCAGAGAAGCATTTCCCAGACCCCAGGAAAATTAGTATAAATACGCATTTTTAATATAATAATTTTTTATTAATTTATTGATATATTAATTTTATATCCCCTTCCTCCTCTACTCCCACTCTCAAAACCACTATCCCCCATAATCCTTCCCTTCATCTCTGAGAAGAGAAGACACCCCATCCCCACCCCATGTGTACCAACCTAACCTGGTACACCAAGTAGCAGTAGATTAAACACATCCTCCCTTTCCCACTGAGGCCAGATAAGGCAGCCCAGCTAGGGAAATGTAATCCAAAGGCAGGCAACAGAGTCAAAGACAGTCCATGCTCCAATCAATTGTTATGAGACCCACATGAATACCAAGCTGCACATTTGCTACTTATGTGTAGAGGTCCAGCCCCTTTGTGCTCTTTGCTTGGTGGTTCAGTCTCCTTGAGCCCCCTTGGGTTCAGGTTAGTTGATTCTGTAGATCTTCTTGTGGTGTCCTTGACACTTGGCTCCCTCAATTCTTCTTCCCACTCTACAAAACTCCTTGAGCTTGGCTTAATGTTTGGCTGTGGGTCTCTGCATCTCAGAGGACAATTATTCTAGGTCCCTGTCTACAAGCATAGCAGAGTTTTATTAATAATGTCAGGGGTTGGCTTGCAAGTTGGGTCAGTCATTGGTTGGCCATTCCCTCAATCACTGCTCCATCTTTATCCCTGTACATCTTGTAGGCAAGACAAATTGTAGGTTGAAGGCTTTGAGACTGGGTTGGTGTCTCAATCCCGCCATTGAAAGTCTTTTCTGGTTATTGGAAATGATTTCAGGTTTCATACCCCCCTTTACTAGAAGTTTTAGCTAGGGCCACTCTCATAGATCCCTGGGAGTTTCTACTGTCCTAAGTTTCTAGCTCATCCCAGAGATGCCCCTCCAATATCGATTATAGTTCTCTCCCTCAGTGAGATTTAAGTGTTTATGTCTTCCCTGTACTCAATGAGGTTTAGGTGTTTCCCCTTGGGTCCTCCTTGCTAAGTGTTTAGCTTGTTAGCTTCTTTAGGTCTATAAATTTTAGCATGGCTGTCCTACATTTTATGGCTAATAAGTACTTATATGTGAGTACATAACATGCCTGTCTCTCTGGGTCTGAGTTACCTCACTCAGGGTAAAGTTTTCTAGTTTCATCCATTTGCTTACAAATTGCACTATGTCCTCGTGTTTAATAGCTGAGTGGTATTTCACTGTGGAAATGTACCACATTTTTTTTTTATCCATTCTTTGAGGGACATCTAGGTTGTTTCTAGTTTCTGGCTATTATAACTGAGCAAGTGTCCTTGTGGGGGCATTTTTGGAGTATATGCCCAGGAGTGGTATACCTGGGTCTTGAGGTAGAATTATTCTCAATTTTCAGAGAAACTGCCAAGTTGATTTTCAGGTGGTTGTACAAGTCTTCACTACCACCTGCAATGGAAGAGTGTTTCCCTTGATCCACATCCTTGCCAACATGTGCTTGGATTTTTTTTTTTATCTTAACTGTCCTGATAGATAAAAGATGGAATCTCAGAAATAATTTGATTTACATTTCCTTAATGACTAAGGATGTTGTACATCTTTGTAAGTGCTTCTTGGCCATTAAATATTCTTCTGTTGAGAAATCTGTTTATATCTGTAACCCATTTTTACTTGGGTTACTTGGTTTCTAATTTCTTGAGTTATTTGTATATTTTATCTATTAGCCCTCTGTCAAGTTTAGAATCGTTGAAGATCTTTTTCTATTCAGTAGGCTGTCATTTTTCCTATTGATTGTATTCTTTGCCCTACAGAAGCTTTTCAGTCTCATGAGGTCCCATTTATTAATTGTTGATTCTGTTCAGGAAGTTGTCTCCTATACCAATTCATTCAAAGCTATTCCCCACTTCTCTTCTGTCAGATTTAGTGTATCCAGTTTTATGTTGAGGTCTTTGATCCACTTGAATTTGAGTTTTGTGCAGGGTGATAAATATGGGTCTATTTTCATTCTTCTATATGTAGAGATCCAGTTAGACCAGCACCATTTGTTGAAGATTTTTCCCTTCCCACCCCCATTGTATGGTTTTGGTTTCTTTGTCAAAAATTCAGCATTTGTATGTGTATGTGTTTATTTCTAGGTCTTCGATTGAATTTCACTGATCACCTGTCTCCTTTTATTTCAGTACCATGCAGTTTTTATTTCTATTGTTCTGTAATACAACTTAAAATTAGGGATGGTGATACTTCTAGAAGTTCTTTTATTGTTTAGGATTGCTTTTAGCTATCCTGAGTTTTTTTGTTTATCTTTGTGAAGTTGAGCATTGCTCTTCAGAGGTCTGTAAAGAATTGTTTTGAAATTTTGATGGTAATTGCATTGAATGTGTAGACTGGTTTTGGTAGGATGGCCATTTTTACTACTGATCTAAGAGGATGGGCTATCTTTCCATTTCCTGATATCTTCCTCAGTTTCATCAGAAACTTGAAGTTCTTGTCATACAGGTCTTTCACTTGCTTGATTAGAGTTGCGCCAAGATATTTTATATTATTTGTGGCTATTGTGAAGGTTGTTGTTTTCCTGATTTCATTCTCAGCCTGTTTATTTTTTGTAGATAGAAAGGCTATTGATTTTTTTTTGAGTTATTTATTTTAATCCAGACACTTTGCTGAAGATATTTATTGGCTGTAGGGTAGGCTGGTAGAATATTTGGGGTCATTTGTATATAATATCATATCATATGAGAATAGATACACTTTAACTTTTTCTTTTCCAATTTGTATCCCGTTGATCTCCTTTAATTGTTTTATTGCTGTAGCTAGAATTTCATGCTCTGTATTGAATAAATACAGAGAAAGTGGGCAGCCTTGTCCCTGATTTTAGTGGAATTGCTTTAAGTTTCTCTTCATTTAATTTGATGTTGGTATTGGCCTGCTGTATGTTGCTTTTATTATCTTTAGGTATGCATCTTGTTTCCTCAAGATTTTTAACATAAAGGAGTGTTAGATTTTGTCAAAGGCTTTTGGTCATCTAATGAGATGATGGTGTGATTTTTTTTTTCTCTCAGTTTGTTTATATGGTAGATTACACTGATGGATTTTTGTATATTGAACCATCCCTATATCCCTGGAATGAAGCCTACTTTCTCATGATGAATGGTGTTTTGGATGTGTTCTTGAATTCAATTTGTGAGTATTATTAATTAGCATCTTTGCATCAATGTTCATAAGGGAAATGAGTCTAGAAGTCTCTTTTTTGTTGAGTCTGTGTGTGGTTTAGGTATCAGGCTCTCTGTGGCTTCATAAAAAGAGTTTGGCAATCTTCCTTCTGTATCAGTTTTGTGGAATAGCTTGAGGAGTATTGGTATTAGCTCTTCTTTGAAATTTTGTAGAACTCTGTGCTAAAACAATTTGGTCTTGAACTTTCTTTGAATGGGAGATTTTAATGACTGCTTCTATTTCCTTAGGGGTTATAGGAGTGTGTAGATTATTTACCTGATTCTGATTTGTCTTTGGTAAGTGGAATATATCCAGAAAATCATCCATTTTATTTAGATTTTCCAATTTTGTGGAGTATGGGCTTTTGAAATAACACCTAATGATTCTTTTGATTTCCTCTCTGTCTATTGTTTTGTCCCTATTTTTATTTCTGACTTTGTTAATTGGGATCTTGTCTCTCTGTTTGTTAGGTAGTTCTGCTAAGGGTTTGTCTGCCTTGTTGATTTTCTCAAAGAATCAGTTCTTCTTGGTTTCATTGATCCTTTATTATTATTATTTTTGTTTTTATTTATTGGTTTCAGCCCTAAGATTGATTATTTCCTGTTATCTCTTCAACTTTCATGTATTTCCTTCTTTTTATATTAGAGCTTTCATGTGTGCATGTAAGTTGCTGATATGAGATCACTCCAATATTTTATTAGAAAGGCACATAGTGCTATGAAATTTCCTTTTAACACTGTTTTCCACTGTGTCTCATAAGTTTGGGTATGTTGTGCCTTCATTTTTATTGAATTCTAGAAAGCTTTAGTTCCCTTTTTTCAGGTTTTTGTTTTTTGTCCAACTGGATATTTTAATCGATTTGCATTTCAAATGTTATCCCCTTTCATGGTTTCTCCTCTGCAAATTCCCTATCCTGTGCCCCCTTACCCTGCTTCAATGAGGGTGCTCCCTCATCCATCCGCCCACTCCCTCCTTACCACCCTAGCATTCCTCTACACTGGGGCATCATGCCTTCACAGAACCAAGGACCTCCCCTCCCACTAATGCCAGATAAGGCCCCTTCAGCTTCTTCAGTCCTTCCCCAAACTGCTCCATTGGGGTTTTTGTGCTCACTCCAATGGGTGGCTGCAAGCATCCACATCTGTATTGGTCAGAATCTGGCAGAGCCTCTCAGGAGACAGCTGTATCAGTCTTCTGTCAGCAAGCACTACTTGGCATCTGCAATAGTGTCTGGGCTTTGTGTCTGCACGTGGGATGGAGCAGTCTCTGGATGGTTTTTCCTTCAGTCTCTGCTCTACTTTCTGTTCCCGTTTTTCCTTTATACAGGAGCAATTCTGGGTTAAAAGAGTGTATGCTTCAGTCCTACTTAGATAGGGGAACAAACAGGTGGAGCAGTCTCTGGATGGTTTTTCCTTCAATCTCTGCTCTACTTTCTGTTCCCATTTTTCCTTTAGACAGGAGCAATTCTGGGTTAAAATTTTGGAGATGTGTGGGTGGCCCCATCCCTCAACTGGGTGGCCATGCCTAACCTCTGGATATGGTCTCGACAGGTTCTCTCTCCCCTTTGTAGGGTATTTCAGCTAACGTTATCCCCCTGGGGTTCTGGAAGGCTCTTGTTTTCCTGGCATCTGGGACTTTCTGGTTGCTATCCCCAGTTCCCCATCCCCCATTGCTACACACCTCTGTTCAATTTCCTGACCCTCTGCACATCTCCTCCATCTCCTCCCATACCAGATTCTTCCCTTCTTTTTCCTTCCCCCTTTTCTCTTCCTCCCAAGTCCCTCCCACCCTATACTTCCCTGTATTATTTTGTTCCCCTATCTAAGTAGGATTGAAGCATACACTCTTTGGTCTTCCTTCCTCTTGAGCTTCATGTGGTCCGTGAGTTGTACCATGGGTATTCCATGCTCTTTGCATAATATCCACTCATCAGTGAGTACATATAATGTGCGTTCTTTTGTGAATGAGTTACCTCACTCAGGATGACATTTTCTAGATCCATTCATTTGCTTGTGAACTTCATGAATTTATTGTTTTTAATAGTTGAGTACTACCTCATCATGTATATGTACCACAATTTTTTTTTGTATCCATTTCTCTGTTGTGGAACATCTGGGTTGTTTCCAGCTTCTGGCTATTATAAATAAGGCAGCTATGAACATAGTGGAGCATATGTCTTTGTTATATGTTGGAGCATCTTCTGGGTATATGCCCAGGAGTGGTATAGCTGGGTCCTCCGGTGGTACTATGTCCTATTTTCTGAGGAACCGCCAGACTGATTTCCAGAGTGGTTGTACCAGCTTGCAATCCCACCAAGGGAGGAGTGTTCCTGTTTCTCCACATACTCACCAGCATATGCTGTCACCTGATTTTTTGATCTTAGCCATTCTGATTCATGTGAGGTACAACTTCAGGCTTGTTTTGATTTGCATTTTCCTGATGACTAAAGATGTTGAACATTTCTTTAAGTGCTTCTTGGCCACTGAGCAAAATGCTGGGTCCTGTTTATGTTTCCAGTCTGTTTGTCTATGTCTTTTTATTGGGGGAATTGAGTTCATTGATATTAAGAGAAATTAAGAAATAGTGATTGCTGCTTCCTGTTACTTTTGTTGTTGGAGGTGGAATTATATTTGTGTGGCTATCGTCTTTTGGGTTAGTTGAAAGAAGATTACGTTCTTGCTTTTTCTAGGGTGTAGCTTCACTTCTTGTGTTGTAGTTTTCCTTCTGTTATCCTTTGTAGGGCTGGATTTGTGGAAAGATATTGTGTACATTTGGTTTTGTCATGAAATATTTTGGTTTCTCCATCTATATTAATTCAGAGTTTTGTTGGGTATAGTAGTCTGGGCTGGCATTTGTGTTCTCTTAGGGTCTGTATGACATCTGCCTAGGATCTTCTGGCTTTTATAGTCTCTGGTGAGAAGTCTGATGTAATTCTGATAGGTGCCTTTATATGTTACTTGACCTTTTTCCTTTTCTGCTTTTAATATTCTTTCTTTGTTTTGTGCATTTGGTGTTTTGAATATTATGTGACTAGAGTAATTTCTTTTCTGTTCTAGTCTATTTGGAGTTCTATAGGCTTCATGTATGTTCATGGGCATCCGTTTCTTTAGATTAGGGAAGTTTTCTATAATTTTGTTGAAGGTATTTACTGGCCCTTTATGTTGGGAATCCTCACTCTCATCTATACCTATTATCCTTAGGTTTGTCCTCTCATTGTGTCCTGGATTTCCTGAATGTTTTGGGTTAGGAGATTTTTGCACTTTGCGTTTTCTTTGACAGTTGTGTCAATGTTTTCCATGGTATCTTCTGCACCTGACATTCTTTCTTCTATCTTTTGGATTCTGTTGGTGATGCTTGCATCTGTGACTCCTGATCTTTTTCTTAGATTTTCTATCTCCAGGGTAGTCTCCCTTTTTAATTTCTTTATTGTTTCTACTTCCATTTTTAGATCCTGGATGGTTTGTTCAATTCCTCACCTGTTTGGTTGTGTTTTCCTGTAATTCTGTAAGGGATTTTTGTTTTTCTTCTTTAAGGGCTATTACCTGTTTACCTGTGTTCTCCTGTATTTCTTTAAGGGAGTTATTTATGTCCTTCTTAAAGTCCTTTATCATCATCATGAGAGTGATTTTAAATCAAAGTCTTGCTTTTCTGGTGTCATGGGGTATTCAGGACTTGCTATGGTAAGAGACCTGGGTTATGATGATGTCAAGTAGCCTTGGTTTTTGTTGTTTATGCTATTGCCCTTGCCTCTTGCCATCTGGATATCTCTGATGTTAGCTTGTCTTGCTGTCTCTGACTATGGCTTGTCCCTCCTATAAGCCTCCTGTCGGCATTCCTGGGAAACCAGTTCTGTCTGAGAGGAATTTGAGTATAGAGAGCTGTCGCACAGGGTCAGCTCACAGCACAGATGGAAATTGGAAGAATTCTGTCCCTGGCTGTTCTTTGGTTCCTGTGTCCTGAGGACTCTGCGTGGGTTCCTTGTGGACCAGTTATTTGAGCAGAAGTGCTGGTCTTACCTGTGCTCTCAGGTGTGTCAGTACTCCTGGGAGACCTTCTCCCTCCCAGTAGGATGTGGGTATTGAGAGCTGAGGCACATTGTCAGCTCCAGGGGCAGATGAAAACCAGAAGCCTATTTCCTTTCTTTCTTCCTTGACTCAATGGCCATTGAGTAGAGAGATGTTCAATTTCCATAGGTATGTAGGCTTTCTGTTTTGTTTGTGATTGTTGAAGTATAGTTTTAATCCATGATGCTCTAATAAGAAACATGGTATTTTAATATTTTTTTGTATCTGTTGTGGCTTGCTTTGTCACTAAATATCTGGTCAATTTTGGAGAAGACTCCATGAGGCACTGAGAAGGTATATTCTTTTGTGTTTGGGTGAAATGTTCTGTAGGTATTTGTTAGGTCCATTTGACTAATAACCACTGTTACTTTCATTATTTCTCTGTGTAGTTTCTTCCTTGATAACCTACCTGTTGGTGAAAATGGGGTGTTGAAGTCTCCTGTTACTAATGTGTGGGGTTCAATGTGTGATGTATGCTTTAGTAATGTCTCTTTTATGAATGTAGGTGCCCTTGCATTTGGGGTATAGATATTCTAAATTGAGACATCATCTTGGTGGATTTTTTCCTTTGGTGAATATGATGTGTCCTTCCCTCATCTTTTTGATTACTTTTGGTTAAAAGTCTATTTTATTAGATGTTTAGAATTTGATACTCCAACTTGCTTCTTAGGTCTGCTTGCTTGGGAAAACTTTTTCAGCTTTTTATTCTGAGGTTATGTCTATCTTGGTTGGTGAAGTGTGTTTCTTGTACCCAGCTGAATGAAAGATCCTACTTTTACATTCATTCTGTTAGTCTGTGTCTTTCTGTTGGTTAATAGAGACTGTTGGTATTGAGAAATATTAATGACCAATAATTATGTGTGATTGTGTGAATGTGTGTGTATGTGTGTTTGTTTATGCTAGTGTGCATTCATCTATTTTTGCTTTCCTTCTTTTAGTTTTGCTGGTGTGGGGTTATCTTTTCCCTGCCTTTTCCTGGGCACAGTTAGCCTCCTTGGGCTAGAGTTTTTCTTTTACTATCTTCTGTATGACTTGATTTGTGGATAGATACTGTTTAAATTTGTTTTTTTTTTTCATGGAATATCTTGTTTTTATCATCCATGTTGATTGAAAATTTTGATAGGTATAGTAGTCTAGATTGGCATCTGTGATGTTTTAGAGGCTGCAAGTCATTTGTGCAGGCCCTTCTAGTTTTTAGAGTCTCTGTTGAGAAGTTGGTCTAATTCTAATAGAACTGCCTTCGTATGTTACTTGACATTTTTCCCTTGTAAGTTTTAATAGTCTTTCTTTGTTCTGTAGATTTTGTGTTTCTATTATTATGTGGCAGGGAGATATTCTTTTTTTGTTTTAATCTAATTGGTGTTCTGTACATTTCTTGTATGTTTATAGGAATCTCTTTGTTTAGTTTGGGGACATTTCCTTCTATGATTTTGTTGAAAATATTTTCTGGTCCTTGGAGGTGGGATTCTTTACCTTTTTCTATTCCTATTATTCTTAGGTTATATCTTTTCATAGTATTCAAGATTTTCTGGATGTTTTGTGTCAGAAATTTTTTAGTTTTAACATTTTCTTTAAGCGATGTAACAATTTCTTCTATGGTATCTTCTAATCCTGAGATTTTCTTTTCCATTTTTTGTTTTCTGTTGGTGAGGCTTGCATCTATAATTTCTGTGGTCTTCCCTAGGTTTTCAATCTCCATAAACCCTCAGTTTGTGTTTTCTTTATTGCTTCTCTTTTCAGGTCTTGAATAGCTTCATTAATTTCCTTCACCTCTTTGATTGTATTTTCCTGTATTGTTCTAGGGGATTTATTTGTTTCCTCTTTAAAGGCCTGTATCATCTTTAAAAGATTAGATTCTGTGCTTCAGCTGTCTTAGGATATATAGGGCTTGATGTAGTATGATATCTGGGCTCTGGTGGTACCATATTGTCCTGGTTCTTGTTGATTGTGTACTTACACTGGCCTTTTGCCATCTTGTTGGCCCTGGTGCTGGCTGGTCACCTTGATGAACCATCAGGGCTCCTCTGGAAGGCAGGCAGAACCATGCAACAGACAATGGAACTCAGTTGACAGCCAGCAGCTCACAGATACTGGTTGTGCCCCAGCAGGATCTGGCAGGTGGGGAACTGGTGGAGTGTGTAACCTGCATGATCCTGGGACCAGAGCCTCCTCAGAAGGCAGGCAGAGCTGTGGCCTGGATGATGGTGCTCAGGGGAGAGAGTGCTGTTCATTGTTGCTGGCTGTGCCCCAGAGGGATTGGCAGGGGATTGGGTACAATTACTCTTTCTAACAACTCCACTCAACTTCACCATTGCATGTATCACTTTCCGAAATGTCATGCTTATTTATAAGTTTATTTGTGTACTGTCTGCCTCCCTCTACCAAGGGGCAAATTCTAAGAAGTGAGGATTTTGTCTTGCTCACTGCTGTGTTCCCAGCTGTCACAAAAGTGCTTAGCCAATGCACTTGATGGTTAAGATAAGTCTGCTAAGTAGAATGGGCATATGTTTTTGTTTCAGTTTATTTTAAGTGAAATGGGATTGTTCATAGCAATACAATGAACATGAAATAATGAAGAAATGGAGTGTGCAAGGTTTAAGTCTTGTTTCCCGTCTCTCCTGACTGCCCCTGTCAGCTTTCCCAGCAATGCACTGGTTTCCTACTCCTGCTTTCTTTTCTTTCTAATGCACATGTGTCGGGATGAAGTTCCCCGAGTTTAAAATTATTGTGTAATAATCAAGGTAACACACACCTCCATTCACTTCCCAATGTGCCACAGGCCTCTGCACTCTTTTGATTCTTGGAGAAGGTTTTTCTAATGTGGAGCGTAGGCTGATAATTCAGGAGTAGAAGGAAGAGCTCCTGAATGACAGGAGCTTGCATCAGGACTATGCCTCTTTCATTGCTCAATACATGACCCTGGGCTTTTCTTTTTTTCTGGATCTGATAAAAAGGAGAATAGGCTCAAGAATTCTAAACAAGCATATTTAGAATGCTGTTTCAGTATAAGGTGGGTAGAGAAAGGACTTAGTTTGATGGCCCTGGATATGATGAGCGTGTGTGTCTAAGGATGCATATATGGCTTTGCTCTTGTATGTATGTGGTATTGGTGGGGTGTTAGAAGATAATTTGTAAGCCAATTATATAGTTCTATAGTTTTAAATCATTAAATTGGCTTATTCAGAGTAGGTGGGGTAGATGTTATTGGTCCCAAGTGCTTTGCTCAGTGAACACTCAAGACTAAACATGGAGGGAGTGAAATGCTTGCTGGAGGTTTTCTCAAGACTCTTAAAATCAGCTTCATTTCATATTCATCACCAGCAGAGCCTAATATTAACTAAATGAAACATAAGGATTTGGGTTAGTTTTCAGGGAACCTATAGATTTCAGTGGTAGATGGGGAGGTCAGATGCAAAGATGAGAAGAACTAACTGTTGCAGAGAGCTCGGAGACCTGAAGTATGTTGATAGTTTTATTAGAAGAAAAACATAGTTAACCCCTCTGCTACACTCAGTCTCACTTTGCAATGGCCTACAATCCATGCCTGTCTTGTAACTAAGTTACATAGATCAACATCCCAGGTGAGCGGACCTGAAGTTGATGGGGCCAGTAGGAACAATGAAATCAGAGATATTTTGCTATGGGAGTTGGCTCATCAGAAGTCTGAAACCTCCAGCAGTTAAAATGAACCTGAGACACAGAAGTCAGACTGACACATTAGAGGAAATTACAGAACCTGAGAGGAGAAATTAAGAACACTGATCTGAGTGGAGTCCAGAGGCCTGGAAAAGAGGAATGGAGTGGGTAAGTAAGTCCCAGAGTTCTGAGGAAAGAGAACTGGACAACTCTTGCTAGTATCTTAGGAACGCAGTGTGGGGGTGGGGGTGGGGTGGGGTGGGGAATTCTGTGAGACTAGAGCTCAGACTCTTCCTGATGGGATTATACTTGTTGGTACCTCTGAGGGAGTGAGCTAAGGATCGTTTTAAGGTGAAAAGAATACGGACCAGAAGCAGTTGCGGTTGGAGTGGGCATCAGCTAGCAGCAGAGCAAGCTGTTTCTCTCTTCTGCTTTAAGCTTTCCTTTTGGTATGCATGCTGCCGGACAGCAACCTGACAATGGAGAAAGGGTGTCCAGAAGGCTGTCTGTCCAGCATCATGAAGCAGGCAGAAGAGCTAGCTCAGTAAGTCAGAGAAGACCTGCTCAGACAACAGACCCGAGGCCCTGTGCTCACCTCCCGGCTTTACAGAAGCACCTGTAGGGAGTTTGACCTGTTTTATCTGTCACTGTGAAGGGCTAGTTGGAATTTCCCCCTTCCCCAATACTGTACACCACAGGGGAGAAGTAATTCTCAATGAGGACATACAGGTGGCACCTGGCACAGATGAAGGATGCTGGGGAGGCGAAATGCCCGATCTTCTGTGGTCCCTTTCTAAGAAATTGTTTTTCTGGAGCATTAGATATTGGTATCATCATTCCATCTGTACAAACGGAAAGAGTTGGCCCTTCTTGTCCTTTCACTGCCCTAGCGCTGGTTATTCATGTCTGGTTACAAATTGCAGATCCTGCTTAGATGAGAATTATAAATCCCCTACTTTGAACTTTAATTGGGGGCAAATAAAGGGGAAAAAGTTAGGGGTTGTTTTCCTCCATGGTTTGGAGATTTATATAGGATACTTAGAAGCTGTTTATCTCGGCGGGCAGAGATAGTTGCTTAAATGGATTTTCATGCTTAGGGTTTCAAAACATAAGGCCTTCTGCAGCCTGCTGTTTGCTTTGCTTCACACACAAGTTATTGTTTGTGGAAGGGGAGAGAAAAATAGCTTCCAGAAATGCACCCTAACCCCCCTCCCCAGTTTCTGTAGTTTATGCTTACAGAGCTGCCCACGGACATGCAATAGATCTGTGCTTAGAGGACTGATTGGTGGTAATTAGTCGACCAGCAGCTTCGGATGTCTCAAAATTAGGAACATTGATTATTTACTCAAACGTAAGCCACTTGCAGATGCTTTATTCCTTTATTCTGGGTTTTCAAAAACAATTGCAGTTTATTTCCTAAGTCAGCGTTGTCTTTTATGGTTTGCTTGTCTGTCTCTCTGTCTGTTTTACTGCTTAACTCAGAAGTGTTAGGTGAGAAGGCTCTGAAAACGAAAAGTTCTCATGGAGTCTTGGTGACAGAGAACTACTGACTGCCTGAGTGACAGTGGCCAAGATGAGCACACAGTGTCAGTCGCGTGTGAAAATGCGTTATTTGAAAAATACGAATATGTTAAAGTTCCTAGTGATCTGTCTTAAAGTAGTGTCTATGAAGAAGTGAAATCCCTTTTCTCATCAAAAGTAGATTTGCTATTATTATATGCTATATACTTAGTTATAATATGGTTGCATATTAAACTGAAATGCTCTCCAGGTCACTATGCATCGACTTCTATCTTATATAGGCAACTTCTCATAGTGTATTTAACTTTGTATTTCTAGGTTCCATTTCTATTTATTTACTTCTGAGAAATGAGCATTCCTGAGTACCCGTTTCATACCTGTGTGCCATCATCTCTGTACAATGGATAGAGATTTTCTACATAAGGACTTGCTGTAGACTTAGTGCTCCATCTTGTTCTGTTTCCCCAGCTTCCTTCGGTCTGGCTTTCCTTTATTTCTGCAACTTTGAAACATTTGAAACTGTGTATCTGCTTTGTTATGTTCTTTAATTCGAGTTTGTGTGAGTCTTCCTCAGGGCTAAACTGAGGCTGTGTATTTGAGGCAGGTGGTGTAGTATCAACGAAAGACTGTGTGCTCCTCTCTGTCGCCCAGGAGGAGATGCATGATTTCACTGTTTGCTTTGCTGGAGAGGACATTTTCTTTGATTATAGGATTAATCAGTGCCAGCCACCTCCTCCTCACAGTGAAGTTGTTCTTCTTCCCCGTGACACTAGGGTGTGTTCACAGTGAAAGCGTTTTGAAAATACTCGAATATCTGCTTCCTCATCAAACCTTCATTCTATCTATTTTTTTTTTCCTTAAGCCAGAATGGAATCCCAGCTTCCTGTGTTGCTCACTGTGTTACATAACCCCTTTCTTATCTTTTCATTTTGCTATTCATGAAGCCCAGGCTGTAAAGATGTTGTGGAACCATTGCTATTCCATAGCTGCTCACAATGTTTTAAACATCTGGCACAAATGCTAGAATTTGTAAGTAGGTCAAAGGTAAGTGTTGTTTTTAAAAATATCTTTTGAATCCTTGAGATTAGTGGGCAATAAAGGTGCTTGATGCTCAAGCTTGGAGTCCTGAGTTCAATCCTTGGAATCCCCACAAAGGTGGACAAGTGAATGATCTCCATAGAGTTGTCTTCTGATGTCCACATATGACATGTGTATATCCCTCCCACACATACTATAATGAACAAGATGGTGTGTATCCCCCCCCCATACTATCATGAACAAGTACGTAGTAATAACAATAGCAAAGTGATCTTTATAGTATTTGATATTCTAATCATGCTTTTAAAAAACGTTTTATTAATTCTTTTTAAATTTCACACCATGGACTCCAATTCCACTCATTTCCCCATCCCCTAGTACCCACTCTTCACCCTTGAAACCTTCCCAACAGAGGGAAAAAAGTCTTTTTTATTGAGGCTGTATTTTGTCACTGTGTGTTTCACAGTACACCCTTTGTCCATACTTCTTTGCATGCAAATATTCACTGCAATGAGTCGTTGGTTGGTCTGGTACAAGGACTCTGGCTTCTGCTATACTGTCAATACTGGATCCTCAATGGGACTCCTCACAAATATCCTGTTGATGCCCTCTGTCATCGAGATCCTGTAGTTTTGGATCTCCAGGACCACCCCTTCATACATTCTAGCAGTTCATCCATGAGGTAGACGTTGAGGTGGAGAGACCAATTCAAGGCTCTGGATCTAGGACCAAGAGGTATCTGAGATGGTCAACATGCCAACTTTCTTGCACCCATACCACTAAGGTGAACTCTTCTGTGCTGCTCTGGCTGGCCCATCCAATGCCACAGCTAAGCCTTTGTGTCAGGCTCATCTACGACCCATCCTTATCCAGTGCAAACAGAGCCTGCTCTACCCTGCTGCTCAGGAGAGGTGCAAGGTTAACTCTCCCAGTGTTGCAGCTGCTGAAGGACATGGAAAATTCTCCTACTCTAGGGACCCTGGGGCCAGCTTTCCTGTTTGGCATAGGTGGAAAAAATGAGGGAGAAGAAGGTATTGCTCCCTCATCCCTCCACCTCCCAGCAGACAAGAGGCAGGGCAGCTCTCCTGCAACCCCATATCCAGACCCAGCTCCTCTGTGTACCCCAGGCAAGGTGCACGGCCTGCCCTCCTGAGTGCTGCAGCAGGTGAAGGTTAGGGACCATCTTCTGCTCTCATGACCCCAGGGCCAGCTTCTCCCACTTGCCATAGATGACAAGGGGTGAGGTAGGAGGAGCACATCTCTCACTCACCCACACTATCTCATGGCGGACAATTTGTGGTCTGGCTCTCCCACCTTCACACCCTCAGCCCAGCTCTCCCACACCACCACCACCACCACCACCACCACCTGGGTCAGCTCTACTGTGCTGCCCAGGGGAGGGGCAGGGCCCACTTTCCTGAGTGCTGCAGCTGATGAAGGACCCCAGGGCCAGGACTCTCTCATGCCATGACCCCAGGGCCAGAACTCCTACATGCCACATGAGGAGTGGAAGCTGAGGGAGAAGGAGATATCTCCTTTCTCATTCATGCCATTACATGGAAGATGAGCAACAGGGCCAGCTCTCCCATAGTCATATCTTCAAGGCTAGCTATCCTGAAACTCCATCAATGTGCTAGGCTATTTTCCCATGTACTGCAGCGGGCTAAGGGCTGAATCAGTTCTGCTCTCATGCTCCAGGGCCAGCTATCCTACGATGCTCAGGTAAGGGGTAGGGCTGGTTCTGCACAGCACTCAGACATTAACACATTCCCAGGTGACAGCTCAGACCAGGGGCATCTACCTGGGCTCTGGTGGTAACAGACACCTGCTGCAGAGCTGTGGACCCAGACATGGCCCCCAGTGGCAGCACAGGTCAGAACCTCACATGGTCCCAGGTAGCACCACTGGCTACTTACATCAGACTGTCCTCACTACCCTTGAGTCTCCAGGTCTGCCTCTTTTCATTGTGCCCACATGCTTTTATTTCTCTTTCTCCCCCATGTCTACCACTTACTTGCTCCTCTTACTGACACCCAGGGTCTCTGAGTGTCTGAGGTAGTTTCAGGAGTGCTATATCCTACGCGTGCATTATGGCACCAGGCAGAGGTCATTTTGGGTGCATGGCCTGCCCCCATCCCCAGTCCTGCACAGCTCTGGACTGGTGCCATCTCCTGTCTAGGCCCCATACCATGTTGCAGAATTGGTAGTCATCTCTGGTTCACTTGTCACCGAGGCCTCTAGCAAACCGTGGCCCCATGTGATGTTCATCCGTCTCAGGCTCGTTCCTGCTTGGGACCCATGGTCCCAGTGAGATTCATCTATGCTCCCCAGGGCCTGTGTAGCACAAGACTGGTGGTTGTCTTAGGCTAGCTCCCTGTCCAGCCTGGCAACAGACGGTAGTTGTCTTAGGATTACTTTTTTCTGGCAGTGTAAGGCTACTAATCATTCAGATGTTCACACTGAGAGAGACATAACCGCTCTCCTCCCAGCTACCTACTGATGCACATGTGACGTTGTAGCCAGACCTGCAACGCTTTTAGGAGTGGGGATGTTTTTGTTTCTTATGTTTTGGTTTGAAGTGTTATCAACAAAGACTACTTGGAGAGTGGTATTAGGGCAGTGAAGATGCTCAGAGCTCTGCCCATTAGGACTGTTTTTGTTGTTATTGTTGTTGTTTGTTTTTAATGGAGGGAAGTAAGTTTTATAAAAGTTCCTCCAGTGGTTGGTTCCATGAAGTATTTTCAGCTGCGTATTCGTAGATTTGGTGTTGTGAGATTTTTCACAAACAGCCTGTTTCATTCATTCCGTTGAATGGAACTGGCTTTTCTTCAGGACTCGAAGGCATGAATGGACTTGGAAATGTGGATCCAAGAAGCAAAGGTTGACTAAGCTAACTTAGTGTGGAGAGCTACACTAAATCTTTGTGGCTAAGTCCAGCTACCCTCCTGCTCTTTCTGAGAATATGGGCCAGCCAAGTGTCTCTGCTCTAGGCTGGGTGGTTAGCGGCTCTATGGGAGTTAGTGGGCATTGGCTGGTTTCTCTCATATGTTTGGGACTGGTTGGCTATTATGTCTATTCTTGAGCTTTTCTCTCCATGGTCTTTCATGTTTCTGCAGATCAGCATATATAGAAGCATAGAAGCCTTTGTAGGCTTGGGTTATAGAGTAACCCAACATTCTGTTTTTACTTCTTTGTTTTATTGGATTCTTCTTACTAGATGGTAGGTTGGTAGGAAGCTTTTTTTCTTCTTCTTATGAATTTAGTTTATTTAAGTTTATTTCTTGACAATTTAGTGCATGTATGCAATACACTCTGGTTACACTCTCCCCCATCCTCTTATAGCCCTCCACACCCCTGTTAACCCTTCTCCTCACAAATTTTCCCCTCCCCTTCCTGTTGTTTGCTTTGTTTTTGTTTAGGGATCTATTGTGTTCAGTCAGCACCACCCACAGGTATGGGGATATCCACTGTAGCATGGGGCCCTCACCACCAGCTACATCAATGAAGATAATGAGTACCCTGACAAAGTGGGGTTCCTCATGAGACTATTCCTCATTTATTACTGAATGCTGACAGGCCCACTGTTGTGCAAGCCCAGTGTAGGCAAGCACGGTCACTGTGGGTTCAAGATGGCAGCAGCAAGATCATGCCCTGTAGACAGTGTTTCACAGGCACCTCCTCCATTATCTTGCTCTCATATTCTCTTGGTCTCATCGTTTACAGTGTTCTTTAAGTTTTCGAGGAGTGGACATAACTATACTATTTAAGGCTGAGCACTCAAAATTCACCTATCCTCAGCACCACTAGCAGCCAAGAGTCTTTGCCACTTCACTACTGTTTAGTACAAAAGAATCTTCTCTAACATTTTCTTAGAGACCAATGCTCATCTTTCATTGTAAACATAAATGTTTAGAAGGCAGTTGACACCAAGTTAAGATAGCAAAACAACAGTAGTAACAACTTACCTCTAGAGTCTATGACTACATCCACCAGGGGCATAAAATCTCTCCTGTAGAGCAGGTTTCAAATCCAATTAGAGAGTTATTAATGACTTCCGAAACAGTCACAACACTCCTGTATAAGTCAGCACCCTTTGCCAGTCAGGTCAGCATTGCAACATTCAACCTCTGGGAAAGATCACTAATAGCCTTTCTTCCTCAGCTACATGTATAGCAGCTTCTTGCACTATAAGAGTTCAGGGCTAGGAAGGAAGCTTCCAGTTTAGCCATGGCTTGATTTCTGCATGATTTCTGCAGGTCTTGCAACCAAGATATATGGTGTCTTCAACAGTATGCTCTTATCATCTAGGTTTGATGGACAGTCAAGAATAATGACAGTAGCCTATGTCCTTTGGGGGGATTCCAGAGACTTCTTGGAGGACAACTCATAGATAAATATTCCACATCTGGCACTGGGAATTTCATTTAATCACTTTAGATCTCACAATTGGCATTTTCTACCCATGCAGGGTACCTCCATCCAAATGCTTATACATATACATTAACACACAGCTGTTAATATATGTAAATCATTGGGTAGCGTAGTAGGTTTCTCTATGAGTTTTTTAAATCTCCCCTACCCACTAGACTACAAGCTCCCTGAGGGTTGAAAAGCTAGCTGGTTACACTTATTAGAACATCCTCAAACTCACAAACAGAAGATGATTCATGGCAGCCACTGAGTAGTTCCCACATACTTAACACACTATTTAGTATGTCCATCTTAAGATTGTGTTGAACCATTACACATGACTCTATATGACCCAATACATAAGCATGAGGACTGGATTTTTAAATAGACAATGTATTTGAAGTCTTTTCTTATGTCCTAATCTCAAAAATACATATTAGGGTTGAATTATGGGGCTGGAGGGAGCTGTGCCTATCATCTGAGCACTGAGGTGCAACAGAGACCATTTGACAATGTATTACTCTAGAGGGTTAAAGTTCACAGCTAGACTTCCAGAGTGCTTCTAGTTCTACATCCCTGGGGACTGCTTTTGCTTTTTTTTTTTTTTTTTTTTTTTTTAACAGTCTTGGTGATTTTCTGCCAGACAATATTGCACAGCAGCTTAAGTCTTGGCAAACTCATCCTGGGAGGGAATGTCATCTGTTAACACCCCGGGAGCAATTAGATTTACTTAACAAAAACAGAATGGTGTTTGTAAAGTAGCTTGAAAGAGTCCATGGGGTACATCAAAATTGATTTTAAAGTAGGTCAGCTCTGTTCCATACCTAGTCCAATTGTGATGGATAGGCAAGCAAATTGAGTTTTGCAGTGGTTTTGCTTGTGGGTAGGGGAAGCTACTGAATCAACTGCTCATCTTCGGAAAGCTTCAAGTATGTGATCTCAAACAGCTCTCCCAGGCAGAATCCTGGACTCCAGGGTAGACAGGAAGTGCCACATTCATCTCTTCTTCCAGTATTCCTTTTCTACACACACTTTTTATTTGAGGCTATGCAGCGAAGGTGGAGCTCTGAAGTCAACAGATCCAGTTCACATCCCCCGCCGGTATGAGACAAGTTGTATGATCTTATGTGGGTCTCTATTTCATCATCTGTAACATAGCAATCTCAGCAATAGTAGAGGCCATATAAGATTGGTTCAAAATTAATTAGTGAAGGATGTATCTTAGGTGGCATATCAAAAACACGTTATAAATGTTGCATATTGCCAGCGATTGGCATATCCCGCGACATTATACTTGTGAAGCAAATAGGCAGTAGGGCTCCTTTTTTTTCTGGCTTGGCTTTCCTGGAGGAGTCCCTCCAGAAGTTTATATTCAGATTGTACAGCTGCTAGATAATCAATTCATTCAAGCATTAGCCATTTAAGATGTGGCCAAAATCAGTTTTACTTCTAGAATTCATCTGAATCCTCCTGTTCCCCCTATCGGTTCCTTACCAAAATAAAAATTTAATGTCTGAAAAAAAAAAACCAGTCTGTTATTTCATATTGATCTTGAGGGATGGCATGTTTCCATTTTGGAGAGCATTGATGTGCAGACCCGACATCCCAGGGAAGCATAGGGAATGTAGCAACAACCCTGCAGGCAAACGGCAGGAAGGCTCTGAAGATAGATTTTACATCTCTACATGCTTCTGCCAACTTGCTGAGATGTGACAGAGACCCCCCCTCTCTTCCCAGTGGGATGTTTAGGGAAAAACAATCATCTTGTTTAGCTTCTCCCTTCCAGAAGGAAGGATGGAGGAATGAATAGGACCTGCTATGTGCCCAGAGTAATGTTACTGCCTGTGGTTTCAAGGAAGAAGCTGGGCAAAGGTTACATTGCAGAGATGTTTGCCCAATCCATCCATTTGCTGAATCCATGCTACCAAAGTCTGAGGCAAAAACAGGAGAAATTTGTCTTGACTTTAAAGTGCATAGTATCTACATTCTTTCATGTATAGTACAACAAACTGCCAATGACAGTCGCCTGTGTCAGCCACTCTTCTAAATACTAAAAAAATATTATAATACATTTTACAGTTTCTTCAGGAACCAGGTAAGTGTAATCCCCACCCTAATCCAGAAAACTTCTCTTTGCAATAGATGAAAACCACAATTAGTTAAAATGCAGAGTTGTGGAGCCCAGTTCCAACTGATTTAATCTATAATAACTACTATAACTCCTGTACCTAGGGGACCAAAGACCACAGAGGGGATAGAAGATTGTAAGAGCCAGAGGATCAGAGAGTGCTCATGAGATAATGTCTCCTAGTAATGCCAGAAGGTACACCAATAAAATATCACCAGCATGACTGCCCAAACAAGAGCTGAACAAGGCAGACACCAATAAGGTAGATGGGGAAAAGCTTAGGAGGACTCAACCCTATGTACACAACTAAAGGCAACTAGGGAATGCTGAGAATAGAGAAATAGTCTTTCCCTAGAGATAACACACTAATTGGTGATCCAATACCAAGTGGTCATCTCTGAGAACAAATATAGACTAGTAGCCATATATAGACTAAGCAGGCAGTATTATTTATTTAGAGATCTGCCCTTCCTCAATGTGTGTGTGTGTGTGTGTGTGTGTGTGTGTGTGTGTGTGTGTGTGTGTGTGTTGTGATCATGGATAGCATTGCTGTTTTGGGAGATTGATCTGTGGTCTAGCTAGACCAGTCCTTAACTGGAGGCAGGTCTATCTGCCTCTGGTTTAAATCTATATCTTCCCAGTCACAATTGGTTAAGCTCCCTAAACTAAGCCACTGTAATCCTCTCCTTCCTCAAGCTGCTTTTGTAATGTAATTTGTCAGGGGAACCAGAAAAGTAATTAACACATGTATTAATTAAAAAAGAAAAGCCAAACACAGTTTCAGCTATCTGGGAGCTGGAAATGCTAACAGAGAACCTGACCAATAGAATGCGATGGGCCCTTTAGAGAGATATTCTGGGCAATGAGACAAATTTTCAGGGGCCAGAGGGCTAATTTTGGATGTGATCGCCAGGGAAAGTCTTTTTTCCTTATGCTGCCTCATGAAGAGCCGTTTACACACATACTAAATTTCTGTAGGAGACATGCATTAGTGAGCACATTCTATATGTAATTTAATATCATGTAACTGAAAATCTCCACTTGTAAAGAAGAAATCTTTCTCTTTTTATCAAGAAGTTCCTCTTCCTTTAATTCTCTGACACTGGCTTGCCTAGCTGTAGGATTACATACAAGGAGGAGCAGAGTTGATGTCTCAAGAGGCTTCTTCTATCTTAAAATGGGTCAGGTATCAGGAAGAGCAAATAGAAATTGAACATGAGAGATGCTTTCCCTTTCTCCTTCCTTAGAACATTCAGTTACTTAAAAAAAAAACCGTAGTTATATTCATAATGAGGAAGTTCCACTATCAGTCTAAGTATCCATCGGCAGACGAGTGAATAAACAAATTAAGCAATGGAATCCTATTTAGCTAAGGAAATTCTGCCCTTTGTCAAACCATGAATGACAGAGAACCTGGAAGCCATGCTCTTGAATGAAATAGGTCAGACCAAGAAAGATGAGAATCACAAGATTTCCTTCACATGTGAAACCTTTAAACACTGACCACCGAGAAGCAGCCAGTAGACTGCTAACTTCCAGGGCACCGGGGAGGGATGGGGAGGTGGACTAATGCTGGCCAAATGATATTACAGAATCTCAACCAGGTAGAAGACCACAGTTAATATACTGCACTCGTGAAACCGCTAAGGGAGTTAGTTGATTTTAAGTGTTAGGACAAAATTAAATAGACGTAAAACATATGCTGATTCACTCATTTTAGTCATCCCATAAGGTGTACACATTTTCAAAACATATTTTATATAATAAAGTTATGCACAATGTTTGCTTGCTGACTAAAAGCAAAACAAGACAAACCAAACCTTAAAAATATGTACTTGTGAATTCCTTCTCTGCCCTCTGACAAGTAAATTTTTTAAAAAAGCCTCTTGCTCATTTTATGACCTAGCAGTGTCTTCCTCTGTGTTGCAATGTGGGCATGCTTTGAAGTTTAAATATCTATGCATACCTGTTTATGTAAACATCAAGGAGCCAACCAGTAGCTGCTGGAGTGTTTGCAGCCCAACTTTAGTGGGTGCTATAACTTCAGCAGGTGCCACGTGCCACAATAAAAAAAACTACTACAGGTTGCTCACCCCAAATCACCAATGAATTTATGAAAACTGTATGACAAATAATGTCCAGCCACTTCTTTGCTTGGCTATGTAAAATGGTGGGATTTCTTCCTGTCTCCTGCTGGAATACAGAAGACATTCTGTTTTAGTGATGCCACAGTAATAACCATAGACTCTTTTTTTTCTGCTACCATTATCGGGAAATTCTTCCTCCCTTTCTTCCTTCCCTCCCTCCCTCCCTCCCTCCCTTCCTCCCTCCCTCCCTCCCTCCCTTCTTTCTTTCTTTCTTTCCTTCCTTCTTTCTTTGTTTTTTTTTTTTTTTTTTGTTTGTTTGTTTTTCGAGACAGGGTTCCTCTGTATAACCCTGATTGTCCTGGAACTCAGTCTGTAGACCAGTCTGGCCTCCAACTCAGAAATCTGCCTGCCTCTGCCTCCCAAGTGCTGGAACTAAAGGCATGTACCACCATTGCTTGGTGAGAGATTTTCTTATTGGGATAGAATTATCTTCTTAATTGTAACTTTCAACAATAGCAAAGGTTCACTCTTATGGGGCCTTTCCCGAGCTGAATAGGGAAATACACCTCTTTACCAGACACATATTTTAGTTTCTGAAAGTTAAACTCAGTGACTATGGAGGATTGTGTTGTCTTATTTTGAATCTTTCAGGTAAAACCTTAAGCGGAGCCACCAGCATAGACGGCTGTGAGTGAGGCTGTGTTTTCAGGAACAGAGGCCACAGAATCTCCTGCTGCATCCTGTCAGCACCCCCAGCCTTGCTCTGCGTCTACCCAGAAGATTCATGGATGCCTGAGAGAAGGTGCCAACCACAGTGCAGGGGCAGACACTCCAGTGCAGATGACCTCTTTGCTTTCCTGTTTACTGTCAGTTTGTTCTACTTTCATGCAGTTTCCCACTTGAACTGGGCAGCAGAGTCAGGACCACATTTTGTGTGACCTTGCCAGCTCACAGATGCTTTCGTCTGACTCCTCTGTTAAGCTCTCCCAAACCTCAAATAAATTTGACTTTCACTTTCCTTCCCATTTTATGGAGATGGAGACAGCGTTTCAGAGAAGCAGAGTGATATGTAAATAATCTTGCACAGGTCTTTCCTGCTGCACCCCACGTGCTGTATTCTCATGTTCAGTTTGTGTTGTTAGTCCTCTACACTGCTCTGTGCATACCTTAAAGTCAAAGACAAATAGTCCGCACATTATGTCCACTTTGCCTGGCATAGCACTGCAGATATACTGAACACCATAGAACAGTTGAATGATTTCTGTTCTCAGTGTTATGCAGTGGTGTGTGTCTGTGTGGAGGGAGCAAAGCTGACATGGGACCTCTGTTTGACCCCAGAGACTGTTCCTTATGCTGAACTTTTGAAGGTCAGTCCTGCAGTTGGAGCATAAACTAATAGAGGTACCCAGAGTGTGCAGAGAAAAGGAGGCCATCTTTCTTGCATAAGCGAAAGCTTCCAATACATCATAGATGTCTACCGTTCTGTGTTTGCTCTATTACTTAGAATGAATCCCCTGCTTTGTAGAAGTAAAGGATGGTTCAGAGAAGGCTACATTTCATTTATCCTACCAGCCTTCAGGCTTCCCAGAAGTCACAGGTGCTATTGCCAATATTTAATCCCCTTCAAATCAGGGTGGCTGCCATCTACAAATGAGACAGCTCAGTACACACATTTTTCTCTATGTTAGTGCGGTGGCAGTTTAAAGACCAATCTTGTTCCTGGAAAAGATGCACTGGCCTAATAAAAAGAATCTCGATCGATGTGGCTTTCCCGGAGCTGATGCTGGCTGCTCTAAAGATGCAGCCGCACGAGGGCTTTCTGTGGGGTTGTGCGAGTGATGTTTCATGTAGGATTTACACCTGATAGGTCTAAGTTTGAATCCTGGGTCTCCCACACATCATCTGAATGACACTGGTGATTGACCTAATCTTGCTAGCCTCCAGTTTCTCTACCTGTCAATCAGGAATAATAACGTCTTTGTCATATGGTTGCTGAGAGAGTGAGAGGAGTGTGGTGTGTGCTTCCTGTGCAGAGTAACCTTGAGAGAGGTTTTGTGATATTGATTCTAAATTTGAATTATGGTGTTTCTATTCCTGTGTGTGGGGTGAGTGTGGGATTAAGTGAATATTCTTTATGAACAAGGCATTCTCTCTCTAATCTGCTCTTCTTAGAAGAGGCATCAGTTCTGATTTGATGAGCCAGCCTTTAAAAGTTCCCTTCCTTGTGCTTAGTATTCAGATATGGATAGCAGGCATTTCATCATATGCCCTCATTTAACCCACTTTAAATCTGAGAGCCTTGCCTAATGATCACAATAAGACAGACATTCTGTACCTACCTGAAGAATTTGATTCTTCGTATTTTTCACAGTGTTAGGACCCTTAGGTAGGGTCCCTTCTCATCTGCAGCTTCTCAAACACTCTGTTTTCCAAGAGAAGAGTTTTGTAGTGGAAAAAACGTTTGTAGGTCTAGGGTTTAAGAAGGTGACCTAAATTCCAGGTCTGCCACTTCATTCTGAGGTGAGCAATGAAATACCTGTTAATCCCTAGACTTCTACAAGGTCCTCATTCATGTTTTATAATACCTTGGAGGGAACACTTGAGCGTTTTTGATAGGGGATCAGGGTCGGTGGGTAAGGGAACTTTTCTATTCTATATTCTAATAAAGGAACATTTGGATGACATTGTGAATAGGAATCTGCATACGTATTGTTCACTTAGCATGTACACACTGTCAGTGTTTGTTTGTTCCTAGTTAGCCACACTCTCCCTAGTTTAGTTTCTGCACTGCTAGAAAAATTCAAAGTTGATGCAGGCAGAAACCATCTTGACTTAGTGTTTTAAGAAGTGCCTGAGCAAGTTTAGCAGGAAAACTAGAATGTCAAGTTTAAGTTGCCCATCTAAGAGGACATGTCAAAAGACATTTTTGTATATCTAAGACTGGACTTCTGCAGACATTCTTCAGCTGAAATATTAGTTCTTGGCATAATCCCTGCAGTCTTCCTTTATAGTCATATCTTAGAATTTTCCAGAATGAGTTATATAGTAACAAAGTGCCAGATCCATGGGGATTTAATCTACAAACAAAACAAAACAAAACCAAAAACCAGTCTCCCTGCATCATGCTTAAGAGAATCCTCAGTCAAGGGAGTTCTACGCCCAACTTCATATTGTAGAAGCTGTACCATAGCACTCAGACAGTGCACTGGTGGTTGAGACTGCTTAATAAAGCATCTGTATCTGTTGCAGGATATTGGATTATACTGTGAACCCCAAGAATGTGTTATTTACTGAAAAAAAAAAAAGCCTGTTTCTAGTTGTGGTATGTCTCAGCCCTTAGCGCACACTTTTAATCCCTCTGGCTGGAATACAAACATACTCTTAGTAAACACCTTTAATCCAAAACAATGAAGGTAAGGTTAATTTTTAGAAAGAAGCATCCATGTTTGAAAGTGAAATGTAATTGAGCAGTAGATAAAATGGTGAATCAGGAAAGATTTGACAGACTAGGATATGTCCAACTCTCATGAGACCCAAAAGGAAAGGAAAGCTACTTGAAGGGTAGGAGAGAGAGAGAGAGAGAGAGAGAGAGAGAGAGAGAGAGAGAGAGAGAGAGAGAGAGAATTTTCACTGGGAGAGTACAAGCTAGACACACAGGAGAAGACTGAGTAAGCCAGAGAATGAGAAGCCAGAAGATCAGGATAGATTGCCAGAGTTAGTTTGAGGACAAGCAGAGCAATTCATTGAGAAGCCAAGAGAAGCCAGGTTGAATCAGCCATCTTGGAGAAGAATTTGAGTTAGAACAGCTGAGTTGTCCAGCCAGCCAGAGCTCAGAAAGAACTAGAAAGAGTGAGCTTATTCAGCACTAAGTCTCAGAGGCTAAAAATATTCTAGGCATATATAAGATTTTATGGAGACTAGAAAATTCCAGGATTAAGCCTAGTTTAACAGACTGAGGCAATAAACCTTGGAGATGACAATTAATACAGGAGAATAAAAGTTACTTTTACTTGTCTCCAGAATCTATAGTTTCCTTAATGATTTCCCCCCATTTATCAGGTGGATTTCATTTTGCTCTTATTTCCTTGTAGGAAAGAAGTTTTTATATCCTTGGAAAGATCAGAAGCAGCTAAGCTGATCTTGAAGAACCACAGAAGAAAAGTGCCTGGAATACAAACACCCATAGAGTGAAGGATAAGTCCAAGGGATGACAGAGAGAGTGGTGAAGACATGGTAAGTTTCCAAGGGTGTCAGAAGCATGGTTGCTCACCTGAACAGTGGGGCAAGAATGAGCTGCAGAACAATGGCCTGCCTCTGGTTGTATTATATTCTCACTGTATAAGCTGTTGACTAAAGAGGAGCTAGGAGTTAGTTCTCTGTTTTTTTTCAGATTTGTAGCTTTCTGAATAATGCAGGGTTTTATAAGATTGAATTTCTGTCTTTTCCCACCGATGTCGCCAAATGACAAGTAGCAATGGGTTTCAGTATTCTGGTCACACTCTGAATCCTCTGCTGTTTATTCCTGTGTCCTAGAAAAGTCTGACCTATAGGGGGCCTGAGAAAAACATCTGGAGTCCAGTCCTCCTCCCATACAAATTCAGTGTCCTTATTGTGCATCTGCCTTTCAGTGTCGACCCACAGGTGGTAGACACCAAAATAAGCATTCCAAATGCAGGTTCAAGTACAATCTCCACAGATGACTCACTAGGCAGGTACTGACACTATAGTCATTGTGCACATGAGGCTATCACTGTTCTCAGTCTTAGATGGAGAAGCTTCTTTTTGTTTTCCAGTGGAAAACAATAACTCCAGAGACTCATAACTGGTTAAAGCAGTGAGAATAATTGGTTAGCCCTGAATGAGACATATATATTACACCCTCAAAGGCTAAGGGGCCATTCAGTAAGAGGAAACAGGTAGCATACAGGAGGAAAAAGATGTGGAGGATTGACTGAAGCACTGTCTTCTGGATATGACCTGGCCATTATGATCATGAAAACCCTACAGCTATAGATACTTGCAAAAGACCTGCCTAAATGCGAAGAAGTAGGAATAGCTTGGAAGACTAAAAAAGACAGTAGGAGGAGGAAGGAGAGAGGACAGGAAATGGGAGGGGTTGAACGTAATCAATTATATACAAAAAAGAATGATGATAAAATAAAGGCTCAGATAGGTAACTTCCAAGAGGACACACAGCCTGTGAGAACAGGAACAGAGATTCACAACTAAGAAATCTGATCCATAGTACATGTTTAGCTATACCACACCTTTAAATTTTCTTTTATTAATTTTCACACCTGATTCGAAGCAAGTCTGAAGTGTCTCCTGGCATGAATTCTATTTTGTACCCTAAATCTAAAGGTGCATATATATAGAGAGAGTTGGTGCATAAGCAGCTCTTAAGTGTTTGCAGAAGGATCCTGTTACTTTATAGCACAAATGCTTAGGTATTGCCACTCAGGGCAAAATGTGCTGAGTGTTGATAGATCTGCTAAGGGGACCAGTGAGCTTGTAGGCCATATTTATCTTCTTCTTACCCAGTGGGAAGCTAGTTTTGCTTAGTACACATAGGAGAAAGCCCAAGTTTTCTTCAGGAAGTCACTTTCCTCTTAGACTCTGATTCTTATTACAGCATGGCTGGTGACACCCTGTCCCATCTACCTTAGAGCACTCATTAGATGAAAAAGCTAAGCTCATGAAAATGACTTGTAAACTATTCTGTCCTTCATAGCAATTATGAGTAAAAGATAAATGAATAGGACAGACAAGTTTCTTGTTCTCAGACTAAAGAAGCAGATAACTAATAATCTCATGAATTATCAATGACAGTTGTGTCAATGCCCTGGAAGGAATGAAAAGAAAATATTTTCCTTAGCAAGATGACCATATGGCCACCAAGCATCACCAGGGTAATGGTACTCAAAGTAGAGAAAGGAAGGAATATATCTGTGTGCCTTCTTTTGTCTTGCAGGATATCAGAATTGTTGTTGACATATTTAGTGCTCAAGAGACATAGGCAAAAAGGAAATGCATACTTAACAAGTTGAAATCTGCATTAGAGAAATTTGAACACCAAATTTCATGTCTAATTTTCTATTTGATTAACATGTCTCACCAACAAGAGTAGATTGACTGACAGACTAGCAGGCTGCCTGGCTTCTAAGACAAGTTGACATTCCAGTGGAATGGTGGTGTTGGATCAAAGGGCTGAGCTCAGGAATACTGAAATGAGAACAAATGCCATTGAGATGCGGCAAAGACTTAATGGATTTTCAAACCTGCAGCAGAGGTTTGGCAGACAACAAGAGCTCAACAATTGAAACTAGGACTTCAGACACAGTTTATAGATGATTCTGTGGCACTATGTCAGAGGCATCCCAGACTCACATCAAGGGAATTCCCAACCACTTTACCTTTCTCTTTAAATTTTTACTGACTTCATTTTACTGGAGTAAGGACACTTTACATGATTGAGCTAAGAGTCAAAAAGAAAGCAAAATTTCAATTACTTCAATTACTTTCCTCAGTTCCTTCTAGGTTGTCTGAACTTGGAGAAATTACCTCACCTTTCTGAGCCTCTATTTCTTCATTTTTCTTTTTTTTCTTTGACAATTTCATTCATATATATATATAATTGATTATGATCATGTTCCACCCTCTCTCATTTCCTTCCTCATCTCCTTCTTACTCCTGATAACTCCTTTAGTCTTCCAAGTTATTCCTACTAGTTTTTCATGTTTACTCAATCAGGTCTTTTGCAAATATCCAGAGCATGATTGTAATGGCCCTATCATATGCAGAAGAATGTCTTCTCAATGAAATCCCCTTGAGTCTCATTGAAAAATATGTATATTTACATCCCCAAGATTGCAGTTGTATCTAGCTCCTGACTCCATTCCTTCTGGCATGGGAAGGCCTGGTAACATCCCTGTCTGAGGACAGTAGCTAAGGAAGTATTCCTGGGCACTCCTTCTGTTTCATAATCCTTTTCATAATCTGAGTAGAAGAAGCTGAAGCTCCAGTGCTTCAGGCAGTGGTGAGATCACTGTAGGTCTTCTCTGATCTTGATTTCTTATTATTGGAGAAAATGCCAAGGGCCTTTAGTATGGACTCATCAGCCCTGATAGTTTCTCTGATGAACCCAGTGGGATATTTTCAACTTTGTCCCAGTTCATGGAGGGGTAGTGAGGATGAAATCTCTCAATCATTTTCCATTCTCTTGGAGAGAAAGGCTAGGCAAAGTCAACCATGCTGAGTGTCTTATAGTCCAGAGAAACCAAGGTAGATATGCTTCTTCAACACAACTTAGCATGGGCTGAAGAGAAAAATGAAAAACAGCCGCTATTTTCTGCAGGCTGGAGAATGATATATGCTTCTGGTGGTGACCTACTACCTTCGAATTAGTCATTCGACACCGAGTTCTCTCTTGCTGCTTCAAGTGCTTCATTTAAAAAATGTTAGGACTTTTTCCCTCTCACTTAACTGCAGGAACATTAAATGCACAACTTTATCAAAGTGACATAAGATATATCATTCCGCCAACAGCAACAGGAGAGGATTAACAATTCAAATGGGAGTGGGAAGTTGCTCTCACAAGATGAGGAGAAGAAAGTTTGATTAGGGCCTTACAACGTTCCTCACCTGAAGCATACTATTACACATTCAATAGCTCCTGAGGTCCTAACAGAGGGAAGTTTCATTTTCAATGTTATTTCTTTGCTCAGAGGTCAGAGCTACTGGTACATATCTAGAGTATATGACCATATTCAAATCATTCACAATGTAATGGTCACTTTCTTAACATCTGATGCCTGAACTTGGTCATGACTCATATCACTCTCCATAATGGAAAGTGACATATAATTCAGCAAAGGACCAGGAAGCTGATGCTGCACAGAATCTGGGGGAAAGAAACAGTGGGCTGTAAAGAGGAGGAATACTAAAGGAGAAAGGGGTTGGAGGAGACAGAATCTCTCTGTGAGATCACTTTTGCCATGTATGAAATAGAATTCTATTGATGGGGCCTACAAATACTCTTCTATAACATTTGGCTGAGAAAAAAAAGAAGGTATTCATGTTATAATTCTCCTGGAATTTTTGGGAAGGGAATTAAGATTCTTGGGTGAATCAAAAAATTGTGTCTCACAATTATTGACAGCACATTGAGAGGCTAAGGCAGGAAGATAGCAAATTCTAGACCAATCTGGGCAATCTGGTAAGTTTGAGACCAGCCTGGACAATTTAGGGTGAATCTATCTTAAAGTGAAACTTAATAAAAGGGCTGAAGATATGACGTCTTGGAAGTTTGCCTAGCATATACAAGGCCCTGGGTTAAACCCTAGTACCATGGGGAAAGGGGAGAGAAGAAAATGATATTTAAGGAGATTCTAATTTTGCAAGAATCTTAATAGTATTGAACAGAATACAGGAACTAGTCTTTTGACTTTTTGTTATGGAATTTGTATGCATTAATTTTTTTCCATGATAATTTTTTTTGCCTACACTGGTCTACCCAATTCTTGTTTAACCAACTTCATATTTTTATCATTCTAAAGCACTGAGATGACATCCAGGACACCCACATCTGAGAAGACTCTCAGAGAGTCCTAAAGAATGTACTATATAGTGAGGAAAGAAAACCTCCCAGAAATGTTGAGCTTGACCAGTAAGACCATGGGCTACAGAAGAGAAGGGTAATTCTGTGTACAATTAGATAATGACCAGCATCAGCATCTGCTTCTCAAACTCAATGACTTGTCACCACCCTGTTGCTCAGTAGGCCCCAGGCAGGTGGTCTCCAGAAGGCATCCTGTCTTTTTTTCTCTGCATTCACTGATTCTTTTCCCTGAAACCTCTTTCTGTAAGACTTGCACATAAGCTGTCTCTTCTGGAGTGTATGGTTGAGCTTAGATGCCAAGGCTATTGGAAGAACCTCCTTCAGTGTACTATCTGAGGAATCATACTCTTCTGCCTCATCCTTCTAACTTTTTTAACACTTGTTTTATATTCTTAGTTTTCACTGTTTTCTAAGCTACTCTTATTTGCTTATGTACTTGATCATTATTTGACTCCCCTCACTTGGATGGAAACATTATTTATAACTATAGTTTCAGCACTTAGAAATAGTCTGATTTACACAGAACAGAGTAAACATATACTGAACTAAAGAATATACCCAGAGCCTTTTGGATTCTACCTTATAAGCATTGCTTTAGAGGGTAGTATGTGGTTCTTGTCATACTTTGGTTTCCCTTGAGACCAGAGCATGGTGAAAGTGATGGGCTGGAAGCTTATGTAGGAATGCAGTTCCAAGGACTAGGCAAGAAGGATGGTTATGGGTGTTCAAGAAGGTGAGGAAGTGTATTAAGAGGTATATTTTTAATTTTTCCACCACTAAAATTAGCATTGTGAGGAAGCTTCCAATGAACTGGATATATCACTGAAAGAAGGAAGGGGCACTTGTGATGCCTCAGCAGCTATGACCATGACCATTCTTTGTTCAAAGGCTGCACCATAGATAACTAATTCTTCTGTGCTTTTTGACTGCACCTCAGGACCACTCACAGGTTGTCTAAAGAATTCTAGGAAGCAGAGGATGGATGTATCTGGCAGAGAAAAAGCATTGTTAAGATGGTGTCTCTGAAGATGGTTGAAGCCTGCAGGGAGTTGGTCATCAAAACCATGTCTAGAGGTAAGTTTAGGTCAAGAGGATTTATATATATATATATACATTGAATACATCCAAGGATCCTTACAACAATGGTTCTTTTAGAAATGAATTGGTTTATTTAAATTTAATTTTAATCTCATCTTCACTGTTTCACTCTTACCCAATTTAGGCATGAGATGTGTTTCATGCTCCTTTTCTGATTCACCCTCTGGCCACACCACTGATGATGCTGAATCATCTTTGCTACTTCAGGTCAGGGAAACTCAGGTTTCTCTTTATTATTTACTCTGTCAAGTGGCAGGCATAATTCACAAATCTGGGCACACCGTTTCTTGGCAACTGTCATAGGTACCAGGATCCACACTCAACATTCGCAAATGGCCCCCTCAGCAGTACAGGGGCATTTCTCTCCTTCCCTGTCTCTTCGTGGCTGTCTAGCATCAGTGTACAGCAATATATTTTACAGAGAAGTTTGCAGAAAATTGCCAAAATAGGTATAGATTCCACAATCAGGGGGAATCATGACAAGGATACAAGATGCAATGTATTTTGACATTGCAGTTTGCTAAGTAAACATTTTTTTTCTGTTTTCTCTCTACATAGATACATGATAAATGGAATAACTTCTTCTACTTATTCCTATGGTGGACAATAGTATCACCATTTCTTGACAGCTAGCAACATGCCATTTCTTGTTATGTGTGTTATGTCAACCACACGTTTTTCTAAGACATTCTCCTGAGTCTCAGATTTGTATTTTCAGAGTAGGTTTTTTTCTTGATATCACTAATTTTATTTGAAATGTCTCAACTCATTTGGAATGTTAGAAAGATGTGAGAGGAAAACGGATGTTTTATGGATCTTAAAAACCCTGTGGGTCTGAGATCCAATAACATTCCCCAGTTTCCACTTGGTAGTTATGATTCTAGCCTTTCATTCAGAAAAGGGTCTGAATCATTTGTCTGGGGATTTTCATGGCTTACTGCTAAGTATTAAGGACAGCAGTGAACTGCAGCCTCAGTGGCTTCCAAGTACCAAAATAGAACATCCAGACATTTTTGTGTATAAATTCTTATATTCCTAACCTATGTCTCCTTATATTGTCTTAAATCTCAGTATTAGTCACCTTGAACTCTCACCTTTAAATGGACCATTTGGAATTTTCTCAGAATCTGTGTTTTTTCTCATCTAAGACTTTTCTTCTGTTCCTCTTTGCATGAGCTATTAATCTTCATGATCTCCCTCTATTATCGAGTCTCTGATGTAATTTGTCCTGTCCTGCTTTATTTTCATAGCTTTCATTCTTTCTTAGTGTTAGGTTAAATTATATATATATATATATATATATATATATATATATATATATATATTATTGTCTGCTTGGGAATTAGTGTGAAGTTTAGCTTTTATTTTTTTCTTATTAGCTAATGTTTAAGTAATAAAAATATTGTATTTGGTTTAGGTCAGGGTTGATGAATCTTGGCAGTAAGATGCCAGGTAGAAAATATTTGAAGATCTATAGATTCAATATTGTCTCATCATAATTTCTTTTGTACTTCTTTAAAAATGCAATCAGTGGTTGTAGTGGTTTGAATGAGAGTGATCCCCACAGGCTCATAGATTTGAATGTTTGGTCCCCAGTTGGTGGAACTATTTGGGACAGATTAGGAGGTGCGGCCTTGTTGAAGGTGTGGTCTTATTGGAGGAGGAGGTATATCACTGAGGATGGGCTCTGAGATTCTAAAAGGCCATTCAGGCTATGCCCACTTGGCTCTATTTTTTCCTCATATGATTATTTCTTCAACAGTAGACTTCAGCTCATGCTCCAGTGCCATGGCTACCTGCCTGCTACCATGCTCACTCCCTGCTATGATACTCACAGACTTACCCTCTGAAACTGTAAACAAGACCTCGATTAAATGCATTATTTTATAAATTGCCTTGGTCATGGTATTTTGTTATGGAAAGTAACTAATAGAGTGGTCTTAACTTGTAAGCTACATCCTGTAGCTTTCTGATCTTCAGATCTCTGGTTAGTAGGATATTAGAGGTCATACTACTAAAATGTAGTCAAAACTCTCACAAAAGACAGAAGAACAAACAGATCCACTGAGAAGTTAATTTGCATTTTCAGGCTCAATTATTCCTTGTATTTGATAAAGTCCCACATTGGCCCTGTGGGTGGCCTTTCATACTGTAAAACTGAAGCAAATATGTTTGGATGACAACAGCAAAAGATAGCTTAATGACTGACTGGGTGCAAAAAATGAGGGCCATGGTTTGAGATGACTAACCAATTGAATTTGAGTGTGAGTCTGAATCCAATGCCACCCATCCCTGGGCTCTTTGAAATAGTGTAGTTGCTATTACTCAATTTGTAGTGGTTTAATGCATAGTCTCAGATATCTCTAGCAAATACAATTCATACAATATTTCTTTACTCTACTTTAGGCAATCTAGAACATACCTAGCCCAGTATAGGTGGTTGTTCTCTTTCCACATGGAAGTACTCATTCATCCCAAGCACATTATGATCCCCCCAAACAGACTGAAAACTCAGAGGGCAATTGACATGCAAGATGTACAAGTAAATGCTTATGGTTTTGGCCTTTCTACAACTGTATACCTGCTTTATCATGCTGTGACTTCATAAGCCATGTCACCACTCATAATATACTCATTCGAGTAAGGTCAAGCCTGAGCAGACCTTGGGTACCAGCTCTGTATCCAATCCCTCAACACCCAGAGGAAGCTAGACTCTTAGGAGCTTTAACATGCCCAGGATAATAGCTCTGTACCCAATCCCACAAGACCCAGAGGAAGCTAGACTCCCAGGAGCTCTAACATGCCCAGGAATATAAGATCATAGGATCACAGGATCTCAGGAGCTTGATCACACCAGGATTTCAGGATTCTAGAGGTAGCCTGACTCCAAGGGGCTCTTATACCAAGGATCTCAGGATCACAGAGACAACTGAACTCTGAGGAGTTCTGACACAACCAAGATAATAGGAGAGATAGGCTCCAGTCATAAACAGTGAGTGCAGGTAGCACTAGAGATAACCAGATGGAAAAAGGCAAGCAAAAGAACATAAGCAACAAAAACCAAGGTTACTTGGCATCATCAGAATCCAGTTCTCACACCAAAGAAAGTCTTGAATACCCCATCAAACCAGAAAAATATGATTCTGACTTAAAATCGCTTCTCATAATGATGATTGAGGACTTTAAGAAGGACATAAATAACTCCTTTAAAAATACAAGAGAATACAAATAAAGAGCTAGAAGCCCTTAAAAGGAAACATAAAAATTCCTTTAAAAATTATGAGAAAATACAACCAAAGAGGTGAAGGATTTGAATAAAACCATTCAGGATCAAAGATGGAAGTAAAAACAATAAAGAAATCACAAAGGGAGACTATCCTGGAGATAGAAAACCTAGAAAAGAGATCAGGAGTCATAGATGCAAGCTTCACCAACAGAATGCAAGAGATAGAAGAGAGAATCTCAGGTGCAGAAGATACCATAAAGAACATTGATATAACTGTCAAAAAATGCAAAATGCAAAAAGTTCCTAACCCAAAACATTCAGGAAATCCAGGACACAATAAGAGAACAAACCTAAGAATAATAGGTATAGAAGAGAATGAAGATTCCCAACATAAAAGGCCAGAAATATCTTCAACAAAATTATAGAAGAAAACTTCCCTAACCTAAAGAAAGAGATGTCCATGAACATACATGAAGCCTACAGAACTCCAAATAGACTAGACAGAAAAGAAATTCCTCCAGTCATATAATAATCAAAACACCAAATGCAAAAAACAAAGAAGGAATATTAAAAGCAGAAAGTGGAAAAGGTCAAGTAACTTATAAAGGCAGACCTATTAGAAGTACATCAGACTTCTCACCAGAGACTATAAAAGCCAGATGATTTTGGACAGATGTCATACAGACCCTAAGAGAACACAAATGCCAGCCCAGACTACTATACCCAGCAAAATTCTCAATTACC
Organism: Arvicanthis niloticus; assembly: GCF_011762505.2. Lineage (NCBI taxonomy): Eukaryota > Metazoa > Chordata > Mammalia > Rodentia > Muridae > Arvicanthis > Arvicanthis niloticus. The sequence goes on from NC_047671.1 coordinate 46,398,826, forward strand.
ATAGATGGAGAGACCAAGATATTTCATGACAAAACCAAATTTACACAATATCTTTCCACAAATCCAGTACTACAAAGGATAATAGATGGAAAACTCCAACACAAGGAGGAAAACTACATCTTGAGAAAGCAAGAAAGTAATCTTCTTTCAACAAACCCAAAAGAAGATAGCCACACAAACATAATTTCACCTCTAATCACAAAAATAACAGGAAACAACAATCACTTTTCCTTAATATCTCCAAACATTAATGGACTCAATTTCCCAATAAAAAGATGTAGAATAACAGCCTGACTATGTAAACAAAAGCCAGCATTTTGTGCATACAGGAATAGTATAAGGCTGGAAAAAATCTTCCAAGCAAATGCTTCCAAGAAACAAGCTGGAGTAGCCATTCTAATATCAAATAAAATCTATTTTCAACCAAAAGGTATCAAAAAAGATAAGAAAATACACTTCATACTAGTCAAAGGAAAAAACTACTGAGATGAATTGTCAATTCTGAATTTCTATGCTCCAAATGCAAGGGCTCCCACATTCATAAAAGAAACTTTACTAAAGATCAAAGCACACATTGTACCTCATACAATAATAGTTGGAGACTTCAACATCCCACTCTCAGCAATGGAGAGATCATGGAAACAGAAACTAAACAGAGACACAGTGAAACTAAGAGAAGTTATGAACCAAATGAATTGAGCAGATATCTATTAAACATTTCACCCCAAGACAGAAGAATATAACTTCTTCTCGGCACCTCATGGTACCTTCTCCAAAACTGACCATGTAGTTGGTCACAAAACAGGCCTCAACAGATACAAGAAGATTGAAATAATCTCATGCATCCTATCAGATCACCACAGACTAAGGCTGGTCTTCTATAACAAGAAAAACAATGGAAAACCCGTATACATGTGGAAACTGAACAATGCTCAACTCAATGATAACTTGGTTAGGGAAGAAATAAAAGAATTTTAAAAATTCAGTGAAAAGAAGACACATTGTACCAAATCTTATGGGATACAATGAAAGCAGTGCTAAGAAGAAAACTCATAGCCCTACGTGCCTACAAAAAGAAACTGTGGGGAGCATACACTAGCAGCTTGACAACACACCTGAAAACTCTAGAACAAAAAGAAGCAAATACACCCAAGGGGAGTAGATGGCAGGAAATAATCAAACTCAAGGCTGAAATCAACCAAGTAGAAACAAAAAGAACTATACAAAGAATCAACAAAACCAGGAGCTGGTTCTTTGAGAAAATCAACAAGATAGATAAACCCTTAGCCAGACTAACCCGAGGACACTAAGACAGTATTCACATTAATAAAATCAGAACTTAAAAGGGAGATATAACAACAGTAACCAAGGAAATTTAAAAAATTATATCATACTACAAAAGCCTATCCTCAAAAAAATTAGAAAATCTGGATGAAATGGACAATTTCTAGACAGATACCAGGTACCAATGTTAAATCAGGATCAGATAAACCATCTAAATAGTCTCCAAACCCCTAAAGAAGTAGCTGCAGTCATTACAAGTCTCCCAACTAAAGAAAGTCCAGGACCAGATGGTTTTAGTGCATAATTCTATCAGACATTCAAAGAAGATGTAATACCAATTCTCTATAATATTCCACAAAATAGAAACAGAAGGAACACTACTTAACTCTTTCTATGAAGCCACAATTACACTCATACCTAAATATACAAGACCCAACAAAGAAAGAGAACTTTAGACCAATCTCCCTTATGGATATCGATTCAAAAATATTCAATAAAATTCTTGCAAACTGAATCTAAGAACACATCAAACAATCATCCATCATGATCAAGTAGGCTTTATCTCAGGAATGCAGGGATGGTTCAATATATGAAAATCTATCAACATATTTCACTATATAAACAAACTGAAAAAATGACATGATCATCTCACTAGATGTTGAGAAAGCATTTGACAAAATTCAACATCTCTTCATGTTAAAAGTCTTGGAAAGAACAGGAATTCAAGGTCCATACCTAAACATAGTAAAAGCAATATACAGCAAACCAGTAGCTAACATCAAACTAAATGGAGAGAAAATTGAAGCAATCCCACTAAGATCAGGGCCTAGACAAAGCTGCCCACTCTCACCCTACCTATTCAATATAGTACTGGAAGTCCTAGCTAGAGTGATTAGACAACAAAAGGAAGTCAAAGGAATACAAATAGGAAAGGAAGAAGTCAAAATTTCACTATTTGCAGATGATATGATAGTATACTTAAGTGACCCTAAAACTTCCACCAGAGAACTCCTAAACCTGATAAACAACTTCAGTAAAGTGGCTGGATATAAAATCAACTCAAACAAATCAGTAGCCTTCCTATACTCAAAAGATAAACAGGCTGAGAAAGAAATTAGGGAAATGACACCCTCCACAATAGTTACAAATAAAATAAAATATCTTGGAGTGAATCTAACCAAGCAAGTGAAAGATCTGTATGACAAGAACTTCAAGTCTCTGAAGAAAGAAATAGAAGAAGCTCTCAGAAGATGGAATGATCTCCCATACTCATGGATTGGCAGGATCATATAGTAAAAATGGCCATCTTGCCTAAAGCAATCTACAGATTCAATGCAACCCCCATCAAAATTCCAACTCAATTCTTCAAAAAGTTAGAAAGAGAAGTTCTCAAATTTATTTGGATTATCAAAAAACCCATGATAGCAAAAACTATTATCAACAATAAAAGAACTTCTGGGGGGGAATCACTACCCCTGACCTCAAGCTGTACTACAGAGCAACAGTGATAAAAACTGCATGGTATTGGTACAGAGACAGGCAGGAAGATCAATGGAATGGAATTAAAGACCCAGAAATGAACTCACACACCTATGGTCACTTGATCTTTGACAAAGGAGCTAAAATCATTCAGTGGAAAAAAAGACAGCATTTTCAACAAATGGTGCTGGTTCAACTAGAGGTCACTATGTAGAAGAATGCAAATTGATCCATTCTTATCTCCTTGTATAAAACTCAAGTCTAAGTGGATCAAGGACCTCCACATAAAATCAGATACACTGAAACTAATAGAAGAGAAGGTGGGGAAGCGGCTCGAACACATGGGCACAGGGTAAAAGTTCCTGAGCAGTACACTAATGGCTTATGCTCTAAGATCAAGAATTGACAAATGGGACCTCATAAAATTGCAAAACTTCTGTAAGGCAAAGGACACTGTCAGTAGGACAAATCCACAACCAACAGATTGGGAAAAGATCTTACCAATCCTAGATCTGATAGAGGGCTAATATCCAAAATATACAAAGAACTCAAGAAATTAGACTCCAGACAATCAAATAACCTTATTAAAAATGGGGTGCAGAGCTCAACAAAGAATTTTCAACTAAGGAATATGGAATGGCTGAGAAACACCTAAAGAAAATTTCACATTCTTTAGTCGTCAGGAAAATGCAAATTGAAACAACCCTGAGATACAACCTCACACCAGTCAGAATGGCTAAGATCAAAAACTCAGGTGACAGCAGATACTGGCAAGGAAGTGGAGAAAGAGGAACACTCCTCCATTGTTGGTGGCCTTGCAAGCTGGCACAACCATTTTGGAAATCAGTCTGGCATTTCCTCAAGTAATCGGACATCATACTACCTGAAGACCCAGCTATACCACTCCTGGGCATATACCCAGAAGAGGCTCCAACATATAACAAGTACGTATGCTCCACTGTGTTCATAGCAGCCTTATTTTTAATAGCTAGAAGATGGAAAGAAACCATATATCCTTCAACAGAGAGATGGATACAGAAAATGTGGCACATTTACACAATGGAGTTCTACTCAGCTATTAAAAACAATGAATTCATGAAATTTTTAGTACAATGGATGGAACTAGAAAATATCATCTTGAATGAGGAAACAACCCAATCACAAAAAAGCACACATGGTATACACTCTCTGATAAGTGGCTATTAGCCCAGAAGCTAGCAATACCCAAGATGCAACTCACAGACCACATGAAGCTCATGAAGAAGGAAGACCAAAGTGGATGTGCTTCAGTCTTTCTTAGAAGAAGTAACAAAATACTCAAGGTAGGAAATATGGAGACAATGTGGAGCAGAGACTGAAGGGGGGGGCTGTCCGGAGACTGCCCCACCTGGGGATCCATCCCATGTGCAGTCACCAAAAGCAGACACTGTTGTGGATGCCATGAAGTGCATGCTGACAGGAGCCTGATATAGCTGTCTCCTGAGAAGCTCTGCCAGAGCCTGACATATACAGAGGCAGATACTTTCAGCCAGCTATTGAACTGAGCAAGGGGTCCCCAGTGGAGAAGTTAGAGAAAAGATTGAAGGAGCTTAAGGGTCTTGAGGCCTCATGGGGAGAGCAATAATACCAACCAACCAGAGCTCCCAGTGTCTAAACAGCCAGCTGGGGAACACATATGGAAAGACCCATAGCTCCAGCTTTATATTTAGGGCAGGATGGCCTTGTAGCACATCAGTGGGAGAGGAGGTCCTTGTGCCAGTGAAAGCTAGATGCCCCAGTGTAGGGGAATGTGAGGGCAGGGAGGTAGGCACACCTTCATAGAAGCAGGAGGAGGGGGCATGGGATAAGGAGCTTCTGGGGGGTATGAGAAAATGGGATAACATTTGAAATGTAAATAATATATCCAATTTTTAAAAAACAGAAAAAAAATTAAAAAATACATAAAATTTAAAAAATAAATAAATAAAGTAAGGCCAGGGTCTGACTGCCTGACAGATTATAGAGGAGATGCTCCTGTTCCACAGGTTCATCCGGTATGTTTGTACCTTTTGTTTGTTATTGTTTTGTTATTGGTTTTTTTTGTGTGTGTGTTGTTTGGTTTTTTTGAAAAGTACAGGACTTCTTTAAATAGCAGGGGAAGGTAGAGTAAGAGAAGGCTTGGAGCAAGACATGCTTCAGGTTTACACACGTGAAATTTAACACAGTGGGGATGTGTGTTGGGGAGAGATTTAGATTATGTCATTAGAAACCATGGGTTCATGTCATCGACTGCATAATCTTGTCAAGGAATATGTGAATGACTTCTTTAGAGGAACATTTCTGTGTTTTTCATTCATGGACTTTACGATTTGACTGCCTGAAAAAAAATTAAGAATTTTTTGCTGTTTTGAATGGCAGCACAGCTGTTTTTGGTACACTCTGCTGAAGGTGATCATGGTCACAGGCCATTTGGCTCTGTTCTCAGTCTTGCATTTTCAGCATTCAGCTCTTTTGGTTTTTTTCAATGTCTTCTATACCCTAGATCAGTCTGTATTAGGCTTGTGCTCACCCTGTTGTTCAGTGAGGGAGCACACCTCCTGCCTTTCTCTGGTGAACTCTTTGTCATTTTTTTGTACCTCAACTGAGACCAGACTTCTGTGAAGAGCCTGGCCTGTTCCCGATCTTTCCAGCTAGGACAGGCAGCATCCTTCCCAGGTGTCTTGTTGGGCCTAACACAAGGTCTAATCTCCATTCCACCTCCACCCTTCAGTCATGTACACAGGTGGAGGGCGTGAATAGGCCCTAGAGAGATTTACATACTAATGAGGTACCTGAAGGCCAGAGGTGGAGCCGATTAAACATTCCTCCCCAGCCCCTGCCCTCTTCTCCCCTCCCCTTTTAACTCAGGTCGATCCTGGGTTTGAGGGGTATGCATCTAGATCCATCCAAGATCCGCCATGTGAATAAACCAGTTTTGGAAACCCAAGGGCTTCCTCGTGTGTTAGGGCTGAGCCGCTATGAGGAACCGTGAGGAGCCAGGGAGAGGCCTTTAGTTAATGAGCAGCCGGGCCCAACTTCAGCTGGAGAAACCCAGAGCGTTCCCAGCCGACTACTCACAGCATGGCAGGAGGAACCGCGGGATCCCCAAGCCTTTTTTTTCCCCCACATCTGGCGCCCAACGTTGGGCACCATCTGTGGGGACGAAATCTCGCAGGCGGGGGGGGGGGGGGGGGGGGGGGGAAGGGAGGGAGGGAGTCCGGCGACAGAGTCTCAGGGCAGTCCGGCACCAGGGCTTCCAGCACCGCCAGCGGAGGATCCCACATTCACGCAGCTGTCGGTGGGCGGGCCTGCGGCTGCATCGGCAAGTTTCCAGGGTTCCAAAAGCTGGGAATCAGGTGGAGAGACCATGGACACGTGGAGTCCGGTTTTCCAAAGCTTTTATTGTTCATGGCATGGTGAATGGGCGCAAACTGGTACGCGCTTCCCCCGCCAAAAGCCAGGGGAGACCAGTCTTATAGGGAAGGGAGAAAGGGGAGGGAATAACTTAATTAGCTACGCCCCTGGCCTTTTGATAATTCATTAATATTTAAATCTCTGGAGGTGGAGACTTGTTAGTCACACCCTCTACCTGTCCTACGTGACTGAAGGTAACAGGTTAAATGGAGTTACCTCGTCCAAGGCCCAACAGTGTCTTATGGCTCTACTCTCACTATCCATATGTTATACTGTTCTGATCATCTCCCTCACATAACTGAGGGCATATTCAGTTTTGAGTCTCCACATTAATGGCCTGGCACTCACCTAGCAGATATTAATACATCTTTGGTGTGTATTTAAATAACTAACATTTTCTTACATTCAGTTCCTAAGGACCCATTTTTTGCTTTCTAGTTGAAGAATGAGAATCTTTGCAGTGGAAATGAATACCTTGGTTCCATGCTATCCCAACATCTCTAGACTACTCAAAATTTGGGTTTCCAAGATTAAGTGAGCAACTATGTTTTGATGCCATTTTTTCCCCACATTTTGTTCAAGTTTGTAGACCATGCCTAGGAAGATTTTTAGAAAAACTCCCACATGCTTGAATTTGAAATCATTTGGAATGTGCAAGATGTCTACACTATACTTTGTGTTAAATAGAGTTGTTGCCACCTCTTTGGAAGAAAGATGTTCCCTACACGCAAAGCAGTGAAGATAGCATAATTTATATTTAAGTCCATCACTTTACTTCTTTAGTAAAATCTCTCTGGGTACAGTCCACCCTCAGAGAGTAACTGGTGTTGACATTTGCACTTTCACAGGTGCTATAGTGCAGGGTGTTCATGGCCCCAGAGTCAGGCACGAGTTGCTTCTTCACGCCCTCTAGATACATAGATGTAGTTACATTGCATCATTGTTAGTCCTTGAAGATCACCTGTCCATAGTTTTCTTTCTGCCATCTTCTGTAACAGCTACCATCTCTGATCAATCAAACAATAATTAGATATCAAAGATAGATTTGTCTGGATCTTTGCTACGAGCAGTAAGAAAAACATACCAATTGATTTTTTTTGTATATATCTTCAATACTAATGTTAGGGAATAGAATTCACAATAGAAGAGAAACATAGTGAACAATGCTACCTTTACTCTGTCCTGATATCTCTGTAGGGGTCCCACTGTAATGTGTCTCTCATCTCTACATTTAATTCCTCATGCTATTTCTTCTGAATTTTGTAAACTGCTTAGAATTGTATGTATCTGTATATTAAATAAAAGCAAGCTTTATTAATTGTTTAAGAGGAGATTTTTGCATCATTTAAATTTACAACTCTATATCACCTTTGTGATGTACAACATGTACAGGACTCTGAGTCACACTTGGGAACTGTGCATTCATAATTGAGGTCTGTTCAGTTTTTAAGTGCACAGAGATTTCAAGTTTAATTTATCTATAAGAAAAACACAAATATTTTGGGTCAGGTGAATTCTGGACATGCCCTTCTATTTAAGTAATGCAGTGACATTGACCCATTTCCTAACTTCTTGCAGTCTGACTTTTTACATTTATCAGGAGGAAGAGGTAATCTCTTCCATCATTTAAATTCTGATGATAGCAGAAAATCACATTTTTAAGAGCAGAAGCATTCTTCTTATCATGCATATGGAAATTCACTAGTCTAGCATAACCATGAAATCACCTTCTCATACAAATTATGCTTAAATAAATGCTTACAAACATTTATAGCATTTCTGTTTTACATAACTAACATTAGTTGAGATATATCCATTCAAGTTTGATATGACAAATTGAACCATTTACTAGATGTATTCAACTATTCACATGACCTGATTGAGTTGTTTACAAAGTGAGTTCCACGTAAATATCAATTTATTGGCTCAATTCATGTGAACCATGTTATTGTGGGACTCAGAGATTATCAAGTGATGTCACCGACCTTTAGAAATGGCAGAGAGTTCGTTCATCATTCTGAATAAAATAACCTGCCAATGGCAGTGAGAAATACAAATCAGACATTTGGTTTAGATTGAGCTGTTCCAGGGGAGAACTGGCCTTGTAAAGTGTCACATAACAAGGATTTCTCTGAAATGTAACATTTTGATTTCCACTGAAACTTCTCTGTTGGAATAACCTTACTACGTTTCCCTTCGTTATCTTAGTAAATGTAAGGTTTTCCCTGTGAGAGTTTGTGTGATGGGAGAGATTATTAAGACACAGCTCCTTTGTCTAGTACAAAAGGTAAAAGTATGCAAATTATGCCAATAAAGTCAGGAGGACAGAGGTGTTCAGGGAGACGGAAATGATTCCAGTGTGCAGAGCATCTGAAAGGCATTATGAAGAATTCATGAAGGTGGCATTTGAGTTGGACCTTAAAGGATGCAAAGCCATTTACGGTCTAAATATAAACACTCCCATTTCTAGAGAGCAGTCCTCATCAGATGAACTTTCATGAATGGAAATATAAAACACAGTAGTTCTCTGTTGTGTCCTGTGCTCACAGGACAAGAGTTCTTGGCAAAAGAGGAAGCAATTCTACATTATTTACTACCATGTGTTAAAGGGATAAAAAATGCATAAGTTGAAAAAAATTGATGGCTAAGATTTTCTCCCTACCAATGTTGAATTGGTTTCCCAACTAGATCCTATCAGACAGGGTGGTCACTTTGCATTTTCCATCCTACATGGTTGCCAGGCAACTATCTCCTATGATGGAAGATGCCATTAGAGCAGCCTTTCCAAATGCCTTTTCTGCTGAGCATTAGTGCCTTGAAGAAAAAAGAAATCTGCAGATAGAGAGGAGAGGACAGTGAGAGAGCCTAGACTCCAAGACTCCAATGTTTGTTACCAATGCCTGTTTGTCTTCTAAAAGATTGTGCAAAGCCCTTTAGAAAATGCTCTCTCTCTCTCTCTCTCTCTCTCTCTCTCTCTCTCTCTCTCACTTAACTTTTAATTGTTTCTTTGTGAGTTTCACATCATGCACCCAGCCCACTCATCTCCCTGTACCTTCATATAGACCTTCTGCCCTTGCAATCTCCCAGCAGAAGAAAATAAATACAAAGAGAAAAACAAAACAAAACAAAACAAAATTAAAGCATAAAAGCATCTTGTCACAAAAGCTGTTGTGTGTCACACAGCACACTCTTTTCCCCACACATCTTTATTTGTAAATGTTCATCACAATAAGTCATTGGTCTGGTTCGAGGTCCCTGGCTTCTATTATACCATCACTACAGGATCTTCACAGAGACTCCTCTAGGGTATCCTGTTGATGTCCTGTGCCATGTATCTTTGGATCTGCAGGACCAGCCTGAATAGGTACATATTTGACTTTAGTAAATATGGTGTTTTTAACTGCAAAAATTTAAGATACATTTTCAGTGTTTATGATACAGGAAAATTTGCATGTAGTACAATGCATAAACCTTAAATAGATAATTTAGTAAGTCTTGGTAAATGCACATATGACTGATCCCTGTCCAAATCAAGACATGTGGCATTCCTGTTTCCCTCTTCCATTGTTCTTACTGGCTGAAGGGAACTGCTCTTCTAATCTAGATTACCTGTCCTTATATTTTATACAAGTAGAATCATAGTTTTTGTTTCTATTTTGAATGTACACTAATAGTGTTCCGTGAATTTGTACAACATCCACTTTTGTCTTGGAAAGCATTTTACTGTATAAATACAAGCTAATTTGGTTCATCCTTCTGTTGACAAAGGTTTTGGTTTTAGATATTATTTATAAGGCAGGTTTTAATTCTATTGAGAAACATTCATGACATTTTGTGAACTTCTGTTTTCACTTAGCGGGGAGAGACACCTGTGAAGAAGGCTGTTAAGTGGATGTTCAACTTCTCATTCTCTTCTGTCTCTGGCAATGTGTGAAAACCCAGCTCTTCTGTCCTTTCAGCCACATCGGCTGTCAGGCTCCTCAAGGTCATCCATTCCTCCTGCACTGGTGATGCTTACTGGGTAACAGTCTGCCACCAAGCTATATCCTCATTCATAAGCTCATCATGGATACTCTTGAGCTGAGTATGTGGTTTTCAGGATTGGAGATCTGGCTCTGTGTGATAGTTATTTGGTGAATACATATAAAGTCGTGTTTGGATTCTGGTGCATACAAAAAAAGCTGGGGTTTATAAAGTCACTGGGGCTTGCTGGCCACCAGCCTAGTTTCAGGTCAGTTGGAGACCCTATCTCTAGCAAATAAGATAGGGAGAGTGATAGGACAGGACACATAATGTCATCTGTGTTCATAGGTGCGGGCTGTGCAAATGCACGCACACACGCACACATACACACACACACACACACACACACACACACCACATGTAATTTTCATTTTCACAGTGAGTTTTATGTTTATTAACTTAACAGTTAGCAATATTAATCTCAATCTAAGGAAATTCTAGTTGGTTCTATTTATTGAACTGTGCTGTAAATTTTTAAATTAGGTTGTTTATCAATGGTTTATGAGAGTTTATTGTATATTCTAAATTAAGACATGTATACACACACACACACACACACACACACATATATGCATGTAAAAGTGTGCATTGTCAATATAGCCTGTCTATGATTTTTCTATGTGAAATGTTTAGACTAGTTGTCTAAGAATATACCTTAAATGTCTCTGCCTCTTCTAAAATGACAAAGGTTCCTCTGGTCTGCTCTTGTAATATATGTCTCATTATTGGCTTCTAGAAACGTTCCACATCTAGCTATTGTGTAAAGGTCCACAGTTCATCTCAAATGAATGTGTGTGTGTGTGTGTGTGTGTGTGTGTGTGTGTGCGCGCGCGCATTGTAAGTTATAGACTGATGCTTACCTCCCCCACTTAAATTCAGCTTTTTCCCACATTACTTTTGAAGAGATTTTTTTTCCTTACTGAAATACATTAGCTCCTTTGGCAAAGATCACTTGACTATAGTATTTATTTAATTCATGTTCAGATATTATACTTTGTTGTAGTTATAATTATGTTAACATTAACGCTATTGCCAAGGCAATTGGTTGCTCTTTACAACCTGATGCTAAAGATTTATTGCTGAAGACAACACTTATGCCATAGAACATGGAGAGGTGGAGCTGGTGCCCAACTAGAAGCTTTACCACTACTGACTTGCATTCATGGTGTGGGAAGGTACCCTGCATGCTACCATGGAGAAAGGTAATGTCGAAATCATCTGCCAACCAACCCCACAATATACAACAGCAACCTATCTGTAAGACATACTGGTACAATAGTAGGAAAAATTATTCTGTGAGTAACCAACCACCTTTTTTATAGAGTTTCAAGTACAGTCTATGAGCTGGAACATATTTCTGACACTGCTAAAGAGAAAACCTAATACTATTATTCTGCTAAATGAACATAGGAACAAGATGGTTCCTAATGACATACTTTTGTATCCTTTTATTAATGCCTTGCTCAATCCATGTTAGAAAAGCTACTTCTTGTAATAGATGGGAATTAACACAAAGACCTACAACTGTACAATGTACAGAGAGTGAGAGACTTTGGAGCATTCAGTCCTGAATGTGATATCTTTAGCAAACTCCTCCCCTCAAGACTCAGGGGTCTATGTATAATAGGAGTAAAAGATTGTAAGAGATAGATAGAAGTGATGAATGATTTTGAGAAAGCAGTGTCTTCAAGACAAAACAGGATATATATATATGATGTATATGCATATCTATATCTATATATATATATATATATATATATATATATATATATATATATTTCATAGAGACTGTGATAGCACATACAAGGCCTTCCCAGGTTCAAGCCAAATGGGATCCCAACACTGAGAGGAAGAAGGGGACATGGAGTCCTAACCTCGGTCAAGAAGCCATTTACAATTGACATCCACTGGCAAAAAGAACATCATTTTTTAATTTTCTAATGGAATGTCATTGAGTATATTGACCACACCCCAGGCCAGGCTCCACACCCAGAAGCAGTAGGCCAATACAAATGGAACTCTGATGCTGTGCTTTGTTGTTAGTGTTGTGTTTGTTTGTCTGCTCCATTTTGTTTTAGGATTTTTTTCTTTTATTAAAAATAGATTTAAAATAATTATATATATATATATATATATATATATATATATATATATATATATATATATTTTCTGATTACGGTTTTGTGTCCTCTGCTTCTCCCAGTTCCTTCTTACCTCCCCTCTTGGTCCATTCTCTTTCTGTCTCTCATTTGAAAACAAATGGGATCCTAAGGGTTAATGGTTAGATAACATAAAACACAATACAATAAAACAAAAACTAAGATGCTAGAGTTAGAAAAACTCCCAACAGAAGGCAGAGAGCCCAAGAGGACACAAGAAACAGAGACCCGCTCATTTACACACTCAGGAATTCCATACAAAACACTACTGGAAGCCATAATATATACAGAAAAGACCTGTGGGTACACATAAAAAACCCATACAAAATAATAAGATAAGTTTAAAACAAAGTAACAACAAAAATGGGGACGAGTTCTAACACGATATTAGGAGACAAAGCACGTCCAAAGCCCCTGAGTTTGTTTTCTGTTGGTCGTCCACTTCTGGGCCTGTGAACTGCCCTGAGTATTTGTTTTCTCAGTGAGATAATCTTGGAGAAAATGTCATTTTCATTTGCAAATGGTTATCAGTTGGAGATTGCTTCTGAGTTAGGAATGAGGGCATGTGTTTATTTCTTTTAGCTCTAGGGTAGACCCATCTGGTGTAGACCCATCAGGCACTGTGTAGGCCTGTGCATGCTGCTTCGGTCTTTTTGAGCTCACATCGTATCAGATGCTGAAGATGTAGCTTTGGACACAAGTCAGGTGTTATTAATTTTAAGAAAATTACATCTTAGTTATAGGAGGCCCATAATAAACATTTAAACAAAAAAGTTCTCATATTATAATGCCACAATCTGGTAAAAGTACATAGTAGCAAAAATTCACGTTAATCATGGATGAGAAAGTAGGTGTGAAAGACCACTGGAAGAACAGCAGTTTCTTATAAAACTAAATATGATCTGACCAGTTGACCCATAACCCATGCTCCCTGATATGTAGTCACGTGACTAAAAAAACTATGTCTCCACAAAAGCCGAGTTAGTGGTGATCTTAGCAGCTTTGTATTTTAATTGTCAAGATTTAGAAATAAGCAGACTTTCCTATGGCTAAAATTGGTGTATGTAAACAATGAAATATTATTCAGTGGTAAAAAGAATGAACTATTAAACCATATCGAAAATAGAGAAAACTCAAATGAATATTACAAAGCGTCCCATGTGAGCAAACTGCATTCTTTGTGCATCCTAGTAAATGGCATACGCTTTGGTAACAGTAAAAATATTGCTGACTGCCTGCTGCTGAAAGGAACATCTAGGTGAAGAACAGGTTATCTATAGACTTGAAGCTATTGTGTGTGAAGATGTAAATGACCTATTGTCACCCACAGAAGGTACACCTAGAGTGAACTGTAGTGCTGGCTATAGACTGGGTGATTATGTATCCAGGAGGCTTATGCCAACAGAAGCATCTCTGAGATGAGGACTGTTGATACTAGAAGAGGCTGTGGACAACAGTGGTGCTTTCTGTTTCTATGTACCATCTACTGGGTTTTAATGTGAACTCGAAACTTCTCTAAAATATGAAGTTGATTTCTGGACAGCAAGATAATGCTTTGTGGAAAATTATTATATTAAACCATTGTGATTCAAGTTATAAGAATGTGCAGTGTCACATAGAATGATCAAGGGACTTTTTTTTTTTAAATGAGAAATTGACTGTATAAGTACACATATAATGAGAAAGTTTATGTGACATTTTTAGGGAAGAAAGTGTAAATGGAGAAATGTCAGGAGGTAGAAAGGACTTACAGTCCTGTATGATTATTCTAGCAGATGAAGGTGGGAATGACATGACTTTATCTCCAAAGTAATCTACTACATCAGAAAATATATTTTCTAGAAGAAGGAATGGAGGAGGATCTGTTTTCACCCTTTTGAGGTTGTAATAAGTGTTTCTCATCCAGTGCCATCTGTAGATCTTCATGTGTCCGATCAATTAGGCAATAAGATGAGTAGCTGTAGGCATTCTAGGTTTATTTGTACAGCAGAGAGATGCTTTGATATATAAGTCTGTGGACAATTTCAACAGGAACAGTAGTTTATCAACAGGTGGACTAAAAGACAAGGAAACAAATAGTGTTGTTCACCCTATTATGTTATTTGAGGTATCTTCAAGGGAAAAATTGTACCATTAGAAGATGTCAAGCCTTTCAGCAAGTCTGCTGGCAGCTGAATTTCTCTCTTTCCTTTTGGACTGTCATTTGAATATTTTGGGAGGTTTGATAAATCATGCTTTCCAGCTGAGCAGGATTTCAAGTTCCTGATGTTTTCTTTTTTCGACTCCTATTTTGAAGTGTCAGAACCTTCTGTGAATCAGCCTTACTGAGCAGGCAGGACTGTGAAAGCATAGTAGACACTCAGATGTGTCTATAAAGCTGTCAGCATTATATGGAGACTCGTAGATGGCTTGTGGCCATGTTAGTCTTTGGAAATAAGAATGTACTCTGAGAGAACACTGCAAAAGTCTAAGGTAGCACCTATAGAATCAATAATTTACCCACAATTTTAATAGAAATCCTGTGTTTTCTATCTTGCCACAGTATATTCACTCAAGTTAAACTAATAAGTCCTTGAAAAGGAAGTTGAAGAAGAGAGCATTTTTGTTTCATTTCTGTTGTTGTGATAAAATACCCTGACAGAAACCAGCTTAGGAGAGAATTTACTTTAGTTTAGGATTTAAGACTACAGAACATTATTGTAGGGGAAGTCAAGGCAGCAACTTCAAACAGCTGGTAACAACATGCACTAACAGACAGGAAAACGTGTGTGCTCACTTGCTTTCTTAAGATCAACCCTATTTCTCCCCTCTTACATTGTTTGAGATCACCTGACTTAGTAACTGTGCTGGTAACAGTGGGCTTTGAATAGGATATCAATTAACTTAATTCCTGTGATGGCTATTCTTGGTTGTCAACTTGACTACACCTGGAATTAACTAAAAACCAAGCACTTAGGAATACCTGTGTGACAATTTTCTAAATTAAATTATTTAAGTGAGAAGATTTGCTTTTAATCTGGATCTTTTGAGGTGGGAAATATACCTTTCATTCTGATCTTTTGTAGGGAGGCATTCACCAGAGAAGATTGCGCAGACATGGGTTTATGCCAAAAAGAAAGTCTTTATTAGCTGGCTAGTGACCATGCTGAGTACTCAGGATCCCAGTATAGCACTGAGACATTTTCAAGATGAGCTTTTAAGCACAAAAACATGTTCTGGATTGACATGGAGTTAACAAGAACAGTTATTTAGAAGTGAACTTAAAGAAGCTAAGAAATAAGGTTAGTAGATCTTGAGACGTTCCCAGAACCATAAGGACTTTGATGGATTAGGCCTTTGTTTTAGTTTTGGCAGGTGGTATTATCTAAATGCTAAATTTTATAGCCCGAATGGTACTTCTATCATGGAATCAGTTGTGCTAAGGTCTCAGGGACTACTAAAGTCTGGGGCCATGTTACATTCCTCACATGTCTTAGTGAATGAGTCAAATCATGGATTCATTATGTTTTAAAGAAATGTAGTTAGTCCTGAAGACCATTAATTTTACTGGAGTAATATATAATTGACTGTATATTTTAAGATGCACTACTCTGCCATCAATTCCATCAGAATGAGAATTAAAGACTCTGCTGATAGCAGAGTAGTTAGCCAGGAGACCCAGAGAGCAGAGACTGGCATCAATTATCTGATTTCTGTTTGTTTATTTTTGAATTTTTTTCAACTACAGCAAAATTTTAAAAAACTTACTCTTAATCAATTGGCATGGTAAAACAGGTTGTTTTTTTAAAGTTTTTAAAAACTGTGTTCAAAGGCAGACATAGTTTTCTTTTTTTTGCATGAAAAGTAAGCCTAAGCCTCTCTAATTTTGTAGGAACATTTCTGTAAGGGACTCTAACTGTTTTTATAATAACTCTAGGTTCTGATTAACTTGTCTACTTAGTTTGGAAAGCATCAGAATGGCCAAATTTAGTCAAATCTTTGATACATGTTCACCAAGTAGTCTCAGGGGCTTGATAATTTTGCTGTTTTCAAAATGAATTAACCCATGAAATGAATAGCAGGCATCAGCACAAGGAAAAGTGCTTAGATTAAAGGTTTAACATGTTAGACAAGTTTTATCTCCTTATAAATCCCCTTCCATTAATTTAATTAATTTAATTTAATGTGGCTGCCTCAGTCACATTGAATTTGACAGTCTATAGACTAATAATCTGGTTAGTTTCTATACCTATGCCATATGGGGACCAAGTGTCTAAGAATAACCACTATCCAGACTGTTCTGTTGTTGGTTTGTTTGCTTTTTGTTTTTCTTTTTGGTTAGAAATGACTTACTCTATCCCCAGGGTCCCTTCTGTGCATAGAGTCTGATTTCTCCAGGTTTTTCTATTTTCTAAAGGCCAGAATTTTTTAAGGTTTTTTTTTTTTTTTTTTTTTTAGAACACCTCAGTTTTACAACCCTGGTTTTTACAGTGGAAATTCTCTTGTTTCTGGCAACCACGGGATCCTGCCATAAGACATGTATAGAATTGTAAACTGTGTTTTCTTATCTGAAAAGATAAATTCACGTATCTTTTTTTCCTCTTATACAGTAAGACATTCAAAGTCAGCATCAGCAAGTAAAGGTCAGGATGCAATGTAGGTTGGTGTTTTGTAGTCACACTAGCTAATAACCTTATCTGTGTCTATCTTCTTCAGTTTTCAATCCAGGCCTGAGAGTGGTGGGCATTGGACCATAACCTGTATCATAGCAAACACAAGTCTCTGGAGGAGGTAGAAAGACAAGGACTGGAAGGTCCTGGGGACACAACAAAACCTTAATTTCACTGGATCCATAGTTTTGAGATAGTCCATTTGGCTTCCACTTTTTTTTTTGTCCAGGGTGTGGCAGATCCATGGGGGTAATACCAGCTTCCTCAACAGGGAAAGGAGTGGAAAGAATCACCCTGGAGGGTCCTTTTCAAGTTCTTTTTAACATCCCTTTGGCTACCTGCTTGGCCCAGGGAGTATCATTGCACTGGAACAAGAGAAACTGGTGGTGGACTTGGATGTCAGTTGGATCTCTTGGGTAGTCTAATGGATAGCCTTAGTGGCGGACTGGCGGACTTGCAGTGACTTGAGAAAAGAGTTGTGTAGAAGTTTGAATAGGACTAGGCTCCCATAGCCTCAAGTGTTTGAATATTTGGCTCTAGGGAGTGGCACTACTAGAGGTGTGGCCTTGTTGGAGGAAAGTATGTCAATGTAGAAGTGGGCATTGAGGTCTCATATCTTTAAGCTATGTCCAGTGTGACGTATATAGTCTCTCCTGATGCTCCCTATGGATCGAGATGTAGAACCCTCAGACCCCCACCACCATGTCTACCTGCATACCACCACGTT
Organism: Arvicanthis niloticus; assembly: GCF_011762505.2. NCBI lineage: Eukaryota > Metazoa > Chordata > Mammalia > Rodentia > Muridae > Arvicanthis > Arvicanthis niloticus. The sequence goes on from NC_047671.1 coordinate 46,416,579, forward strand.
TTCTGCTATGACAATAATGGACTAGACCTCTGAAACTGTAAACCTGACCCAATTAAATTTTTTAATAAGAGTTGCCATGGTCATGGTGTTTCTTCACAGCAATAGAAACCCTAACTAAGAAACAAGGCTAGAGATTTCTGTTAATTTCTGGTCTTGAAGCCTGGGAATCAGTGGGAGAGGTCTTTCAAGCATAATCTCTTAGAAGTCCTTCCGTACATGGGGTGTAGTGGACCAAAGCAAAGCAAAGGGCTATCTATGCTTTGCTGCAGCCTAATGAGTGTTTTATTAGAATCTTTTTTTCCTTCTCTTTTTTCTTTACCTTTTTCTTTCCTTTTCCTTTCCTTTTCCTTTTCCTTTTCCCTCCCTCCTTCCCTCCCTCCCTCTCTCCCTCCCTCCTTCCCTCCCTCCCTCCCTCCCTTCCTTCCTTCCTTCCTTCCTTCCTTCCTTCCTTCCTTCCTTCCTTTTTTCTTCTGATATGCTGTTTATTCTTTTTACCTGGCCAGATATCTGAGGTCCATATGCACAATGACATTTTCAATCCATGTCTAAATAAATCTTTAAGTATTACTTGAGAGGGTTTTAGCTATGAAAACTAGGCATTGCCAGATGACATTGCTTGTAGAAGGCCAAATCAGGGGACCCATTCCTGAGGGAGCATTGTAAGCTACTATGTGAGCAGTTTTAATCTGAGGGGTGAACACTTTACCCACCCAGAAAAGGCATCTATAGAATCTATCAAGTACTTTTACCTTCCTCAGCAGGCAGCATCCTGATGAAGTGAGTTTTAGAGTTTGCTGGGGTGTTGATCTCTCAGTTGGACCACTTTCTGGGTGAGGACTCTGTTTTGGATTCACTTGAGCACAGACTTGGCATCTGGCTGAGACAGCCCATGCTAGGCTGTCCACACTAGGCTAAGCACACCATGCTCTGTGCAACTCAGAAAGTTTTGTGGACTTTGGATGATTAGCTTGATGAAAGTTAGTTACCAGAGTCTGGTAGCTGTTTCTGGAAGAGTGATCATTCTCTAGTATTCTTCCTCAATTTGTGGTTTTTAGTTGTCTATGTCTTGTTTACCATAGAGCCTCAGGCAGCCTCCGGTCATGGCTTGTTATTAAAATATCAATAGTAGTCATGGTCTTGGGGCCTTTTGTCAGGCAACCAGGTCAGCAATGTGTAGGGGAAGCCAAGTAGCCTCTAGGAGGGCCAAGCTATTATTTTTAATGTCCTTCCTCTCCCACCTTAGGGGGAAGATTTATAGATCATACTGAGGACATGCCCAGTGGTAAAAGCATACCAACTGATGATCTGTGTATATGGTGGTGGACTTTCTTTTTCCCCATCTGAGAATCTAGGTCAGATCAATCTGTCTGCTCCCTGGGCTGAAGTAGCAGCCTTAGGCTCAAATCAGCTCAGTTAAAAGTAAGTACTACAGCTTTCCTATACCAGGTTTCATCTTTTATCTCATGATGGTCATAAACAAGCAATTGTGTCATTAGCCAACCTCATGCAGTGGGTTTCTCAAATTGGACTCAGGGGTGAGCCATGAGTAGGTCTGGTACAGGGTCATACAGACATTAGTAAGCATTTTGGTGCTCCTCAGAGGAGGGCCTCAAAAGTGCCATAAGGGCACCTTTAATCCCAGCACTCGGGAGGCAGAGGCAGGCGAATTTCTGAGTTCGAGGCCAGCCTGGTCTACAGAGTGAGTTCCAGGACAGCCAGGGCTACACAGAGAAACCCTGTCTCGAAAAACCACAAAAAAAAAAAAAAAAAAAAAAAAAAAAAAAAAAAAAAAAAAAAAAAGTGCCATAAGGGGCTGTGAGTATAAGATCTTGATCCAGAGTTAACTTTGCCTTTTTAAATTAAACTAGCAATATCCACCACAGCTCTTAGACAGGTGGGCCATCCCATGGCTTCAGGGTCAAATTGGGTTAAAACCCCCTTTGTCGGGAACTTCTAGGGTTGAAGTAGAAGTCAAAGCTGTTTGTAAAGCCTCAAATGCCTTTTGTTTAGTGTTGATCCAGATTAGGAGCTGGTGTATAGAGAGGCAGTGCTATTTCCGCAAACTCTGGTATCCAGAGGCAGCAATACCCAAACACACCTAGGGACTCTTGAACCTTTCTCCCAGTCTTTGTCTGTAGGATCTGAAGGATGGCAGCAGTCCTCTTCTGATTCAGGGTCCTTTTGTTTCCCTTTAGCTGGCAGCCTGACACAACGTTAGAGTTTCTTAGCTAACATGGTGTACCCCAAGGTCTGTAACTCTTTCAGTAATTTCTCACTGCCCCTTTTAATATTTCTTTTCCCAGGAAACCTCTGACAGAAGGGCACAAAGTCTGCATTTAGTATCTTTAAATCCTGGGGCAATCTAGTCCACATATGGTGCCCAAAGTAATCTCCCACTGGGTTTGTCCACTTGAAAGTGAAGAAGGGTTTACTCATTTCTGCCAATGAGAGGCTGAAGAATGCAGCTCTCAGGTCCAAGACAGTGAGCACCTTCTGAAAGACTCATGAGAATCAGAGGTCCCAAGCTCCCTCATAGGCAGGAGAGGCTTATTCCATGGTGTCAGGTAGAGTAGCAGGATACCTGTCTCTTCAAGACAGGGAATACAGACTGATTTCTCCTTTTGTTTTCAGGGTCAATGGGTATTGTTATATTTGGACGGCGGTAGCTGGACTTTTTAGTTAAAAAATTTTAGGAGCTTGGCGTTAGACCAGTCGTGGATTTTTGTATTTTTTTTTTCCTGACATAGGGTGAGGCACCAAAATTTTGCTGAGTATCTATAATTTAACTGTATCTCATCATCATAGAAAGTGATGGTGGCTTTCAGTTTATGCAAAAGGCCTCGTTCCAATCAGCTCTCTATTGTTAAACACCCTTTAAACTACCTTAGACATTCATAATTTTTTAAATATCTGGGGCCTACTGGGTATAAAAAAAATCTTTTTAGCAGCTGTCTAAAGTTGTTTAAGGTTCCCATTGTCAGTATTGAACAGAAGGGAAAATCTGTTCTGTCCAAACTGTTTGTGTTGTCTGGCAAACTGGCTGTGATCCCCCTGCCCAACCTAGGGGCATTTTTAAAAACTTTTTTTTTTTTCAGAGAATGGTGGATTTTATGGATCATTGATGTAAGAGGTGATATAAATCGGAAAAGAGAAAGTTGTGGAACTTTCTCTTTTCCTTTGGGCTCAGCCTAGGGGAACTTTCCTGCATTTCCTACTTAGAGTAGGCAAGAAGCAGAACAGTGCAGATGCTTACCTGAGAAACTGTTTTACCCCTCCCTATGTGAATTGCACTTAGATGGCAGGGAGCTCCAGATCAGAGGCCTGGCCTCTCTCCTCCAAACCTCCATACAGGGACCAACTGCAAGTGCTTCTGTGTCTGCTCCCAGGGTAGGACAGGTGAAGGTTTGTTTTTGGTTTTTTGTTTGTTTGTTTGTTCATTTTCTGATTTCTCTCTATAGAATGTTTTCAACCAGCCTAATTTAGCTTTAGTGATTTCAAGATTTTCTCCTTGCTGCATAATGTAACTTTTCTATGATGGACAGTCTCTAGAGGCATATACTAACGTTCAAATTAGTTCAAACTGCCTTTTCAGATTTCTCTGTAAATATCCACATATAAGTGACATATAGGTGGCTTCATGTAGAAATCACAATAGAAAAATTAAGTTTAAATTTCAAAATTTTATTTGTAATTCATAAATAAAAAATGTAATGTGTACTTATATAGTATAATGTAAATTTTAGTTGTATGGACAGTTTGTGATAAATCAGGCTAATAAACAAACACTTTCCCTCACATATATATCATGTTTTTATAATAAAAGCAAAATCATTTACAATATACTCAGTAACTTTGAAATGTTAATCTAATGAGGGGGGATCTTATTGGGGGGGATTTTATTAATTTTTATTTTGTGTATATGGGTGTTTTGCCTGCATCTATGTCTGTGCACCACAGTGGTTGCAGAGACCAGAAGAAAGAGGGCATCAGATACCTTGGACTAGAGTTATGAATGGTTGTAAGCTTCTATGTGGGTGCTGGTAACTGAATCTTGGTCTTCTGAGAGAGTCTTCAGTGCTCTTACCTGCTGAGCCATCTCTCCAGCCCTCTGGTGATTAGTTAGTGTCCTTGGCACTTCATGTAACAGATTATTGAAGCCTCTCTTCATTTCTAATTGAAATTTCATGTCCTTTTGCTCAGCTGTGCCTGTCTTCTTTGCCACCAGTGTCAGGTTCTGGTGGGCATGATTCCATTCTTCACTTCTATTAGTTATTATAAGTCAGAGTGAAGTGAAACTCTCAAACTAATTTTGTTTAACAAGAGGGCAGGGATGACCGCTCATTTTTTCTTCTTTGTGGTGAGGAGGCCTATCTCATTGACACCATTACCTTCCTTTTCAACACCAAAACTCAATTTCTTTGTCTTTCCAATGTGGATGGAAGATCAAGGCTCTTCAGGAATCCTCCAGGTCTTTAGTACCAGATTAAGACCACCAAGACATCCAGCACTGCAGACTGAGCTTGGTACTCAGCTCTCCCGTGGGGAGATCGTTATTAGACTGCCCCACCCCATTGCAGTGTTAGTCAGCCTAATAAACCCATTTATAATAATAGTCTTTAATGATCTTTTTAGACTCGTTTGCATTATTATTAATTATTTTTACCTTCTCCTCTTTAATTATTACTATGGTTCTTAGATTAACTTTCTCCTCTTTCAAAATCATTTCACTGCAGTGTTGAATCAGAGTGGGCAGCAGTCGGGTGGGTGGTCAGGGCATGCTGAGAAATTGACAATCATGAGAGCTTTGATTTCTAGCAGTCAGTCTGTATGAGATAATATATCACACAGTAAAATTCATTGTTGTTTGCACATATCATAAAATATCAGCTTTAGAATAGTACAGGAGTGTCTTATACTTTCCCCTGAAGGAACTGCTCCTCTCCCCTGACATGATCCTTTCCTGTGTTAGGAACATGATCACAAGGTCCACAACTCTTCATTTTCATGTCATTTATTAGACAATAAATAGTATTTAGTCAATGCTCCTGAGTATCTGACAGAAGCTGAGAACACAGCAGTGTGTGTAACAAATACTCACCACCCTGCTCTTGAGGATCTTATCTTTTATGTAGAGAGTAAAAAAAAAAAAGAAGGAATAATTGTATCTTCTAGCATCGAGGACTGGTTTGAAGTGTGGTACATCACCCATTTGCTCAAAACTGAACGCAATAGCACCAATACACCCAAGAATGCCTCAAATAAATCAAATCCTCATCATAATCCAGAAAAAGGACCATGGAAAGAGAAAAGTCTTTCAATTTAGATCTTGGCACAAGACTTCTCTCTGCATTTATTTCCAGCTTAATACTTTCCCCCAGGTTTGTTTACATTAGACGCTGTATCTAGCTCTTATTTTGTTCTGATAATCCATTAATGTAGAAGTAGCTTTTATAAAGCAATAGTGACTTTTCCATTATTGACTATCTGTTTCAAAGTCATTTAATCTTCTGAGCAGAATTTGTTGTGTGAAGCTTTATGCAGTCCAAGAATAATTTATTTGCAAATGTAGCAATGGTGCACAATCAGCCAAACGAGATTGAGTTTTTTTCTCCAGATGATATTTTACTGAAAGTTTAAATGTGTCTGGTTTATGTTTCATTAGAATTTGAATAGGTATATGCAGCTCCTCAAAACATTGTCTGATAGTGAAATAGTATCTGGAAAATAGTAACCTATAAGTACAACTTCTTTCTGAATACCATCATAGGTGAATGTATTGCTCAACTCAAATATTATTTGGAAGGCAGAACTGTTTAAATGAAAGAATGTAATTTAAATTAAAATTATTGTACCATGTACTAAAGAAGTAATTTATTTGGCCAATGCATTTCTACGTGTTATGACATATGTATGATTTTCACACATTATTAAGCATTCTCTTTTCAGTCTGCTCTAATAATACTTTTCAAAAATGTTATTAAAACATTAAGAGCATAAGGGATCTTTTTTTTTTCAATGATCGCTGAGAGAATACTTTCTGTGACAACACTTGCATAATTATCCTAGATGATACTTAGTGTGCTTCCGGAAAGTGATTCATAAGACTTGAGAGTCTGCCTGTTTGGAATGACTGCTCCCTCAGTACCTGTCAGGAGAGCTTCTTTTATCTTACTTGTGTGAATAGAGGATAGAGGGTGTCACAATAAACCTAGCACAGCAAAACAAACCAAAACAGAACAGAACAAAACATAACAAAACAAAAATCCAAAACCAAAAAACCCAAACAACCAATCAAACAAAAAACAAAACAACAACACTGCCACCGACAAAGCCACAAGACCACCACCACATCAAAACAGAAGCAAGCTCCCCGATTAGATGCCAGTATACTTGGGGGTGGGGGGGAGGGCGATCTGTTGGGATTGAGCTATATGGTTCTCAGAATCCACCCTTCCTTCCTTCCTTCCTTCCTTCCTTCCTTCCTTCCTTCCTTCCTTCCTTCCTTCCTTCCCTCCTTCCTTCTTTCCTTCCTTCCTTCCTTCCTTCCTTCCTTCCTTCCTCCCTCCCTCCCTGCCTCCCTTCATTTCTTCCTATAATTCATAGGTATTAATGATAGCCATCTATCAATGTTTTCACAGAATTGCATTCACTCTTGTTGTATGATGTTGATTTGTTTGGGTTGAGCTTGTCATGTAATATCCTCTGCTTCTTGTGATCACCATGTGCAAGCACAGCCAAGAATCAACGTGCTATTTATTTCTAAAAAATGAATTGGGTTCTAAGGAGGAGAGAAGGCTGCATCCATAGTTTACTGTCTCATTACCTAAAAGACTGAGGAAAAACAAAGTCAATTGCTTTCTTTCTTCCTTCAAGTATAATTCTCTGAAATAAACACAGTGGACACTCTTTCTCTATCTTTTCTGGTGTTGCACAAGATTTTAGTAAGTTCATCACATGACTGCTTTTCTTCCCTTATTCCGGTGTCTGACAGCAATCATGTTCTATTTTATATCCTGGTACTCATTAATTTATTTAGAAAAATGACTAAGTATATGTTGCATACTGAATACCATAATATGCCCTAAAGACTGCAAAAGTTTAAACCTAGAATCTCATTTTCATTAATTTAGAGTAAAAGGATGAGACTGTATATCATGAACTCAATAGAACAAGGCATGACGGTGGCCTGAATATGGCTCTGTGCAAACACACAGCAAAAATGCTTGTCTTTACCTGGAGATGTTTATGAAGGCATTTCCATGTGTGGATAATGAATCTCAAAGATTATCTCCTAGTCTCTCCCTCCAAAAACTCTTCTTTTTAAAATTATTGGGTTTTTTTGAGGGGGGGGGGCCAGGGAGTAAAGGTTTTATTTAGCTTACAATCACAATCACAGTTCATAATTTAAGAAGGTCAAGGCAAGAATTAATGCATGGAAGAAACTTGGAGGCAAGAACTTAAGCAGAAACCATGAAGGATTTGTTAACTTGCTTGCTCACCAAGACGTGCTCAGCTCGTATTCTTATACAACCCATGACTGTGTGCTCAGTGGTAGTACTGACCACAGTAGGCTTGGCCCGCCTACATAGAATATTCATTTTTCAAGTGTCCCCACATTCTTGTCCATAGCCCAGTTTGATGGAGACATTTCTCTCGATTGATATTCTTCTTCCAAGATGACCGTAGCTTATGTTGACACAATTGATTAGTACAGTTGACCCTTTCTTATCTTGGTGCATAAATACGTAATTATTAAACCATAACCTGTCCTTTTTTGCTTATCCACAAGATTTCATGTTGCTATTACAATATAAAATTTAAGATGGATTTAAAATCCCACATCCAACTTCTCTGCCAAGGCAGAATCTGCACATTCTTTGCCAGGGTCTAACCTGGTGAGTCCTCTTGGTTTTCAAATATATGCATCTCAGCAACCCTCCAAATCTATCCCAGTGCCATGGACTACTCTGGCCACATCAACCTGCACTGTCCCCAACCTTTAAACTTCTATCACATCCCTCCTTACTATAGTTACCACAACCTACAGGTCTAGTCCTCATGACCTTACACCCAGCAAGATGCCCCAAATCCCTTGTCAGTGTCTGTCCAGGAGAATCCACATGACTCTTCCCTCAATGTACCATCAATCCTTAGATCTTTCCCAAAACTCCAGGCTAAGACCAGGATGTGCAAGCTGAATGAAAGCTTAACAGTCTCTGTTCACCTTCCTTCATTCCACCTAGTTTATACCCAATTAGTCCCAAACATCCTGTGTTCTCTCCTAATCCTTTCTTTCTGTTCATATCAGACATAGAACTAAGCAAAGAAGTCTACACGACCAGACAGCATTACAGAAATACAAACAATATGAAGAATCAAGGCAGCACTGAGTCTAGGATCCATCACTCCTATAGAAATACATAGAAGGTCAGGACACAGAATTTAAAAAAAAAAAAAACATAAGCTTCATCAAAGAGTTCAGAGTTTAAATAATACACACACAAAAAAACAACTCAATGAATTTAAGAGAATAAATGCCTAAGTGATGCCCAGGAAAACACAAACAAAAGGCCAATTGAGTCCCTTGAAGATACCATATCCTGAGCCATTCTAGAGGATCCATTGCACTCAGAGCAGTTGGTAAGAATCTCTGTCCCCCTTGAAGTCCCAGAGCTGCCACTGGGAGACAAGTGGACTTGAGACCCATCACCCACTAACCCCCCACCCCCTGAATATCATTCCCCTTCCACCCAGTCCTTTCTGCTGGGGCAGACTGCTACCTGTTCTGCTCCTCTGAAGACACCATATCCTGACCCATCTTAGAGGATCCACTGCACTCAGAGCAGTCAGGCAACTGACACCACAGCCTGAGGCATCCCAGGAGATCTACTGCACACAGAGCAACTGAGCAACTGAGTCCCAGCTTGTCTGCTCCCCTAAAGACACCACAGCTTTAAGGCATCCCAGAAGCTCCTCTGTACACAGGGCAACTGGGCAACAGACACTATAGATTAAAGACCTACCAGGGGCTCTGTGGCATGCAGGGCAACTGACTGAACAGACTGAAAGCCTCCAGGGAGTTCTGCTGTACACAGGGAAACATAAACCACAGTCTTTACCCCCCTCCCCCTCCCCGGGAGAACATCATTACACAGGACAACAGCTTGACTGCTTCTCTGAAGACCCAACAGTCTGAAGGCCTCCCAGGAGATCTACTGCAGCCAGGCAATAGATCAGCAGCTTCTCTGCCCCTCTAAAGAGCCCCAGTTGGGAGGCCCAGGACTGCAGGCCTACCAGGAGACCTAAAACAACCCAGGGATAAAAGAGGCAGACTCCAAACAGAGTCACCCAGACCAGCAAATATCAGGGATAACCAGATGGTAAGACTCTAGAGCAAGACCATAAGTAAGAGAAGCTAATATACATGGGCATCATCAGAACCCAGTTCTCCCACCATATCAAGTACTGAATACACCAACACACATGAAAATCAGAAAGTTGACCTAAAATTTTATCTCATGAAGATAATAGAGTCCTTTAAGGAGGATATAAATAACTCACTGGAAGGAATACAGGAAAACACAGGTAAACAGGTAGAAGCCCTTAAAGAGGAAACAAATAAATCCCTTAAAGAAATAAAACACACACACACACACACACACACACACACACACACACACACACACACACAAATGGGTGAAGGAATTGAAGAAAGCAGTCTAAGACCTAAAGGTGGAAGTAGAAACAATAATGAAAACACAAATGGAGGCAAACCTGGAAATAGAAAATCTAGGAAAGAGTTCAGGAATTATAGATGTAAGTATTACCAACAGAATACAAGAAGAGAGAATCTCAGGTGTAGAAGATCCTGTAGAAGAGATTGACACAATTGTCAAAGAAAATTTAAAACATAAAAACTCCTAACCCAAAACATCTAGGAAATTCAGGACACAATGTAAAAACCAAATCTAAGAATAATCAGAATAGAGGAGAATAAAGATTCCCAGCTCAAATGACCTAAAATGTCTTCAACAAAATCATAGAAGAAAACTCCCCCAACCTAAAGAAAGAGATGGCCATAAAAGTACAAGAAGCCTATAGAACACCAAGGAAATGGGACTAGAAAGGAAAATCCACTCATCACATAATAATCAAAACACTAAGCATATAGAACAAAGAAAGAATATTAAAAGCTACAAGGCAAAGGGCCAAGTAACATCTCAGGTGCAGAAGATACCATAGAAAATATTGACACAACTGTCAAAGGAAACGCAAAAATGCAAAAGTTCTTAACACAAAACATCCAGGAAATCCAGGACACAATGAGAAGACCAAACCTAAGGATAATAGGTATAGATGGGAGTGAAGATTCCCAACTTAAAGGGCCAATAAATATCTTCAACAAAATTATAGAAGAAAACTTCCCTAATCTAATGAATGAGATGCCCATAAACATACAAAAAGCCTGTAGAATGCCAAATAGACTAGACCAGAAAAGAAATACCTCCTGTCACATAATAATCAAAATGCCAAGTGCACATGAATTACTATATTAAGTTAATAATGACAGGAAAGGCACATCAGTTGCAAGAAGCAATTCTGAAATGGCATCTCTTTGGGACCTTGGCACACAGAGCTTACCCATCACAGACCATACAAAAGCAGTGGGCCACCTCCAGGAAGAGCACTATCTAGCCTACCCTATTCTCATAGCTCCTGACACTATCCCCTTGAGACTCAGCCTCTTGGGGTCAAATCAAGATCCCATTAGTTATTTCCTACTGTCTTTTAAATTTTCCTTTTAGGTTATCTTCATTCTTTTGTGACAGGTGTCAAACTGCGTAATAGTTTTCTACCAAGAACCCCACAACCATCCTATTAGGACCAGGAATGAGCAGTAATACTCACAGAATAGAACCATTCAGCCCTTTCTGAATTTCAGAGTCTTAATTGAAAAATCAGGTATTGTTCTAATGGATCTGTCTTTATATATGACTTGGTCTTCCCCCCTTGCAAATTTTAATGTCCTTCCTTTGTTCTGTACATTTAAGGTTTGATTATTATGTGTCATGGAAATTTATTTTGTGTTCCTGTATATTGGTTGTTAATTGAGACTGTTTTGTGCCCGGGCCCAGACCAGAAGCAATTATTGTTTTAATTAACATACAAAATAAAGGATTTCATTAGGATGTTTTTGTGTATATATGTCATAGTACTTTGTTCTCATTGGTTTCACATTCAGCTTCCTCATTTCTCTAGCATTCCGGTTTGCTGCCTCCCTAAAGTTGTTCCTACTCTACTTTCCTAGCAATTATGCATATTTTGAATTATGTAAACTCATATTATAAATGAATTATATATGTAAATTTAAAAGTAGATTCTCCATATGAGGGAAAGTATGAGCTACCTGTTTAAGTCTGGTGCCTTCTGATTAATGTGATAGTTTCTAGTTCCCTCCATCTTTTCAAAAATGATCTGATCTCATTGTTCTCTAGAGATAAATGAAGCTTTATCGTGTATATGCAGCAAGCCTTCCTGATCTAGTCATCTGTGCAGGTTCCATATCTTGGATAGCATGAACAGTGCAATGATCAACTGCACTGCACAGAAATTCTTGTTAGGATGACTTAGATTCTTGGAGTGTCTTTACATGAGTGGTATAGCTGGATCTTTCAGTAGTTCCACTAAATCAGCATTTCAACATATTATCTTGACTAAAAGTAGTCTATAACTTGACTTTCTCTTCTCCATATAACATGTGTTTATTAGGATAGCAATATGTAAACTTAAAACATATCTGACAACTTCGCTTGCAGATTATACATTTCAGTGAGGAAGGTATACTATATCACATCCATACACTTAAAATTATGACCATGAATGAGATTTCAAGCTACTATGAGTTTTCATAATGGAATAAAGAAATTTTCTGGAAAACAAACTTTCAATTGAAATCTGTTATCTATCTTGGAAATTTCCAGATAAAAAGTATTGCTTTTCAGATGGAGTTGAGGCTCCAGTGAGAGAACTAGGGGAAGGTGGTTTAATCCAGAACTCAGAGAGAACACAGTGTGGCTTAGAAGGAAGCCATTGCAGATCTAGTCCAGGAGAAATCTTGTGGGTCAAAGGCAATGCTAGACAAAGAAGAGAAGTTGAAAGCTGTAATGTGTGAGCACAGGACCTCTGGTCTGCATTTTAAAACTTGCCCTCTACTTATTCTGCACTGATTTCATCTCAACAATTCCTCTCGGGTCCTGTGTACTTGAATATTTATTGTTCCCTATGGAGCACTGGATGTGAGTTCTATACTTTAGGACTGATATAGCCTACTGAGGCCCACGATGTCAAGGGTTTTATTCAAATTCTGGCACAGTGGAAAGGTGCCAGAAAGTCAGAATTGAGGCCAAGTTGGAAGTCCTCTGAGGATTATCCAGCTACCTTGTAAGGGATGATGGGACTCTGTTCCTTCCTTTTGTATTTACTGCCTTGTGTTGACTGGGACAAATCTTCTTTAGACACTTGTTTAGGCACAGCTGAGGCCTCCAAAGTGGTAATACAAAAGGAAACTTTGTTTTTTATAAATTGGTTTATTCTGGGTATTTGTTGTGGTGGTGGAAAGCTGACTAGCATAATAAATTTAAGTGATAAAGACAAAATACAGTGAGAGGGAGGGAGGGAGGGAAGGACAGAGAAAGAGGGAGAGGGAGAGAGGGAGAGGGACAGGAGAGGGACGGAGGGAGGGAGAGAGGGAGGGAGGGAGGGAGGGAGGGAGAGAGAGAGAGAGAGAGAGAGAGAGAGAGAGAGAGAGAGAGAGAGAGAGACTCAGAAGACCAGAACTGTGCCGCTGACATCTGGCTCTTGCCAGCTGTTCTAAGGGACCCTACAGTCAGCAGAAGACATGCTTTGAAGCAGGCATCTTGGGGAACATCAAGGAAATTTTGTTATTTGTGCATTGTTTGCAGTCTGCCATTCATCCTCCAGCCTTGCTATTATCTGCTTTCATTTAAAAAGCACTTAGAACTGCTTTGCTAGAGAATAAACCAAAATACCTCCATGTTCCTGTTTCCCTCTCTCAGCAATTGTGAATGTGTTTTCTCCATTGCAGATCCTGCTTCCAATTCTAATGACATTCTTTGGACAATAGATGCATAATCAGGCACTATGCAGTGGAACACAGCAGTCTTTCTTTACTGCCCAGAGTTGTTTTCACTCCAGTTGTTTCCACTGCCAAATTCAATTTCAAACTTTTAGCTGAGGTATATTTGAGGATGCACATTTATCACACAGGCTCTAATTATGGAAAAGGCCCCACTTCAACAAACAATTATTCAGTCTCAACTTGATTATCAGAGCAGGCTAATTGGTATTCTTGATTCCAGCTTTACTCTCCTGTGATGCATCCCACAAACATCAGCCAGACAGGACTGATGCATCAAGAAGCCCTTTCTGCATTTCATGCCTCCCTCTTGCTTCTCACTTCCCAATGGATCTTCAGTTCTAGGTCGCAATGCACATGGCATTCCTTCTCCCCTACCTCCAAGCCTATCTGTTCAGTGTCTCATTCTCTTACTAGCAAGGATAAACTGTAATGATAGCTGTCTATGTTGTTAAAAAGCCATGTACAATTGAACCACCCAGAAAGCATTTTCACTTTGAAACACAGCTCTGGAATTTCAACACAGCCTTTAGTATAACAGCAGTACTGAGTGCTGTGACTATTAACAGTAGGGTGATAACACAGAAATGAAGACATTCTCTTCCATAGGTTTTTTTTTATATAAAAACAACCTTAGTCAGGCCTGCTGGTGGAGATCTATGATCCTAGTTCTTGAAAGACTAAGGCAGAATGAGTGCAAGTTCAAGGCTAGCCTGGGCAACTTAGTGAGCCCATGATGGGAGTATATATAGCTTAGTGGCAGAGTGCCTACCTAGCACATGTGAATTCCTGAGTTCAATGACCAGTGCAAACAAGAACAACTTTGTATATCTGAGTTATCTTTTAAGGTTTTCAAAGTATTATTACATCATTATATCAGTTAGCTAAAGAGAAGACAGAGGTGGCATCATCTACCTTCTGTAGGATACAGTAGTGGGGAGCTGACAGGACCTTGTGATGGTAACATTTAGATTGGCATAACTGCATAGAAATGATATCATTAAATATATGTCAGATTTTAAAACAGACACATGGGACAAAAATAATGTACAGTCTTCAAAAAGAGAAATATGAGAGACAACCAGAAATGGAGCTCTACTAATTCAAATGATGATGAAGAGGAAGAAAATGAAGAAGAGGAAGAGGAAGAGGAAAGAGAAGGAGAAGGAGAAGGAGAAGAAGGAGAAGAAGGAGAAGGAGAAGAAGGAGAAGAAGGAGAAGAAAATGATGGATAAAATCAGGTTACAGGTTTTCTGGAAATGGAATTAGAAATAAAAAGTGTGACCACTTAGTTTTGCAGCCAGGAAGAATAGGTGGTTGTCATGGCAGCCACATTTTTGTTGACACTGAATCCTGAAACCATTCCTGATTGCACCTTAAAGAATAGATACTTAATGGGACAGGAGATAAACCTTGGCTATTTTACAAACAGAACTTAATTGATTGTAGCCTTCTCTGTTCTCCAGTCCAGGTCAGGACATTGTACCATATTCCAGCTTTTAAAAAACTTTTATTTAATGTTTATAAGTGTGTATATGACTTGTGAGTGTACACACATGTGTGTAGATGAAGAAGGCATTAGATACCTTGTCTCTGGAGTTATAGGTCAGTGAGAACCTCCTGATATGAGCCCTGGAATCTGAACTTGAGGCTTCATGATTGAGAAGCAAGTGATCTTAAGCACTGAGCCATCTCTCCAGCCTCAAGGACTTAGAGATTTCTTCCTTTTTCAGTCTTAGTGGGAGATTTTGTCTATAAGTTTCTGATGGCTTTGTGCCTGTCTTCCACCATTCATATTTCCACCTCCAACCCCCACTTCCCTCTTCTATGTTGCCTGCTTTTGGTCTGCTTAGGACCTTGGACCTATCAGAAGTAGCTTCCTTTGCTACTCCTTTGTAGGTGGCCCGCATGTTGGTGCTAACTATCTTCAAATCCAGTGTCCCCAAGATGTTATGTTCTCCAACACACTGTCACATTGTCTTTCTTCCATTTCTGGCCAATACTGTCTTCTTTTGTGGTTTGATTTTATGGAAAGGGATCCTGTGTAACTGTGGCTGGACCCGCTGTGACACTTCTTTCAGCTTACTAGTCCTTCCAGGGCTTTCTTTGCCTTGGCATGTCTGATGTCTTTCTCATGTAGCCATCTCAGCAGGGGAGTTCTGTTTTCTCTAGCTTGTGCCTCTCAGTCAATTCAACATCTGTAGAAAATTGAACTTCCCTGTGAACATGCTGAAAGCTTAATCCCATGGGTCTCTTTGGGACTAAGAAGAAGAGGACATATGGCTTGATAACCCAGTGCTTTGTAAGTATGTATACTAGCACATTTGAGTCTCAGCTCTGATGCTTCGGGGAACCCACGACAAAATGAAGCAGAACTGGACTTTTATATTTTATTTCTCATAGCAACTTCTGATGATGGTCTTTAAAGCAACTCCCCAGGTAATGTTCTATGAGGCTAATATTGTTCAAGCATATACCCTACCAACTTTTAAGCTCAATTTAGGGAGTGGCTTCTTGATAGTTACAGAAGGAAGTGTCTAGTTCCAAACGATGCTATGAGATTACAAAAGTTAGCTCTGCTTCTTATTTCTAGCATGTGGCCCTAAGTGATGTAACAAGCCCAGAAGGGCAAAGAAACCTTTTTGTTTTCTTGTTAAAATTCTTAGCAGTCATTTCCTTGAAGAATTCTAAGCAGCATCCTTCTTAATAGCTGGTCTAATTTCCTACAACCTCACTACTGATTGAGATGGAGGAGATTAATGGAACATGGCCAGGTTCATTCTTAGTGGGCAGCTGTGATAGATGGAATGCCACTGGCAGCACTGCACAAGCTATTCCAACAACTCCAGTTTCTGACAATACACTGTCCAGCATATCGATTACGCTAACCTTTAGCTGTAAATCCATGTCTAGATGGAAGTATTGCAAAAAGGCTCATTTGTCAAGCACAACCTTAATCAAAGACTATAATTGGCATTAATGAATCCTTAGTAAAAAGAATCTGCTTAGAGAACCAGTTCAAAATTGGTCCATGGCAGTGTCTCCATCAGTCATCACCATCTGGAATAAAATCTGACAGCTGTGCAAAGAATCAAGGGAGATAGTTTGGGAATTTTTTCTCTTTCTTTCTTTCTTTCTTTCTTTCTTTCTTTCTTTCTTTCTTTCTTTCTTTCTTTCTTTCTTTCTTTCTTTTTGATAGGCAGGTACCCATATTCATCATGAATTATGTTTGGACTGAATAGATGACCTTTTGGCATAACTTGGTTTGTTCATTCCTTAATCTTCTCTCATAGGAAATACATTGAAGGGATAATTTAAACATCTTACAAAGAAGAAGCAGAGAGCAAGTTTAAATTTAATTCAAGAACCATCCCTTTGTCAATCATGGCTCACAGACATTTTACACGAACATTTCTAAAGTGAAATTAGACCTTTCTCAACCTCTACATCCAAAGACCAATGTCAATAGCACAGAAGGGACCCTTTTTTGCCACATTGAATTTCATTTTGTGGTTACCATTGGTTCCTTAATTTCATTCTAATAGAAAAAAACCATTTTATTCTCTGGGTTGTTGTTTGTTGTTGTTGTTGTTATTGTTGTTGTTGTTTTCTTTATTCTTTTCCTTGATAGTCAATATTTAATCTTTGAGGCTACTGGCTCAATGGCTAATAGGAGCCAGAAACACATGTAATGTGGGAGAAAGCTCAGTCTTGTCCCTCTGTGATTTACCTTTTATTCCTACCTCACCCACTATTCAGACAAAGTGGTCAAGTTTGTTTTAGCTCTATAAGAAAGTCTTTCCCTATATCTGACCCCACCTCCTTAGAAAGGTTAGCAACAGCTACATCAAAGCTGAAGAGAAGGAAAAACAATTAGAACTTCCTGCCACAAAGGCCTCCTGACTTTACATAGAGCCTCCAGGGTCAAAGAGTGAAAGTACAGATTATGTAGTAAAAACTTTCTCCTCTACTTTATCCCCATAAGCATATTCCATTCTGGAAGCTCTTTTTTGTTGTCTAATTTTATGTTTCTACCTTGACATTCTAAATATTTCATTTAAAAAATTCATAATGCTTTGCAATTTACATTGGCTACATTCCAAGAATTTGACAAATGTTTTCTGATTTTTTTTTAAAGAATCTCCACTTTATTGTACTTTCTTGATGGCTGGATTTCTGAGTAATCATTCCTTTCACACTTACTGTAATTTATTCATCCATTTGAAATATGTTCTTGATTACAGATATAGTTCATATGGCTAAAAGGGATGGTTTGTTCCGAAGTCCCAAAGATTTTCTCCCCCTTCTTCTTGAGAGACATCTAAAGTTCTGAGTAATGTTAAGTAAGGTTATGTTAGAAATCCAAAATTTCACTAAAACAGTTGATCTGAATGTGAAGAATTGATTATGTAAGACTAAGAGGAATGTTGGAAAATAGATATGATTTCTTAGAGGGTGTGAGCCTGTAGGTCCCACAGAAGATGAGGACACTATGATTCTCTATTGTGTATTTTGGAAGAAGTTCAACAGTGGTGCTTAACAGCTCAAAATGTGAAGAAATAATAACACACACACACACACACACACACACACACACACACACAAAACCCACTAGTGTGATATGACCAGGGTACACTATATCCTGTATGCACGTTGGCATATTACACTGTATGTCATAGGCACTTTCAGTGATTATGTGCTACTAATAAAACAAGATGATACTTCATTGGCTGCTCAATGCAATATCACTGGAAAAGGTGCTTCAAGCATGAATTCTCCTATCAAACAATTGTTAAACATTTAGATCCTTGCTGAGCACGGTAAAAAGGGCAGATGAACCAATGCTACTCAAGATAACTTTGTCTCTAACTTCACAGAATGTGCATTCAGACTCAGTGTCAATCACCACTGCATACCAAAATAAAGCAGTCAGAAAAATAGGCACTGATCCTTGTCTCTTAAAGTTAAGAATTTCAAAGACGATATAAATTATCATCTTTATAAATTCAAAAATAAGTTAAGCATGTATATTAAGGCATCTATGTTCTCAAAATATACTCTCTCTCTCTCTCTTTCTTGACTCAGAGCCAAGTTATCTGGGAAATTCATCTCTTTAGAATGAAGTAGCATAAGTTGTTTTTGCACACACACACTAAAATAAGTTGCTCTCTTGGAATGCTCAATTAATGTCTCTGGCATCAAGTATTCAAGCTGTACTTTCAGTGCTGCCATTGGTACTTAGAGTGTAAGAATAATTGTAACACTTCTATATAATTGTTTTGCAAAGCATGGGCCCCTTTGTGTTACTTGCAGAACAATTGCACAAGCCATACACACCATTTTACAATCACAAATGAGGTTCTTAGATGTTAGATAATGTCTTCTCAGTATTTATGCCATGCAGTAGTGGAATGTAGATTTGAATCAACCTCTTCAAAGTCCAGGTTTTGTCTGTACCACCATTTCACAGTGCCATAAAAGCCATTCTGCCCCACCCCCACAGGATGTGTTTACAAGCCCTTTGACTTGTAAACCATGTAACCGTATCTATGGACTACTGCCTATATGACTTCCTATAGTAAATTGTAAACTTATGAGGCTTTTTTTTTTTTGTTTTCTCAACTCTCTGAGAAAATAAAAAATAAAACCAGTTGCCCAAGTTAATAAGCAACAGTGGCATCACTGATATCATATTGCTACAGAAGAAAGAACATTCTTGTTCTTTCATCAAGGCACACATACATAAACATGGAGAGAGAAGTTTGTTTAAATGCTGTGAATATATTATTAAACCATATTAGCATTAATTAAATTGCATACAGCTTAGTACAATATGTTATCTTAAAACACATTCTACATATCTTGTGGTTAATCCAAGGTCAATTTCTCCCTATGTGATTTTTAAACTTTCTCTTGCTTTGACGCGAACATGAATTTTAAAAACAATTTGTGCATTGTCATCTTTTTTAGAGAAAAATATCATTAAGTTTTATCACCATAACTTGTAATACAAAGCCCCAAGTAAGTCACAGATCTTAACAATATTGCCAATTATTATAAATCATGAATACTAAACACTATCAGTAATAAAAAGGCTCATTGCATACTAGTTAGTGGTTCTAGTTACTGAACACATTTCCATCCCCTCATCAATTGTGTTTGGGCTTTAATAGCAATAGCTGATATATACTTCATTATTAGGGCTAAATGGGAAGAAAGTTTATTTAATCATTGAGAAGCTCAATAGCACAATGTAGACATTTTGTGATAATTTGATTTGCTTAGTTGATTAGGTACTGCTAATCTCTTCTTCTTAAAGTGACACAATGCAAAAATTAGTTACGGTTTTGCTAATAATTACATAAATGCATCTGTATCTCTCTCTCTCTAGCATAACAACCTCCAACCAAGGTCCCTCAGGAAATACATTCTTATTTCATGTTAGCTTACATGTATGAAGGATTTGGCTGTTGTTGGGATTTAGAAACCTATTGTGAAACAATTTGGTAGAACAGGATAGACAAATAGTTATGACTCTAAACAATTTCAGTGCTAATCTGCCATATGGAGTTATGCAGCAGAGCTATGAGGTTGTTCAAAGAGAAGAAATTCTCCTTCCTTTTACTTTTCATGTGTTTTGAATATTGTTACATTTCAGTTACTCCACTGAGAATGAAATGTGAAAGACTGAACACTATGAAAACAAAACAGGAACATAGCACGAATGAAGCAGGGTCTCTGAGTTAGGGAGCAAAGGCTCATAACCACTGAGCCCCAGCTGGCTATTCTGATGAAGTTGAGGACTTTCACATTTCAGTTATTTCCAAAGGTAAATGGTACTTATATTGTACTTTCTAAAATTGTGTTGGGAAGACCATGAATATATTCGGAAAACCCTGAAGTCAGAAGCGACATTTAAATTAGATGGGTATCTATCTTGACACAAGATATTCTGACTGCTTTTTGGGAATCTAAACTTTTGAGCATGGTGTCTTCCTTGATTTGGAGTCAGAGAAGAAAAGCCGGATTCCACAGTGAGCACTGGGGGTGGACAAGAGATAAAATCCATTATGATTACACATGTACTGACTTCTTCAAGAGGGAAACTGAATGACTGTGGACTCGCAAATTGAACAGAGCTCAGTAGAATTTTGATTTTGTCTCTATGTAGCTGCATCATCTTTTAGCCTCAGTTTCCTCTTTTGTAAATTGAGGTTAATTGAACCAATCCACTAATCATAAGAAGTAAATTGCACAAATTACACACCCAAGCATTTATTTCCATTGACAGACCTACACTAAATGCCTAGAAATTGGTTTCTAAATCTCATAAGATAGATGGTCCTTTTCAATACATTCTTACTCAGAATGTAGAAAATGTATAAATTTCTCAGATTCTAAGCTTCTGACAAATATTCAAAACTGTAGCTGAGGAACCCTAGGTACAGGAATTAAATCCTATAGTCATCTTACCTCTGCTAGTGACTCCTCAATTCCATGTCTTTATAAGCATAGTAACATTGTAAGCATGAGTATATGGCTGAGTTTATGACTGCGAGAGTGGTTATGTGTAAAAAATAAGGTGAATGATGGGTGATGCCCAATGGTAACAAAAGATGATGGGAATACATTTATTTTCTACTCTCTATGGCTGAACTTCTAAACATCCCAATCAATATTCAAGTTGTTTCTGTAATCTCAACAGATATCTGCCTCTTTTGTCTGTTATCACAGGGACACTGCTTATTGTAGCCTAGCTTCAGTTTCTCCCACCCATTGTGGGATTCTGAGCCTGGTGCTTTCTAAGAAGGACCGAAGTACCCACACTTTGGTCTTTCTTCTTCTTGGGCTTTATGTGATCTGCGAGTTATGTCTTGGGTATTGTGAGATTTTGGGCTAATATCCACTTATCAATGAGTGAATACCATGTATGGCCTGGTGCCTATATAAATTCATCATGTTGTCTATTTAGAATTTTTTCTTACTCTTATTTTCTTGGTGGATTTTTATGTCTCTTTTAGTATCCAAATTGCATATTCTTGTTAAGTGAAGATTTTGGCAATGTTCTTCAGACTGATAATCTATTCTTCAAATATCCATTTTGGAAGACACTAAATAAATAACAATAGAATAAAATTTAAACTATTAAATACTCTCATGATTGAGAACTTATATGCTAAACAGTATTTATAATATCTATCATCTATGTATAGATGTGTGTAAACATATATGCAAATATAAACGAATTAAACAAGCTCTATAATTTTGTTCATTTTAGAGGTGAAAAAAGCAAATTTAGTTAAAAAAATAAGAAATTAGAAACTTTAATTTGTCTGGGGTGTGCTGGCTAGTTTTATATCAATTCCACACAAGCTAGAGTTACTAGAAAGGAGGGAACTTCAACTGAGAAAATGTCTCAATAAAATCAGACTACAGGAAGGCCTGTGAGGCATTTTCTTAATTAGCAGTTAATGTAAGAGGGCCTAGTCCATTGCAGGTGGTTCTATCCCTGGGCTAGCAGTCCTGGGTTTTCTAAGAAAGCAGGCTGAGCAAGACACAAGGAACAAACCAGTAAGCAGCAGCTCTCCATGACCCTTGCATCAGATCCTCCCTCCATGTTTCTGCCTGGTTTGAGTTCCTTGATTTATTTTAATGATGAATAGCAATTTGAAAATGTAAACTAAATTCACTTAGTTTTTGGTTGTAGTGTTTTGTTGAAGCAATAGAAATCCTAATTAAGACATAGAGACATACACATATGAAGTGGAAATCTCTGGTCTCTTTGGAAATCCAGTTGTGCCATGTGATGTTTTTCTGAGAACTGTCTTGTGAGAGGATATTTTGCTGAAACAGACATGTGAGAGGGTATGTGATATTTTGCTGGAGTATATGCTTGAGAGGGTGTGTGATGTTTGAGAAGAGTATAAGTGGAATCCCATAACTAGCGAGTGGTTGCTCTTGTACTGCAATGCCATGTAACACTTTGCTAGTCTTGCTTGTTCGCTGGTCTTCACTTTGTAAAGAGAACTGTGGTATTCCAGCTGATTCTGACCACTTCTATTGACTCATGCGGAGTTGATGAAGCCTTGTGGTTTCTGTGGGACTAAATCCTTGCTACTGGTTCATGTTTGGTGTTTGCTACTGGACTGGACTTCTGATATCCTGACAATGAAGACTGGAAGTACCCCCAAAGAGCTACTTCTAAAAAGCTCCACAACCCCTTTGTTGTATTAACCATCTTTCTTCCCTACGTTTGGTCAGTGCACTAGAATGGAGGTTGAAGTGTTTAAGAACCCTACATAGTAGTTTTAGAAAAAAATTCTAAGCCTACACACTGGAAAATAAAGCAGTTATCCACCATGGTCCTGTTTGTTTTATGGCATGATATTCTGTCTATAATGCTGAGACTTCTTGGTTTTTATTCCATCTTGAGTATATTCCTTGGCACATAGTGGGAGCTTAATAATTGTTTACTGTATAAATATTTGTATGAATACTAAATAAATATTTACCAAATGAGTAATTGCTAATCAGTATCAGTTATATTTATTTGATTAGCATAGAGCATTTTTCATTACTAAAGTATAATAATGACACTAAATTTCACAGTTTGAATTATTTTTTCATGAATTTCCTTGGCAAAAAGAATATGTCTCAGAAATAAATAATTAGATTTCTGTATTTAATTCATGCTGTTAAATAATGTGTAATGTGTTAACTGCAGAAATTTCATCCCTTTTTTTCTACTTCATCAATTGAATGCTTTACATATGTGCAAAGAGAGATGATGCATTTTTTCCATTTGTGAAGAACTAATTTTTAGATTTTCCTTCACAATTCTATAATGTTTTATCTTCTTTATCCATGTTTTCAAGAAGTCATATTTTTAAATTTATGACAAAGAATCAAATTATTCCATATAATTATGAGAATAACTTCTTCCTCTTTGTACTTAAGTGCAGCGTGTAATATTTAAAAAGCCACCCACACTATTATTTTGACTAGGCACCGGCCGGTGGTCTTGGTCTGTTCCCGGCCTGGCAGACAGGCTGCATGTTTCCCTTTTGATAAAGCCAAAGTTGCCTCTGCCTCTCCAGAGCTCCGCTGGCTCTTTCCTCCCCTCCGCTGGCTGCTTCCAAACCCGCTCAGCACTCCCAAATTTCCGTGACTAGCTGAGCCACACTCTCAAATCCACGCTCTGCCATGGTTACCTTTCCCTGGAGCTCAGTTGAGTCTCTGCGAGAAGGAAAACACCACACAATCTTAGTTTAGAATTAGCAGAGAACACAATCGCTGGGTGCAGACCTATCATCCCAATTTCACCAACTATTCTTAAGACAGAAAGTGGGTCTGCCACCCAAACTAACAGCCTCTGGACTACACTGTATCTGCCTTGCTCCTGCGGTCCAAAAAGGTCAGTTCCTTTCTCTGGTGTCTTTCCTCTCTGGACCCGAAAGTTCTGCCTCCTCCTTGCCCAGTGCTTGGTTTCTTGTCGTCTTTAATATTTAATCAATTAGGGAAAATTTCCACTACACTTAAGCTTTCAGGTATATTTGAGATCTTCTTGTTAGATTTGGACTTACTGACTTGATGCAAATATTTGCAAAGACTTACATATCTCCGACAGTACTACGGAGATGAGAGTACCATTCTTTGAGATGAGTTAGGTTTTGTTGAATTAGTACTGGTTAATATATAATGTGCAAGATATTGCCCATATTGACTTTCAGAAAGCATTAATCCAAAGACATGTCTCATATCATCTGATTTTATTTAAGAGATTAGATTATATTAAGGAATTGGATAGGCACATTATCAGGATTGGAGTTTCAGTTCAAATCAAATATAGAGGTGCCTTCATTTTTAACAAGGTTACATTTAAAACCAATATTGGTTCTATAATGATCAAATTTGGTAAAATCAAATATTTAAACTGGAAGAGACGAATCTGAGTAAAAATTTTAGATTCCTTCCTTCTCAATTCTATAATGTTTTATCTTCTAATTTCCTGTTTAATTGTTTAAAGCAGAACTTAATAAAACAAAATCATCAACATGGTAGGTGATTTAGAATAATGATTTAAAAAATCTTTTCAGCTTCTTCCTCTTTTGGTTTCTAACCATTATACCCGATTTCCCCACCTTCCTTTTAGCAAAGGATGCTTATACTAATGAAATAGACAGTCTGTGGGTAGCTTTCAGAGAAATATTTGCCTTCCTTATTGAAGACTAGTTACACAGCTACTGTTGAGTGTTTATACCTTTGTATCTTCCTGAACCTTGCAAAGAATGTCCACAGTTATCGCAGGTTGTTTAGCCTTGCCATATTAAGCATGAAGACAAATGTCACCATGTTAAGGGTGCTGGGCAGAGCAGAGAAAACATGGTTTCTTGATGCCATTGTTAAGGAATTGATCCAA
This sequence comes from Arvicanthis niloticus, assembly GCF_011762505.2. Taxonomy (NCBI): domain Eukaryota; kingdom Metazoa; phylum Chordata; class Mammalia; order Rodentia; family Muridae; genus Arvicanthis; species Arvicanthis niloticus. Next base: position 46,441,154 of record NC_047671.1, read on the forward strand.
GGTCAGGACCTCCTGTCATAGCTTCTGATTGTGTAAGGAGAAATGATTTACTTGTCTAAGCCATAATGAATGGGATCTGCTATCAATTCCAGCCAAGGAATTAACATCTAGATTCCACGAGGAAGCCTAGAAGCGCTTGAGGGAATGGCATTAACTGTTCCTTTCATTCTCAAAGAGGCTATTTGATTCTCAGTACTATATCAAAATAGAATAAGAACAATATTATCATCTTGTAACCTTTCCTTGGAAACTTGTCAGTCCATTATGATTAGTGACTGAATAAGAAGGCATTTGGGCAAATTACTTCCTCATTTATTGACAAAAATGCATTTGGAGACTGGTAGTACACAAAGATGGCTAACTGTGGTAAGAATTCTGGAATTTTGATTTCTTTAAAAGCACACATAAAATAAAAGCACATAAAATATGTTTTTATTTTAATCCTAGGTATGAGACATGGGGCTTCTTCAGATTGTTCATAGCAGGTAACTTAATTGCCTCATGCTCTAGCAGGGGCCTGGTTTTGCCATCTGAAGATAGTTTCTGAGATTGTTATGGTTGGAATTCTGGGGACACTTCAGAGGGATTATATAGATGCTAGAGCCCCAAGAGGTGAGTTGTTGGTTGGATGTTGGATGGTTGTTGGTTGCTATTGGTTGTGGTCTGTAAGTAGTTGTGTATAAACAAGAAACAACATCAAGAAGAAAGTAGATATCTTGACAGTGAACATCAAACTTACCCCAAAGAACTTAATGACCCTAATCAACAGAAAGTAGTCTAACAATAACATTGCTTTCTTTCTGACCCATGACTTTATTCAGGGATCTCTTTCCTCTCTATCCCTTTCCTTTTCTTATCTAATGTTATGGTGTTGCTAGGGTGGCAGAAAAGGTTAGAGAACGATGGAAGAAAGAAGACAAATAAAAGACTCAACATAGCAAGTTACAACTAACAATATATTAAGAATTATCTCTTCCGACGAGGCTCCATTAAAACATCCCTTTGCCTCATTAATTTATTCAACAATTACTTACTGAGCAACAGCAAAAGCAAACATAATCTCTCCGTTCTCTTGCAGTTTGTATCTTGGTGAGAGAAGAGAGTTTAGCCTCAAATTGTAAAGACGAGTGCACTTTAGAAGGGAAGGTGAGTGCTGTGATATGCAGGGCCATGTGGAAGAGCACAGCAGTCAAGATAAACAAGGAGGCTAAGATTGTTGTTGTAAGTCGACACAAATGGGTGTCAGCTAAACATAGGAAAGAAGACAAAAGCTCTCACAGAGGGAGAATGTGTGCACAGGACTGAAGGAAGAAAGGATTATGGTAAGTTAGAGGATCTCAGGGATGATCAGTTCAATGCTGAGTGTGGGGAGAGGAGAGCAGAATTCAGAGTCCACAGGGCATAGACCACGAGAAGCCACTGAAGAGTTCAAATACGAGCGTCATAAATACTTTAGTGTTTCTAAAAGACAATTTTTGCTGCATCATGGAAAAACGACCACTGGGAACCATTCTAAATGCAATCAAATAATTAAGAATTTATTTACTTGATTTGAGTCAGAGATAATGGCAGTTCAATGAAGACAGCTTTGTTTCTGGCACTACTGTGGTACTATTAGGGGCTGAGAACTGTAAACCATTTGAGAAATGTGTTTAGGGGCAGACAGGTTGCATAGCTATTAAAGATAGGAGCTGAGGAGAAAAGGATATACCAAGTATGAGCCCCCTGCACACACCTCAATATTCCCTGCTTGCTGCCTGAGTGAGTTCTGATGTTCTTCTCTCACATTGGAAAGATCCCAAACTATGCAGAACACTGTGCTTCCACTCTTATTCCCACCCACTATGGGCTATGCCTCTTGGACATGATAATGTCATGAACAAAAGTGTGGTTACTTTTAAACTTATTACCAATGACAGTATTAATTATTTTTATGAAACTCTGAGGAATTGCTATGACCAAGGGAATGTACAGAAGAAAAACGTTGATTTGGGCTTACTATTATAGAGGGGGTAAGAGTTCACGTGGGCAACAGGCATGGCAGCAGGATCAGGAAGCTGAATGCTCACACATTGAAACACAAGCATCAAGCAGAGAAAGTTGGGAGTAGCAGGGTTTCTTAATGTCAAAGCTCACTCTGAATGACACACTTACTCCAGTATAGTTGTACCACATCCATCTGTCCAGACAGCACCCCTAACTGGGAACCAGGTATTCACATGCCCCAGACTATGGGAAGCATTCTCCTTGAAACCACCAAAACATTTGAATTCATCCTGTCTGTGGCTGCTCATCTCTTGATTTCCTTGACAGAGTCCTAGTTGATATGGAAGAGGTCAGGATAAATCACCTGATCCCAGCATCTTACTCCTTTAGGACTCTATTCTCTGAAGTCTGTTCCTGCTCCCCTCTTCAGATTCTAATTTTGCTAAAGACACTGTGGCCCTGACCCAAATCAAAGCACACATTTGGATCAATATTGTAAATTCTTTTTCCCCAATGGTTCTGATGGGGAAATCATTTAGGAAATGATTGCTTTTTTTTCTCCACAAATATCCCTTTGATAAGTAGATTTTAAGAAATCTTTAAGAACTAATAAAGAGAATTTCTCTACACAATAGAAGGTTGTATCTATTATTACGACCCTACATTATCCACTATTACAGAATAACACAGAAAAAGAGGCACACATAGCTAAAAACAGAAGAAGAAAATTCGGTAAGTGAACAGTAGCCACCATGAAACAGCACAATCCTAGAAACCTAGTGAACCACAAGGGGATTTGATCCCAGCTCAGAGAAGGAGCCCGGGTCAGCAGCATTTCCCTTGACTCTCAGGAACTGGAAATGTCCATGAAAGGTCTCTGAAAGGCCATATAAGAGCTGTGCTCAAAAGGCAGTGGACTCATGGACCTAGGAAAGAACCAGTTCCCCTGAGCCTCATTTTCTCACCACAAAGTTTTCAATGTCGTGGGGGAAAAAAAAGACAGCAAGGCCACGCCAATTTTATTTTCTCCAGCTTAGCCAGCTTCCTAAATTGGAGCAGCAGGCTAGAGGCCAGGCTGGTCTGTGGACACACTTCCAGCCCCAGTGCTACTGAGGCAAGCTAGTTGAACAGAAATAAATGAGCATGGACTCCATAAAAGTTTGCAGAGGTGTGGATGTGACCTCATTTCTACCCAGGGAAATCTGCTGCTCTTGGAACTTTTTTTTTTTTCTCGATAGGGCCTGACATTCCCCTCCCCACACACTCTTAGAAGCTCTAGTTTCATATTATCAGTGGGGGGTGGGAGTGGGGAGTGATTGCTTCCAGCACAGAGAACATGGATCCTGGTCCTTTCCCAGTCAGTGTCTATTAGACCATAGCCCAGGTATACCTACCGTCAATTTATTTGCTTTTTATTTAGTCTCTCAGCCTTGGCACTGCTAGTCTTTCTCTCTGTGGCATAGAGATAAGCATAGCTCACATAGGGAAATGCGAGTCTTCAGAACTTATCAATGCCTTAAAACTAAAATCAGCTGCTCTCTCCATTGACAGAATAACACATATCACCTGCCCGGGAGAAAAGTAGAGTACTCTCTCTCAAAAAGGGCCAGATGGGTTTGTCAATAATTTACTGTGACAGTGTAGAAATAGCCAGGCTCTAGGAAAAGAGAGCCAGGTCTCTGATGCTCATTTTGCAATTACATCCTCTCTAAATCTTATTCTTAGCTGCTATTAGTTTTAAAGCCCTGAAAATGGAACAGGCCCACTAGACTATCTTTAGTCAAAAAACGTTCCCTTCCCATTCTGAAACAATTTAGTGCATTATCTTAGGTTGTGAATAGGAGAAGGGGTGGTTTAGCATCTTCACTGAATGATGTTGCTGGTGCAACAGGCAAAGTCAGCTAACTTAAGTTAGGCTTTCTTGAGAAGAAGCTCTAAGAGCTAAGGGTCTTCTACATCTTAGCAATTATACACACACACACACACACACACACACACACACACACACACACATATATATATATATATATATATATATATATATATATATATATATATATATTGCAACTCAATTGTGAGCTTGACTTCTCAATCCTTTGGAGTCTATAGTTGTAATTATTAGCCCCACAAGAATTATGAATTTTAACTGGAAAATTAACTCATATGATGTTTGTGCTGGGTGCCTATTAGGAATATCTAGAGTAGTCTCTGCACTTTGGAGACAAGTGGACAGAGGTTCATGGAGGTTAAGTAACTTGCTAGGTCCCAGAGCCACTGTGAGACATAAAGGAGTTTACAGAGTGCATTTGTCATCTCAGGTTAGTGCTCTTTACTATTCACCATGTCACCTTTAGCCCAGATATGGTGGCCTGAAGACTCCTAGGGGCTCTGCATTGTGCAATTTTCTCTTCTGTGGCTGAGCCTTAGCTAATAAGTTGGGATAAGGATTCCAACCTTTGCATTGTTTGTAACACATTAGAAGTATGTGAAGTGGCTGAGTAACAGTACATGTGCATGTATCTGTGTTTTGTGTGGGGATAGTTGGAGGAATTTTTACACTTCTACCCATTTCAAAGCATTCATATTTGTCTAATAGCCCAACACAAAGCAATTATTTCCAGATTATGTTAATGTGCTTCTTTCCCCCTGCCTCTGAAAGCACTTCACTTGAAGATATTGCAATCTTCTTATTATATGTGATGCTGAAAGGGAAGGCTATTTATTATTAATGGGGAAGTTGGGAATCTTAGCTAGCTAGGGCTTTCTATTATTTTTGCATTGTAAGCTAAGGAAGACCAATAGTAAGACCTTGAATTCTCCCATCCCTTTTCCATCTTTACTTGCACTTAGTCCAGTTATTCTTCCATTTGAATTCCTAGAATGGGAAGAATGTGGTGATTGTAGCCTCTGAGGAGTTATTGTATTTGTGGGGCAGTTCAGATGTTTTTGTACCAAGGCCTGAGGCAGCTCTAAAAACAAGTCTATGCCTACAATTCCAGACTATAAACAGACTATAAACAGACACTGGTACCCTCTTGCTCTGCCCTGAGCAGAAAGACTGGTTCATTTCCTTTTGCATTCTCAGAGCTTAGTGAGGATCCAGTGGATATGATAATAAAAAGGAGTGGATGCCTTTGGTCATGTCTAAAAATGTGATAAATCTAGATCTATATTAAAGTCCTTAAATTTCAAAACAAAGCTGATCTGCACCTAGGTCTCAGGGATTATTGAGTGGGTGCATGGTGTGTGTGTGTGTGTGTGTGTGTGTGTGTGTGTGTGTGTGAGAGAGAGAGAGAGAGAGAGAGAGAGAGAGAGAGAGAGAGAGACAGAAGAACAAAAGTTCTATGTGAGATTGTGTCTTTTAGAAATGTTAGAGAAACTATACCCATGAATTCTCAACAACATGGCTGCCTACATATGACCTGCATATGGACAGTGTTTACAGACATGCTAAGATGAATATGGAAAACTCAGAAGGCTCAAGAACTACAGATGAGCAAGGAATACTGAGAGCAGGAGTAATACCAAATGGTCAGCTTTGAAAACTTATGTACAAGTAGTATTATACAGACTGAGCAGGTGGTATTTATGTATTTAGGAACACACACACACCACTACCACCAACAACAATAATAACATCATACACACCCACACCCACACCAATACCACCACCACCACCAATACAACAAAAATAACATTACACACACACATACACACACATACACACACACACTACCGCCACTACCATCACTAACAACAACAACAACAATTAAGTAAAAAGAGGCTATGAATTTGAAAAACAACTAGGGAGGTGGTGCATGAAGACAGTTTTGAGAAGGAGAGTGAATGGGGAAAATGATGTAATTATATTATAGTTTCAATCTTTTTAAAGGGAGTATCACATCTCAGCCTCTTGGCTAAGATCAAAAAAAAAAAAAAAAATTAGGGTTTAAATTCCAGTGACAGAGTTCAGAAGCAAAATTTGATAGTACCAATTTGAAAAAATAAATCATCTATGTATGAAAAACTCAATACAAAGTTTAAAAGAAAACATTGTTAAGGAGATTGGAAACTGTACAGAAAAGGTTAATATTCAGATACTTAAAAAACTTTTAAAAAATCAATAAAATATTATGAAAATCTACCAAAAATATGCAAGCAAGAAATTAAGTTAGAAAAACTTCAAGTGCTAATTAAATGTAAAAAAAAAAATGTTACTAAATGTTACTCGTAGATAAACTCATGTGTGAACTGTGGCTGTTAACTAGCTTTTGAGAATATGGTAATGAGTTCATCGTATGCAGTGAAATGTGGCAGACACAGAAAACATTGTGTGCTTTCCTACTTCGTGGGTCCTAGAGACTGTAGAGATTCATAAAACTATAGACCCTAAGGTATGAGACGCGAGGGATGAGGATTAGTGAGCAGGACAAAGAGAAGAGAAAAAAGGGCGTGAAGCGGATACTGTCACAGTATATGGGATATTTGAGGAGTTGGTTTTGTACAATCTAGCGCCATATGTAATGAAAACATATGTGCAAATAAAAACATACTCATTTTCTCTGACTTTGGGTCCAGGAAAACCCAACTAATATTAGATACTAAGAAGTCTTATGACAATATCAGGAACATACACTCAGCTCAAATAGTAGAAAGATTTTAAGTGCATATTATGATGGAAAAAATTCAGGTTTGGTGAGTTTGTGTGGGACAAAACATAATGGTGCAATATTTACACATAAATAGTTTTTTTTATTGCTCTTTTTTTTTTTTGTTTTGTTTTGGTTTTTGAGACAGGTTATTCTGTGTAGCCCTGGCTGTCCTGAAATTCCTCTGTAGATCAGAATGACCATGAACTTAGAGATCTGCCTGCCTCTGCCTCCCATGTGCTGGGATTAAAGGCATGAGCCACCACCAGGAAATTACACTTTTTTTCTAGGTAGTTTGCTTACACGTATTTGAATGGGGCAACTATCAAATGACTTCATTAGAACATTAGCCCAAATGGAGAAGTTGTAACAATTTAATCTAGTCACTCAAATATGCAGATCATGGTCAAGCCAAGTATCTACTTAAATCTTGAACACTATTGCTTGATTTAAATATTTATTTACTTCAACATTTAAATCCACATAGACTAATGCTAGAACTATGAGCAGCCATTTTGTGTAAAAATTTCAATGTAAATGAAAATCATTACACATTGTAGCTACAATGAAGAAAATACTGAGAAACTGATAGCTATTCCCCATTTAACATAAACAGGCTAAGATGCCAGAAAGAGAATCACCTCTAGTTATGACAACTGAAGAAACAGTAAATATCTTTTCATTCTGCCACCTATCAGAGATTATTAAATTGTCAACAAGTAAACCTGTGAATTGGCACATTGTCTTTTCAGAGATTAAAAGAAAACATGCGCAATGTATGCGTGTGTGTGTGTGTGCGCACGCATGTGTACATGTATATATTTTAAAAGAACTCTTATTTTATTTTGCATGATCATTATAATATAATGCCTCTATCAATTACTTTAAGTAACTGTAGCAAGAAAGTCTGCCTGCATAAGCTACTTGTTAGAAATTAAAACATCACATTCAAGAAACAAAGAAGAATAAATCTGTTTCTGGAAAAAGAACAGCAAAGTCATCCATCCTTCAGAGTGATTTTTCACAGAACAAATAATATCAAAAACTGAAAGTGTCCACAGACACTGAGACAGAGAAACAGCAGCACATTGTTTTATTACTTTCTGTGTCTAGTCTTTAAAATTTTTCTGCATACTTAAGGTTTAATTTTTAAATCAATGGAATTACATTATATGCATATTTTAAGTATATTAAGTATATTTAAGTATATTTAATTTTGAGAAAAGGTAGCCCAGGCTGGACTCAAATTTTTAATCATTCTAAGACTCTAATTGTGGGCCTTAAGATAGCAGTACTCTCTTAAAGGCTTCTTTCTTTCTAAACTTGTATGTTTCTTTATGCACTTATATTTCATTTGAATTTCCATAGTTCAATTGAGAAATTATTGACAAATAAAAAATTATATGAATTACAAGTACATGATATGATATTTTAATGTATGTAGATTTCATGATACAATAGCCACAAACTAGTGAATTCTGTGCTTATTACCCCATGTAGTTACCTTTTGTATATGTGTGGGAGGAGAGGCCAGGAGATTTACTTGGTCAGTTAGTCTGAATTATCTAACCCAGTACTATTAGCAAAGTCAGGATGCCATTTGTGTGACCTTCACCATCTCACATACTTGAAGCTCTGTATGCTCTGACCAGAACCTTCTCAATTCTCCTACACCTTGCAGCCTCTGACCCTTACCATTCTACTTCAAATCAAAGAAAATACAGCAAGAACCAAATGGTGTCAGGAAGATTGGATCTTCACATGTGAAAGAATAAAACCAGACCATACTTCTCATTTTATACTAAACCTACATCTACATGAGAGATCAGAGAGATGGCTCAGCAATCCAAGTATCTATTTCCGAGATTCATAGAGAAAAATATTTGCTAAGACTAACACAAATTATCCTTTCCCCTTTTATTTCCTTCTAGCAGTTTGCCAGCTTCACATTTTGAGGTGCTGTTTGGTTTTGTTTTAAATACAGTGAGACCTAAGTATACAGCTTTATTCTTGTGCTTCTGGACATTCAGTGTCCTCAGCACTGCTGCCTGAAGGACCTGTGCTTTCCTGTGGGTGTCCTTGGCATTTGTTGTGATCTGGAGATGCAGTTTCTGAAAACAAAATATTCCAAGAAGGCAAATGCTCACTTTTTGGGCATTTCGTTTGTAGCTGCTTGTGCCAAGGGAGGTCTGGGAAGTTTAGGAGGAGATACCAATCAGGAGGAAATATTGTAGGTAATCTGGCGTGAGACACCTTTAGTAATACTTTGTTTCTGGATCCACCTCTCCCCCTCCCATTACCTCTCCCTCTCCCCCTCCCTTTCCTCCTCCCCCTCCCCTTCCCTTCCCCTCCCTCTCCCTCTCCCTCTTCCCCTCCCTCTCCCCTCCCCCTCCCTCTCCCCTCTCCCTCTCCCTCTGCCCCTCCCCCTCCCCTCCCCTCCCCCTCTCTCCCCCTCCCTCTCCATCTCCCACTACCTCTCCTCTCTGCCTCTCAATCTCCCTTTCCCTCTCCCTCTCCTCCTCCCTTCTCCCTCCCTGTCCCACACTCTCCCTTTCTCCCTCTTTCCCTCTCCCCTTCTTTCCTCTTCCTCTCTCTCTCCTTCTCCTCCTCCCCTCCTTTTCCCTCTCTCCCACCCCTTTCCCCCTCCCTCTCCTGCCTTCCCTCTCCTTCCCTCTCCCTCTTTCTTCCTCCACCTCCCTCACTCCCTTCTCCCCCCACTCTCTTTTCTGAACACCATACATCCCCACCACCATAATATTCCACCTACATACATGGAGTCAAGCAACCATACTGAACGGTAATTCAGTAATTGTGACTCAAAACAAACAAACAAACAAACAAACAAACCCAAAACTACAACTATGACAAAAAAACCCCTCAACCACCTTCTTTCTCTTTAAAGAAAAGTATTTTCATTGTAATGATGCAAAGCTAATAAACTGTGCTTGATGAAAAACATCTGGCTGTGAGTTCACAAATAAATTTCAGAGAGCTCTTTTCTGTTCCATTGACCTATATATTTCTTTGTCTGCTTATCACCACCTTATCTTGACTGTAGTAGTTTAGGAATAGATTTTGAAGTCAGAAGATATGATACCACCAGCTTTGTTCTGGTTCTGAGATTATTTGGCTATTTGGGGTCTGCATGATTCTGATATTAAATTAGGCATATATTTTATCTCAATTTTGATTTCTTGTGGAGAAAGGTACCAAGAGAATTTTTTGGTGAAATATTTGGATACTTTTCTCTTGCTGCTTTAAAAATTCTTTCTTTGCTTTCTGAAAAAAAGTTGTAATATATCCTAGTGTACTATTATCTAAGTTGATTCTGCTTGATGATTTTGTACTGTCATGTAATAAGATATTCATGTTCCTACCAAGACTTGTGACTATTTGAGCTCTTTGTATAAGGTTTCAACCTATTTCTTTCTGCCATAAATGTCTGTAGATGCCACAGTTTCTTTGTTGGTCTTCTTGCTGATGTCTTGTAAATCACACAGATTTTCTGAATTCTTCTTTATTTTTAAAATTTAATTTTTTTGAGAATTTGATACATTTCTATCTCTCTTCCTCATTTCCCACTCTTACAATGTTCTTCCCACTTCTTCTCAAAGAATTGAATATGTATATGCTTAGAGCTGACAGTTTGGGATTAGGTAACCCAATTTGACTTCTTACATAATTATTGTTGTTTAACACACACACACACACACACACACACACACACACACACACACACACACACAGAGAGAGAGAGAGAGAGAGAGAGAGAGAGAGAGAGAGAGAGAGAGAGAGAGAGAGAGATCTTCCTAAATCCATTAAATGTTGACTGCATGTACATGTATTTAGAACTGACCACTTGGGATTGGGTTACCTATCAGGGAAAAGACTGATTATCTCTCTCTTGGCAGCTTATGGTTGTCTATACCTCTTCATCTAGGGGTGGAACCTTGTAAGATTTCCCCCATTCAGGTTGGCATGTCAGTTGATATTGTCATTATGCAGATCTTCTTTAGGTGACCACATTGAGATTGCTTGGGTATCGCTTTCTGTCATGTATAGATAGAACTAGCTCACAGCAGCTGATATCCTGGTCCTCTGGTTCTTAACATCTTTCTATTCCCTTGGCCACAATGTTCTCTGAGCCTTGGATTTAGGGGTTGTATTGAAGAACTGTCAATTTGGGGTTAAACATAGTATAGTCATTTGTTCTATACATTTTGAACAGTTGTGGATTCTGTAGTCATCTCTCCTACAAGAAGAAGCTTTATTTGATGAATGGTAAGAGCCCAGCAGTGGGTAAAAGGACAAGTGTTTAGAAAACAGTTAGAAATTATATTTGTTTAAAAGGGTCAAAATAGTAGGTCTTCCACTAGGGTTCATGACCTCACAAGATTTAGAGTACCAGGCATGAATTCCCTCTTTTTTAGTGGTCTTTAAATCCAATTAGTTGGTGGTTGGTTACTCTAAGACATAAATACCATTATTTTACTCTTGGGAATATTGTACCATTTTGGTCATTTTTGTGGTTCACAGGCTCTAAAGCTGAGTAGGACTATTGATTGCTTTTCTCCCTTGGCAGCCAGCATAGCACCTTTAGGAACTATTAAAAGTATTCCTCAGGTAGGAGGTTCCAAAGTCAGTTCCAGCAGGATTTTCTCAAGTCTTCTTTCCCAAGTGTGCAGTGGCCTCAGCAATAAAACCTTACTTTCAAGTTCCCAGAGGCAGCCAAGAGCAATGGCAATAAAAATATTGTTTTGTGAGTGTCTTGGATTCCCCAAGGAACTGGAAAGGAGGTTCTCCCACCTCTGAAAACAGGGTTTTTGTTAGATAGTCCATGACTTTTGTAGGCACATTGTTAACCAAGCAGTATGTATGTATGTATGTATGTATGTATGTATGTATGTATGTATGTATATTTTAGAAATATAAAATGATGTTTTCCCGTGACTTCCCCCAATATCTTAGGCTATTCATCCTTTATCCTTCTCTTTCTCTTGTATTATTTTCCCTTCAACTTCCAGAGTTATACCCTTCCTTCCATTTTTTCCATTCACCCCTTCCTAGAAACATGTGTCCTTTAATTTCTTTTTCTTCTCAGACTGAATAATTTTCCATGACCTGTCTTTGAGTTAATAGGCTTCTTTTCTTTCTGATGGAGTCTTCCTTGAAGCTTGCTATTACATATTCCACTTTCTTAATAGAGATGTTCAGCTCCTGAACTTCCTGGTCTCCACCACCTCACTCAAATACTTATTCTTGAATATTTTGAGACAGGGTCCAAATAGCAAAGGCTGGTCATGAACTTCTGGTCCTCCACAATTTGCTTTTTCTTTTCTTTTGCCCTTGATTTTTGTTTATTGAATGCTCCATTTCTTTCATGTAACACTTTTTCTGTTAGCACTAAATTATCTACCTGTCTAGTTTTTTGTAGTTTACTCTTTTTGATGCTTTAAATTGTTTTAGAATATTCAGTGTATTGCTTCAGAAGACACAGGCTTCTGCATCTAAGTCAGGTTAAGTGTTCAATCCATCCCTCAGTGCTTTTCCATAGATGAATTCACTCTTTTTGTCTTATCCCTACTTTAGGAGAAATGTTCAGATTAGATGCTTTAGATCTGAAAAAAGGAAGCAAACAGTTTGGGTTTTCCTTTTTCCTTTTCTTATGTGTGAACCCTGGTGTGTCCCAGATATGGTACTTCTACACCTTAAGTAGAATTGAGCATGATACTTGTATGAAGTCACACATGACCCAATAGTGTGTGTGTTTGTGTGTGTGTGTGTGTGCGTGCACGTGTGTGTGTATGTGTGGTTTACCAGCTACAGGGACAAAGGACATTTGGACTTCTAGAAGCATCTGTGGACAAGCTGGAAGATTAATGTGCTACCAAAGATCATAGGTGGGTCCTCAGGAGCAGTCTGCTAAGTGACATTTTTCTTGTGTTTTGCATCATAACTGTTGAAAGGACTCAACTCTTTCCCCAGATCCTAGCTTTAAACAGATAATTCAGCCATGCTGATACCCTGTTCTGTGTAGACTATGAAGGAAATGGACCATCAGGGAGTGTGCATGCATATAAGTAGGGAAGCAAGGTTTACAGTCAAGCAATTTCACTTTTCACATTGCCTTTGTTGTGGTATACTTTATGTGCACTAAAATATGTGCATTTTAAGGATAATGGCTTGATGTATTTTGACAAAATGTCTATATTCTTGTACTCAACAATCTAATTAAGATGCAGGAATTTTATCTCACTCCCAAATGTTCCTGGTGCTGCTGTGCAGACAGCGCCCTTCATTTATGGTAGCAGATGATCACTAATCCTATTTCCACCCTGATTATACCTGATTATTATTTTTGGTTCCTCTGGACTGCACATACATAGGAGTCCCACAGAATGCTATTTTTGTATCTAGATTTGTTTTTGTGTCACACATATTTTTTGAGATCTCTCCACATGGCTGCACTACAGGAAACATGAAAATCCACTGCTCAGACTTCTTGCTGTTGCTGTAGGGACATTAATTGACCAAAGGTTGCAGTTTCTTTGCTCTGAACTCATTATTTTTATGATTAATGTTTAAATTCTTTCACCTTCCTTTCAGCCATGCCCCATGACCTGTGTTCTAACTACATAGGGCAGAGATGGTCCCATTTCTGTGACAAACAATTCTTGGTAACCAGAACCTTTGACTCAAGGACTGCCTATTAGCCAGGACAAGATCATTTTAGCTGTGTATCTGAGATACTTATCCAAATATCCATCTAGCTATCTTTTCTTCTTCTCTTCACAAAGGCTTCACCATCAATGCCATGTGGTGGCTTCAGGCACTTCATTTCAAACCCTTCCAGTCTTTAGGAAATTTTCCTCAGTAAATCTTTTAAAATGTTTAATTCTATCTTTTTTTTCTTCTTGGAGAAATGAATAAGTTTATTAATTGTTTGATAGTTTTGCCAATGATTATTAATCCATTATGAACCCATATAACCACTTGGTAATCATTTCTTTATTAAATTGAAGCAGTCAGTGGAGACTGTCTTATAACCCCAACTGGGTCCTTATTCTACACTCCTCCATGAAAGGAGTAGGCAGACATTAAAAAATATATAAATAGGACTTTACTTTTAGTTTGAGATTAACAATCTTAAAGGGGATAAAACAATTTCAAATAGTTAAAACAGTTTAAAACAGATGGCCACAAGGGATGTAAATGAAACAGGTTTAAATTCTTATGATCAGGGCAATGCTAGCTGAGGGAAAATACAACTCTGAGATGTAGTACCACTTAGAGTTCCTGAATGGCTTGGGATGCTAACCACATCTATGGCTCTGAGACACTGGTACAGTTCTCCTAGGCTCTAGAGAAGCTGGTCTCTCATGTGGTAGGTGGTCTTAGTGTCTGGAAGCTGGAAAAAATCCAGGAAACAAATTTCTATCTGTGTTGGAGTGTGTAGTCTTGGTGGTTGAGGTGATGTCTATTGAGTCCTGGAGTCTAACTCAAGGAAGCTTCCTGTCCAAGAAGAAGCCTCAAGTGCCAGATGCCTATGTATCTGAGAAGACTGCCTACAATGGATCTTGAAGACAGCTATCTCTTCTTATTATGTTGAATGTTAATGTGGCCTTGAGTTCAGAAGCTCACATTTAGAAGCCACAGGCTGATGCTAACTGGGATAAATTGGGTACTGAGTAGCTGAATGTGACTGTGCCAATAGTGTAAAGAATAGGACCAACCAAGGGAGAGTGATTAAAATTGGTATAGGAAGGGAGGAACTCTGAACACACAGAAAGCTGCTAAATGGCTGGAGTTCTGTCTCTTCCCAGATACTAGTTACAATGGTCAGTTCCCCTGGTTCCAGAGGTCTTCGAAGGCTCTTGATTTTCCACTTTTCCTACAGAAGGAGGAGGAGAAGGAGGAAGAGGAGGAGAAGGAGGAAGAGGAAGAGGAGAAGGAAGAGGAGGAGGAGGAGGAGGAGGAGGAGGAGGAGGAGGAGGAGGAGGAGGAGGAGGAGGGGAAAGAGGAGGAGGAGGATGACAATGATGAGGATGAGGAGAAATGGTTTCTTTTCTTCTGCAGCAATTGGTACTGTACTAACTGTTAGCAGCAACAGTCAGCTGTCTGGGCTTGAGATTCCAACTATCAGAAGGCTTGTATCAGTACTACACCCATCCTTAGTAAAATATTTTACTATTATAAATAAAATTTTTTTTGCTTATTTGTCACAAAGTATACATGTGGACATTTCTTTCATCTATCTTGGCTAAATTGCTGGTATGTATCTGTTGAGTAACATGACAGGCAAAAAGTTGTCTTTGAATGAGATGGTGAGAACGATTAAAGCATGTGCCATTTCACTCTTGTGTAAGAACTCCCATCGCTCCATTTCCTCACCAATACCTGGTATTATCCTCTTTTTAGGATTCTATTTATTTTAGTAGTTATATTTTCATATTTTGCAGTTATTTTAATCTTGAGGTGCTCAGCATCCTTTCAGGAGCCTTTGATCATTCACATAAAAAGAAGGATAGAGAGTAGACAGACTTATTTAGATACCCTACCATTTTACAGGGTCATATGTTTTAATCCAGAATTGTAAGACTTTCTGCCTTTTGAGTACAAGTTGACTCCACTGCAAGTATACCTGTTGCAAAGCTGTTACAAAGATTCTCTCCTGGGTGTTAGCTAGAGTTCTTAGCTTTTCTCACTCAAATCTTTGGAAAAGCAACTTATTTCATTTTGATAAGCTGTGCTTTTATTAGCAGCTTATCTCGTGTTTAGTGCTTTTAAACACACTTCTCTGAGAAATTCTTTTTCAACCAATGTGATTAAAAATGTCTCATATATCTTCTGTTAGAAGAATATGAATACATGTATATTCAAATATATATATATTTTGAATATACATATCTGGCTTTTTTATTCTCACATATTCTTGACAGTGCATGGTAGGAGACCTTTTTCTCATACAGATAAACAACTGTTCTATCATCATTTGTTAAAAACAGGATGATTTCCCACTGACTCATCTTAATATCACTGGGGAGAATTTATTGATGCAATGTATACAAACACATTTAAGGGATCCCCATTCTGTTTTGCTGATCTGTGCACCCTTCCACACTCCAATATCACATTTTTTATTACTATAAAATATAAAGTAATGAGCACATAAAGTAAAAAAATAGCTTTATAGGCTAATTTTTCCTTTCAATTCATTCATTCATTCATTCATTCATTTTACATCCCAATAACAGCTCGCTTCCTCTTCTCCCAGTTCATTCATTATACACAGCCCCTTGTTTCTACCCTTCCCCTTCATCTATGAGAAGGGCAGTTTCCCTCTGGTACCATCTCACTCTGGTACCTCAAGTCACTTCAAAACTAGGTACATCCTCTCTCACTGAGGCTAGACAAGACAGCCTAAATAGAGGAACAGGATCCATAGGCAGGCAACAGCCAGAATATGCCCTTGTTTCAGTTGTTGGGGGAATCTGCATAAAGACCAAGCTGCACAACTGCTACATATGTACAGGGGACCTAGTTCTGGTAATTGTATGTTCTCTGGTTGGTGTTCAGTCTCTGAGAAGCCCCAAGGGTCCAGTTTAGTTAATTTTGTTGGTCTTCGTGTAGAGTCCCTATCCCCTCTGGGTTCCTTAATCCTTCTCCCAACTCTTCCACAATACTTCCTGAGCTGTAATGTTTGGCTGTAGGTCTCTGCATCTGTTTGAATCAGCTGCTCGGTGGAACCTCTCAGAGGAAAGTTATGTTAGGCTCTTGTCTTCTTCAAACATACAGGGCATTACTAATACTATTGGAGATTGGTTCTTGCCAATGGGATCAATCTCAAGTTGGGCCAGTCATTGGTTGGCTATTCCCCTAGTCTCTGCTCTTTGTCCCTGCACTTATTGTAGGCGGGCAAATTTTGCTTCAAAGTTTGTCTGGTTGGTTGGTGTTCTTATCTCTCCACTGGAAGTCTTGCCTGGCTACAGGAGGTGGCCACTTCAGGCTCCATATCCTCTACTGCTAAGAGTCTCAGCTAGAGTCACTCTCAGACTCCCTAAAGCCTCCCCATTAGAGGTCTCTGGCACATTCTAGAGATAAAACCCTCATCCACCAATTCTTATTTACCATTCTGGTCCTCTCTTTCTGGGTCTCCCCACACCTGACCCTCCCACACACACATTTCCTTCCCCATCCCTTCTCTTACCAGTTCTCTCACTCCATCCACATACAATAATGAAGATTTTATTTCCCTTCTGAGTAAGATTCAAGCATCCTCTCTTGGGCCCTCCTTGTTACTTAGCTGTGTTGGGTCTGTGGATTGTAGCATAGTAATCCCGTACTTTATAGCTAATATCCACTTATAAGTGACTACATACCATGCATGCCCTTTTGTATCTGTATTTCCTCACTCAGGATATTTTCTAGTTCCATCCATTTGCCTATAAATTACATGGTGTCTTTGTTTCTAATAGCTGAGTAGTATTTCATTGTGTAAATGAACCACATTTCCTTTATAGATTCTTTGGTTGAGGGGCATCTGGGTTGTTTCCAGTTTTTGGCTATTATGAATAAAGCTGCTGTGAACATAGTTGAACAAGTGTTTTTGCAGTATGGTGGAGCATCTTTCAGATATATGCCCAGGAGTGATATAGCTGGGTCTTGAGGTAGATCTATCCCCAATTTTCTGAGAAACCACAAATTGCTTTCCAGCATGGTTGGAAAAGTTTACACTTCCACCAGCAACAGAGGAGTGTTCCTTTTTTAAATAAGACAGTATAGTTGTTGTTTACTACATTATTATTTACCTTTTGGTTCAAGATTACCTTGGGAATTCCAGATCATTTGAATTCTAGTACCATCTTATCTGTTTATACAGACAGACCTGGAGACATGTTTATTGCTACTGTGTTAATCATTTGGAGAGATTATTGGCATCTTAATAACACAAGTCTACAAAACATATGCAGACTGTCGTCTAACATTGGCAAACACATGTTCCAGCATCTGAAGAGGTGAATATGGCATCATTTATTCTGTCACAGCCAAAGAGAAAGACTGACAGTTTTAATAGTGAAGAGAACACTATGCAGACCCTTGTAAGTGAGATCTGTCTATGTGCAAATCAGACTTTCTCAGTTGTTGCTTCAGTTCTCATTCCACTTTTTCTTTGACATGAAGAAGCAGAGGATGGAGCACCATACACACACACACACACACACACACACACACATACACACACACACACACACACACACACACATATATACATATATATACGTATATATACACACATATGTATATACATATATACATATATACACACACACATATATATATACATATATATACGTATATATACACACATATGTATATATGTATGTATATATATGTATATATATGAATATATATGTGTGTGTGTTTGTGTGTGTGTGTGTGTATGTATGTATGTATATTTAAGGTAGAAAATGAAATTTTACCACTCAGAGGCAGGCCATGTAAATTAGAAAGAATAAGACTCATAAGACCTGCATACAGTACTCAAGTGCTGGTTTTACAGCCAAGTGTTTCATTTCTTCTAGCTTTTACTTTCTTATTGGAAAAATATGTATAATTCTACATTTTTTCATAGAAATATTTTGAAATCTATTTGAGAATAATACACAAATGTGACTTGTAATTTCAAAGGCACAAGGACAGCAAAAAGCGATTCTTCAGTAAAACACAACCCCATCCTTGATGTTGTCCCTTGTTTTCTCTCCACCTCTTTGGCTATGTAACTCTGGAATTTTCCATGCCTCTTTTTCTCCTGTTAGCATGTAGTTTTCAGTGTGAAAAGGAGGCTTTCCAAGCAGTCAACTGGAAGGAAACACTCTCTATGGCATTGAATATTTTGGGAAAATATCCTCTTTATCTATGGGATTATGCCCAAGAAATAATATATACTGGGGTTTCAACCTGTTGTCTGTATCCTATCTATATTATCTGATTCTACTAGCAAGAGAAAGATGTTTTTTTTTTTTTTTTTTTTTTTTATGAAATGACATTTTCTTATATTTGTGCATTTTTTTCTAAAGTTTAAAATTACACTTCTAAAAGATTATTGTTTTTAGGAATGTGTCCTGGCTAAGCATGTTGGTGTCAGCTGCTAACCTGGTTTGTGTAGCATCATCTTCAGAAGTACACTGTTTTGTTGTTGTTGTTTTTAACTGGAAGTAAACTGGAGTCATGTGGGAAGAAAGACTCTCAAATGAGGATTTGCCTCTATCAAATGGGCATGTGGGCATGTCTTTTATGAATCGCTGATTGATATGGGACAGTCCAGCCCTGTATCACTCCTGAACAGATATCCTAGGCCATCTACAAAAGCAAAACAGAACAAGCCACAGAGGGCAAGCCAGTAATCAGTATTCCTCTATGGCTTCTGCTTCAGTTCCTGCCCTGATTTCTCTCAGTGATGCTGTGTTCCCTAAAAGCATAAGAAGAAATAAATCCTTTCTTTTCCAAGTTCATTTTTAGTCATGGTTTTAACATGGCATCAGAATGTAAACTAGAACAAGAACACATGAACACTGGGACTTTTCAGAAATACTTCTTCCTGATTTAAACAGAGTGTCTAGATGTGTCAAGGGAAACTGAATCACAAATAGCCCTCTCTTTTCTTAGTCTTGTGGATTCTAAAATAGCTAATGCCTTCTGATATAGCTCCTGCTTTTGTTAATGACCTCACCCCAGGATATTCTTCAGCTTTCAGTTTACATTCCTCTATAGGGGGGTTAATATGACTATGAACATACTAAGTTCATTTAAGACCAAATGAATTAATAATTCATAATTAATAATTACCCTGTGTATACCCAATTCTCTTATACAGCTTAGAGAAGGCACCTCACAAGCACTATTAAAAATGCATTCCATTTGTCTTTCTCATGCTGTTCTTTTAAGTATAATAGCCCCCAAATTATTACTAATACAGTGTTATCTTAGAATTTGAAGATCTGAGTTGAGTGGTCAAGAGAAGTGAATTTTATTCCAGAACCAAGAAACTCCTCTAACTCACCATGAACAACTGTGAAAGATAGTTGTTTGGAAGGGGATATGAACACTTACGTAATTTGGGGCTTAGTGCTTGCATCCTACAGTGGGATAAAATCTGGTTTCAAGTATCACAATTGCTTTGGGGTACATATTTTACATCCTTGTACTGGCTGGGAATTAGTGATACATCTCATCTGCAGTTTACCCTCCTATGCTCTTTCCAGTCCCCCTCCCTTCCCCTCTCTCCTAGATCTACTCCTCTTCTATTTCCCTTCAGAAAGGAGCAGGCCTTCCAGGAATATTTACCACACATGGCTTAACAAGATATAATAAGACTAGGCACAAACCAAGGCATAGTGAGGCAACCCAGCAGGAGGAAAAGGGTTCCAAAGGCAGACAGTCTGTTTACTTTAGAAGTCTCCACTGGCAGGGGAATAAGCATTTGGAGATGACAGGCACTGCCATGTGTGTATTAAATATAGGAAATGCATGTTCATGTTTATGAACTCACCATTCTCAGAGGACTCTTCATTGTGGATTGGCTTCCATGAGCATTTTGTATTACTGGAAGGAAAGCATCTGCTCCAAGTAAAATTATAAAGAGACCAATTAATCAGGTTTTCCGTGTGCAGAATTGAGGCTATTCTCCTCATTCTTGTTCTAACAGGTTTTCATACCAGGGAAAGGACAGTCAGGTACAATGCACTATGAGGGCTGTTTGGGCATCGTGAAATGCAAGTCACTAGGCTGAGAGTTTTAAAGGCTGGAAAGGGGTCAGGAGGGTTGGGTTGGGGAAATAGCTCCAGAGGTGAAATGTCTGTGCTGTGGTCATGAGGACATGAGTTGGATCCCAGCATTCACATACAAAGCCAGATGTGGCAGGGACTTGCGTTTCCAATGCTGCAGACTGAGTAGGTGGTAAGGAGAATTGCTGCAGCTTACTGGAGAGTTAGCCATGTCTAGTTAGTGAGCTTCAGGCCAAGGACAGACATGGCCTGAACAGGCCTGAACAGAAGATTAATGACATTTCATCAGGATGCTTGAGGCTGTCCTCTGGCTTCTGTCCTGGTACACACAGGTGTACGTGTACCCACGCACATGTGCACCACCATTCATACGTGCATATACATATAATAAGAGAAAAATAAGAAAATGTATTAAGATTCTTATTATTTTATAATACTTTCAACCTTTGGGCATCTTTTGGTCACTTTTGAAACATTTCATCTATTTTCAAGAATGTGTTCATGACTAATACTGATTACTCAGAGTACAAAATCATATGCAAAGAGATTAGAAGAAGTGACTCTATTTGTCAGACTCCAGAATTGACAATAATTTGCACCCAAACAAAAGCCAATCAAAATGAGTCTCAGACTAAGCATGTGAGCAGGTCCCAGGGAGGATGATGGGGAGCACCACACAGTGTTGTGCTCTCCCCCATGGGGATATGAGCATGTTACATCTTCATTACATAGGACAAGGCCTCCTAGAGTACATTTCAGTATTTTAATTCATTTGCACAAGAAGGGAGCACAACACATATCAGCTCCCACCTAGAGGGCATTTCTCATAACAGAGATAGTTCTGTATTTCTCCCTTCAGACAAAAACTTGGCAAATGATAGCAATGAAAAGCTTAGCTTTACCAAGGGAACAACTACTTTGGCTTGATGAGCTTAAATCAATATCCAAACCTCAGTGCTTTGCCTACCCTCTGTTGTCCGATACAATGAAATAGGGTCCTTGGGGCTACCCAAGGAAGAAGCCAAAACATTCAGAAGGAGTTTTGCGTCCAGGTTACCTCACTCGGGATGATATTTTCTAGAGCCGTTTTGCTAGTGGAGTGGCAAGAGCTTTGTGCTCTCACCTGCTTTTAGTGAAGGGAGAAAAAATACACCTGGATCCACTATTTACATAATATATACTGTCTACTAAAATTTATTGGGACATGTGTCTAGAATCTTTTAGAGGGTGAAGCAGTCAACTTTACTTGGTCTGAGCAGGATCAGCTAGGCAGCAAGAAACTTCAAGGTGGAGGTTGGGGCTTAAGAACTAAAATAGCTTCTCTGCAAATGTAATTCACCCAGAATACTGTGTCTTCAATCATATCTACCTTTTTTTCCCCTCCCTCTTTAACTTTGAAAATAAAAAAGATATGCAAGTGAGTTTTATTTTATTTTTTAAACTTTATAGTCACTAGTAGATATATTTCTAGTGAACCATCAATTGATAAGACAGCTGTTGTGCTGTATTGATCCAGCAACAGGGAATGGCAATGATATGAAACCTGGAGCTTGGAAACACAAAGGCTCCCTTTTTTTGCAAGGGTCTTTAAAGCAGTGAGGCATAGATGAATTTATTTAATCTTCTTGAGCCTTAATTTTTATACCTGGAATGCCGTGCTTATAATTCCTGCTTTGGAAGTGAGATCGGAATTAACTGAGATAGAACATAACTGTGGTCAGCTATGGTAGATACACAAATATATACGTATATATATATATGTATATACATATATATATACGTATATATTTGTTGCTCAACAAATGTATTTACTAATTTAAGAGACTATGAGCCAGCCACCTTTCTTGAACTAACCTTTGAATCAAGTTGAAATGTATGATTGAGCTGCACACAGGCATTTGGGAATACTTTTAGCAGTCGAGGTGAAACAACAACAATATATAATAAATCTTAAACCACCTGCAGTTTTACTGTGTTGTAATGTAGTTATTCTAGACTATTCTATCTCCTTGTTTCTTATTAGCAACGCTAGAAGTAAAGGAGAGGAACATTTTCCCCAGCATCGCTTCTTTGATGTTAATCTCAGGAATTTAGGCAAGTGGAGAGTGACACTGTGATGAGTTTTGAGAAATGCATCTTCGTCACTGTGAACTAACAGGGAGCATCCATGGCTGCCCTCACTCCTAGGTCATGGTTTAGCACCATGGTTCAGTGTTCTGTGGAGACAAAGCTTTTCAAAATGATATGGTTTTGCTGTGTAATTATCATGGACAGGAGGTAGCAGGCTCAGATAGCTTAAGAAGCATTTAAGAAAACCACTTCCTGACTAAAATTACAATGAGATATTGCACCTTAAATCTAATTCAGTATGTAACCAAAGTAAATGGATCGGGAGAATAAAATGTATTCCGCTCATAATGATCCGACAGTGCACATAAAGGAATCTTTTAAATATCCAAATGGCTAAGGATGGATTATATTTCCCTTTGGGAAAGGAAGTGGTGGAATAGCCAAGGCTGATGAACTGAGCTTATTAAACTGGCTTTTGGCGGTGATGAAACTGGTATTGACAAAACAGTAGCGGTGCATAATTCACACACATTTGCAGGGTAATAAACATAAAATGCTGCTCGGGGACAAAGTTGAGACACTTTGTCTTCTGACACCTGCACTCTGGTGGCACGCTTATCACCCAGAGTCACGCTCTGCTTTCGACACCAACGTGATTTCAGGGATAAACACTTTAAATCACTGGTGGGGGTTGGTTTCCAACCTGACACAACTGCATTCCTTCAGATGAGATCTGGAAGTAGGAAGCAAATGCCTCTTGCTTTAGGTGACACCATTCAGGAAACTCGAGTCATCTGGTTTGGTGGCAAACATTTTCACCCACCAAGCCACCTCTTGCCATCATCTCTCATTCTCTATGCAACCTAATGAACTTCTTTGCTGTGTGATATCAGATACCCAGTGTTTTAATAAAAGAAGGCCATTCTGCACTGTGGAAAGAAGTGGCTAGGATGTAGATTTGTAGTTTTATCTCAGAAACTGGCACTCCTTAGCATTTGTTGACCTCTTGGAAACATGGGTACCACTGTAATTCTTTGCCTAAGATTTGGAAAACAATTTTTACCTTGTTTCTTAGTAGCTTAGCCAACACATGGCTGGAACTTTAAATGAGATTCTTTAAAAAAATTGGCGAAAATATGTGATGTTTGAACACTGGTTCAGCTTCTTCTTTGAAGGTAGAATTATCAAATCACCCCACAGGGATGGCGAGAGTCGGTAATCTTTAAACATTGCCAAACACTAACGAGTTTTCAAATGTCAGCTATTATTATTCCTTATATGGTTCCTCTTCATAGTGCAGTGAGGTATGTGGTTGCAGAATACTGATGATCTGGGTATTAGGATCTAGGAGGAGGCACATACAGGAATTCAGATATTTACAGGAAAGGGAGTTTGCACAGGCAGAGAATATACAAGTGAGGGATTTGCTGAGGACCCAATAGCTCATGAAGCAGAGATCCACAGGGGAACACTAGCAGGGAGCCCATACCATTCCTAGGCCAGAGAGATGTAAGAATCAGAGCTGATACTAGAGCCAGAGATGAAATCACCAGGCAAAAATGTAGTTTAAGACACACTTTTTTTTTTTGCCTGAGCTGAAGTCATAGAAGAGAGTCAGCCATTCCAGGGAAGCTATCCAAGAGGAAGGACAGTTCAAAGACCCTCAGGATGTCTTTTTCTTCACTCTCCAATCTCTCACCACTGGACCGTGTGGAAAAAGACATACAGAGGGTCCTTGAAAGCAAGGAAAGAAGAAAGGAAGGGAGAAATGAAGGAAGGAAAGAAAGAAGGGAAGAAGGTAAAAAGAAAGAAAGGAAGAAAGGCAGACACAAAGAAAGAGAAAGGTATCATAGCAGCAGCAACAACAGCAAACTACGATACCTTTACTCCTTTTTTCCTCCCTCCCTCCCTCCCTCCCTCCCTCCCTCCCTCCCTCCCTCCCTCCCTTCCTTTCTTTTTTTTCCTTTCAGCAACTGAAACAGAAACTGAAATAAATACCATGGAGAAATACTACTTACAGGTTTGCTCCTTCAGGCTCATTCAGCCTGCTTTGCTATACAGTCCAAGTCCTTCTGCCTAGGGAGAGTGCTACCCACAGTGGGTTAGACCTTACTATGTCAATTAACAAGAAAGAAAATTCCTCACAGAGATAGTCATAGGCCAATCTGATGGAGGCCATTTTCCCCTCTTCCCAGACAACTCTAGTTTCTGCTAAGTTAACACTTGAAGCTCACTATGATATAAGGGAAAGAAAGAAGGAAAAAGAATAAGCAGGCAGGATATTCTTTAATCATAGGTGGGAAAAATCTATAGACAATAAGGCCAGAATGGTCCCAATCCTTTATCTTTTTAAAGGGGGAACTAAAACTTATTGTTTTCTAAACAACTATCTCCACGTGAATAAATATAGATTTAAAAATGATTGTAGAGTATATTAATCAATCAACCGGGTATAATATGCAGTTGTAACCCTTTAAATTTATTTACCTTTCAAGACAAAGGAAAATAGCCATAAGCACAAAATAACAGTTATAATTACAAAAACAATAATGAAATGTAAAATTCTGACCCAAATAATGATGTAAAAGGTGAACAGCTGAAAAACAATATGAATAAATTATAAAACATATTTTTCCTATTAGAGGTTAAAGTGCAAAACCAAAGGTAAATAATCATTTCTTAGGTGATGTGTAATATGATGTAAGAAATGTATCCTTAATTTTTAGCATATTTGGAAGAGTGAGAATTTACATCAAAATGATACCAAGAGATGATAAAATATGATAGAATATTTAATAACTGTTGAATCAACATAACAGATATAAAGATATTTGAAATATTATTCTTTATATAGTTAATTTTGAAAATTTTAATATTTCTTGCCATCTACTCCTCTTGGGTATATTAGCTTCTTTTAGTTCTAATGCTTTCAGGTGTGCTGTCAAGTTATTAATGTATGCTCTTTCCATTTTCTTTTTGTGGGCACTTAGAGCTATGAGTTTTCCTTTGATTAACATTTAAAAAAATGTATAAAAGCAAAAAGGAAAAGGGGGCATGGGATAGGGGTTTTCTAGGGAGGGGAAATGGGGAAAGGGGATGGCATCTGAAATGTAAATATAATATAAAAAACTAAAAAAAGAAAATTTTAATAGTAAAATTTGGAAAAACAAAAACTCAGTGCAAAAATGTTCCTTCATAATTTCATTAAAATCCTAACAGTTACTATTTCTAAAGGTTGGCCTGCTATTATTTAATTTGTAGTTCACAATATATTCTTAATGTTGGTTTGGCTCAGATGTTTCTGACACACCGAAGCAGGTTACTCCTCTTTCTTTTCTTCTTTTGGACAAGATAAACAAACAAGAAAACATTGGCTTACTAAGATATTTAAACTACTCAATAAAACAGATGTAGCAATGCCATTTACATAAACCATTGGGGAATGAAAATAAAAGAAATAAAAAGCTTGACAGAAACAAGCAGCATGTGGTTCAATCCCACAGAAAACATTGGGATTAGAGATTAGAGTTGGCACAGGGCTCTCTCTGCTGCACGCAGAGCATGTCCCTGGCTGAGTCTTCTGCTGTCTTGGCACCCACATTTCTTCATCCATATCAAAGGTCTCACAGTTTCAGTCTATTTCAAATGCTTTCCTAACTATAATGCAATATATTGTTAAGATGCTGTCACAAGCTGTACTATGCTACATAGCACTATATAATTACTAACAGCCAAATGAAAGCTCTCAGTTGAAAAATCGACATTTTGAAATGCCCTTCAAAAACATATAGGGGAATAGTAGCTTTTAAGTAGTTTTTTTTTTTAGTAGTTTGTTCTGTCTCCTTCCCATTTAAAACCACAATTTCCCTAGAGACTTTCTTTAAGTTTTAATTGTAATATTACATTGCATTCTTTAATTTAGATAGACTGTTTGAACTTTCTTGGTACTTAAGCTAAGAAAAGTAGTTCTGAAATGAAATGTTAAAATTTTTGTCCCTGGAAGAAGGATGAAGGAGGATGAAGAGTGAGTGAGAGGAGGGAACACTGGGAGTTGAAGGTTTAAGCAGGGATGGGCATTGGAGTGGGTAAAGAAGTGGGTAGAGGATGAAGTAACCAAAACTAAGAACAAATAAATAAGCACTAAGAAACCCCAGTATTGTGTGTGTATGTGTGTGTTGTCTAAATATGTGTACACACACACACACACACACACAAACACACACACCAAAAGACAAAGGGAGAGATGTGAAGAAAGAGATCTATCAATTGATAGCTAGAGTGACCTTCATGGAAATTTGTTGCTGCTCCAAGAAAACATGAATTAATAAATGAGAAAAACTCGTGCCTCATGATTTACACCTCTAAATATTGTTGATCAGAGAGCTCTGGAGGCACTGAAAACAATACAAGCTATTTCCATTGCTTTTGACTGAGATCAGAACTAGATTATCTTACCCTCCTGCTGATTGATACCATATGTCTTGGTTGCAGAACACCAAGAAAACAATCTTGACCTGACCTGGAGTCTCTCTTCATGATGGCTAGGTTTCATAGCACTGAAAGGTAATATGCAGGCTAGCAGAAAAAAAGTCATCTTAGCCATATTGTACCTGGGTGAAGAGATACCTGGGTTGTATAACAAAGCAAGCTGAGTAAGCCAAGAAGAACAAGCCACTAAGGAGCATCATCCCTGATCTCTGCTTCTGTTTTTATCTCTAGGTTTCTGCTTTTTGGATATTTCCTGTTTTCCCTAGATGATGGACCATAACCTGTAAGCTAAAATAAACTCTACCCAGTTGCTGTTGTCCACTGTTTTATTTCCATAACTGACAGAAAACCAGAACATAACTAAAGTCCTTGTCAGTGTTGGTTTCTAAGTGACTATGTGGAAGGAGCCCAATACCCAACAACAATTTGGAAATATGAAAAAAGAGAAAAAAACTTTGCTATAAGCTATGGAGATGTTAGTTTCTCTGTAAATTTCTCAAGACCCAGACCACTACCAATATTGGTGTCTGTCTTTCTGTCTGTCAGTTCATCCATAATCCTATCTATCTATCTATCTATCTATCTATCTATCTATCTATCTATCACTTATCTATCTATTTATCTATCTATCTGTCTATCTATCAATCAATCATCTATGTGTCTATTATCAAGGATATATATATATATATATATATATATATATATGAAATTATATAAATATGTATAATATATATCATATGTATGTATTTCAGTTACAGTGGAATCAAAATGAGAACATGTGGTTAAATCAATTGGAGGCAAAGAGAACAATGCATGTGAAGTGTTAGTATGGAGAGAGGCATTAGAACCTACACATTATAAAGCATAGAAGTACTCAATGGAGGATAGGAACATTTAGTTAAAGAGAAAATGAGGCTAAAAATAAATGGATGGAAGATAAAAGCAGCCTTTGCCCAATGTCTCCTCCTGGTTAATACAGAAAATCATAAAAAATGAGAGTCAACATTTATGCAGATGCATTTTATGATAATCACCTGTCAGCCTGAGAAATCATAAGACGGTGAGTAAGAATATATGTGTGGTTGAGATGGATCCAACATGAGGGTGGAGGCAAATAACCCAGGTGTTGGGGTTCGAAGACAGTGGGATGGAAGACTGGAGAATTTCATGAGGAAAGGTGTTAGTTAAACTTGATTATGTTCCTGTAAGTTCATGGTTAAAAATTTCCTTGTTATGTAAACTATTACCATTTTAGAATATTTAAATAGATACAATGAAACAAATATGGTGATGTCCATTTAAAAACTAAAAAGAAAAAAAAGAAACTTGGCACAGTGCAGTTGATTATTGTCTTCAGAAACTCAGAAGCCGTGCAGTATAAGGAAAAATAGAAATCTCAGATAAAGATAAAATTGTCACATTCTCCACCTCTTTCTAAACTATGTAGAAAGCTAATTTAAAAATGTATTACTAATTGATTAAATTTCCCCCAAAGAAATAGAAATAATTGCAAACACTCATTAAACTTGCTCACTATGTGTTAGAAATTCTTCTGAATGCTTTGCAGATATATCTTTAAATTCCACAACAACTGTACCAGCAAGTTTGTTATTGTTTCCATATCAATATAGTGTGGTTTCCAGAACAAAACTTCTCCAGTTTCACATGGGTGGTTGGTTCTTCAGCTGATGTTTGGGCTGTTTGTCCCTATGTGGTTTCAGCAACCAGCAGAAGAAGTAGGAATATGCTCCAGTTGTCCAGGTGGATTAGCCAATCCACCCTGGCCATCCATTTTATTATAATGCTATTTGAAGAGATAGTCTAATGGTTAAGAATGTGTCACGGTGGCATTATTTGAGGTCACATCTTGTCCCTCCCATCTTGCTCTTAGGTAATTTGAGAAACTATGGAGCCTCATCATTTCTTTTCCCAAAACGGTAGCACTGAGCTCATACAGCATTGTGTAGAAACACAATACTCTACCCCTAACATAGTCACAATTATCAGCTGTCATTTAAAAATAAAGTAGTCCAAAAACAAAAGGCAGATAGTGAAATTACAAGCCTAAGCACAATGCTTGGCACATTAAGAACTCAGTTGGTGCCTTAGGATTCCTATGGCTCTAACAAAACACTATAACCAAAACCAACTTGAGGAGGAGCAGATTTATCTACTTCTATTGGTTTTAGTTCATTATCCAGGGAAGTTAGAACAGTAACTCAAGGCAGGAATCTGGAGACAGGAACAGAGGCAAAGGTCATCGAGGAATGCTACTTACTAGCTTTTCCTTGTGTCTTTCTTACCCTGCTTCCTACATTACCTGCCTAGGCAATGTATTGCCCACAGTGAGCTGAGCTCTCTCTTCCACATCATTCAACAACCAAGAAAACACATCAGAGTCGTGCTCACAGGCAAATCTAAGAAGGATATTTTCTCTATTGAGGTATCTTCTTCCAAAATGACTCTGTCTTGTATCAAGTTGATGCAAAAACTATCCAGCAAGTGTTAATTGTTTATATTAATGAGAAAGGATCCAAACTAGATAAATTTCTTGTTTTACTAAACTTATTTTCTGCTGTATCTGAAACTGTCTTTAAATATCCATTGTAAATGGTTTCTAAAGTTCCAAGGGCTCCATGTTTCCAGGGGCACACAGAGGTAACTTTGTAGCTGAGACTTTAATCACTCTGCAGTTGTAAATCAATTTTCTTCTTTATTATCTAGCATGAGAACTTGGTGAAGTTCTTTAAAAAAACTTTGATCCTCTTTCATATTGCAATTGTAACCAAAGGTCCAGTGGGACCTAAGATATATTAAATATCTCTTTATCCCCTAATATACACTAATTATTTTATATTAATTTAAAAGCATATGTGAAAAAGTGAATGGGCATTAAGTCGGAGGGAGGAGGGTGAACACAGAAAGAGGGGGAGGAAGAAAGACAAAATAACAGTAAGGACATCTTAAAAATTATAATGAATCATGTTATTATTTACCTAAAATTACATATAACATATAAGTTTATGTGTATACATATACATATAGTTTAAATAAAATATGCCTACCTGGACTAGAAGTGTTCTCCACAAAAGACATAGATTGTTTAAAACCCCTAATACTGTGCCTGAGAAGCCCCTCTATGAGTTAAATTGTTGGTCATGGGAGCCGAAGAGCTCCCCTCCAAGAAATAGAAGTTTATTTCAGTTGTTCTTGATTACCTCTCAAGAGCTTTAGGCAAGTCTCTACTGCTTGAGACACCATACACTTCGGACACAGAAACCTGAGAATCTACCCTGGTTCTGACAGCTTCCTCCCTGAGGACTAGTTTTTATGGTACCAGAAGGCACCATGCAAGCTTTCAAAGGAGTGAAGTAATCATTGGTCTTACTCAGCTAGGAAGCCTATGAACTACAACAATAATCAGCATGGCCCAATAACTGTAAAAGTGCAATAGTGGCACTTGTATCTTGGTGGTAAACAAATCTCTTTAATTAGACTTAAGGCCTACTCAACAAGGGGAAAAGGATAGCTGGTACTGAAAACTTAACCAACTACTTAGGGTATGGAGTTTACAGATCTTGAAGAAGAACCCACACATTCCATTTTATTAAACAAGCATAATTTGTACCTACATTATAAATATTTATTCTTATACCTATAGATAAGGGTGGCTTTCACCCCAATCAACAAAAATTATCTCCTTGCAACAGGTGGAGATCAGTACAGAGAACAAATGATCAAGTTCTTCCCTGTACCAACTGATTTTATAGCACAGCTCCTGGACCCAAGACTCAGGAGACATCATGAAAGACAGGTAGAAAGATTATAAGAGTCAGAGGAACAGACTCCCTGCTGTGAGAACATCTCCTAGAAACGCCAAGGAAGCTACACCCATGAAGTTTCATCAACTTATCTGTCTAAACAAGATAGTAACAAGGAAGGAGGATACTCTCATGTGTCCTCAACATTAAACAGATAATTATAGGCAGCGCAAGAATGTTGGGAGTGGAAAAAAAATCTTCCAGAGGGAAAAATCCCCTAAATTGTTTATCTAATACCAAGTGGTTAGCCCTGAAATCATATACATATGAGTAACATTCATTAACAGACTGAGCAGGTTGAATTTATGTAGTTGTCTCTCTGTGTGTGTATATGTGTGTGTGTGATGGCAGTTAAAGACAAAGGAATCCAGAGGGATTAAATTTGACAGAGGAAGGTTAGAGGGAGAAACAAAAGAAGAAATGATGTAATTATATTTCAACCTCAAAAAATTATATAAAAAAGAAACAATAATAAGGAAACCTAATTTTCAGAGTCTATTTATATCTGAGTCTTGAATCTTTGGTTGTCATCCAACCATTTATTGTTTGTTCTAGAAGCTCTATTTTAGCTCCTACTATGCTAAAGCTGCTGGGAGCTATGAAACTGTTAAAGCCTTAATAAATGTTTCCCAAAAGAACATACTAACTTAGGCAAAAGAACACCCTCTAATTCCATAATTAAAACTATCAGACTGGAATGTGGCTCTGTGGGAGACTAGTTGCCAGCATGCCCAAAGTCCTTCACGTGATTCCCAGACACCATAAAAGAAAGTATAGTGGTTATATAATGCTAGTTACATAGACAGGTGGACAGATTTATACATAGACGTACTCAGTAACAGAGCTAAGAGTTTATGGTAAAAAAAAAAAAAATCCTGGAGATAAGCAATAAATGTTCAGGAATACAAGAGAAATTTAGCTTGGAATTATAATGTATAAAAACCGAAAAGTAAGCGCAGGCAATAAAAAATGACTAAAAAATATCACAGCGCAACACAGTAAGGGAAAATGACCCTTACAGCACAGGAGACTGATGACTCCTTTCTCAGCCTAAATCTTCACCCATTAGCACATCTATTTGTCTCCAAGCGATATGTTTGTTAGCACTAAATCACAAGCTCATCCACACAGACAGGATATATATGTACATATCCCAGCACTGTGGGCCATTTGACTTCTATGCTTGTCATGAAGAGTAATGGCTCAGATGGGGATGGGCCATCCATTACCCTGAGGCACCCAGTGTTTTCTTAGTTAGATAATGGCTCACATCTTCCTAGTGCAATAGGGGTAGGAGAGTTTAATACTGCCTCGTCCTTTCAAAAGAGCCTGTCTCACTGACCATACACAATGAATGACACAGCAACTTCTGCTTCATGGAACCTGACTGTGGTGGAGACAGGCCAGGAGTGTGGCACTCTTTGTTACCTTTTCCAAGATGTCTGGCCATTGAACATCTGTAGATGTTCAGGGTAAGGAAGCTCTGAGCAGACCCTCCTATTGCCATCCTTGCCTTCATGCCACACCTCCCTTGCTGAAGACACATGGGGATATTTGGGTATAAGTCTTATGTTTCCTCCTGAGAGCCAAGCCAGAGAGCTCTACCCTGATCACTCACCCTTAAATGACACGCCCCAAAGAGTACCAGTATTCATAGTCACTGCTATCAGACGTTGTTGGGAGACAGCTAAGTAGGCCTGCCATGCAGAATTTGTGACCAGGTCTACAATCCATTTCATAAGGTCTTGGGAGGGGGAAGGGGCCCGAGTCACATTTCGGGTGCAGCAGCCTTCTCAGTTCTATATCGGGAAACAGACCCTTAGAAAGTGTAGGGTCAGCTTGTATCTTCCTTCCTTCATGTGGCTTTAACTGCTCACAGACCTCCTCAGCTTGAGCCACCAGCAGTTACCTACTGTGGAAGTATCTCTTGGGGTGAGTATTAATTAGTCCTTTGTGTAGTCTCAAGTGAACCTGCTAGAGATGGAACTCTTGGAGATTCCAGCTTTCAGAACTCTCCAACTCCACTCAGGGGGCTGTGGTACCTTAGATTGTTTCAGCCTGAAGTGAAACAGTGAGCCTAGACCTTAGTTAGGATCTAACTTTGCCTGTGGCTGCCTTGAAGGAAGAAGCTAAACACCTACAAAAAAAAGGGAAGAGGAATGTGTTGTGCGCCACTTTTTGATGAGGTCAGCAGTTAAAAATTGCAGAGTCTAGCAAGACTTCAAAGACCATTCTGTTTAAATATGTGAAAGTTCTATACCAAATTAGCCAAGTGTAAAAAGGGAAATGTTATACTTCCTGCCTTTATAAGTATCTTCACAACAACAAGAGTGAAGAACATGAATCAAGCTTGTTAATGATATAAATGACCTTTGGTGAAAAATTAAAGTTGATCGAACCAAATATGTATGGAGTAGACCTCCATGGACTGTGAATGGGCTCACAGTAAGCTTATGAGTAATGAACACACAGAGATAAAATTCACAAAATAATATAATACTTAATTTGTCTTATTTCAGTAAACTACTGCTATTATGATCAAGATTTTCATATAATGTGGGTTGAATTGATAAGAGTGCTTTAAAGGATTGAAAAATGCAGTTTACTCAAATGAGTAAGACTTGAATGTGTTTTTCCATTGAAGTAACTTAGAATGAAAGTAACAAAACAAAATATCTTTTCTATTTTCAACTTTTTTTTTTTACTGATGTAACATTGTTTTTAAAGTTCTGATTAGAAAGAAAAGATAAAACAAATTAATGTCAAGTATTAAATCAAATTACCCAAGTAAAGTGTAATTAATTCTAGGCTAAAAAAAAGGTCTCAATTAGTGAAATGTCTTCTTTACAAGCATGAGGATATACTTAAGTTCAGAATTCCAGAACTAATGTGGTGTGTACCTGTAACCACAACACTAGAAGGGCAAAGACAGATTAGCTAGCAGGTATAACCAATTGGTTAGCTCTAGGCTTTGTGAAAGATTCTGTCTCAAAAAGCAATGTGGAGAGTCATTGAGGACACTCTCTGACCTTCATATGCATATTCATGTACACATACTCATGCACACAAATGTGTCTGTATACAAAATAATAAACTCATTAAACATTGTATAAAAAAAAAACTTTTCTGAGGAAGTGTTCAGACTCAGCTGTGGATATGAACCTAATGGGCACAGACTCTATAATCTCTACACAAATATAAAAGTAATAGTTGTGTAATATTAGTATATCTTTCTACTACTATCACAAATCATTGTTGTAAAGACTATGAATTTTGTGTTATTTCTAGAACATGAAGATACAATGTGTCCAAAGTGAATGGAAGTGTAATATTTCAGGAGAGAATATTTTCTTATGGGAGACTCTCTCATGCTAGCTGTACATGGAAGTCTTAACAGATTAACTCCTTTCTGTTTTCTACAATCAGTGGGTTCCCCTTGAATCAAGCTACACATTACAGAATGCTCATCTTGTCATGATCTCTAGGGACCCACACTGTCATTATGAATTAGAGATAAGGGGGATTTCCCTGGGGCCCAAGTAAAGGATGCTTTCAACTAAGGCAGAATCACAGGTCCTGGCTCTCTATAGTGCCCTTGCCTTTAGTAATAATGTTGTTGTATATCAAAGCTTAGGTTCTACAAGGTCATTAAGAAAACAGGTCCCAGGTTAGCATCCCCTCCGACCTTGGCCAGTGAATGAAAAGCTAGAGTGGGGAATCATTTCTCCTAACAATGCATTCTCTCTTTTCAATTTTGGACTGTCCTTATGTGTACTAGTTATGTGGCCTGCCTTGCTGTGACCAAAGAGTGCTTATTCTGTCACATCATAATGTAGCTCACATCCTCTAGTCTCAAGATCCTCTTTTCCTTCTGCAGAGAGTTAACCTACAATTGTCACCTTAGTGTGAAGAGCAGCCCCATGAATAGAGTCAGTTCTTCAAGCAGCC
Organism: Arvicanthis niloticus; assembly: GCF_011762505.2. NCBI lineage: Eukaryota > Metazoa > Chordata > Mammalia > Rodentia > Muridae > Arvicanthis > Arvicanthis niloticus. The sequence goes on from NC_047671.1 coordinate 46,475,900, forward strand.
ATTCTCTCTGTAGCAGCATCTCCACTTCTACTTGTAGAGGGTCCTGATGCTGCCCATTTCATCAGCTAAGGTGGCTTCTTTACTGCAAACTGATTTCCTATCCATTTTTCTCACTGCCAGGTTTATGAGATTGCAGTCTCACATGTACTAATTAGGTCACCACTCATCTTTTCATTTTCTTAGCTTCCAAAAGTATGCCCCTGTCATCTCCGGCAACATGCTCTTCACATTGTGTTCATGCAAGTTGGCTATGACAACCCTTCACTGTCACTTTTGGTGATATTATGTAAGACAGTAGAAACAGTTGCCTTTATGAAAGTGCATATCACTCCTATACACAGTAGGATCGTTCCTATTTCTATACACACTTATTCATTCAACAAACATCTGAGGTCCTGTTGTGCCTCTATTAAGTCAAGTGGTATACTACATTATATAGCAAATGCAATAAAAGCTTTGTTTACACAATTTTATATCTATTCTTTTTTATTTTTCTTTAATCTAGTTTTTTACAGTCCAGTCTTTAACCCCCTCCCAGCCCACCCTATGACTGTTCCACATCCCATACCTCCTTTTCTTCCTCACCCCAACCCCTGTCTCCAAAAGGATGTCCCCACCCAGACCCTGCAAGACCTCCCAACTCCCTGGGGCCTCAAGTCTCTTGAGGGTTAGGTGCATCTCCTTTGACTGAACCCAGACCTGGCATTCCTCTGCTGTATATGTGTTACGGGCCTCATATCAGCTGGTGTACACTGCCTGGTTGATGGTCCAGTGTCTGAGAGATCTTGGGGGTCCAGGTTAATTGAGACTGCTGGTCCTCCTACAGGGTCGCCCTCCTCCTTAGCTTCTTCCAACTTTTCTCTAATTCAACCTCAGTGGTTACCAGCTTCTGTCCATTGTAAATGTCTGCATTTGGCTTTTGCAGCTGCTTGTTGGGCCTTTTGGAGGGCAGTCATGCTAAGCTCCTGTTTGTAAGCAGATCATATCATCAGTAGTAGAGCCAGGCCTCCCTTTGAGATGGATCCCAATTAGGGCCCATCACTGGACCTCCTTTCCCTCAGGCTCTTCTCCATTTTTGTTCCTGCATTTCTTTCACACAAGAACAATTGTGGGTCAGAGTTTTTGACTGTGGGATGGCAACCGCACCCCACCACGTGATGCCCTGTCTTTGTACTGGAGATGGAATCTACAAGTTCCCTCTCTCCAATGTAGGGCATTTCATCTAAAGTCCTTCAGTTTGAGTCCTGAGATTCTTTTAACTTCCAGGTCTCTAGTACATTCTAGAAGGTCCCCCACCTTCCATGGTTACCTGTTTCCATTCTTTCTGCTGGCCCTTGGGTTTTCAGTCCTGTTTTCCCCAATACCTGATCATGTTCTCTTCTTTCCCTCCCTGTCCCCTTTCCCACACAGGTCCATCCCTCCATTCCCCACTCCCACTTGGGCCCTTTGGTTTGTTAGCCTTCTTGAGTTCTGTGCATTGTATCCTGGGTATTCTGTACTATTTTGGCTAATATCCACTTATTAGTACTCACTAATCTCCTTTTGGACATGCCTCACTCAGGATGATATTTTCTAGTTCCACCTATTTGCCTGTAAAACTCATGATGTCCTTGACCTTAATGGCTGAGTAGTTTCCATTGTGTAAATGAACTACATTTTCTGTATCCATTCTTCTGTTGTGAGACATCTGGGTTGTTTCCAGCATCTGGCTATCACAAATAAGGCCATTATGAACATCCCTATTTTTTATTATGCAGTGAACAATTTGGCCACACAGAACAAAGCAAAGTTTTGGTATCAAAAAGTCCAAGGCTTATATCTCAACAATGATAGAATTTCAAAATTATTGAAAAAAAAAAAAGACATAGTCATATTGTACTGGCTAGTTTTGTGTCATCTTGACACACACTAGAATAACTGGGGAGAAAGGAGCCTCAGTTGAGACTATACCTCTATGAGACCTAGATGTAAAGCATTTTCACAATTACTGATCCGTGGTGGAGAGCCCAGCCCATTGAGGGTGGTACCATCCCTGGGCTGATGGTTCTGGGTTCTATAATAAATCAGACTGAGGAAGCCAGAAGAAGCAAGCCAATGAGCAGCACTTCTCCATGCCTTCTGCTTTCAGATTCCTGCTCTGCTTGAGTTCCCACCCTAATGTCTTTTGTTGTTAAGCATCGACATGAAAATGTAAGTTAAATAAACTCTTTTCTTCCCAACTTGCTTCTTAATCATGGTGTTTTGTCACAGCAATAGAAACTTTAACTAATATGTATGTACATGTGTGTGTGTGTATGTATGTGTATGTGTGTGTGTGAATGAAAGGCTCTACATTCTCAGTCATAAATGCATGAACTTGTACACTTATTCGTTGAACAATTTTGAGCAAATCAGCCATTTTAATCTTGTTTTTTTTTATATTCAAAATGATTAAACTTATCTGACGGGGTTTAAACAAAACAATAAGCAGACACAAAGTATTTAATATTACTAGTACAGTCATAATTTAAATTCTTTCTCTGTACATCTGTCTCTCTGGTTCTCTGTCTTCTACCTTTCTCCCAAACTTCTTCTCCCCCCCCTCTCTCTCTCTCTGTGTGTGTGTGTGTGTGTGTGTGTATATGTGTGCATTGTATGTGTGCACATATGCTTGTCTGTGGAAGACGTGGCTATGGATAACTTTGATAATAGCTGGATGAATTTAGAAAAGTTATTTCACCTCTCAGAACCTCAATTTCCTTCACTGTAAAAGTTGAGTGAAAAACAATAACACCACTAACGATAATGCTATTATATAACCCTGAAACTTTGATTCATATATTTTTGAGGACATATATCAGGATGCATCTTGGTATTTTAAATGTTGAATATATGCTAACCATCATGCTTTGCTTTTATTTGATTTTCTCCATTCTATTTTTCCACATAACCTGTTTTTTTGTTTTGTTTTGTTTTTTTTGTCAGAGCAAATAATTCTATTGTTTTACAAGCAACTATTTTTTGGTTTGAATATTTTCAAATGAACATCAAATGAAAGGAAAAAAAAAGAAAACATGAAGTAGCTTGTCAGTTTCACTGAATTGTCCTCCAAAGATAGTCACTGAGTCCACACAAGTGTCATGAGGTCTATGTGATGAGGAGAGAAGTATGCCCTGATGATGGCCATTTTAATAGATTTCTTTGTCACTTGGGGTATTAGAAATCAAGAGCCCTTCCAAAAAAAAAAGAATGTTTATACCTCTAACTATAATCTTCTCCCTTTAACTTGATGCTGTCATACATTTTGTAATCAGTGGAAATTCAATTAATTCAGTTAATTAAATGTCGGTGAACCCACAATGAATACTACTAATTAATGTTTCTGTATAAAGATGCACCAGGCCACATAATGCTTTTCATCAGAGCTTACAGAAGTCCACCCAATTGGCAGTGCCACATTTCCACGTTATTGTCGCTGAGGAGAGAGAGAAATAGTAAATCCATGATGCCTAGCCTGGTCCATGGATGCCACCTCAAGACACCATGTATTCTCTTCAACAGTTAAAAATGAATTGGCTTCTAGGTTTGTCACTGTCCTTTTAATGCCAATCACTGATAGTCTTTGCATTGACTCTAAAATGCAGATATTGCTAATCTATACTACAGACAATGAATTTAAAACTTGTGAAGCTGAGGTAATTGGGTAATAGCTATACAGCTAGTATGTGGCAAAGTCAAAATGTACTATTCTATACTACTCACTATATGTAATGATGTGCATTTATATGGCATAGCCTCAATTCCAAAGGCTCAGCGTTGTAGGGTTACAGACAGATTGTGAGAAACAAGAACTCTCTCTTTCCATTAAGTTACCAATTTTACTTCCTATAATATTTATAAGTGGCAATTTCACATGGCAAAATGTCAAAGAAGAACAAAGCAAAATGGGTCAATACATATTTGTAACAACTACTAATGACTTAAAGTAGACTAGAGTGAGCCTCAGATAGATTTTTTTCCTCTCTGGAGCTAAATATAATGATAAAATGGCTATATATTCTAAAAGTGTTGACAGTGAATAATTGCCCAAAATAGGGGAGAAATATGGACAAATATATAAAGAATATGGACAAATATATAAAGAATATCATAAATATCATAAATTGTTGATTGCCTTATGGTTCTTAACTAAAAGGAATAGGAGATACATAATTTTAAAAATAGCAATAGGATCAATGATAGAAAAGAATTCTTCTAAATGGTGGGGGTGGGGGGGTCAATGGTGCTTTTACATAAAGATGTCAATGAAAACATTATTATTAAACTATTTATTATTACCACTATTAGGACAAAAACGCAAGTCATAAAATGAAATAAAATAGATTTAGTAAAATGCAAAACAGACACAAAAATACTTATATTGAATGCTTGTGCACATTAATTCAGTGTTTTAAATAGACATAGAGATACGGTCAAAAATATTTAATATATAAATAAATGTAAATTGTATAAACAATCTGTTGACAATCTTAGTCAACAAAACTAAATCAAACTCTACACTGAAAGCTGCCCTTGGGCTGCAGGGGAAGCTCTGTCATGAAGTGCTTGCCTAGCACTCTTGAAGTCCTTTTTTCAATCTTCTGGAAAAGTCTCTAAAGTATCAAAAGTGACATAAAACTGGAATGTTTGTTTTAACCAAAATTCACATTTTCAACTGTTCACAGAAAGTTATTTACACATAAAAAACTCACATATATTATAGACATCTGATTCCAAAATAAAGGATTCCCAAAAACGTATTCCAATATATATGTATATATATATATATATATATATATATATATATATATATATAATCAACAAAGATGAACAAAAGGTCTAAGAGACTCACATTAGGGAAAACACTGGAATGGCCAATACATATATCAAAAATATGGTTGATATCATTAAGTTTCCAGAAGCGAAAATTAAAATTGTATACTATACACTGTTATAATCACTAGGCATATATAACTAAAAATTTGACACTATCAAACCTCAGTCAAGATGTTGGTCAACTGAACCTTGGATGCATTGCTTGTGGGAATGTAAAGTGACATAACCTCAAGAGGAAAGTGCTGGCTTTCACAGTCAAATCTGTACAATGGTCCAGTCATTCCACTCAGGAGAATTTGTTTCAGATAACTGGAAAGCATTCCTTTAACAACCACCTATAAAGGAGTGCTTTGGAAAGCTTATCCAGAACAGCCAAGAACCCCATTCTCCAACAGAATAAAGATGAACTTGAGTTCTGTCCATGTAATAAAACACTAGTCAACAATAAATATAGGTACATAATAAGCTTGGATGTAATAAAAATATACATTGCTCAAAAGAATTCATACACAGAGGATTCCATGCTGTGTAATTGCATTTGTGAGGTTAGGTAAAATGAATCTGTAGAATAAAGGAGAATGATTGCTGGTGCAGAGATGGCTCAGTGCACATGCTCTCCTACTCTGCAGGAAGGAGGACATGAGTATATTCTAGCACCCACCTAAAAATCACAGTGTGGTTTCACATGCACACTTAATCCCAGCACTGTGAGGGCTGAAAAAAGGAGAAATAAGGTGAAGAGTGATAGAGCAGGGTACAGATGTCTTCCTCTGGTTTCTACATGCACACAGGTACAGATATCACAAATGCACACATTTACCTTGGAGGATAATTGTCCTGGAGAGTAGAGAGGAAGCTATTTGGGGTGTTGCAAATGCCCTTACCTTGACAAATGTTGGACAATCAGTTGGGCATTGGTCAGCACCCATCGTACTTATTACTGAAGCTCTGTGGGTCTTTACTATATGAAACTTTACCCTGGTGCATTAAATGAACAGCCATGAAAGAATGACTGGAAAATGGTTTGAAATAGAAGACCACACAAGGCCAGTTTCAACCATTTAAAAATAAGATTAAGTCCTTTGTAATTAAGGCAGTTTGCTATTGGCACGAAAATAGCTCAGAACACTAATGGAACAGCATATAATCCAGAATTAGAAGCAATTTCTTATGCAAATGTGGTGCTCAATACAAGCAACATCTCAAAATTGGTAAGGAAAAAAAACCCGTTTTTTTTTTTTTTTTTTTTTTTTTTTTTTTTTTTTTTTTTTTTAGGGTGACTGATTGGGTAGCCATTTGGAAATAAAGTGTGTGTGTGTGTGTGTGTGTGTGTGTGTGTGTGTGCACGTGCGAGTGTGTTTGTATGCACATACATACATACATGTTTCTCTTCATACCTGTTTTTATTATTCCACAGGACTACATTTACGTTCTGTTCATACTAAGACACTTAGCTCTAGCAAGTATTCACCTCCTCATCCATGACTGAGACCTACGGATGATGACCAACACAGTGTGGTTTGATAGAAATACATTTTTATGTCATAGCTATTGTCTCCAGTTGTGATGTAGCACAATTTCTTACATGGATTATGATGATTATTGTTGTTGCTGTTCTCAAACTGGTTGCCCATCAATAGCAAAAGTGTCACTGAATTTTTATTGTTTTCAAACTAGAGTAGAAGATAACCTTTTTTTTTCTATTATTGTCATTGAATTAAACTTTACCCTCTCTTCCTCATTTCTTGTCTTCTTCTCCCTCATTATCTTTCCTCTTCCTTCTCCTTCTCATTCCCTTCTTCTCTCCCTCTTCTTTTCATTCCCTCTTGGTGTAGGGTTTAAACCTAGGTCCCCAATGCATGCTAGCTAAGCACTATCTATCTCTGCACTATGCTATTATTCCTCCATCTTGTTTGTGAGTTTTTCTTTAAATGCCCACAGGGTAATGCTTAAAAAAAAATTTCAATGCTACAGCATTTCATTCTGCCTCTACTCTCCTCAGTCTGAACAGAAGTCCTTTCAGTGTGAAACCTCATATACCTTTTATTGCAAGCCTCAAGGAGTGGTGCATAAGTATGGATTTTGATAGATGCTGTATTTGGAAGTGTCTCAGTATTCCTTTTGAGCGAATGTGCAAAATGAGGAAAGAATAGTCTTAAAATGGTCAAAGCTTATCCGTTTAATTTGTGATACCTACTGTGCTTTCTACCCTTGTCACCTTCCTCCAAATCTAGAGCCAATATAGAGGAAATACAGAGCTACAACTGCCACCACCAGCATAATGAGGTGATTGTCATTAAATGGGAGTCTAGAGTAAGGGAGAAGTGCTCTACTTGGTATCATAATACAATGGAGATCTCCAAATAGATTGCTAACATTCAACGACTTTCTCATTATATATCTCCAAGATACAGCTACTTTTAAATCCATACTTAAAGATAATATCACTCTTATTTTACTCTTTTCTTTTTGAATGGCATGTGTCATTTTCTAGAATTTGAAATACCTTCCAGATAAAACTGTTTATGTTTAAAATGTTTCATTGTTCCTCACCAATGTTTTCATTATATATTTCAGTATTTAATACTACATTTATGGCTTAAAAGGAATACAGTTTAACTATTCACTGGATATGCACAAATCAATCATCTAGATTTTTTTTCTTACTTTAATTTTCAGACTTAGCCATTGAGAATACAGATGTGCAGTCTCAAACTGTTCTGGAGGAAGACAATCAGAAGACAAGTATTCTGAATTACCTCTTTGCAGACAGAGGCCAAAAGGGAGGTTCTATGAGCATACTTCTATTAACCACACACTAAGATAGATTTTCAGGGACTAGATATTGAAAATTCAAAGGAAAAAATGTAAGTATATCCCTGTTCTTACCTTTAATCTGAAAGTAGTAAAAGATATTACTATCATTAAAATCCAAGGTTAAACTAAGTAATAGCACATGTATTTGATTATTGGTGAAGGGAAAGTCAAGTTGAGCCTTGTAACTGAAGCTTATGCTTACAGTAACATGGGAAACAGAGGCTGGGGGAATCACAATTTCAGTCCTATTTGGGCTACACAGTGAGTTTTAAAAAATCTTAGTGAGACCCTGTATCAAAATGGAAAGTTGAGAACGCTGGGCTGCAGCTCCGTGGTAGTCAGTTTCCTTGGAATGTATGAGGCCTTATGTGCAAATGCCAGGAAGATGTCTGTATGCATCCCTATTTAAAATAAAATTTAAGAGAACAATTAAAAGCCAAGACTAGAGAAAACCTTGTATGAAAAAGTTAAACCTCAGCAGAAAGACAGATGTGTCCCTGTGCTTGACTCCCACTTTACAGATCATTCTAAGAAAGGTTGAGGCTCAATATATATGAAGAAACTCTAAAAATACAGAAGATGAACATAAACATATAAGAAAAAGATGAGTGAAAGAAAATGCAAGAAATTTATTTACAAAACTGTTAACGGTTATTATCTGGAAATGATGTTTCATTCCCCTCATGACACACATGCAAGTGTCTTATTACCTGAGAGGAAACCATGATTTCATCCCAAGAACAGGGGTTAAATCCAAGTATTGTAAAATATGTAAATATGTAAAATATGTAAATATCTAAATTGTCAAAGATAAAGAAAAGTAAGTATATTTACATTTTTTTTCTGGTAGGTATCAAAATAGAATTTGACACTGTCTTTAAGAAAACCACACTGCCATTTAGAGAAAAATCTTGCATTCACTCATTCATTCATTTATTCATCCATTCATTATATGTGTATATGTTGGGGTGCACATGGGCCTTGGAATACATATGAGAGTCAGCAAACAACTTGTAGGAATTAGTTCTCTCCCTTACAATGCGGGATCTGGAGATCAAACTGAGGTTGTCAAGCTTGGCAGTAAATGCCTTTATCTGTTGAGCGATCCTGCTGGCAGACTCATTTTTAGACATATCGTTCATTTTACTGGCACAATATAAAAATGCATATCAAAAAGGTTGCTTGTTATAGAAACAACAGAATCATTGAGAATGAGAACACAAGCTGAATCATACAATGGATGTTAAGGTTCACAGGATAAAATGCAATGGTAAAAGATAATTATATAATCTCTTGGATATGTTGTTAGGAAATAAAAACCAGATAGTATATAGAAAACCAAATAAACCATATTTCATTTTTTTTAAAATGATGGTAGAGAAATACAAACATTCTATAGGATGAAATGGATGGGACAGCATGAGAAACTAAATTTTGAAGGTATTTTTCTGTGCAGATTTGACTTAAGAATTATGTAAATATTTTTGCATAGTTACAAAATCAAATCAAATACAAACTTCCAAAAATACCCATGTCAAACACACTAACTCAGTACTCATATGTTGGCCAAAATAGCATAGGGGAAAGAACTACTTTTTAAAAAATATATAATACCTTGAATATCCTTAGTGAGTTATACCCTAAGGGAAAACTGCAAAAAATAAAATAAGTTGCTTTTAACAATCATACCGTTGATTGTCCTGCTGGTATTTTTGAATTTGTTCTATGGATAACGCAAAGTTATGAAACATTTTAATTCTGTCATTCCTAGTGTTCCTTTTTACCCACAACTGGGATTTTTGCTACTCAGAAAAGATAGTTAGGGCTGAGAATAGAACTCAGTGGTAGAAGAACACTTCCCTTGCATGTGTGAGACCCTGAACTCAATTACTAGGAAGAGAAAAGAGATGGGGAAAAGGAAGAAGGAAAGGGAGAGGAAAAGGGAGAAGGGGAGAGGGAGGAGGAGGGGGAAGGGAGGGGAAAGGGAGAGGGAGAGGGAGAGAGAAAGGGAGAGAGGGGGAGGGGCGGGGGAGGGGCGGGGGCGGGGGCGGGGGCGGGGGGCGGGGGCAGACTGATTCAACAGAGCAGAAAGCTGTGAATATGACTTGAAAGTAGAGTTAAGCTATAAACTCTCAGAACCCGTCCTCAGTGACACACTTCCTCCATCCTCACAAAGGTTCAGTAATCTCCAAAAACAGAGCCACCAAATATACAAATGCTTGAGCCTATGGGGGACAATTCTCACGCAAACCACCACACATACACTCCACATTTTGTTGATCAAAAGAGTCTCACGCTTCTATCTGCAGGGAATTTTCTCTAATAGACACATATCCTGTATTGGTAAAAATCCTTTCATTCATGAAATATACCTGCAAGTCCCCAAAAAGTGCAGCTTTAATTCATTCAAATCTTTTTTGATATTTAAACTATCGATGGAAAAAACTTACAAAAAAAAAAAACCCCAAAACAAAACAAAACAAACCCCCCCCCCCAAAAAAAAAATCTTGGACACTGCATTCTCAATGAAGGCCATGGAATAAAGATATCCAAAATTGCAAATATTTTTTTCTATTTTTTTCTATTTTGATTTCTGCTATCATTCTCCCACAAACACCTCGTGGTGATAAAAACTGTAGTAAAAATAATAAATAAAATTTATCTCGGCTTGGTGATTCTTCCTGCCTTTGACCATTTATGTTCCCAGGTGAAAGACACACACACAACCTTTATATTTTAATATGCCTACCCTCCAAGTTGTTAGAATCCACTTTCCTACTGATAACACCAAGTCACTACTTACTAATTTCTATGTTCCGTCTGGGCTGTTCTTACTCCAATTGGCCAGCACACATGGCCATGATTTTATGGCTCAGCTACCCCATAGCCCAGCTGCGGCTCTCCTTCTCCCTCCTGCATGTTCTTCCTCTTTCATGGTGGCTTCCCTGTTTCCCTCTCCTACTTCTTCCTTGTGGTCCTTAGCCAGGGAAATCTAACACCTTCCTATGTCTCTTCTCCTCAGCTATTGGCTGCTGGCATATTTATTTACCAATCAGAGTTAACTAAGGGCAGGATCCCTCAAGCTACATGCAGAATCCAAATCTTGGAGGCCAGTACTTAGCATTACAATAAACAGTAAACCTCAAAAAGCATGTAAAAACCTGCACCATACTAGAATCTTGGAAGATAGCTGATATTTTAATCTCATGTCTTTTGCAAAGATTTGATATAATTATTAGAATCTGCTGCTTAGCAGCCACAGTTTGCTGTTTGCTTGAATGTTAACAGCCGAAGCATTGGAAACCTATGAGTCCAGACATGGGGCACTTTTCTGAGACACTCTGAGTATGCAGTCCTGTGCCCTGGCAACATGGCAGTGCCAACTGCCAGACTGAAGCATCCTAAGGAGGTTTCAAGCAGAAAAACTGTAAATTCCAGTTCTGTGTGCCCTGACAGCATGAGTTCAAATGCTTTGCAAGTTTCTGTCTCACAGACTGTGGCACTGGTTGGCCTGATAACCGCAGCATTCACCTTCTGATAGTAAAGCAGGGGTTTTTTGTTGTTGTTTGTTTTTGTTTTTTTTTCTAAAATGGAAGAAAACTATTCAATTAGCAGGACACAGGTTATATGAAACAGAAAATAGGGGAACTCAGAAACAACTAAAGCTGTTAGATTAAGCTTCAAGGGTTATCATTTTACATTTACCTAAAATCATACACAACACACATGTGTGGGCATATATTTGAAGTCACGCCACTTGAGCTGACAATACTTCCACTAAGAACCATAAATCAACAAAACCCCAGTACTGGGCATGAAAGAAAATTCCTTTCAAATGGAGTTAATCCATTTGAAATCCAACTGACCTCCAAAACAACATAGGTTATGGCTGTTGCCCTTGGTTGTCTCTCATAGGTTGGAGAAAAGCTCCATTTTGCTGAAGGCATGACACCCTTAGGACATGGGACTCAGATTATTTGAGCTGGATCTAAACTGAAAGCTTTATATCTGTGGTCTATTTTCCATGGTACAAGAAAATACTACACAAGCTTCCAAGAGGGGGCCTTAATTAATAGCTAGAATACTATGAACCAGAATAATGAACACCATGCAAGATATTCATGTAGGTGTAATAAGTGGTCCTGATGTTGGTGGTAAACAGATATCTAACTGGACTTAAGGCATGAAACCATGCCTGGTACTGTAAACCTTGCCATTTAACTGGTGCTAGTAAAGTCATGGATCTCAGTAGAGAATCTACTACCACTACTTTGTAGAGGGGTGTAATTTCTAACTACATGCTAAATATTAGCCTTATACTCATAGCAATTGGCTTTCACAAAAGAAGCATCTCTTTACAGCAAGTGGAGACCATCACAGAAAACCAAAACTGGACACAATGCAGAAATCAGTGGAGGGTGGGGGCCTGGGAGGGGCCAGAGGGAGGACAAAGAAGGAAGTAGGTGGTATAACTGTCATTTAATTAAAAATCTATAATAATAAAAATATAAATATAGTACCATCAAGGGTAATTTGAAATTTGAAATTTTTGCCATGTTTTGCTTTGCAATACATCAAACATGTGTCTACTTGAATGATGTAATGATGTACATGGAGCAACGCAGACCAGGCTGCTGAGTGAAAAGCACATATTCCAGGACAAACAACAACCTAGAACTGGGAGGAAATTAGCCCTGAAGCAGTGAGTATCCAGACTTCCCACTAGCTCACACACTCATGGGGAACTCTGAAAGAATCAGAAGATGTTAGAACGTGAGATTTCTATACAAATATGTCAGAAGGAAATCCATTTACGCAGGGGCTTTCATTTTCTGGTTGGTACAGTTTAGAAGTTTCCCCAAGCAGAGATTCACTCTTAACTTACGACAGCTTCAGGAAAATGTGGCATTTAATGTGGGAATGGAACACCATGGCAGAGATTCATGACTGCACCACCCCAACCCCATGAATCAAGACAAGTTTATTTTAAGTAAACAAGTTACTTACATGAGTTACAAATGTATAGCTAATCACAAAATGACTTTAATATACTCTGTGGTATTTGTAACCATGACAAGCTGTAGCCAATAAAAAGCCGAGTTAATGATGGTGAGATGGAGAACAAAGCCCTAAATGCTGTGAGGTTGTCAGAATGATATAATATTTCTCATAAGAGTCAGCGATAGAACTGCAGAAAGGTTTGTGTGACTGTGTACAGTACGGATGGAGAAATTCCAGTTTTGAATAATTTAAAAACTCAAGTTATTTGGTATTATCCCCTGTAGCCAGTTAGTGATGTAAAGAATTCTGGTAGATGCCCTCAGATGCAGCGGTTAGAATTATTTAAATGAATAGATTTGTTGACCCCCCAAAAAGCTATTTCATTATTATAGCAGAGTTTGTGCTTTTTCTGCTGATGTTAACCATAATTCATGTAAATACTTTAAAAAAGCTATTTGCAGAGCCATCTTGCTTCACCTGGCCTGCACTCCTACAGGAGAGGAACTGTCATCATTCTCCAAAGAGAGGACTTACACTTGAAGTTTAGTGCAGCTTTCTAAAGGTAGGCTCATGGGATCAAAGCTGTGGAAGTTGAAAGGGAGGGTGAATGAATAGGGAAAGATGAACTGTGGTACTTTGACTCACCAGAAAACATGTTTGAAAGCTAGGTTCATTGAAGGGGAAGTTTCTGGCTATGTCATGTGCTGATGTTTTGCTGAAGCAGACTTGTGAGAGGACTCGTGCTATTTGGAGAGAATGTAAGTAGAGCCAACAGACAGTGATGAGCACTTGTTTAGCGCTATGCAATGTTTCCATGGTCTCATGACTTTGCTGATTTTCACTTCATTGAGAGGCACTAAGAGACCCTTGACTTGAGCTGATGTGACAGAGGCCTGATTGTTTCTGCTCGATTGTGCCCCCCACTGGTGAGTTGTGTTCAGTGGCACTCTGAATAGGACTGTTGATATCCTGAAACTGCTAAAGTGGACTCCTGATAACCTGACAATAGAGATTGGAATTGCCCCCAAAGAACTACATCTAAACAGTTCTACATCCCCTTGTCCTACTTACATCTTTTCGCCCCTAACTTTGAATGGTGGGCTAGAAGGGGGCAGGCATTTGAGAACCCTTATTAAAGTAGGTTCTGAAAAAATTCTAAGCCTACAAATCATAGATCAAAATGGAAAGACACTGGGTGTAGATGTCCAGGCCTTCATTCGGCCTCATCTGTAGTGATAGGAAACAGGGCCACTGGAAGCTAAGAAAGGGTATGGCATTGGGTTAGGTTGGTTTCTGCAGCTTACAGAGTTCCCATAGGACTAGTAGCTTATAATGCTTACTTGTTGCATTGGTTATGGGGATTTGAATGTAACTCTTCATGCTATCAGAGAAAATGTTCTTATCTACTAAGCCATAAGCCCCTTTTTGTCAGCTCTTATGATGTTAGTCATTTAACTTAGGGCTCACTTCATTTAATCTACTATTATCTCATTGCAACTTGATTTCATCTGTGAAAAAGCCATTTCTGAATAAGTTCACATTAAAGATACTAGGAGTTAAGATTCAGAGCTATGTTTTGGGAAACACAGTTTAACCCACATCATACACTATGTTTTAGAAAAAAAAAAAATCCTACTGATTTGGAAAATGTTTTATTAAACCCATCCCTGATAAAGAGTTTACAACCAAATATGCGAAGAACTTTTAAATTCTACAATAAGACAAACAGCCTAATTAAAAATAGGCAAATGGCTTGATGAATACCTCGCCAAATGAGACCGAGACACCAAACATGTTTATGAAGACATTTAATGTTGTTTATCATGAGATAAATGCAAATTATAAAAATGATGAGACAGTGTTACAGATATGTCAAGGTGATTAAATTTGACAATACCAGAAATGTCAAAGGCTTGGAAGGATGGGAATAAACAGGAATTCTATTATTTATTGCCTTTTAGAGTACAGAATGGCTTGGCCCTTTAGAGAACAATTGTTTTCTACAAAGCTGAACAATGTTCTACTCCATGATTATCCTGGTCATTTATATGGACGATTTGGAAATCAGCGTATATAAAGAGCTCCGCTTTCAATGCTGTGGAGATGACTTAGTGGGAGAGGTTCTTCCTGTGAAAACATGACCATCTGAGTCTGGATTTCCAGAGCCGGCTTAAATGGCCAGGTGTGGAAGTGTGAATGTGTCACTCAAAGGCTGAGGTTGGGGGTGGGGGTGGGGCACAGAGAGCCAGATTCTGTGGATTTGCTGGCCAGCCAATCCAGTTGAGATTGTGAGCTTGAGGTTCACTGAAGGTACTTTGTCTCAGAAAAACTTGATGAAGATATATAAAGAAAGGTATATAAAGTTAATATGTGCTCTCACTGGCACATTCACAGACAAGCATATATGCATACACATATGCAGGCATATACTGCACCACATCTGCACATACACATACATCACATCTGTACAAACTCATGAATATACACACATACATCAAACCTGTACATGCACATGGACACATATACATTACTTCTGCAAACACACATCAGTCATATCAGCACTTATACATGGACACACATATATACATCATTTCTGCCCATGCACATACACAAAGGTTTGCATGAAAATATTTGTAGTACTTTTACCAGTAGTCACTGTAACAGGAAGCAATAAACATTCCCTTAAGCAGCTGAGCAAATACTGTAGTATCAGTACAATTGTGTATTATCCAGAAATAAAAAGAACCTAGTTATCAGGGTATACAAAGACAGATGCCAATCCTAAGTGCATCAAGCAATGCAAAGGGATGTTCATCACTGTGGAAGGCTACATATTGCATGACTCCAATTTTAGAACATTCTAGAAAAGACAAATCTGCAGAGACTTTGGAAAATTCAGTGACTGGCAGGTCTCTTTCAGAAAAGGGATTAAATTGGTGCAGCATACGGGAACTTTTAGGTCAGAAAAACTTCCAGATGATTATATAATAATGGACACATAGCACTACACACAGTGTCCTACTTTGCTTTCTTGCTGTGATAAATAGTATGACCAAAAGTAACCTGGGAAGAAAAAGGGATAGAAGAGAGGATGTAAAATGGATAACAGAATATAGTTAGAGCACAGGAAGAAGAGCACAAGACTGACAAGAGTCTGCAATAATTTATCATATATGGAGCTAGAAGACTTGACTATATCTCAGCATGAAGATATGTTTATGGAGAAATAGATTTCCATTCAATCCTTTTGTATCAAATCCGTGTGCTAAATTACCTCACTGCACTCTTTACATATGCACAGTTATTCTGCTTCACTTAAAATTACAATTGTAAGAACTGTAATTATATGGTTATAATAACATAGCAAGGGCACCAACAGAAAGAGCCCCACACATCAAATCTGGGATGATCTGAGTGATGAGGTATGGGTAGAATAAAATGAATGGCCGTGTTTATACCAAAATAGTTACACAATTGGGCAGCACATAGAGAGATCTCTCATGTGCTATTTCCAACAGCATCAAGTGTATGCTATTTATAGCAACTTTCTTCCAAACAGTACATTGTAAAGAAAAGAGCAAACATTAACTTCCCAGCTGTGAAAATCAATACCGTCTTAGCTGGAAGATCAAGGTTAGAATCAGTAATTCTAAGTCCACAGGCACTATCTCTCCCTTGTATTAATGTCATGAGCAGGTTTTAGCTCTGTGCTACAGCCCCTGTCCTCCACACCTAATCTGATTATACCATAAACTGTGAAAATTCCTACAAATGGGCTGAGCAATTACTTTTCACAGCTGTCTAATGTATCAAAAGCTAAGAGAGGCTTACAGGTTTTTACAAGTAAGAGAAAACTAAGAAGAGATGATTAAAAGAAATGTGGTGGCCTGAATGACATTTTGGAACAGAAAACAGACAGTGGGCACAACTAAGGAAACCCAGATAAGGTGTGTTTTGGTTCATAATTATATATCCATATTAGCTCATTTAATTATGAGAAAACTATGATACTGATACAAGATGCTGGTATTAATAAAAATTAGATGTAGGATATATGAGAATTTTTTTGTAATCTTATGTTGCTCTAAATCTCTTGAAAAGTATGCCCAAATTTATTAAATATAGCACAGACATGCTTGCAGGAGAGGAAATTTTAAGTATACAAAGAGAAAGATCTTCATTAGAGATATTATCTCACTCTCCAGGTTCATTTTCAGTTACAAAGCAGTACCCAGTGGTTTCAAACACTTAATGGCGAGTTGATGAAAAAAATAAAAGCCCTTCTTCAAAGAGGATCCCAGAGAGGGAGAGCATGCAGGCTGAGCTAATATGGGTTTGTGGTATATCCTACCTCCAGACAACTGAGAAGATCGCATGTCGTCTATTGTCTTGGTCTCACTATTTATAAATTTGAGGCAGTCATTGCATCTATTTCATGGTACTTTCTGTTCATCTGATGGAGTACCATGTAACATGGCAGTGTGATTCCTATTGTTGCTACAGAGTGGTCTTCATATACCAAAGGCAGGACTGTGAGAATGATGGGACGATGGTGTGAGCTCTGCTGACACCCTGGGGTTAAGATCTGGTCCCATGGTTTCTTATTATTACAACTTGGATAACCTGATGACCTTATACAGTTTCATCTACTACTTTAAGACAAATAGCACCCCCTTCTTCCCTAAGCTCTTCCTGGGCTAAATTACCAGATGTAAATCACTAAGCAATGGCAAAAGAGATCTTTACATTAACTCTTCTAATCACAGAGGTGTCATTGCAAAGGACCTCAAGCTAAATAGCTAACAGGCCTTAAAGGGTTCAAGAGCCAAAGGAAGTCCATTTTGAGGTATGTTCTCAGAGCTGCAGATCCAGCAACCAAGAAATGTGCTGCTTGTTCTCCTGAATTCTAGCATACCATCAAGGATAAATGGAGTGGATTAGCTTTCAGAAACTTCCTGACACCTGCTGTGCACTGTCATAAACTTTCTTACTGGAGTTAGAATGTTGACATTTAATAGGTGGATTACCCTGCTTCTGTTAACTGTGATCTTTGAAATCTGACAAAATCTTTAAGGAGGAAAACTGATTGCTGGCAGTGTTGTTAAGCTCTATACAATTCCATTTTTTCCAAGGAGCTGGGAGAGACTGCTCTTTACTATAAAAACCCAAAATACCATTTTTGTTTAATATAAATTTATCATTAGTTAATTGTAACATTGAGTTTGAATTTTTAAATAATTTTTGAAGATTTCATATCTGCTTACAAGGTAATTTGATCAGATCCACACCATTCCCTCCCACTCCAGTTCCTTCCAGATTTACTGCCTACCCTTGCATCCCTCCTGAATTCATTACCTCTTCCCACTCTTTTTTGTTTTATAACTCTCAAAATTGTACTTCTGCCTCCCATGAACTCAAGTTTATGGGACCATCCCCTCCCTGGAACATGGTTAACATGTCAGGGTCCATACCCATAAAGAAAACTGACTCTATCCAAGAAACTATCAACTGTCAAGTAGTGTTTCTGCTAGGGTTAGGGGCTGAGGGTTTTCCTTCCTTTATACTGACTTGTTAGCTGGATCTTGGACAGGCTCTGTGCATGGACTTCAGCTTCTCTAATCTCATGAATGCAGTGATGTTCTTATATCTAGAAGGTGTTTTTAATCTTTTTTTTTTTTTTTTTTTTTTTTTTACAATCTTTCTACCCCTTTTTCCAGGATGATCCCTGAGCCATGGGAGAAGGGAGTATATGAATATACTTTATAAGTACAATGCTCAATAAGCATGGTAATTAAATAATTTAAAAATAATCTTCTCTATAATTTTTCTACTTCTGATGATGCAAAGTTCAAAGCTAATCAGTTTGGGGGTGCCTACGCAACAGAAACTTGGAGAGCTTTATGATTAGTAACCCTAGGAGGAAGTTCCCCCATACTTGGAATTCTTTCTGATCTCTCATAAGAGATTATTTCTCTACTCCTTCTGTAAATGCTCAACTCCAAACATCATAGTCCCAACTTAGTTCCAAGTAATCAGGGCATGTTTGTGACACCCTCTAGTTTTCCCTTTCACCCGGCATGTCAGTTATGGAGACAGGAAGAGATGCAAAGAGTTGATAATCATTAAGGTCACCAGTTTTGGTTGTAGACTACAAGTGAGTCCTTACATTGACTCTACTGACTACCCAATATTCAGAAATCCTTCTAGCCTATAGTATTCCTAACTCTCACTTCAAAGGAGTATGGAGATTTCATCCAAAACAAATGAAGTGCTTGGCATTGTTCCTAGCAGACAGCAGACTTTGATTAAAATTAGTTATCATTTAGAGTTATTAGCAAATATATGGGATGCATTTGAAAAACTTAATATTTTATTTGTGTGTGTGTGTGTGTGTGATTATGTGAACTGTAGAACTGTGATAAGATGGCTGGTTTTTGTAGAAGCGCTGGCTGGAAAGCCCGAAGACCCAACAGGTGTCCCTTACCTTTAAGGGACGGGCATCTATTCCACTGCACTCCCAGAATCCAGAACTCCATTGACCTACACTGTTCAGTCACATTCAGGGCAATTCAGCCCCACCCAAAGAGCACAGGTAGAGGGTGTGACTACAGGCCTCAGTCCCTAGAGAGATTTACATACTAATGAGATGCCTGAAGGCCAGAGGGAGGAGCCAATTAAGCATTATTTCCCAGCACCTCCCTATTTAAGGCACATCCAGATTCAACCAACATCCATCTCCATCATGCCAATAAAGCTGTTTTGGAAACCTAAGAACTTTCTCATGTCATTGGGGCCATGCAGGGAGGAACTGTGGAGAAGGCCTTTAATGAGCCCCTGTAGCTGCAGCCGCTGTGCATAACTTCCCACCTGGAAGAACTTTTAGTGTTTCCAGCCACCCTACCCACATGAACCACATACATTCATTGAACATGCCCAAATTAGATCAAAGAATATTTGATCTCATGGAACTAGAGTTACAGCCAATGATATGGAAGCTGGAATCTGAACCCCGATCCTCTATAAAAGCAGTAAATGCTCTTACTTCCTGTTTAGCTACTAAGACATTTCCATGATCCCTGTAGTGCAGTTTTTACAACTTGACACAAATTCCTTTAAGGATTTATTTTCATATTTTCTTTGAAATTGTGAAGCTTAATAAAAACCATACTTTTCACAGAGAACTACCTGAAATAGAAAAACATGTGAGATGAGTCCCAAGCATCCAGTTCCCATTTACCTGAGTCCTGGTTAGGGATGGAGACAGGAGGAAGCAGGAAGCTGAGGATGAACCAGCTGGCTTTGCGCACAAGCTCTATTCTGACCCACTTTGTACATTTGGCTAAGGCATTTCACACTGGGCTATTTAACCCTTGAAACTCTTGAAATGGAGGACTCCTCCTCTCACTTCGGGGCTTACTGTCATTAAATGTCACCAGTGGTTCTTCCCTTAGATAAAATGAGAGCAAACAGGCAGGTTCTTGATTGACACTGCTTTGTTGAGACTGATTACCTAGCCTTTATTTTGCAGCCTTGATGGAAACACTTCACTGTACAGAGCACAGCTATAGAAGAAAATCTTATCTAGTCCTTTTACTAGACTTTCTTGTTATTCCTGAGTGTACAGAACACATTCCTCCTTATCTAAAATGATTTAACCACCATTTCTCCCAGGACAGCTAGACACATTGCTAAAATAGCTACAGGAACACTGGTCATTTGCTGCCTGTGGCTTTTGCATAATGTTTTGTATTCAAAAGGGGTGTAGTGGTAATTGTTATAGCTTTTAGCACTCACTGAGTTCATAATCTGTCTCAGACAATGTACTCAATGCTTTCTAAATGCTTCAGTCCTTGATATCAACATTTAAAAGACATTCTCACTACTGCCATTTTATAGAGGAGCATCAATGTGCTTGCTTCCGAATTTAGGCGCTTTATGAAATGGTAAGCCGTACTTTAAACCTTAATCTTAGATTGTTGCACCCTCCTACTCTTGACTACCTGGTGTTTGGAGACACTGAAGTAGCCACTATCTACACACACACACACACAGAGAGAGAGAGAGAGAGAGAGAGAGAGAGAGAGAGAGAGAGAGAGAGAGAGAGAG
Organism: Arvicanthis niloticus; assembly: GCF_011762505.2. Classification (NCBI taxonomy): domain Eukaryota; kingdom Metazoa; phylum Chordata; class Mammalia; order Rodentia; family Muridae; genus Arvicanthis; species Arvicanthis niloticus. Next base: position 46,496,678 of record NC_047671.1, read on the forward strand.
AAAAGGAGGCCTTTATAATAAGAGCTTACTGAATACAGTGATGTTCTTTAGCTGAACATACATAATTAATTTTTTCTCAAATCAATTTAACAGTTAAATAATGCAGCACCAGCTAATGGGCTCTTGGCTGGCTAAATGTTGTGAGATATATTGCCCCATATACTCACCCTAAAGAATGAAGATGAACAACTTGCCTGGTTACATAACACTGTTCAACAACATAAATAAAAGACTCCTCTTGTTTTGGCAATTGTTCTGCACTCTTCTAAGCTTTTGCTAATTCAGACTTTCTCTAATCTAACAGATGCCAGCAGTTTAAAAGCAGCTCAAAAACTCTTTATTTATATCTGGTGCTCAGTTTTGAATAAAATGGGCCCACAAATGCAGAGGGAGATGGGGGAATGCATAACTTAAAAATGAAATTTATTTCCAGACTTCCAAACACAGATTTCCAATAAATGTCCACTTAGAGAACCATTTCATTAAGCTAACTGTAGCCAAAAACAAGTTCCCTGGTGTTCCTTTGAGAATTTTATTTTCTAAAATGAATCATTACATTTCGATGTTTTGGCTTGACAATCTCCCCTCACCCCCACCACAGTTGTGTAATTTTGATTTGTCACTCAAGTTGCTTGTATTTCAAGAGAGCTGTTCTGAGACATTTCTGCTTTGGAATGAGACTGCTAATATGGTGGCAGGGGTTTGTAGAAGTCCCCAAACCACTAAGGTGCATTGCTTTGTCCTTTATAGAACTGGAGAGAGTCTTGGCTTCCTCACTCCAATTAAGGTTTAGCAGACCCTAAAGGCTGATTCTGGGGGTGGCTGAAATGAACTTGTAATGAACAAGATGGATAGCTGTAGCCATAAGAGGAGGCCAGGGAAATGAAAGTCAGGCCACTGTGAAGCTCCCTTCCATCTGTGATTTGCAAAATAATCCAGCTATTTGCAAGCCTATTCTTAACCACATCACGCCCTCCCCAAGTATAAATATGAACAGTACTAACAGAATACCAATGGAACTGGAAAGATTTTGAAGCGAAGTACCAGAAGAAGAATTTCTAACACATGAATATCATGTGTGCAAAGGACATTTGAGAACAACCATTTCAAAAGTTAGTTTACCTACTGTCATTGGGCTTTTCTTTCTTTGGTTAAACACCCACACTCAAAGAAAGATCCATTCTATTTACTTCAAGGTGCTACTATGAAACAGATCTGCTAATAAGCTGAGAAGCTCCCTAGTTAAGTACGGCATGTTTCATCTGATTGAAAGATACTCAATGTAGTAGGCACGTGTTTATTCTAACTTCAAAACTATCAAATACAATAATGATGGTAACAAGAAACCTAGAGTCACCATTATCATCATTTACTGTATTCTTGGTAAGGTGCTAAGATAACACAAGTTAGTGTCCATTTCAATTTCAAGGCAGCAGTAAAATGAGTATCATTCTTAATAACAACAAGCACTAACCTTTTCAGGTTTCTTACCTTAGAACAAAGCACTAAGAACATTGCAGGTTATAAGTGGGTGGTACAATCATCCTCAATTTATCCTCTGAGAACTAACTGGTGGGCAATTTGTTCAAGTTTGAAGGCCAGCAAAGATCTCAATGCATCCATTTGACTCCAAGGTCTGACCTTTCCAATACTCTGTTGTCCCGTCTCTTGTATTCTTCCTGTTGAAGGTAAGTTAATTATGGTTCAAGTACAAAGTGTCTCCAGGCCCCGGAGATAACAAATCATAGGCAGCGAAGTCAAGTCTGCATTCCTTGACTTGTTATCCAGGGCACCTAAGACCAAGCATAGAATTAGTGATCCAATGTAAAAATGATACTCTGAGGAAAACTAAAGACAATAACTATCTCAAGGGCCAGACTTCTGAGAATGTGGCCATGAACCATGAAACATTGGTTACTTTCTCTCTCCTTGATTTCGGTTTCCTTAGCAGTGGTATCTGAGAGGATATGGCTTTTTGAAGATGAATGGATTATGGATATTTTCAATTTCCTCTATTTACATTTATCATTTTATTTCTGAATTTTAAAATTTTACATGTATTAATGTTTTTCCTGCCTCTGTGTGCCATGTTTGTCCCTGCTGCCTGTACAGGGAAGAAGAGGACATTATACCTCTTATAAGTGGAATTACAGGCACTTGTAAGCCACCATATGGGTATTGGGATTTAACCTGGGTTTTTTACAAAATTAGCATATGCTCTAAATGACTGAGCCATCTTTCCAGCCCCAGTAAGTGTCTTTCTTGAAAACTGAACTTTTTTTGTTGTTGTTGTTGTTTTTTGTTTTTTGTTTTTTCGAGACAGGGTTTCTCTATATAGCCTTGGCTGTCCTGGAACTCACTCTGTAGACCAGGCTGGTCTCTAACTCAGAAATCCGCCTGCCTCTGCCTCCCAAGTGCTGGGATTAAAGGCGTGTGCCACCACTGCCCGGCAAAAACTGAACTTTAGATTACATTTACTATGGAGAGAAAGTAGAATGTGTGGTTTTTGTATGTTATAATAGCACCTCCCTTATCTCTGTTTTTTTTAATTTTCTTACACATAATTCTTTCTTTCAGAGTTGATGTTTTCAAAATATAAATCTTCCCTCAGTAGATTTTTTTCATGCAATCACTAAAACCCTCCTCATATTATTGAGGATAATAGTATTTATTTCATGCATATGACTTTCACTTAAGTTCCTGCTATGTCTACTCCTAATTAACAATCATTATCCTTATTTTAGAAATAAAAAACTTAAGTTTAGAGAAGGTCTAATGTTTTGTCGAACATGACAAGGCCAATTGATTTAAGAAATTAATATCTTCTACTTAAAGAGGGCTTGAGGCAATTAGCCCAAGGTAGCATACTTTTAAGTCAGTTGCTGAGTCTACTGAATTGATGATGCAGAAGTTCAGAAACTGCAATTAAGTCAGTTTTCTCTAGGGAAATCCATAGGTCAGATTTCTATTCATAAGGGCAAGCATTTGATCTCTGAGTCTTCTATGCAAGAACACTAGGACATTTAAGGGTCCCACAGTTAGGACCACTGTGTTTCTTTAGAGCAATTTCCTTAATTTCAATAACTTGTCATTGAAAGAAACTTGTCATTGTTTTAACCACAGGTTCTGTCATGGCAGATGCAGGAAGACAACTTGCAGTGCTGTTCCTAGGTAAGGAATTTGCTTCAGCCTAGTGTTTCTAGGCTCTATGAAGCACTATTTAAATTGTTTATTAACAGACTCAGCAGAGGGAGGGAGGCTCCTGACCACTTTGTAGCAACTGAAAGAGAGACACATCTCCCCAAGAAGAGGCCAGGTGGGTTTGGTGGTAGAAGCCAACTTGTTTTCAGATATGAAAGTTTAAAAGTTGATCCAGTTCTGATAACTGACATGTGCCATATTTCCATGCTTAGAGATTTATTCAAATTTGGACTTACCCAGAGCCTCTGTAGCATTGTATCACTGACCAAAATTATACATATTTGTAATTGGAATTGTTAAGATGATAGCACTGAATCTCAATTTGCTGGTTTCCAAGTCTGGCATATCTTGGAGCAAGCCCAGGGTTGATGTCAACAATGAACAATGCAGAGTGCAGAGATGGGAAGAGAATTCTGATTTCCTTTGAGCCTCTGGATCTCTCTGTCTTTTTAAATAGTGAACATCCTGGGGATGCTCTAGCATGTGAAATGACCAGTTTCTGCTCTCTCCCTGAAAGCCAGTTTGGGTTAGGTTGCTGTCATTTGCAACCCAACAAAGCTGCAAAGATTTGTGCATTCTCTCTCTCTCTCTCTCTCTCTCTCTCTCTCTCTCTCTCTCTCTCTCTCTCTCTCTAGCTGTACATTTGTAAGAGGTTCTGATAGTAAATTGAAAGACAGAAAACATATCTTTATTCCTGCTTTCTTTATTCAGACAGAATAGTAGATCTAAATGTCAACATTTCTGTACTGACAATAAACATACAACCATACATGCCTGCATATGTATATAAATACACAGTCGCCCTGAGCTTAGATGCCTGGCCATGCTGCTAATGCATAAGAAGGATCACTACTCTGTTCAAAACTGCTGGTGTGACTTTGTTTCTTTTTAACAACACAAGACATGAAATTGTTTCCAGTTTCATCTTTACAAATTGCTCTCAATTGTGACATTTATCTTTCATCCCAATCAAGTGTAATTTACCAGAAAGATTGCAGAATGTGTGTGTATTTAAAATGTATGTGGGGGGTTTGTAGTAATCCTTTCTACAATGAAGTTCTCTGCTAGGGAGCTTTGGGGCCAGCGAGGCCCAGACAAGCTCATCAGTTCATAATGGCTTCCTTGAACATCATCTGCCACCAAAGTAAGATGGCCAATTGATGGGAAGTTTTATCTGGTTGGTTCAGAGAAAACCCATTAAAATGGTTTTGGGATCTGGGACTGTGTTGGATTCCAGGCATTTGAATGAAAACCACGTGTTGATGTAGGATAAGTCAATCACCCAGTGATGGAGATACAAAAGGGCAGAAAGGGAGTTCTGTGACTGCAGTAGAACACCTTTGGCCTCTCATCCAGCAGTTGCCAAATCCTGGTCTCAATAAAAAGCTTTCTACTCAGCTGAGGAAAGACAGAAAAATCAAATGCTGGGTAGTTAGGTAGTTTGTTTCCCCTTAAAATAATTTTTTTTTTCATTAAAAAAGTTGTTTACTAATTAAAGATTGTATCCTACCAATTCTGTGGATTAAAGTATGTTTTCTTTTAATAAGACAGTGAAGATATTGAATCATACTTTTAAAATGTATTCTACAGAAAAAAATACCCTAAAAATTTGCCAGCCTTATATGATCTGGTAACTAATTGTTATTCTTGGCAGTGATGGTAATCTGAATTTTAGGCACTTGCATTTGTAGAAAGCTATCCACATACACAGAAGGCACTATATTAAATGCTTTGTATATTCCAGCCTCACTTCAACATTGGCATTTACAGGCTTCTACTATCTTCCTTTTACAGGTTAGGGAATAAAACTCTTGGAAGTCAAGGAGCTTCTGTAGGATCACATTGTCATAAAGAAGAAGCCTTCACTGCTTCTGTACAAAAGATCTTGTCCTTCAGAACACTAACGTACTTGCCATTCAGAATCAGGAAAAGTGATATTCTTGGGCTTTTCAGATAGTTTGGGAAAAGACACCTGAGAATGATCACTAGCAGATACTGACAGAGCAATGGAGGAATTTATAGGCCTGTTACTCTGCAAAGTTATAGGTATCGCAATGCTGAATAAGAAAGAGCTGCAGGAACTAAGAAGTCCTTTCTAATATTATGGGTAATAAAATTGTAACCCACTCAGCATTCTGGATAATTGGACAGCAGGCTTTCAGTGCCGTGCACTTTCTCTTATATTACACTGTCACTGTGTTTTGTTCTGGGAAAGAACCGGGCTTTCTCCTCTCACATCTTCTCTTATTTCTCAGAAAAAAATTACTCTAGGATAATTTCTCTCAACTTCAAGAGATTGTCTAATCACTTGTTTTCCTTAGAATTCCAGGCTGAATATCCCAGAAAGACAAGAAACAAGTGCATCACAGAGAGCTTTTGCTCTGCCATTAATAAGTATACCACAGACTGGTTAGGTACTTAAGTTTAAATGTGTTACCCAAATTCACATCTTTGCATCTTTGAAACCTGACCTCTGATTTAGAAACTGTGGACTAGCATGAAATGCTTAGATTATGAAATCTGTCTTTGAGAAGCATTTTATACTTCTCATCATTTATACATTATACAGTATTTATACAGATAATACTGTTATGAAGGGCATAAGTGAGTCCTTATTAAAAGATAGTTTTCTATCTATCTATCTATCTATCTATCTATCTATCTATCTATCTATCTATCTATCTATCTATCACCCTCCTCTTTATTCTGGTTATCACCCTAGGATCATATAATGAGAAGATATTTTCTCATTACTAACCATTTTATTTTAGAATGCCATAGCTGTATAAATTTCTATTCATTATAAATTTCCTATAGTAATAGCAGCCTACAAAGTACCAAGACACCAGGCTAATATAAGCAGCCTGAGGTTAGCAGAAAGATTTCTCTGTGTCTCTCAAGATCTTAACCTCTTCACATTCAACCCACTTAGGTTGCCCCTCTCCTTAAGTGCCAGTGGCACCTGTGATTTGCTTCTACCTGATGGAAACCCACTAGGTTATTGTTAGAACTTGATCACTCTTCTTGCAATGACTCTCCCAGACTGGCTTTAGGCAGCAAGCTAAACTGAAGTGAAATACCTGTAGAAAGGTCACATAGTGAATTGTGGCTTACAATCAGGAAAAATTATCCATATTATTGCAGCCTTCAAGGAAATAAATTCTGTCAATAAGTAAAAGAGCTTGGAAACAGATCCTTCAGCTCTGATGAGTTCCTGGCCCTGGTTAACATCTCAATTGCAACCTTGCAGATATCTATGTGGAACATTCCTTTAGGGTTTGTGTGTTCTTCTTAGGTAAAATGCTGCTAATTCTTACCAAGAAATAGATAATAGAAAAATAATGATTTGTGGCTTCAAAGGGTTTTGGCACTCTCTGTCACTAGGAGAACCCAATGGAGGGTCAGATTTTGAAGAAGTAGAAAACAAGATGAGTTAGAATTCCACATGCTGGGTTTAGGGTGGCTGTGGGTTCCCAAGTGGAGGATATCTTGGGAGATGAAAGACATTAAGTATTAGAGGCCACAGTGAAAATGCAGGCCAGAGGATCCTTAGTTCTTACAAGTGGGGTTCCATACAATCAAATTCTCAGGGGAGGGAAGGTTACAAGCTGTGAGCCAAGATCAATACTTGTGTGTGATAGGAACTTCACAGGCCCTGGAGGAGCATGTGGGTGCAGCGTAGATACAGGAATGACTTCTGCTGACTCCTTGTATAAGTGCTAAAAGTGACATGGGCTAGACAAGGAGATGACTTTATACTCCTCCACTGTCACTTGTTGCATAGCTGTGCTGGGAACTTGTAGCCTTGAGTTAGTAGCTATCTTCAGTTGAGAAGAATACCCCAAGAATGGTAAGATCCTGGGTGTTTTAATTGGCAGCACTCCCTGTATCTGGACATATAGACTTATCAATGACAAAGGGAACCTGGGTCTCTATGACATGCTACCATAATAGCAGCTGGAGCTATGGCTGTGGCTGAGTCTTCTGGGAAAGTTAGGGGACTGAAAACAAAAATGGAAGCAGAATGTTGATGAACACTGGGGTCATTTCATGATGAATGGGAAGAGACTGGTAAACGTGACATAGTCTATCTTTAAGCTTTATGTAAGATGGGCAGCACTTTAAGGTTTTGAAGTAGATTGGTAAGCCAAATAGGATTTATATAGTCTATTTCTATCAGTTTTGATGTCATACATATTTAAATTTTAAAAGTAAAGATGAATGTCTGTCTCATAATATATGTGGATAATACTCTTTCTAAATGACAAAGAGCCCCCTGTTTGTCTTCACAACTCTAGAAAGTTCACTGAGCATGTAGGAAGAATCACACACTGTGCTGTTTCAACTTTTTATTGTTGGGTTACCAAACGCTTCCCTGACCTCTTGCTTATGCTTTCACCTTCTTCTGAATATGGAATCATGCTTCATTCTTCCGGACCTGTTTCCTTAACTTCTGAGTGTATGCTGTCCTTTGTAGTATTCTGCAGTGTCAATATTACTCACTTATGAATTCATAAATTACCTCATGTTTAATGTATCTCTTTCTTTGAAATTCCCATGGATTGTTAGGACTAGATTGCATTTTCATCTTCAACAGTCATCTTCATAGCTTTCATTTGTTGAGTGTTGTAAATAAGCCATAGTTCTCACTCCAAATTCATGTTTTCAAGTGTTAAACATCAGTATCTCAGGAAGTAAATGTATTTGGCCATTAATTAAAATAGATTATGTTTTATGAAGATGTGGCCTTGAGTTGATGTCTTCAATATGATGAATGTCTATATAAGAAGTAGAGAGAAGACAAAACATGGATGAAAATGTAGACCAGCCACATGAAGGCATAAAAGAAGGCATCTACCTTCAAGCCAACAAAAAGCACTCAGAAGAAAGTAAATCTGGTTATTCCTTGATCTTGGACTTTCAAGCCACAGAACTGTAAGAAAAAAATGCTTTCATATAAGCAACCCAGTCTTTTATAATTAAAAATTAGTTTGAAAGATTAATTTTTATTATATGTGTATGAATGTTTACTTGCATATACACATGTGTACTATTTTGTGCCTGGTGACTACAGATGGCAGAGAAAGGCATCAGATCTTCTGGAACTGAAGTTAAAAAGAGTTGTGAGTCCTGATGTAGGGGCCAGAGAATTGAACCCACGTCCTTTGTAAGGGCAATGAGTTCTCCTAACCTCAGAGCCATCTCTTCAGCCCCTTTGGTAGTGTTTTATGCTCACTCTAGCAAAATTCCATACTGGAAAATTGATTGAAGGTAATTTTTCAAACTGATCACTCTTCAACTCTTCTTTCTATAGTTTTCTACATGCTAAACTATAAATTTTCTCTTTGTACCATTTTTATTCAATAGGCTTTGTTTATTTTATAAATATTTTATTTATAAATATTTATTTATATTTATACATATTTTATTTATAAATATTTATTTATATTTATACATATTTTATTTATAAACATTTATTTATATTTATACATATTTTATTTCTCCTTTTTTTGGAAGGAGGTATCTCAAATTGGCTTGAAGGGTAGACTACATGATATATGCAAATGTAATTTATTGTTTTTAGAAACATTATTTATTACTTCTCACAGTAATGATGACAATGGCATAACCTTCCTTGCCAAGGTGCCCAGTTTTTCACTTCTACGTCTACGCCTGTGTCAACATCCATAAAACCTTCTCCAATATTTGCCACTGAAGCTGTTGATGAGTAAAGGGGAGAACCTGTTCCAGCAGCCATGGGGTTCATAAATTCTAGTGAGATCCTTATTTTCTTTTCTGATGCATAATGTGGTTCTAGAAAATTATCGTTTAATCAGCAGTAATGACTCTCATATTTCTGCAGTACTGCTTGTTAATCTTCCTGCCTAGTAGAGAGGAAATGTCTTCAGCAATGCAAATACAATGCAGACTGAGAAACAGAGAGATGAAGAGAGAAGTCATGCTACCACTTTCTTCTGTCTTGCCTGTTTGTAGAGCCAAAAGTCATGGTGGCAAAACAGTTACCCACATGTACTAAGTCCAACAATCTAATGAGACGCAGTCAAATAAGGAAGTGGTTCACTTGGCTTGCTAGTGTTATAAAATCCCAAACATTTCACCCCTTGGTCTGTTTTTGTCTTCATACCATTAAAAGGCCCAGAACTCCTCATTCTGCCAACTGTCTCTGTCTTGGTCATACATCACTGTACTTCGGGCTCACCATGCTCTGGCTACTGTTTTCTTTGGCCTCCTAATGAACTGGAATGAACTCCAGTTCATTCCTGCCTCCGAGCTTTTGTGTCCACTCTCAGTTCTAGCTGTGATCATGTTCCCAGTGTCTGATAATTCTGGACTTTAGGGCATATTTTATTGATACAGTCCATATAAGAGTTTTCCTTACTTCCCCAAGAAAACTCCATGATTGGTCCCTTATTGGCTCCCTAAACATAAGTAACATTTATCTTCAGACCACTGGTCACAGTTATGAGACCTGTATGCTCATAACTGATAATTCATTAGTTTCTCCTTAATGTTTGGAAGGACAAAACTAAGGCCAATCCTTTTAGACTATGGAGCATGTGGGCTGAGAACCTGTCGTAAAAGACATTTTTATCCCCCCTTCCTGGCTTCAGTAATTTATCACTCATAGCTTGTCCTCTGATCCTCTGTCCCCCAGGAAGGAACATCTAAAGGATGAAGATATCTCTCTTGGCAACTTCTTGTGACATAATCCTGGAAAACATAATTTAAGATATCCTGGCCAGCTTATATTCAGGCCATACACACCAGCAGCTTTCTAAAATACGTACCTACATTCTGATGAAGGTCCTTAAGTATCTTCTGGCCCTGTGAATCAATGTCTCTTTTGTCACTTATTGTTATTCTATGTGTGCCCCATTCAGTGTATGTCCATGTAATATTGGCCTTTCACCACTCTCCACAAAAAAGCCTCAGCCCTGACCTGTCTTCTTTTCTACCTGATTGCTTCTGACATACTTTAAATCAGTTTGCTTTTTTTTTCCTGTGAATTATTTACAGAATTCCATAAAGAATAATGGAAATGTGCACTCTACTAAAGAAAATAATAATAAAATTTAACATCTCAATAAAAGAATGTGTCTATCAGTAATGTACATATATGTGTTTATGTGTATCCTCTAAAAACTATTAATGATATTTTAGTCACAAGTCCAAATGTGACATACATATTTACTTCAATATTATGGTGGATCAGAAATTAAGGCAGTCAACATAATGAAACAAATCCAATGACCAATGACAGGACCAAAATGAAGATTTGAATTTATATCATCTTATTGCAAAAGCATAATATATTTATCACTACCCCATTTATTCTGCATTGGTGTATGTTGTTAAATACTTGTTAATTCTTTGTGTATGAATCATGATATTATAATAATCTATTGTTTGTATCCCTCATTAAACTACATATACCAAATATGTACCAAATTATGATACCAAATTTAAGAACTATTATGTTCAATTTATATAGTCTGATGTGTTAACATAATTTTTTCCAATATAGCAGTAGTTTTTAATGTACTCTCAAAGTTGGTATACAAATCTGAGAGTCTTCCTTCTGTACCTAAACAGGCCCCATGGCCTTCATGCTATTTTACAGCTAAAGACTGAAATATTAAGTGTTTTGATCAAAATTAAGTTATATCATGATTCTGACATATCCTAGACACATCAGTTAAATAAGCTACACTCTGGAGGAATCATTAACTTAGCCTGTCATTGGTAGGTTATCTGGAGTAAATAAGCACTGTTCACATGTTGTCAGGAAAGACCACACAGCAGCCTAAGAGTTTTTAATGTATTTCAATGTAATTGATTTTTTATTCACAGGTGAAAGTATGTGTTTTTAGGAAGACAAAGCAATAAATGAACAGTTTAAAGTTATAAAATAGGACATTTGATGTTCCTGGACATGGAAAACACCTTCTCTTAGACTTAGATTCCAAATAGTACAACAGCTGAATGAAGAATCTACAAAGGAAAATATCACCAGAGAAACTTAATGTGACAAGAGAAATAATCCCCCAAGGATTTCAATGGGAATTAAATTAACTTTGCTGCTCACTTCAAGTTTCTTAAGGGAACTAATAATATTTCAGGTATTCTTAAAATTTGCACCATTAGCATAGGATCTATGTGGTAAGACCTTCAAGCCTTAAAGATAGAAATGATGCTTGTTGGGAAAAGATGGTGAGGTTTCATCTGTAAAATGAGTCTTATACCTTTATATTCTAGTCATGAAAATCAACTAAGTAAATAAAATACTAAAAGTTCTCACCTTGCATCAGTATTTTACAAGTACCTTTCCACTGTAAATCTTACATAAGCATGAGTTCAAGCATGGGTTCTTTCTAAATGTTCAATTTCAGAGCATCATAGTCTAGGGAACCACAGGGTCATGAACTCATGCCATGAAGCCTGCCCAGAATATGAGATCTGGACCCTTTCTACATGGAAAACACAAACTTAGTTGTTCGTTTCGTTTTCTTCAAATCCTAACAAAACCCATCATTAAACAAAACTGACAATGTCATAATTTTCCTCAGTGGCATCCTTATTGTGCTCAGTGGTCCTAATTTGTTTGCTAGCAGAACTTTGCTGTGGAATGCTGTTCTCTGGGTAACACATGGCCATTGTTGTCTTGAAATCAGAGCAGATGAGATCTTCACAAGATATATTTCACTAATATTCCCACATGAGAAACGGATGTCCTGCCCCTCTCTAGAAGATATATAGCATCTGATGATTGCTTGGCTGGTGTGACTTCATCTTTGCTCATATTCTTTGCCTCTAAATTGTCCAAGTAGCTTCTGGCCCCTGATCTTGATATGTTCTAGACACATTTGATTAACAAGCTAACCTCAAGTAGAAGGTTACCATGACCTTTCATTGGTAATTGATCTATCTGGAGTAAATATTCATCTTTCATGTTTTTTCCAGGAAAGACCACACAACATTCTAAGAGATTCTAATGTGTTTCTTTAGAACAATTTCTTTAATTTCAATAAATTATCATCTAAAGTACATAATGCAAATGAGTTGTATTACAGACACACATATATAAATACACATACACATATGTATGCATATTGTGGCAAGATGTATGTAGCATTATTCTTTTATCTATTTTTACTAATACAAAGTTTATGTTTTCCTAAACCAATAGTGTATCTGTTAAATAATAAGTTATTTCTTTTTCCTGACTGAAGATATTCCATTGATATTAGATATTTTCAACATAAACTTTTAAAACATAACTATTTTTCCTGAATATGAAGAAAAGATAAAACAAAACACATTCAGCCAACAAACAGCAATGAAATACAAAGATGCATGTTTACTGAGTGCTTAATTCATGCTGGGAATTACACTTAGTTGTCTGCAGGTATTATCTAGTTTAATCCTCTCAATAAGTGCAGGGAGAGATTTTTTCTAACTTTAAAAATGAGGAAAATTAAAACACAGAGGGCTTAAGTAGCCTTGCCTAAGATTGCACAGATGGCTTGGGGGCAGAGCTGGCATTTGGGCGCAGACCATCTATATCCCATATGGAAAGCATCACCTGAAGTTCTGGTTATTGATGCAGACTTTTGCTAAAATAGGACCAGAAAAATCTCCATTTTTAGAAAGCACAATTGATAGTGCTTCTTACATTTTGACATGCAGGAGAATCAACTGGAGAGCTAATTTAAACACAAGTTACTGTACACCACCCCAGAGATGCTGATTCAGGCAGTCTGACCTGGGACCCAAGATTGTGCATAGATAACAAGCTCCCAGGTGATGCTAATATTTGGGTCTAGAGTTAGAATAAAAATCTTCTAAATTTTTCTGATTTGAGTGGTGAGGATCATTCTAAGGAAAGAGAACCTAGTCTTATACTCATATTATATGCATAATTAATTGGTGACCTGAGAATAATTTATCTGGGAAAGTTGCTGCAGGGTCTGGTCAAAGATCAGGAAAGTTTTAAGGAGGAATTGGAAATTATCAGAGGTCAGTCAGAGAATTCTGAGAGATGAGAGGGGAAAGAGAGATAAACTGAGAGCTTAAGGTAGGGAACAGGCTTCTAAACCAAGGGTTGGTGGACTTAACCTGAGAATCAAGTGTCTGAGAAGGACTGGCTTCAGGGTCTCCATGAATACCAACATAAGCAATGCTTAAGACCCTTACGTAAGGTGATGTAGAATGTGTACAGAGGCCACACATATCTTCTTGTATAGGCTAAATCATCTCAGGATTATCTGTAAGACCGCATACAATGTAAATGCTTTGCAGACAGTTGCTACACTGTTTGTATAGAGAGTGACAACGGGAAAAAAAGGCAGTATATGTTTAGTGTACTAAAAATTCATTTTCTGGCTAGTGTTTTTAACCAGTTGTTGGTCAAACACAAACACAGAAACCATAGATATCAAGGACCAGGTGCTTCATAGACCCAATGTGGCAAGCTGTGGTTAGTCAGGTTGTCATGACAAGCTGGGCATTTCAAACAGTGCAGTGTCTCTGAAAAAAAAAAAAAGCAAACACGCCCTAGACACACACACAACCAGTACTGAGACCCAAGTCTTCAGGTTGAATCATCAGTAAAAGACTATTAGTAATGTTGATGCCAAATGCCTATGGTTGCAGTAGACTAAGGAGGCAAGCTCTTACGTATTTGGCAATGCTTTATCAGTTGAAGTGAGATGATGAAGCCCTTTGACCTAGATCTGTTTTATAGGATGAATAGAACTTCTATAATATAGTTGTAGTTGGAAATTATTACAGAGGCAAAAGAAGCATACCCCTGGGACTTGTAAGTCATGAACCACACAACCACAGAGCTTCCAGGCCTATTGGAATGTTCATTAGTAACTGGAGACCTTCATCTGTTTGAAAAGTCTGCTCTGTCAGTGTGTTTAGTTGTTGTACATTCTAAAAATGCAAAATAATGGAGTTGTTGACTTCAGAAAATTAGGAAAATTATTCACTATGCTCAACAATGTGTTTGTCCATATGTTCCCAGAATGCAATATTCCATTCATAGCTTTCCACAGCATGTCTAACAGAGGTCTTCCCATAAAGTCTTCTAAATTAGAGACTACATCAAGGACATTTTTCTTATTCTGGTACAATCATTTCTTTGCATAGTTAAACATCTTCTGGGGAGAAACTGTCTTCCAGACCTGGGTGACTAGGCATTCTCTTCCATAAGATCCAGTCTTCCATAGTAATCTCATATGAAAACACATATTTAAATAATGTTTTGTGGTATGCTTATAGGATATCATGTATTTATTGAATGATCTGAGAAATTCTACTAAATATTTGCTATATACTTGTGTCAGAGATTACACTTTCAAGTTAAAAGCCAATATTCTAGATTTTCAGTCCCTGCCACTCCTGACACACAAGCAATCAGTGTGGATTTTTTTTTTTTTTTTTGAGGATGTGTATTTTCACCTTGGTTAGCTTTATCAGGATCAAACTCTACAAACTATTGTATTTACAGTTTAGGCAGTGTTTTGTGACAAATATACCAGTGTTGTTACATGATTGGTTTATAACCATACAATGTTTGTTAACAATCTTACACTCTGAATGATTCTGTTATGTTTATTGCCCACTGGTTGCCATTTCTCCTGTGTAATTTTCTAAGTACATTCCCCAACTCTATCTCTGAATTTATGGGTGTTTCCCTGTTCCTTTTCATGGATGTTCTGCAGTTTCTAGCCCTTATATGAACAATTTCTGTACTTAGAAGGTAGAGATACTGAATCTTAACAAATATAGGTGCAAAATAAATTCTCTACAAATATTTTAATGTACTGAAAGCTGTAAAATGTTATTCGAGTTAGATATATTATATAGATCCTCCAAGTAACAGCATGCCTTCTGCAGGCCTGACTATTGCCCCACACAGTTTGTGTGCATTTGAGAATATGTTTTAACTTTGATTACTATAATATAAAGCTGTAGTAGTTTCCTTCTGGAAGGAGTGCAAAACACATAGAAAATTATTGCTTCTTTCAAATTGCTCCATATAGAGTTGACACATATGAAGAAAATTTTATTCTACAAAGAAAAGAAAATTCAGGTTCTGTCTTTGCAGTTAAATACACACAGCAAGATTATATGCACATTGAATTTGACCATGTGTAGGAAGGGGAGGGAAAGAATTGGAAATAGTGGTGAAAAAATATGACAGCCCAAGCCTCAAACCCCTTGTTATTCATTGAAGCAAATGTCCAATGTTTTCAAATTATACGTGTTTTGTAGAAAGAATTGTAGTATCCCTTAAGGCATTGCAAAATGGGAGTGAGTCTAATAGCTGAGAGCAGACCCAAGACCGGCCTTCTCTGCTGGCTGAAATACAGTGTTTTTCTTTTAAAAATAACACCAAAGAACCATGAACCCTTAAACCTACAGATTTGCAGCTTAACACTGTAATTTATTTCTCTTGAAAACAGTTACAGTGTTTCCAGACTTATGTAGAGGAGAAAAAAATAATTACTTTATTTGAAATAGCCAAAACTCTGAGTGAGAGAAATATATGATTTTGATTTTTCACTACTAAAAAAATAAATAAATAAATAAACTATGGGAGCGTAACATTCTACATTCCCTTCCCTTGAGAATTCTCAGTAATAATCACAGAGCAGTGTGTTAGATATTCAGCTCTTTGAAATTGAGTGGAAGGCTGAGATTTCCCAAATTCAACCAAATTAAGATTTATAAAATCTTAGTATAAGGAGGTTGAGGGATGACAGGTTTTAGAATTTCCAATATGGGACAAAGGCACCACACACTTGTTGGCTGACAGGAAGGCAGGTATGTTTTGAAGTAAGATACATTCATGTTCCTCAGCTTTATCTGTTCTGGGTTTGGTGCATGAACAGAATACAAGAGAATTTAAGCTTCTCCGTGTCTCTCGGTGTCACAAATCGGTGTCTTTGTAATTTGTTTAAACAATGAGGCTCATTTACAATGCAGTGAAGGTTATTAATATTCAGGAGATTTGCTGACAACATCAGGAGGGGAATGACTTCCCATTCTGAGCAAATGCCAACATACTGTTTTGTTTGTTTGTTTTGGTTATTCATTTTTTTGTTTTTGTTTATTAAAGCTTGTAACTGAAATGCACAATGGCACAGAATAACAATAAGCTGCCATCAGGAGCTTCACTGTGTTCCTGTGACATGTTCTTAAATGTGGGACTTGGAGTCTAATTTTGGAGTCTAATCATTGCTTTGTTGGGTTAGTTTCTTTGGAGTTGTAAAGAAGAAAGTATTCTTGAGAGCAGACAAACTTTCATAAAAAGTAACTGATTCTCTGCTTCTTTTCCATAGTAAAGGAAGGCTGTTTCCTGGTATCTTCAAGTACCGCACATTTTTATCAATATGATACTAATTTGCGCCACAAAGATGGCTCAGAGAGCAGAGACACTCATCTTGTGTTAAGCCTGATGATGTGAGTTCTACTCTCAGAACTCTCAGTGCAAGGAGAGAGAAACAACTTCTGAAGGCTATGCACTGAACCGCTGACCTAACTGCACATGCACATGCACAGGCACACACATACATGCATACAACAACAACAACAACAACAACAACAACAACAACAAATAATAATATAGAAGAAAACATCTACTTATCCTACAAAATATAAGAAATACATCTAAGCAAAGAAAGTGATATGACCATAGTGTGTCTTTGGTTTTTTCCTAAGATAAAATTTTTTTCAGCTCATCGTCACATATGAGAAAGAGAAGGGTCAGAAACAGAGATGTTCCCATGTTTGATTGACATCATGCCACAAGTACTTCTGTATTGCATGGAGACCTTCTCTCAAAGTATCATCATCAGTTATCACTGTTACTTTATCTTTACTTACCAAACTGTCTCTCCACTGTTACAAACGCTTAGGTATTTTACAAGCTATAAATCAACTATGGTTTTCTTGCCAAACTCCCCAGACTGCAACTACCTGCCAATGCCAATGTTCCCTCAAGGTAGGCTCCTCTTCCTCCCTACCTCCTCTCTTTCTTTAAACTTACTGGTTCACACTTTTCAAGATTCTTCTCTCTGCCAATAGCCTATGCTGAGTTCCCTCTCCTGTCTTTGACTTTTGAATTTTCCTGCCTTTTGTAGATCTTTGCCTGTGTTTTTTTTTGAGAAACAAACTGAGAAAATTGTTCAAACTTACATCCCACGCAATGTGTTCAATATGACATGTCAGAACCTTGGTGATAGTCTTAAACTCTTCTCCATTATTGAACTTGTAACTTACAGCAGGCTTGTCTGTGTTGCTTAGTTTTGAATTGTATAGCAGAATATGGCCAGCCAGGCTACAGAGCCTTGTACAGTGTTACTTGCTCAGAAGTGATTGTAAGCATGATACATATCTATCTTGTCTTTAAAAAACACTCTTTAATGCCATTATGAAGAACTATAATATTGATAGGTCCAATACTCAGCTATCATGTGTACACTAATTTAGATATTAATAGTAAATGTTATGATAGATTTTTGTGTAGTGTGTGTTGTACTGCAGGTATGTGTCTCTCAATGGTTTTGGATTATCTATGTGATATTCATGGATCAGAGAACTATGTTATCTTTTGTCATCTCAGGAAGTGCTGGCAGGAGTGAAATTTAATGTAGCTTACATGAGAAAGTATGGGCTTGACATACATATGGAAAAGTTTGTTTCATTTTGTTTTGTTTGTTTGGTTTGGTAGACAGTAAGAGGTTCTTAGAAAGTTGGAGCCAAAGTCAGCAGATTACAGATGGGTAAGTGAATGTGGAGTGGAGTGGAGGATGACTCAGAACACACTAGAGCCTTGGCACTCCTTATCAGATCTCTTGGCCTTGCCTCCAGCTCGAGCCTGTTACAAGGACCAGCTTTATGCATGTGAAAATGACAATGGCTGCTCTGGGTGTCACCTTTCAACATTTGCTCTGCCTGGAATCAAATTATTGTCTAATGTATTCTTAACCCCAATATTATATGTATTCTAAGCAAAAATATTCCCTTTCTGATGATCAAGATGTTCATGCTGCCAGTTCCTTGTGCTCTTTTATTGTTGTTACATCAAGGGTTTTAACTCCCTTTGTTCTCTCAATGGCTTTGGAGAGGATTAGCTGATGCCATTCCAAAATAATAATAATAAAATTGAAAGTGATTGGAGTGCTTCTGTGCTTTTGACATTGATATCGTGGTCCCAAGGAAGGAACCATTAGTTATATTCTATAGGTAAAGCAGAAGTTCAGAGAGATTAAGTAAATTGCCCAGGTTTGCACCGTAGAGTCTCTCTCAAGTCTGTGAATGAGTATAATGTAAAAGTAACTTTTATTCTCCTGTTGTGATTGCTGTCTCCAAGGATTACTGCCTCAGTCTTTTAAGACCTGGTCCTTCTAGATTCTATTCTCTGTATAATCTAAGCTAAGCCTAGAATGTTTTCAGCCTTTGAGACATCCTTCAGAATGAGCTTACCCTTTCTTGTTCTTTCTGAACTCTGGTTGGGTGGTTCAACTCAGCTGTTCTAACTCAAACCTCTTCCAAGCTAGCTGATTGACTCAATATGACTTCTCTCTCAGCCTCTGACTTTTTGCTCTGTTTGGCCTCAAACTAACTCTGGCAATCAGTTCTAATCTCTGGCTCTTTCTCATTCATTGGCTCATTGTGTTTTCACCGGTGTCTAGTTGTGTTTTCTCTTTAACTCTCTGTAAAACTCTCCTAGTGAAAATGCCTCTCCTTTCTGCACTGCTCTCAACTAGCTTCCCTTTCCTCTCTCTTCTCATGAGAATTGGGTGTATCCTATTCTCTCAAATCTTTCTCTGATTTGTCACTTTGTCCATCACTCAATTAGACATCACTTTCAAACATTGGTATTTCTTTCTACTAACTTTACCTTCATTGTTTGGGATTAAAAGTGTGTACTAAGGGCATGTCTATATTCCATTCAGAGTGATTAAAAGTGTGTACTAAAGGCTAAGTAAGCCACATCACAACTAGAAATAGTTCTTTTTTTTTTTTCAGTAAATAACACAATTTCACTGAGTCAACACCCGCCAGCCCTCTGCTGTATATGTTTTGGGGACCTCATAACAGCTTGTGTAGGTTGCCTGTTGGTGGCTCAGTGTCTGAGCAATCTCGTGGGTCCAGGTTAGTTGAGAGAGGGTCTTCCTCATCCCCAGCTTCTTCCAGCTTTTCTCTAATTCAAAACAGGGGTCTTGACTAAGAGAAGATGCACCTAATCCTCAAGAGACTTGAGGCTCCAGGAAATGAGGAAGTCTAGTGGTGTGGGGGTGTGGGGAAATGCTCCTGGAGATGTGAGGGAAGGTATGAGATGTGAAACAGTCAGAGGGAGGGTCAGAAGGGAGGATGATAAAGAATGGGCTGTATTAAAAAGGTTAAAAGAATAAAAAATAAACAAAAAATAAAACAACCTCGGGTTCACAGTGTGATCAAATAACATTCAACAGTATAACATTTAAGAACTGTCTAAATCTCTAAAGGTTAGTTATTTCATATGAAGTGGCTTTTAAAATATTTTCTTTTTCTTCTTTTTCCTTCCCAGTGTAGTCATCTGCAATCCTTCAGGGCTTTTGAGAAGAATCTTATCAGGATCTCTGATCTCTTATTATTCTTTTCTTACTGTTCAGTTAACTGAGAGTACTCTAAATATAGGAGTGTAAGTGCTTTGGAATTCAAAGGCTCAGACTTAGTAAAAGAATTTACTATAAAGCCCTCCACAGCAAACCCTGGTTATTCCTTTTTTCATATTCTCCCCCTCTCTGTCTCTTTCTGTCTTTTTCTGTCTGTCTGAATCTGTCTCTCATAGAATCAAAATGATGATGTCTAATTTAATTTTACTTTTTGCTGATATTCATGCTTCTTTAATTTTTTTGAGTATTTCTATGAGTATTTTCTGTTGGGCACCACAATAATATAAACTAGTTTCCTTCATGGCATTGAATCTGAGTCTATGGAAATAAATCTCACTGAAAGCTCATTATTTTTTAATTATAAGATATATTAGTATCTTGCTTTAAAAGTCTGCAGAGTATAGAAGGAACATTTTAGTTTAAAAGAAAGTCTCTTCTTTACTTCTCTCTGTTGTAATGACATCATGAAGTATCAGCAGCATTAATTTGAAAAAAAAATGAAACAATAAGAAAATGTACTTGGATAAAAGGAGATATTTCAACTATTTTAGGGAGGAGGCAAAAGAGAAATCAATCATGGTTAAAAAAAATAAAGATTACCTTTATTTGTGGTAAATTCTAAAGAAGACTAATAACTAGCAGCAATGATTTTTTTCAGATAGAGCAAAAATCTGCTTTAGAGGTATATGAAAATTAGGATAAAGAAAGCTTTGATTTGAATTGGGTTTAGTATGTTACTACAGTTGCTTAAACCTCTGGTTGGATATTACAGTTTCCAGTTTTTGATACCATATATAATAAGTGAGATCTCCTCTACTATTTGGAAACTTAATTTACTATTAAGTCCTATCAGTTCAGAGAACACTAACAACCTCCTAGCCACTTTGCAGATGTTTGTGGAACATCTGCAACTTTCCAGGCACCGTGCTAAATGCTCAGAATAGGGTAGAGCATAGGATAGAGGTGGTTTTTGTCCTCACAAGCTCTCAATCTTCAGAGGGAAAAAACAGAGAAAGCAAGCAAATGGTAGATTGACACCTTCCTACAAATACTGGAGTAAATGGTGCTGAAGATGCAGCTGTAACAGAAAGCTAGGAACTCTGACCAGCATGGCTCCATGTGTGGTCTATGTTTTGAAATTAAGAAAAAAGAAGGCTTTGAGGAAAACCACCACTATCATTAAAATGAACAGTAACTAGTATTTGTTGAATACTAATTATTGGCAAGATGATGAAAAAAACTTCATAAAACTCATATTCATGTTGCTAAGTAGAAAAAGCCAAATTGAGAAGAGCACATTTGGGATAGTTCCAACTGATTTCTGCAAAGCGCAGGACAGTTGAGTGAGTTAAAAATGAGTGTCCCAGAGTGGGTGACTGCAGTAAGTGTGAAAAGGGGTTCAACATTCGGTCACAGAATGTTTCAGGGTGGTGAATCATTCTGTGTGATGGTGTGATGGTGAATACATGTTATATACATCCAAACACATAGAAAATAAGAATACATAGAGTCAAGCCTAATGTAACCATGGACTTTAGTAGAAAACAGTACATCATTATTGGCTTGTAGATTGTAACAACAGTATTGTACTGATGTAAGAGGTTAGGACTAGTGAAAGTTGACTAAGAAGGTAGAATGACTCTCTGAACTTCAACAGTTTTCCTATAAACCTAAAATTGCTCTAAAGAAGAAATTCTATTAAGAAGAAAAAAATAAAAACTGAAAATTTACTAAATTCAGTAGAGTTTTTTTAAGGTAGGAACTAAAGACTCATAATTTCTCAACTGTAAGGTACTAAATTAGGATTTGAACCCAAGTCTATCTCATTAATTCTATGTGCTTAAACTCAGGGCGATGAGAAATGGCTTCATCTACCTCATTCCCAATACCTTGCTCTCTAACTTCCCTTTTTTATTTGTTAATGATCTCATTATTCCTCTGGGCATCTGGGATTAAAATCTTAGAAGTTCATTTATCTCCTTCCTTACTACACCTGCACAGTTCATCACAACCCGCAGATCCTCCTTCCAGAGTTTCTTGGTCCTTTCATTTTTTCTCTATATTGCTATTTCCTGGCTCTATTATTGCTTTCTTCTACATGGTATTTAATTATCTATTTCAACTGTCCTTGGGTATATCACCGTCTTCAGGGTGCATGGGTTTGTGGTCTTTTCTCTCCTCTACTTCACTGCAAACTCAACATTGATTTTTCTAATCATCACTGACAGATGGCCAGTCATTCATTGACTGATACATATTTTTATGAGGATGATGATATTGAGGGAGGTACTATAGTTGACTATATCTTTCTTTAAGCTGAACTTCCAAATCATCAAAGCAAATCTGAGGTGTCAATCCTGTCTTTTTTTTTCTTTTCTTTTCTTTTTCGAGACAGGGTTTCTCTATGTAGCCCTGGCTGTCCTGGAACTCACTCTGTAGACCAGGCTGGCCTCGAACTCAGAAATTCACCTGCCTCTGCCTCCCAAGTGCTGGGATTAAAGGTGTGTGCCACCACCGCCCAGCAATCCTGTCTTTTAAAAAAAGAAAAAATTTGGTGAGATTGGTATCTTGGTATATGACCCAGGTATACTAATCTTGAACTCCTGGCCCAAGGGAACCTTTCTCCTCTTCTTTCAGGGTAACTGAGACAGCAAGCATGCACTGCAACATGGTCCTAGGGAATCTATTAATGCTCTATTTTGTTTGTCAGAGAAACAAGACTGCAGATCAAGCCTAGAGCCTCACACATGTGCGATAAAGGGCTGTATCACTGACCCTCTAGCCCGACCTGCTTTCCCATTTCTTACTACGTCAAAGGTTAAGTTGTTCTTATCATCCCCTCTCCCAGCCTGGTTTGCAGACAGTTAGGTAGCCTTTTTTATTAACCTTTTCCCCATTTGATTTTCTACTGGCATACTTTCTATTAATGAAACTATTTGCTGAACTAATTTTGACCAGAAAAGTGTTTCTTCCACTTTTGCTGTGTATATTATTGTACTTGTTCAATTAAACACAAAAATCAGACAACAACAAAAATACATTGAAATGACTTTCAATTGTTACTCTGAATTACTACTTAGTCTTTTGTTTGAATTATTGTTAATACATTTTCAAGAAAGTATAATTTCCTTTAAATGCCATCCTATTTACATTTCTGTGACTTTATATAAAAGAAAGATTTCCCACCCACTCTTCCTTTTTTTTCAAAGAGTTGTATCTCAAGTGGAATAAAGAAAATTAATGGAAAATGGGATTTAGATGCATAAATATTTGTTAGAGCTGTTTGTCAAATAGGTTAAAACACACCATCACAAAAGTCCAAATCACATTATGAGCCTGAAAATTCATTTGATTTTCTCTTTCCTGAAACAAACATGCTCTTGGGGTTAGCACTTAGTAGAAACTTTGCTTTTCTGGCAGTTTTGTAGGAATTCTCAGAACAGAGATTAACTTACTTTAATGGAGGGATTTGGTTGTTCTTTCTAATTCTTCTTCAGGAAGGACAGTTCAAACACATTTGGCTAGTTATTTTTCCCTCAGAATTATGTCTGTAACAGTTGCATTGATAACCTTGACCATAGCTATCACTTTAATCATTTGAACCAAGTTCTTACATGAAAACTGAAGTCTACAGATCACAGAGTACATGATTACTTGTGCTGCCATACAGAACTGACCAGATAACCTTGGATAAAGCCTTTAGCATCTCTGCATTTCAATGGGTAGGTAGTTTCATCCGACCTCAAAACACAGTGCATATCAGAGAGAGAGTATCGCAGTGCAAGTATGAAGAGAGAGAAAGTTGTTTAAACTATGTATAGTGAGATATGCTCCATGGTGTTCTACACTCTCGTATGCTCTGTTGAGCATGAAATACTTTGAAGATTATTTTAGCCTAGCTCAATGAGCTCCTTTAATCTTAGACCATGAACCACATCCAAAGTTCTTCATGGTTTGTTTTTGAAGGAATCATTACCTGAATGATCATTCAGGGTTCTGATGATCATGGGTTCTCATTATTCTAAAAAATTATGTGTAATATATATTATAGATAATATATTAATAATATAGGATATATAATAATACATAATATATTATAATAATTAATTATATTAATTCATTAATGAAGTAAATATATATATGTATGTATGTATGTATGTATGTATGTATGTATGTATGTATAGTGGTTTTGTTTACTATTTTATTCCTTTAGTGTTGCACGCACCTCTTCTGTGTCCCCTTTGCCCGCGAATAAGGACACGGAGGCAGTAATCGGGTATCACTACAGACGAGGCTTTACTTCTTGTAACAGCAAAAGCGGAAAAGACCCCAAGCCTGGGAAAGGCACTGCTATATATACCCTAGAGTGGCGTGTTCACTTCTGATTGGCTGTTCACTCATCACCCCATATTACGCCCCGGGATGGGCAGTGACTTTGGCGCGCCTTTTGCCTTTTGCACCTGTGCAGTCAGTTGTTTACAAGTGGGAGGACAGGATGTCCGAGCCATCTTGGCAATGCGGCTCCCAACACTTTAGTAAGAAATATCATTTTTTTTCCAAAATGAACAGAGCTCCAAATTGAGCTTTGTTCTTTCATGTTTATGGTCCTCAAGAGGAAAGCTTGGGAAATCTATTCCTCTTTGGTATAGCTTTTCTTTAGACATTTCAGAACCACAGTGCCATTGTGGGTATTTAAAAAATGCAATAGTCTTTCTTTTGAATATTTCCTCTCCATGAAAAATGTTTCCTCTTGGATTTTCACAGCTAGTACCTTGATATTTATGGCCTAGGCATTTCAGTAAATGTAAGAAAACATTGTTCGCTGGCAAAGCTAAGAGGGATATGATAAATTCATGGTTTTAAGTAGAATAAACACATTAAACTGTATTAAGATTAACCTCTGTAGCCTACAGCCAAAATGGGACCTGGGAAGAAATGAAAAGATGGGTAATGATCATTTCAGAGAGACAAATGACTCTTGAATTTATGTGTTATTAGGGCATATATTATTTTATTTCAGAATAGGAAGGATTAATGAATGAAGAGAATTCAGGATCCCAAACTTGCAGCAGATAATATACAAATAATCTGATCTCAAAGAACTGATAATAGGCAGCTCACTGTCTTCAGAAAAGCTCCCAGCTAAGCAAACAATAAAAATTTTGAATGGACACAGGATGCATTTATCTCTCACCATTCAATCACAATTTAAGGTAGACAGTAGTGGGCAGAGCTTTGTTCCCTGGTCATTCATAGTTCCAGGATCCTTCCAACTGTGTTCCCACTATCTCTAGGTGTCTGGAAGTGTCTCTAATTGGTTGGCTGATAAGAAGATGAATGAGTATCTTGTCTTGAAGATGTCATTGATTCAGGTGCAAATAGAAAACGTGATATACATCAATTCACCTCACAGTCTTGACTTGGGGTATATGTATGCAAGTACGATGGAGTTTAAGAGTCTATTTTTGTTTCCAAAAAGAATAAAATAACAGGAACATTTGATTTTTAGAATTTTTCCTTAAGCCAGCTACTATTCTGAGTCAATTTGTATATCAATTAATTTAATCCTCAGGAAAGAAAAAAAAGCAAAGAAGTGTTTGTTTTAATTATTTGAAACAGGAAACAGATGTATGAAAAGCTATTTATTCACGGGTAGACATAGAGGATATCTGATATGTGACAGGGCCAGGTTATGAGATGAGGGCACTTGGTTTGAGAATTCACTTTTTTAAAAAATTTTTTTAATTGGATATTGTATTTACATTTCAGATTTTATCCCCTAACCCCCCTTCCTCCCACCATCCAGGGACGTCCTATCCCATCCTCCCTCCTCATGCTTCTATGACGATGTGCCCCCACCTATCCCCCTACTCCCACCTCCCCACCCTCGAGTTCCCCCCCACTTGGTATTCAGCCTTCATGGGACAAAGAATCTCCTCTCCCACCTATGCCTGACAAGGCCATCCTCTCCTTCATGTACAGATGGAGGTCATGTGTCCCTCCATATGTGCTCCCAGGCTGGTGGTTTAGACCTTGGGGAGCTCTGGTTGGTTGGTATTGTTGCTCTCCTCATCGGGCCACAAACCCTTTCTGTTCCTTCAGTCTTCTCTCTGACTTCTCCATTGGGAAACCCTTAATCAGATCAGTGGTTAGCTGTGACCATCGGCTTCTGAATATGTTAGACTTTGGCAGGCCTCTAAGAAGACAGCTATAACAGGCTTTTATCAGCATGCACTTCCTGCCATCCACATCAGTGTCTACCTTTGGTGACTGAACCTGGGATGTATACACAGGTGGAATGGTCTCCAGGTGGCTCCTCCTTCAGTTTCTGTCCCACACTTTGTTTCCGTATTCGCTCCCTTGAGTATATTTGTTACTCTTTCTAAGTAGGACCAAGGCATCCACACTTGGTCTTCCTTTTTCATGAGCTTCATGTAATCTGTGAGTTGTATCTTGGGTATTGCTAGCTTTTGGGCTAATATCCACTTATCAGTGAGTGCATATCATGTGTGTTCTTTTGTGATTGGGTTACCTCACTCAGGATGATATTTTTTAGTTCCATCCATTTGCCTAAGAATTTCTCGAATTCATTATTTTTAATAGCTGAGTAATATTCCATTGTGTAAATATACCACATTTTTTTGTATCCATTCCTCTGTTGAAGAACATCTGGGTTCTTTCCAGCTTCTGGCTATTATAAATAAGGCTACTATGAACATAGTGGAGCATATGTCCTTGTTATATGTTGGAGCATCTTCTGGGTATATGCCCAGGAGTGATATAGCTGGATCCTCAGGTAATGCTATGTCCAATTTTTTGAGGAACCACCAGACTGATTTCCAGAGTGGTTGTACCAGCTTGCAATCCTACCAACAACAAAGGAGTGTTCCTCTTTCTCCACATCCTCGCCAGCATCTACTATCACCTGAGTTTTTGATCTTAGCCATTCTGACTGGTGTGAGGTGGTATCTCAAGGGTGTTTTGATTTGCATTTCCCTGATGACTAAAAATTTTGAGCATTTCTTGAGGTGCTTCTCGGCCATTCGAGTTTCCTCAGTTGAGAATTCTTTGTTTAGCTCTGTACCTCATTTTAAATAGGGTTATTTGGTTGTCTGGGGTCTAATTTTTTGAGTTCATTGTATATATTGGATATTAGCCCTCTATAGGATGTAGGATTGGTAATGATCTTTTCCCAATTTGTTGGTTGCCGTTTTTGTTACAGAAGCTTTGCAGTCAGTCAAAATTTCACTATCTGCAGATGATATGATAGTATACTTAAGTGACCCTAAAACTTCCACCAAAGAACTCCTAAACTTGATAAACAACTTTAGCAAAGTGGCTGGATATAAAATCAACCCAAACAAATCAGTAGCCTTCCTCTATTCAAAGAATAAACAGGCTGAGAAAGAAATTAGGGAAATGGCACCCTTTACAATAGTCACAAATAATATAAAATACCTTGGAGTGAATCTAACCAAGCAAGTGAAAGATCCGTATGACAAGAACTTCAAATCTCTGAAGAAAGAAATAGAAGAAGATCTCAGAAGATGGAAAGATCTCCCATGCTCCTGGATTGGCAGGATTAATTTAGTAAAAATGGCCATCTCGCCAAAAGCAATCTACAGATTCAATGTGATACCCATCAAAATTCCAAATCAATTCTTCATAGAGATAGAGCAATTTGCAAATTCATTTGGAATAACAAAAAAAAAACCAGGTTAGCGAGAACTATTCTCAACTATAAAAGAACTTCTGGGGAAATCACTGTCTCTGACCTCAAACTGTACTATAGAGCAATAGTGATAAAAACTTATGGTATTGGCACAGAGACAGGCAGGAAGATCAATGGAATAGAATTGAAGATCCAGAAATGAACCTACACACCTATGATCACTTGATCTTTGACAAAGGAGCTAAAACCATCCAGTGGAAAAAGGACAATATTTTCAGCAAATGGTGCTGGTTCAACTGGAGGTCAGCATGTAGAAGGATGCAAATCAATCCATTCTTATCTCCTTTTTCAAAGCTCAAGTCCAAGTGGATAAACGACCTTCACATAAAACCAGATACACTGAAACTAATAGAAGAGAAGGTGGGGAAGACCCTCGAATACTTAGGCACATGGGAAAAGTTTCTGAACAGAACACCAATGGCTTATGTTGTAAGATCAAGAATTGACAAATGGGATTGAGAATTCACTTCTTAACTCTAACCAGAAGCTTTTACAGAATCATCTGACTGCTCACTCAATATAGAAGAAAAATGAATGTGTTAAAATACTTTTATGTATCACATAGGCTTGTAAAATGATAATATGTACAACTGATAAATGTTTATAAAACAGTGTGACCTTTAAGCAC
Source organism: Arvicanthis niloticus (assembly GCF_011762505.2). NCBI lineage: Eukaryota > Metazoa > Chordata > Mammalia > Rodentia > Muridae > Arvicanthis > Arvicanthis niloticus. The sequence goes on from NC_047671.1 coordinate 46,524,933, forward strand.
AAGATTAAATAGCCTCCATTACAGTTATTCCCTTTGGCTACATTCCCTGTTTTTTGAAGAAGAGTTTGAGATGAATGAAAGGTGTGTTAAGGAGAAATATATTTATTATAATGCATTCATTTATTTTGTATTGTTATTTTTTCACCCAATGCATATTGACTATATTGTTTACCCTCTTTTAACTTTTCCCAGATCCTCTCAACTCCCTTAACTATTTAGCCTCATGTGATCTTTCTCTAAAAACAAGCAAACAAACAAAAAATCAAAACAAAACAATAATGGAACCAAATCCAATAAGACAAAAGTATCAACACACACACACACACACACACACACACACACACACACACACACACACAGAGAGAGAGAGAGAGAGAGAGAGAGAGAGAGAGAGAGAGAGAGAGAGAGACAGACAGACAGACAGACAGTCCTTTCCTGAGTTGGTCAACTTTTCTTCGGAATTAGGCTTTCCTTGGAGTATTATTGATATATGTAATGACACTCCACTGGAGAAAACCAATTTGCCCTTTCCAGCAAGTATTGATAGCAAATATCTTCTCGACTAGGCGTGGGACTTTATTTCTGTTTCCCCTTCTCCTTACTGGAAACTGTGTAATTTGGTCTTCTGAGTGCCATTATAGTCTAAGTTCATATGTGTATGGAAGTCTATCAATCCAGTTGTTTCTGGAAGACATTTTTTTTTGGGGGGGGGGAAGATCCACAACCCGTGACTCTCACAACTTTTGTCCCCTTTTACACCTGGATTCCTGAGCCCTGAGGGGTAGGGTTTGATGAAGATATCTCATTTGTGAATGAGTGCTCAAAAGACTCTCAACTTTCTGCACATTGTCTAGTTGTGTGTCTCTGTGTTGATTTCTACCTAGTGAAAGAAGATACTTCTCTGATGATGTTGATGATAAACTGATTTACAGGTATGCTACCATCCTATTAGGAGTCAGTTTGTTGCTATGTTCATTTGTGTGTGTGTGTGTGTGTGTGTGTGTGTGTGTGTGTGTATACATGAATATGCAAGGGCATGACTGGAAATCAGAGAAGAACTTATATGAGTGGCTTCTTTCTTTCTACCATGTAGGGCCTAGAGAGCAAACTCAGAAACATAGGTTTTTAGGTGTGATAATAGGTGCCTTTGCCTGCTAAGCTATCTTACCATCCCTCAACCATGTAACTGTAAGAAGCAAAACTTTACAAGCAGCCTAGCTAGGAGTGTGTAAATGTGGGTTGAATAAATAAAAATTATGCACAACGTATCATTCTAAGACCACTACATTAGGAGTATATATGTGTATTTGGGATAAAAAGGATGTGTTTCCACCTTATAAACACATACGTTACAAGCTATCACACATCAAGGGATATTATTATTTTTAAATGTATGTATTTATTTTCATTAAAATCTTGCAAAGGTATAAAATGTTGATAATGGTTAAAATAGGTCGCAGAATTTGATTTAAAACTGTAGCTCACTTTTGTATAATAATGTTTTATATCTATGGTATAAAAAAGAACAACACACAGAAACTTTCAAATGTAGACCAATTTTCTCAGCACAGAGAGTGATAAAGAGATGTGCACATTTACTAAATTTGCGAAACTCCAAGGCATTCCAAATAACTACCTTTTACTTATTTATTTTGTAATTATGTATTCACCCATCCCCGTGTGTGTGTGTGTGTGTGTGTGTGTGTGTGTGTGTGTGTCTGTGTGTGTATGTGTGTTGATTCAATCTGGTATACAGTAACCAAAGAGAAAGACTCAATTTATAAGACTCAATTTATGCCTATCAAGAATGCACATTGCAGGGGAAGAGACTGCAGATGTCCCTAATTCTATGGAACGACATTGAAGGGATTTTCTTGCAGAGCAGAGTTTTAAGTGAAATAATTTAGCACAAAGTATAAATGCTGTCAGTCACATTCAGTGGTAATTATTACTTTATATTACTCAGTGACAGAAAAAAATCTATTTTAGCTTTACTAGATCTTTGGATTTCTTCACCTCAAATATCTAAAATCTTCTAAAGAGGCTTCTAGAGGTATCTATTTGAAACTCTTAAAAATTGGCATGGGTTAATATCTTTTATCATAGTTCCAGGTTTAAGTTACTGAGAAGCTTTGAATTAGAAATAATAAGAGGAAATATTACATTACTATTTTTTTCATGGTTCATACTAGAGAGTCTGGAGAACAATGAGGTGATTGGATTAAATTTAATTCAACATACATTTATTGTAATGGTATTGAAACATGTGCCATCTTATCAGAAGGGAGCTATGTGGTTGATGACTTCAGGAGTTGGTCATTTCTGTATGCCCTCAAAGGATAGATTGTGCTTGTGCCTCTGTTTGCCCACAGTGCTGCACCATAATGTTCTGTTTATCCCATGGCACTATATCCTTGAGGCCAGATGTCATGGTTCCTGGTAGGCTGACACTTGAGAGATATCCTCCTTCAAAAACCATTTCAGGATCTGAGTCCTAGCTACCTTTTAACCTTTAATTGCTCATTATTTTCTTCTAAAGATTAGTTAGGGAAGACAGTGTGCTAGATTTGTGTAGTTATAAATTTTGGAAAAGATGAAGGGGGTAGGTAGGAACTTGGAGGAGTAAGGGGTAGGGCATAATAATGAGAGTAAATTGTGTAATAGACGTTTATCTTCAATAAAAGAAAAAAATAAAAAGACAAGAAGAGGCAGAGTAGTGATAATCAACGAGTTATACAATAATTTAACAATTAGTACATGTCCCTCCCCTAGCACATAATTTGAGACAATGCACATAACCAAGCAAATTGGTACAGATGTTAAATTGTGTTTTCCTGGAAGTGAACATTAGAGAAAAATGTGTTTGTGTGTGTGTGTGTGTGTGTGTGTAAGAGAGAGAGAGAGACAGACACAGAGAGAGACAGAGACAAGCAAATAGAATCTGAAGTCATCATTCATAAGTCACATAAATCAGTCTCAAAAATTCAAGGTCTATAAAGCAACTAAGTCAGTAACTATTCAGACCACAGAATGACCATCACAATAGAACAGCTGTTTTGCTTGGGCTTTCAGTTACAGAGTATGCTAAGTAACTTAAACTGCTACTGTTTCATCCTTTAGAAGAAGAAGCTGGCTGCGGGTGCTTACAATACATCTGAGTGCAAAGCCTGATGATTAGAGACTGGAGACATATTCAGTTGAAGAGACACACACATTCCACAATATCAGAACACTGTATGAAACCCTGAGTTGGAGGAGCTGAGAGAATTGTGTTGATGTCAGCAAAATAGGGTTTGAAGCTGTGGTTCTCCTTCAATTGAGCCAATAACTGAAGCCATACGTTCATATCTGAAAACTGGGGACATCAATAACCAGTTTATTTAATTAAGACTAAGCATCCACTCTGGGTACACAACAAAAATCACTTTCCCTAGTCCTTCCTTTGGTGTGCACTGTTGCTTTTCACAGAAACAATAGTGACCTCTAGATGGCGCTTTGACAATGTAAGAATTTGTGGGAGGGTGCTGTTTTGTGAGAAGGAACATGGCCTATGGAAGATGCCCATTTACTACATAAAATTCATCTGTGGTCACAGATTTATGTTTTAGACTAAGCCTCTTTGAGCTGGTAGAATTGGTAGCTCTGGGACTTGTATAGAGCCCCAAATTTGCTTCAGTTCTGTAGGCATTGTTAGTATTTTGTATAGGAATGCATCAAGGGCTGGAAAAACATAACACATCTTTCAGAAGCATGGGGATGAATAATCAGAGGTAGAAGTACATGGATGGAGTCCTCTGCTAAAGATTTTTTAAGATGTGTGCTTTTGTTGAGTGTCATTGTTGGAGGAAAAAGACAAGGAATATGAAGTTCCTTTGAGAAAGGGTTGCTTGGAAGAGTTCAGATAAAGGAAATGTGTAGAAAAGCTCAGCATTTCTCTCTTTGAGATCCTGGAAGGGTAGAAAAAATTGGCTGTAAACCAGCAAGCATGTCATTTGTGTCACTACCCCTCATGTCAATGCCCATGGCAGTCATTACTAATTAATTATGTCACTTTTCCCTGTTGGTTCTGGTGATGGCAACACAAACATTTTTGTCATAGCCCTTCAGAGAGCTACTTCAAAATCATAGGTATTGATGCACGGATGAAAGCACTGCCCTAGGCAGGCACAGTCATTGCACTCAAAGGTTTGTGTTTTGTTTAATCTCATTTCCCCTTATGTGGCTGGACATGAACTCTAAATTTAGCTCTGTTTAAGAAGTATATTCCTCACCTGCATCACATGCTGTTGAACATGGGTCTGCTGCTGAGGCCCCATTCAACACATCCCCAGCTCTGCACCCAGGAATTGAGGCTAGAGTATCATATCTGAGTTGAGACATGGCATTCTTAGGACAGAACACATAGGCAGACAGAGAGACGTGAGGGCTCTTAACACTACGCTCTGTTGTGGCTCCTCAAGATCACGTGCACCATAATGAGCATTTACACATCTCATGGGTGAGTCCAGCGCCAATGTGGTGTGAACGGGAAACCTTTTAGGGCGAGGCTTGTTGGGAGGCAAAAGACAAAGCAAGGTTACTACTCTGCCATCCTCATAGGAAAAAAGAGAAAACATTGTTGCAACTGAGAGAAGATTAAGTTCTCTGCATCTTCCAGGGCTGCACAGTGTTTATAGGTTGTGGTTGGTAGCTGGGAGCATTTCAGTACTCTTCCTCAATGACAGTAATGAGAGAAATAATCTATTGAAAACTCAGGTCACCTGGGGCCTGTAGGGGCTCACAGACACTGAACCACCAACCAAAGAGCATGAATGGGCTGGACCTAGGTCTCCTACACATTTGTAGCAGATGTGCAGCTTGGTCATCATGTGGGTCCCCTAACAATTGGAACAGGACTGACTCTGTTGCCTAGCTGGGCTGCCTTGTCTGGCTTTTGTAGGAGAGGATGCACTTAGTCCTGTGACAACTTAATAAACTGGGGCAGGCTGGTACCCATAGGTGAGCTTTCTTTTCTCTGAGGAGAAGGAGATGGGGCAATAGAGGGAAAGTGGTTGTGACAGTGGGACTTGGAAAACTGGAGGGAAGTTGGCTGTGATCAGAATGTAAAGTCAATAAATAAATTAATGATAAAAGGAAAATTCAAATCATGTCATATATGTATATATATGTATATGATAATATATATCAATTTAACCCATTTTTTAAAAGATACTGTGATAGTCTCTTTTCTCTTCTGGGTGCTTCTACACATTTTTAGAAAAGGAATTTATGGGGGTCAGTGGTTAATAGCACTAGCTACTCTTACAGAAGACCTGGATTCAACACCCAACAGGCAACATGGCAACTCATATAACCATCTGTAACTCAAGTTCCAGAAAATCTGATGCCCTCTTTTGACCTCTGTAAGCACCAGGCAGGCATGTAGAACATATTCATGGTTCTGTACATAAATGTAGGCAAAACACTCAGGTGCATAAAAGTAAGTATAATTTTAAAAATATTTGCATTTATTCTGCAAGTGTGTATATGTGCACAAGCTTACATTTGCCATAGAGTACACATGCCAGTTAGACAACACTATACAGAAATCTGTTCTTTTATAGCATATTTTGGGTCTCATAGTTCCAACTCAGATCATCTGGTCTGCTCACAAATGTTCCCAAAGACAGATACTTTCAACGGTACCTTCTACATACTTAATAGCAACTGTAATTAGGCCAGTGTGTTTAATCTAAAATTATGAACATGATTTGTATACTAACCTTTGTTTAATTTAATTGTACTAATCCCTTATTTTGAAACTCTTAATCATGATACTGATGACCCACAAAAACATAACTTGAGATAAAAAACATTGGTTTTTCTTTATGTATATTACCCCCTTTGTCTGTAACATGCTTTCTTCCACAACAGCTTTAAATAACTTTGTTTCTTTAACTTATGTAATACATCAAATTGGTGTATTTGTACTTGCCATGTAACAATCTTAAGCTAATAAATTCACAGAGCCTTTTTTTTTCCCTTAATAAAGATGGCCACTTTAATAAGAAGTGACCCTGGGTGTCAGTCTAATGATAACTAATTGAATGCTTGAACAAAAGAATATACACACATTATTCAATTATCACTTGATGTTGAGAAGAAAGTCCCAAATGTATATTAGTCCTGATCCCTTTGGGTCAAACAACAGCTGACTGGTTTCCCTCTCCACTTTTCAGCAGCCAGAGGAACAAATAAAACCTCTTCTTAGGTAGACAACTGAAAAAGTTACTCCATTTTAAGTATCTATCTGAAAGAAAAAAGTGCATACTCATAAGACTGAAGGGTGTCGTCATGCTCTGATCTCAGTTCTGAGGACATTTTCATGACACCATTCAGAGATCGGCTCCTGTCCTAGTTTTACTGTCAGCTCCATACATCTGGAAAGGAAGAACCTTAACTCAACTTTTGGCTCCGTTAAATGGTCTGTGGGCTTGTCTGTGGGGAATTTCCTGTTAGTTGACTGATGTAGAAAGGTCCGGTCTCCTAGAGACAGTATTGTTCCTAGTCAACTGGGCCTGGTCTGTAGCTGAATGTGAGCCTAGGAACAAGCCAGTAAGCAATATATTGCCCTGTGATCTCTGCTTCAGTTTCTGCCTCCAGGTTCCTGCTTTGACTTCTTGCCTTAGTTTCCTACGATGATAGAACCTAACATCTAAACCAAATCAAAGTTTTCCTTTTGGTTGGTTTTGGTCAGTGTTTTATCATAACAACAGAAACAAAATTAGAACATGGCTCACTGAAAGCTTTCAGGTACACCATGTTACTCCCTCAGTAAGCAGCCTGTGTTTCTCAAGGCAATGTTTCTTCATTGCTTGGACATTTGGTGTAGGTGAGGTAGTGTAGTGCACTGCAATATAGTGGAATGAGTAAATTCTTGCTAATCTGATTTTCTTATCTTGGAGCCCAATAAAAGGTCTTTGATTAAGTAAGGCCACCAAGAGTGTAGTCCTGGAAGTTAACACATATTTTAGGAGTATCCCAATGAAAGAGGATGTGTTCAAGGACCCAGTGTCCTCACTGCTATTGCCTTTACCCCTGTATGGAAGCACTACCATGTGACAGTCAAAACAGAATGGCTACCACACACTAGTATGATGCTTCCTTTCTGATTAGTAGTAAGAACTTCTGGAGAAAGATAGCTTAGCTGTGCAGGTGAAAGTCTTCCTGAATGAAAAACAGAGGAAATAATAGTACCCTTCTGACAAATATAAGGACCAGTATTTCTTATCCCATTGTTAGTTGTTACATTTAACATTGGATAATAGGATAATTTTCAGATCTTACTATCAGAATAAAAGAAAAATGAAATAGAGATGTAATATGTATGTGCAAATTTTTAAAATGTCACATTATTAAACTTGTTAGTAATTTATGCTCTCTTGCATATAGCCTCCTACTTTCAACAGTAGATTAAGAATACACAATATGAGTCCAATCACAGATTGGACTGTGTGTTTGGTAGTCCCTTTATGAAAAATTAGTGCATACATAGATATAAAAGACTCTAAACAGCATGGGTGTAAATATTAAACTTCCTCACCTTCTCTACAACTTAAATCCCAATAATGGGTACATTTTAAAATGTACACTTGCTTTATTAATCCGATTTAAAAAATGGGGGAGTTGGGCATTAATCATGTGTTCTTCTTGGGCTAGCTTCTAAAATGCAGACATCTTGACATTTGTTTAACAGGCTTGCTCTTGTACTGATTACTTGGTAGTGGTGGTTTTACTTTACTTTAGTGATGGTAGAGAAATGTGCAGTATTATTTGAGGAGAAACAGCATTGGTGGAATCTAGCTCATCTGAATGAGTGAGTCTCAAGAAATACAGAGCCTGTGATTGCTTTGTGCAAGGCTCTTGTATCTTACATCAATGACAGTGAGAAGGGTTTCCTAAGTTGGGTTCCCAGTCAATTGTGGTTTCCAACATTAGCCAGGATGGATATTGTCACCTTCCCTAGGATCATCCTTTTCCAAATACTAGAATTGTAATACCAATATCTTCACTTAAAAGGCAGTTTTCCTTTAAAAGAACTAATGTATGTCAGGAGAAGGGGTAGATGCTGAAGGAGAATGATTATGTTAATACTAAGTGTGGATAGTGAAAATCTGCACTTCATAACCCGGCAAGGACAGAAAACTGGGGACCTAAATTCACTGACCTGAATTTAAACTACATATCTTCCACTTTTGAATTGAGGGATCATGGGTAAACTAGATAATATCTCTGAGCTTCAGATCCTCATTGTTAAAATGAGCAGTATGTAACAATCACCTTTTAAAATACCAGTGAACTATTAAATATCCAAGAACTGGTAATTCAGTTTCACACTTGTTGATCCTTACACTAAGTCTGAGTCAGGAGGATCACAGACCACAAGTAAGACCTCGTCTGGAAAAGATAGCACAAAGCAAAGGTAACTTCTGCTATATTAAGTAGCAGAAATTGCGGTCTGCAATAATATTTATGTATGTACATCTATACAATTTGAAAAAAGTACAAACTTGTATGATCTAATAATCCTGGTAGTTATAAATTGCACTGAATGTCTGTTATATGATGAATTGTACTAATTTCTTTAAATACATAATCTCATTTAATTTATGGTAATGACACTCTCCAGAGTGAATGCTGTTATTTGACAAATCAAGAATTGGAGAAATGAAAAGTATGTTACTGTAACAGCATGAAGAGACAATGTAATTTTCTGAGACTTTTATATTTTTTAATACAGATTATCTATCAAGCATTTCTCACAAACCCAGCCAAAAATAAAGAGAGCCTATTACACCATGTTCATTGTACATCATGAGGAAGGTGAGAGTAAACACTAGTGGGATCATGAAACAGCCAAATACTTCATGATTCCTACTACATAAGCAGAGTTGTTGATTGATCAGGGCCACCAGACAAGGATGTGGGAGACTTGTTTTTTTTCTGACAGACTTTAGCAGGACCTGATGTAGAGTTTGTAAGCATTAAACTTGTAAGCATCTGGGCCAAGTTACAGTTATAAATTTTACCAATCAGACCTTGGGGATTAGAAACTTTTCCCAATGTCCCCTCGTTGTAAACTGACATTGAATGTAAAAGCTTTTGCCCAACCAATCAAATTCATCTGTCCTTTCTGTTATTGGGAACAGACATAATGTTTTGGGTAATGATTGCTTAGAGAGTGCATTGGGAATGGGTATGTTTTGGGGAACTATTGTTGCTTAGAGAGAAAGTTGGTCAGCTTAGGTAAGATGTAGTCTGAATAAGTCAAAATGGTAGTACTTAAGTCAAGTTCCTTTCATCTGCTCCCAACAACACAAGGAACAGGTCTTATTTGCCAAAATGCCAGTCTTATAGGTAGGCAAAACTGCATGTGTGAATAGCAAATGCTCAGACTGTGGAAGAGCTCACAGTAACAAACAAGGTTCTTCTCCTCCATCTAGTTTCTCTTCTAATCAGTTTTTGGGACATTTGTCACTTCTTGGATCAACATTATGTAGAGCATGTAATCTGGTCTCAGATTTTCTGGGAATGGTCTTCTGCTTCACTGATTTTAGTAGGCTGAATTCCTCAGGGCATGACTTCTTTGTTGTTCATTCTCTTCTTAGAGTACCTTCGAGAAATGTGAGGCCAAGTGCATCAAGTATCGAGTAGAGGTACTATAACATAGGGTCGACTCCATCCGTAACAGGTTCTATAACATAGGATAACTCTATCAATCCTCATAGAATAGCTATTGTTTAGATAAATGTCTCCTAGAGGACCAAGTATGACAAGATCATCCACAGTCTGTGACCATATAAGGGTGGTAGAATGTTTAGTGTGGGAGGAAGATGGGCCATTCCTAAGGCATGCCTTTCAAAGGCATGCAAGTCTCTCTCCCTCTCCCTCTCCCTCTCCCTCTCCCCTCTCCCTCTCCCTCTCCCTCTCCCTCTCCCTCTCCCTCTCCCTCTCCCTCTCCCTCTCCCTCTCCCTCTCCCTCTCCCTCTCCCTCTCCCTCTCCCTCTCCCTCTCCCTCTCCCTCTCCCTCTCCCTCTCCCTCTCCCTCTCCCTCTCTCTCTGCCTCTCTTTCTCCCCCACTGGGGTAAACTGCTTCTCTCTCCCATATGTCCCCAATAGAACTTACTGTCTTACCACTGCCCAAAAGCAATGTAGCAATGTACTAAATAAACATAGACTCAAACCTCTGATATAATGTGCTGAAATAAACATTTACTCTTATTAAGCTCCCAGTATCTTAGTCCTTCTGAGTATTAGAAAATCACAGTAATAGAGAGTTAATAGTATCAACATCACTTCAGAAAAAATAATTTCTGTCTGTGGGGGAGACTAGACATGTCATAAGAAGCTAGATATCTTACAAAAGTGTCATTCAGCAAATTTCTCTAATTTCTAGGTAAAACATTAGCATTGTATGACTTAATCAATAAAGGTTCTAAACTGACCTAATATATAAACAAGCGTGGTGTGTGTGTGTGTGTTTATGAGAGAGTGTGTGTTTGAGACACAGAGACAGAAGCACAGAGAAAAAGAGAGAGAGTCAGAGAGATCTGTACTAATCCAAGATAATGTGTCTAAGTGAAATACACTAAAAAGATGAAGGACAAGTAGGGCAGAGGATAAGGCTCTGTATTCTGTTTGGAGCTCAATGAACCAGAAGAAAAATACATATAGTAAAGTTTGACATCAAGTGGTCTGACCCACAGGAGTAAGAAGACACCTTTAATGTTTAGATCTCTCTCCAGGGAATGGCTCAGCTAGCTCTTGTTCCACTTCTCCTACAGAAATGTCAATACATTGATTTCAGCTTAGCAGAGAGAAGACAGTAAAATTGAACATGCTCAAATAAAGAGTGAGGAAGTAGAAGTGTGACTGTCCAGTGCTATTGTGTCCCTTGCAGCTCTTCAGGCAGCAACCTGGTGGGTGGCCAAACTGTCCACTAGAGGTTCTACTCTTCAAGTCTTGTAATGATTTTTACCAACTGTTCCGAAATTCCCAGTGCTAATGTCAAGCCATTTTAGAGAATTACCAATAGCTACAATGCCTAGCAATGTTCCTTGCTTCCAAGGCCCCAAGAGGAAGCTAATTGTAGTGATATGTGTGGCGTGAGGTGTTCACCAGTGTAGAAACAGCTCAGCTGCAAATGGTGCTCTGATGGATGGTCCTCTGACCGCACCCAATTCAAAGTCATGGAAGAGACCCTATGATGATTTTAAAATAATGCCAACAAATTGTTTCACAATTTTCTTTTGACAACAGGGGAGCTTAGCTTCCTCCTCCCAGTTTAGTGTCAGCATCCTCTGTCTAATCTACAATAACAGAGATGAGTTTGAAATACCTGATTTTAAAATACATGTGGAATTCCCTTGCTCTCTCACTCCAGAGAGAAACAGCTGAAAGTCTACAAAGACATTAAAATGACTTGAAGAAATCTTTGTGTGGTAAGTATCTGAGAGTCCCTACTGATAGTCGTGTCTTAGACATGCATCGACTGGCACAAGACAAACCTTTCAATGGATATAAGTTGGGTTGGTCTTTTGGGTGCAACCTCTTTAAATATCTCGAACCTGATGCTCCAACCTCTGCTGCAATTGAATTCCTGACCCACAGATTTAATGAGATAAAGTTTTGTATTAATTCACTTAGCTTGGGGAATTTTCTAATCAAAGAACAATATTACAACCACTGGTCCTTTTTGGTAAACCTTTTAAAAAGACTATTTCAAATTGTTTATTATTATTATTTTTTTTTACAAAAACCACACACTTATACCAAAACAATTAAAGAAGTTTTCAAAGTTAGAAAGTATGTGCCTTCTTGTTATCACAAATTCAAGTTAATATTCTCTAGAATTTATAGAAGATGGATGTTTGACATTGAGCTGCTTTAGGTCATAGATTGAGAAGTGAGTCTGAAAGAGCCTGATCTTTGAGCAGTATGTGAAAACTTCAATTTAGCTTATAAGTATGTATATTTGTTCTGACAAGGGTCCTTAAGGCTTGAAAAATCTAGAGCTTTTTTGACTTGGGCAGTCAATATACAGTTACTACTTTTATTCTTAATAAACCCATAAAAAAGGCAACCCATTTAGTCTTAAGGAGGAAGGAATAAGTTGAATTATGAGATTAAGACATGACTGGTACTTGAACTGTTTAAGAGACTGTAGGACTAGAGAATTGTCTCTGCTGTTACTAGTATATACTCCTTTTACAGAGAAACGGAGTTTAGTTCCCAGCACCCATGCTGGGTGGCTTACAACCACTTGTAATTTCAGCTCCAGGAGAATGTGACATCCTCTTCTGGCTTCCTAGGCACTTTAGTCATGCTCATATGCCCATTCTCTGATACAAATACACACACACACGCACACGCACACGCACACGCACACACACACACAAACACACACAATTTATAATAATAATAATAATAATAATAATAATAATAATAATCTTATAAAAGAGTAAAAAGTCTAGTTTGAGCAAATACATCTGTATTAATCCCCAAAAAGAAACTGTAAATGTGGGCTTGACCAATATAGAACACTCATTCCTAGATATATGCAATGGAAGGAGCTTCTGTGAACACTCAAACACATGTGTCTTCATTCTCATTTATTTGCTTAGTGTCCAAGTTAAACAAAGAATTGTTTGAAACTATGAGACAATTTTTTATATTGGATGAAGGTCATTTCCCTCATTTCTTAACACACTGAAGAAATAGACTAACATACATCTCTACCAAACAATGGACTGCCATTGTGGCAAGGACTCAAGTGGATTATCATAAGGATACTACTTCTGCTCTAGAATGTGATGCTATGTCAAGTTATTTCATCTTTGCAATGTGACCAATAATGGAGGAGGTCTATAAAATAAAAATTTTTCTTATTAATTTAAAAGATAAAGTGCCTGTGGCTTTGGGAATCAGTCCCAGAGCACACATTTTTCACATACTTCTATATTGTGGGTAATTATACACAAATAGTAACTTAATAAAGATAATTACAAGAATCTATCATTGCTGAGGTTTCATGTTATTTTGTTGTAAACTTTTGGGGACTTTGGATTGGAAAATTAACTTTTATTGGGTCTTTATTTGTTAGTGAGTGCCTGGAATCATTACTAAAATGAACACAGAGAATGCTTTCATTTTTTCTCAATGAATGTGTTTGCTTAACAGCACAGCATTTATTCCTTTGGGTTATCTTAAGCACTAGTTGTGAATCATCATTTGAACAGTTGAGTTCATAAAATTAATAGGTCAGTGAAGCAAATGTGTAGTGGGAAATTTAAAATATGAAAAAGAGAGAAAGAAAAGAAGTAAAGGTCAAAAGAAAGGAAGGGAGAGACACAAAGGAACACACACACACACACACACACACACACACACACACACACGGGTGGGGGGCTCTTGGAACTCTTTCCATTCTATTGGATTGCCTTGTCCAGGCTCAGTATGGGGATATTTACCTGATCCTAATGTATCCTGTTTTGTTGAATTTGGTCATTATCTATTGGAGGCCTGCTCTTTTCCGAGGGGAAATGAAAGGGGAATGTATCTGGGAGAGAGGGGAGATGAGGATTGCGGGGGGGGGGTGTGGGAAGCTGGGAAGAGTAGAGGGAGGGCAAACTGTGGGCAGTCCAGATGTATCACATGAGAGAAGTATCTATTTTCAATAGAAGAAGAAAAGGAAGGAGAAGGAGGAGGAGGAAGAGGAGGAGGAGGAGGAGGAGGAGGAGGAGGAGGAGGAGGAGGAGGAGGAGGAGGAGGAGGAGAAGGAGAAGGAGAAGGAGAAGGAGAAGGAGAAGGAGAAGGAGAAGAAGAAGAAGAAGAAGAAGAAGAAGAAGAAGAAGAAGAAGAAGAAGAAGAAGAAGAAGAAGAAGAAGAAGAAGAAGAAGAAAGAAAGAAAAAGGAACTATATTATGGTATTCTCCTAAAAATCTGCTCCTAGTTAGAAACATGCTATTCAGTTAATTTGCTTTTGAAACCATAAATAGTAAAACATGAGAAAAAACCCCATTTTCTCTTATTTTCCTCACTGATTATCACTGTTCCCAATTTTAACACAAACATTTATCCATGACTATACCTGGTCTTCTAAAGTTTGGATCTAGTTCTATTGATACTTGAGTATTTTCAATGCTCACTGGAGTCTGCTAGCATTTTGTACTTAGGTTTATATTACTTGATGTCTTCTTTATTCCTTAAATCTTAGGTTTGAAATCCTGGCAGGTATCTTTGGCACTGTAGGAGTGGAGCCCTATGGGGTTCTGTCTTTCTCCTTGAGAGACTGGAAGACTGTGTGCAAGACCTTGTTACACATACAATATATGTGTATATATCATGTGTGTAATTTTATATGTCAATTTAAAAAATATGTAAAAATACACTTTCAAACATTCTTAGAATTTATTTCTAAGTCAAGTCTAATGGTAAAATGTCAGATACCAAATGCATAATGTATATACATGAACATGAATGTAGTATTTAGTACTACACAAACATCTACATCAACATTTTTGACAGTCTTCCCTCAGGGTCAGGCAAATAGAGGAATATCTGGTTCCCAGCTGTCTCCATTAATATATATCTGGAAACTGCCTGTTAGGCTGGCCCTTTTCTGATACCAATGTTGCATCTGCTTTCAGAGTATATCAAGTCTCTAGAGCTCAAGTTAAGCAGAACATTGCTCTAAGTCTCCAGAGTCACCTGCATCAGTCACCTAACATGGCTAAAACTCATCAAAATAAATACCATAAAGGACTCGATAAAAGTTCCCACAAGTCAATTCTAATCGCTGCTAAGTTATGTAAACTGCTTATCAAATATTCTCTTTTCCCCCATTAGAGGTAGAAAGAGTCCTGAGAGTAGTGATGATGGCAGGGATACTGATCTTGTTATGACTAAAAAGTATGTTCTGGCATCAGGAATTAAATCATTACAATTTTTGGACTAAATGGTATTTACTTTAAAATGTTCTTTCCATAACACATCACTGCTCTTATATCCGTTGGCCTAGTTAGCTTCATTTCTAGTTAGTGGGAGTTGGTGACAGGCTAAGGATGGAAAGACTGAAAATGAAGGTCACTCATAGCTTTATGTCTCCTCAAAGAGGGGGTTTAAGGAATACAAGCATTCAGAAGTGTTGCTAAATAAGGAAACATGGGAGAAACTTGCAATTCATAGGACCCACTCTTTAGGGGAAGAATTATGCAAATAACTAGAAGTTATGAGCATTCAACTGCTGTTTTCAGAGCATGCACACTTCTGTAGGTTGTCATGTTTGAAAAAGGAAATTTGGAGCCTGTGCATGTGCAACATTCCGTACTGTAAGTGCTCATTTCTGAACTGTGATTGTACATTGTTTCATGGCTCTTGCTGACATGTGCTCAACTCCCATCAGTTCAGAATCATGCCTTCTAACCTCACTGCATTTTGACAACAGTCTCAATGAAGCTTTCAGGCATGGCTAGAGTATAGTAGGGTAGCCTGTTCTGTATAGTGTAGCCAGGCTGACTTTCATCAGGTATTTATAGTTGAAATGCTAAGTGTTCCTAAAGTTAATAAACTGTATTTGCCAGGCTAGACTCACATTTGCTAATGTAAATGAGAAAATTATCCAAGCAAACAGTCATGTGCTTTTGTCTTTTGACCCAAACCAAGTATGGTCAGTGAGACCCAATTTGGTTGCTAGCCATGACATAATAGATAATGTTACAATAAAATAGAACAGCGCAGAGCGTAGTTGGCAGCTTGACTATGATCACAAGTAAAAACCAGAGTGGTTTCTGTGGAAGCATATACATGTACACATACATACACACATATGTGCATGTATATTTAAAACATGTATGTGTAGGAAACTTGTCAATTTGCCAAAGATAGATATTTGAGAAAGTAGGTAGATGATAGATGATGCGCAGAAAGCCATGGGTATTTGTAGCTTTTATTATTCCTCTTTTCATTGAGGCATTAGACATTAATGTCATATTTTGAAATAGCAAGAAGCCACAAAAGAGCTGACATGGCCCCAGAAGAAGACTTCTCTATCACTTGCCAAACCCTTTCCTGCCGCCTTCAACATCTTCAAGAAAATCCCCCAATTCCAACCTCCTGCCATTGCCTTTAAAGCATAGAACAATGCATACCTACCTCTTTAGCCTTCTCCCTGCTCCACTTCTACCCATTTTGGTCCTGTGAAGTTGACATTCTTTCATTTCTTCAATGTGCCACACTTTGTGAAATCTGACTCAATACACAACTGGATAGATATTTCTAACACGATTAAGCTTTCTCTCCCCAGTTGAACTCCTGTAGTTAAATGTGTCTTTTCTGTTAGGTCTTAGTTCAAATTTCATTTCTTCCCTGCTGCTCCCTGAGTTCCTGTTGAGTTTATTTCTCCCTACCAACTATTTCCGTATCACAGAAATCCCCTTTATCCCACATCACTGTTGAGGTCACCTTTTAGCATTTACATCCTTCATAACGAAGTCCATGTGTGTTACAGTGTGCAAGAACTTAGTCTTATGACATTCACTTAGTTTGTAGCTGTTTTAAATTTCACAGACTTAGTAAGAAAAGCTGATTATTTTGTTTTTTTGAGAATTAAGTAGTCTAAAATTAATAAATAACTTCATTTTTCTTGTAAAAAAGTATTGACATCCTTAAATTTCATCTATCCAAGATCAAATGTAGGAACAGTTTTCCCCAAACCTCCCCAGTTTTGACACTTCTATCTTCCTCTCCCATAGCCAAATCTTAACACATCCCAATGGTTATTTGTTTCTTCAAGTCAGCCTTAACTCTTTACCTACTGTTTCCACTCCAGAGTCTAGCAGTGCTTGTGAAGTTCCTCCCTCTGGTATGGGAGACAAATATTAATGAAGCTCAACAGCTTCTCTTAGAGGATACTTAAATTTAGAGGTGTATGTGCAAGTGAGAAGTATCTTAAATATTTTATTAAGATTCTTATTGTGATCTAGGCAAAGGGTTGCTTAATCTTTGATATTTTCCCTCATTAATCACCCTTGGGAAATTATTTATGTCAATCTTGAAGCAAAAATCTATTCCCAGTGGAAATTACAAATGAACTGTGTACACAATGAAAAGTTGGTACTAGTAAAATGGCTAGAGAAGAAATGTCAGCCCAAACAGACCAACAGAAGTATTCATTTATGCTAATCATAAAGGGCGGATGAAGCCTGGTAAATCTTCTGTTGCCTTTTGAAGCATATAGCTTATTGTCCTTGTCCCATTTTGGTCTGACAAGGTAAGAATGATAGTATTTTTTTTTTACATGATCCACATGTTGGGTATCTAAGTGTAAACAGGTGAAATTTGTCTCTGAGTACAATTGTGATGAGAGAAACAAATTTAAAAAATTGGATCTAAACAAACAAGCAAAAATCAAAAATGAAAGTTATATCAAAACTAGAAATATAAAACCAGAGGAAAAGCTGCAGAAGATGATGTTCGTGAGTTTCTTTTAAGGCTGGACCTGGGTTTTTGGCAATTTTGCAAATATTAGCAGTTAATTGTGTATGTTTTCTTAATCTTATCTATTATTTCCTTTAAATAATAAACCATAGTTTGTTAATGAAAGTTATGTTACCCACCCCCTGAAAGATGTTTTCAAATGAGACAGTTTATATATTTTCCATGGCCCCAATGCTAATTGAGGCTGTTATTAGGACTCTCACCACATTAGCTCTCCACCACTGCCCATTATTCAGCGCTATTTACAATTAAGAAATCTGTTTTTTTTTTGTTTTTGTTTTTTTTTTACCATAACAAAAAGTTATATACATCAGCTGTGCTCCTAGAAAGGGGAAGAAGTCAATTGATACTATACTTTATTAATCTATGAAAGCTGGCACCAGGGACATTGGAGATATGAAAGATGGAAAGAAGAGGAAAACTGTGCAGACTTAGTGATTGCTTAAGATTGATCATTTATCAGTCACTACTTAGATAAGAAAAACCTATGAATTTGAACATTTTGGAGTCATTTGTGATGACAGAAATTCAACAGAATCCTTCATCTAGACATAAATAATCTAGACATAAAAATCTAGACATAAAAATATCTAGACATAAAATATCTAGACATAAAAATCTAGACATAAAAATCTGATAAATCTACAAATCTGATAAATCTCTTACTCCTTTCCTGGAGTAAGACCTCTTTTGATATCTTTTGAAAGACATCTTTTTAGCTTGTATCTCAATTCTGAGCATATTCACAACACTTAGTTTGGGTTGAGCTAGTTTCAATCCCTGGCTCACAGCCTTGAGCATCTCCTTTGCAGGTACAGCCTGCAACAAGACAGGAACCTAGTGATTCTGCTTTGGCAGCATGCCATGGCCTTCTGGAGTCCTCTTCATTTCGAGATAAATCACAAGTGCAGGATCTTTTGCACACAGGCATATGCTGCCCATTCACACATTTGGATATGCCAACTTTGGTTTTCAAACTTGAGTAGATATAACATCTTCCTTTATATTGAATACATTTATTACATAGTTTCAGTGATGAAATCTGGCCAACCCTTTGTTTGCTTCTGCTATACATTTTGGTTCTGGAAATAGGACACACCCCTCTCTCCACCAACTCAAAACAAACAGTACAAAATGTAAATTCCAATTTCTCTATAGGCCACATAGAAGTTGTTGTTGTTCTTATTGTTGTTCTTACTATTACCATGGCTCTTTGGTCATTTTATTTCACCACAGTGGTTATACATCACTTTCCAATGTTTATGATGCCTTGCAGTTTCTAGTCTCTATACATCACTCCTAGTATCCTCCACATACAGTCCTCTTTTTTTTTTTCAAATATAGCTCAGCTATGCAGGAATAATGTTTTTCAGACACAATAATTATTTACTTTTTAAAGTCAACACTTTAAAGTCAACTTTAATTATTTACTTTTTAAAGTCAACACTTGCCCTTCGCTTTGCTTGGAATTCTTTTACTCTCATCATTCCTATGTGAGATTCCTCAATAAAAATCCTTCAGTATTCTCAGAAATGCTTCTTTTTGACAACTTTTGATTTAGGTAAATTTACTTTTTAGAGTGTTTAAAAGGTACATGCTGCTAGATTTCTTTTCTTTTTTCTTTTTCTTCTTTTTTTTTTTGTTTGACTCACCATAGTCTAACATCTGTAATATTTTTATATTAAGTGATTAATGTGGGAGATTGTGGAAATGATTTCAAAACTAAAATAAATATTTTTTTATTTGAAATAGAACAACCTACCCCCTCATAAAAACAAATTTACAAAGCAATAAAGTGACTAAAGAAATCTGTTTTTTTTTTTTTCCTAAGAAGGGAATATATGTGCCCACATGGAGATTTCTATATGTAGACATTTTGTGTGTGTGTGTGTGTGTGTGTGTGTGTGTGTGTGTGTAGTTAGTTAAATTTTGGGAGGGACAGGAAGAGAACAATTTATCCTGGAAACTTGTGACAAAGAGACACAAAACTTACCTCTTTGGCTGGGGTGTGGAACTTGTAATAGATGAATGAATGCCAAGCTTACAAAGTGATAACAAAACATCCTGTCTTGGCATTTGCCTATCATGCCCTCAGTCTCTGACACTGCAAAGTTTTAATATTTGTTAAATGAACACATGAATTTATGTAGTATGCCACAACCTGGCAATCTATATTTACACATAAGTTATTTTTTCACTTAAATCAGTCACTTTTTTTTCTTGCTAAAACAATACAGTGCTGATTTTATATGCAAAGTCTGTAGGGAAAGAAGACTCACTTTATAGCCATTTTTTCCCTGAAATGTATTGACCCCACAAAGCAAAAGACATTTAAGCTTTGAAATATGCATTGTCATTTAGCTTTCAAAAGAAGCAGTTTTTCTTAGCTGTTTCTTGATTTAATTGTTCCCCAAAGCTAGATAAACAGAAGAAGTGGAATGTGTTAGCATTAAACTACATTCTAGCAAGGTGACTTTTGTTTAGTTTGTGTGGTTCAATTATTAGTGAGCCACTGTTTGTGTGGATAATTGTTTTCATGACATATTTCTAGTAGACTAGGAAATATGTATTTTCAAGATAAAGTAAAATGTTCCACATATTCTGGGCTTAATGTCTAATCCTAAACATTACTAAGTTTAAAAAAGAGCACCAAGACATCATTTTTACAAGATGATTTTAATTAACAAATTTAAAAAAAATGACTATTTCTAGCAGTCTTTCTAGTTTTTATTCTAAACCTATACAAGTATGATCAACAATAAATATACCACAAGCTCAATGGTATCTTGCCTTGAACTTTTCTCACTAAAATAACTATTATATTGATTTTGAATTCAGCCTCATGCAAGTTCTCAGGACAAGGGCAAAATGCAGCTGGATTCTCTGAAAAAATATAACCTCTTTTGCACATTGTACAATTCCCTTTAATTCTCCACAGAGTCTTTTGTTCTTTTAATCTTCATATTCTGGCCTCTACTGTCTGCATTTTTATCAGCCGTTGCCCTTCTAAAATGTACTCAGAATAGCTCACTGTATGCATCTTATAGCATACAAAAGATTTTCTAGACAAAAGTTCTATTTTGCATTCTCAAACCTGCTCCAATGATTTATCATATGAATTACCCTACTTCTCCGTACTAATTTCTGGGCAAGGACTGGAGAGCTAAAAGAAACACTTAAATGTGGCTATAGCGTGTGCACATTTATTAATCGACACAGCAATCAATGGGTATTTATTGTTCCAAATCATTGGGAGAGACCTATAGAACATACTTTCTGAATTAGTTGATTTCCAATGATATATTAAGCTGCATTAGTGTGAAAATAAATAATTCTATCTCACTGTGATCTTGTGAGAATGAAATAAAATGTAATTTTCTATCTCTATTAGCATAACAGTCACATGACTTTCAATTTGGAAAGTGGCATAATTGAATAGGTATTTTATTATGGTTCTTAGGACCTTGGAATTCTAGTTATACAGATGGACTCAAACTGCAGGGAAGGAGGAAATCATGTAAGTGTGTACAATTACAGAGACTTAACCAATCAGTCATGAAAGGAGAAAGCTGGGGAATTAAAACCTTAACATTTAGCTGAACAGCTTTGGTATGTCAGCTATCTTAAGACTCAAGAGCCTGGAACAAAAGAATGGTGAACTCAAAGATAGCCTGAGCAACATGACAAAGCTAAGTCTCAGCAAATAACATTTTACTTTAATGTAAAAATAATGACTGTAGTTGGGTCTTAATCCTCCAGCTTTGTGTTATTTTGTAATTATACAATCTGTTCTTTTCAAATCTATTTTTCTACTTTCTTGTACCTTTTGTAGTCACCAACCAATTTTCAATATTGGATTTTATTTTATTTAAACTATTTTTGGGTTTAAAAAAATAAAAAAATAAAATAAAAATAAAAAATTTTTAAAAATCTTTTAGAGGTATTACCGTCCCTGATCTCAAGTTGCACTACAGAGCAATAGTAATACAAATCATAAGGTATTGCATAAAAATAGACAGGTTGGTCAAAGGAATTGATTTGAAGAACCAGAAGTAAACCTACACACCCATGGACACTTGATATTTGATAAGAAACTCAAAACTACAATAAAAAAATGAATCTTCAACAAATGGTGCAGGTCTAACAGGATGTCTGCATATTGAAGACCACAAATAGCTCTATATCTATCATCTTGCACAAAACTCAAATAGAAGCAAATCAAAGACATCAACATAAAACCCAATACAATAAATCTCATAGAAGAGAAAGTGGTGAATAGCCTTGAGTGCACGGGTGAAGAAGACAATTTCCTGAACAAAAACCCCAATAGTTCAGGCACTAAGAGCAACAGTTAGTAAATAGGACCTGGTGAAACTAAGAGGCTTCGGTAGAGCAAAGTACACCATTAGAAGGACAAAATGGCAGACTACAGAATGAGGAAAGATCTTCACCAAACTTACATCTGACAGAGGGATAATATCCAATACATACATATCAATACATTAGACAGCAACAAACCAAACAACACAATTAAAAATGGGGTAGAGAGCAAAAAAGAATTCTTAACAGAGGAATCTTAAATGGCTGAGAAGCACTTAAAGAATGTTCAATATCATTAGTGATTATTGAAGTGCAAATCAAAATGACTCTCAGATTCTATCTTACATCTTTCAGAATGGCTAAGATAAAAAACTCAAGCAACAGCTCAGGCTGGTGAGAATGTGGAGCAAAGGGAACACTTCTCCATTGCTGGTGGGAGGGCAAACTTGTACAATCACTTTGGAAATCAATTTGATGATTTCTCAGAAGATCAGGAAGAGTTCTACCTCAAGAACAAGTTATACCACTCCTGGGCATACACCCAAAAGATGTGCTACCATACCAAAGGATGCATGCTTCACTATGTTTATATTAGATTTATTTGTAATAGCCCAAAACAGAAACAACCTAGATATCCCTTAACTACAGAGTGGATAAAGAAACTTTGATATATTTACACAATGGAATATTACTCAGATATTAAAAACAATGATTTCATAAAATTTGTAGGCAAATGGATAGAACTAGAAAAGTTACTCTGAGTGAGGTAACCCAGATCCAGAAAGATAAACAGAGCATGTGATCACTTATAAGTAGATATTAGCCAAATAGTACAGGAGGATCATGCTACAATCTATAGACCCAAAGAAGCCAAATAACAAGTAGGCACCAAGGAAAGGTGCTTGAATCTGAGAAGGGGAAATAAAATAGACATATGGGGTGGATGTAAGGAGGAAACTCAGTATGTGAGGGTAGCAGGAAGGATCAATGTTGGGAAAGATTGTGGGAGAAAAACCTGAGACAGAGAAAACTGGAATCAGTGGAGGTGTATCTCTGAGACAAAATGGAAATCTAGAACAATGGAAACTCTAAGAATCTATGAGGTTGACCCTAGCAAAGACTCCTAGAAATAGGAGGTTACAGAACAGTCACTTTCTGTAACCAGGCAAGACTTTTAATGGAAGGATGGGGATAACAACCCATTAAAAATATCTTTAACACACATTTTTTTCTGTCTACTATATGTTTAGGAATAAAGAGGGAGCAGAAAATAAAGAAATGGCCACCAAATAACTGGCCCAACTTGAGTTTTATGCTATGAGAGAGCGCCTACCCCTAATACTGTTAATTATATTCTGCTATACTTGCAGACCGGAGGCTAGCACAACAGTCGACTGAGTGGCTTCACCCAGAAGCTGATGAAAACAGATGCAGAGATCCACAGCCAGACATTAGGCAGAACTCAGAAAATCTTGTGAAAATAGGGGAAGGATTAAAAGAGCCATAGAGGTCAGATACTACAAGAAAACCTACAAAATCAGCTATTATGTACACATAGGGTCTCACAGGGACTGGACTCCCAACCAGAAAGAATGCATGGGATGGACTTAGTATCCTACACTTACATAACCAATTCTACTACAACTTGGTATGCCAAGGCTGGTTGATATCTATGGGAGGTCTTCCCTTCTCTAACAATAAAAGGAGGGAGTCGTAGTGGGAGGAGAAGGGTGAAGGAGTGTATGGGAGAAGCAGAGGGGAGGGAAGCTCCAATCAGGATGTAAAGTAAACGAATTAATTTATGAAAAACTAGTAGTTTTTATCACTACTGCTCTGTAGTACACCTTAAGGTCAGGGATGGTGATTCCTCCAGAAGATCTTTTATTGTTGAGAATTGTTTTTGCTATCCTGGGTTTTTTGTTATTCCAAATAAATTTGAGAATTGCTCTTTCTAACTCTGTGAAGAATTGAGTTGGAATTTTGACGGGGATTGCATTGAATTTGTAGATTGCTTTAGGCAAGATGGCCAATTTTACTATATTAATCCTGTCATCCATGAGCATGGGGGATCTTTCCTCTGAGATCTTCTTTACAGACACTCTTGTGGATGTCAGCAAGTGCATGCTGACAAGAACCTGATGTACCTGTCTTCTTCAGGCTCTGCCAGAATCTGATATATACAGAGGGGGATGCTGGTAGCTAACCATTGAACTGATCATGGGGTCCCCAAGGGAGGATGTAGAGAGAAGAAGGAAGGAGCTGAAGGGGCTCACAGCCCCATGGGAAGAGCAAAATACCAACCAACCAGAGCTCCCAGGGTCTAAACTGTCAGCCTGGGAACATGCATGGAAGGACCCATGGCTCCAGGTGTGGAGGATGGCCTTGTCAGGCATTGGTGGAAAGGCTGGATGCTCCAGTGTGGGGGAATTTGAGGGCGGGGAGGGGGAGTTGATGGGTGGGGGCACACACTTATAGAAGCAGCAGGAGGGGTCACAGGATAGAGAGTTTCTGGGGGTGGGATGAAGAAAGGGGATGACATCTGAAATGTAAATAAGTAGAACATCCAGTAAAAACTACATTAAAAAAAAAAGAAAAACTAGGTTGCTATTTTTATTTATGTTTACACGTATAACTTTATATGTAGATGTCTGCATGTGACTGCAGGTTTCTTCAGATGACATGGGAGCAAATGTCTGGAGTTAGAGTTACAGGAGGCTGTAAGTTGTTTCATCTAGGTTCTTGAACCTGGCATTGGGTCCTCTGTAAGAGCCGTGCTTACTCTTAACTGCTGAGCCATTTCTCCAGTTTCAATATTTCCTTTGCATTTTTTCATTGTGTTCTCACTCATATCTCAAGTGCTTTCAAGGGAATTTTTTTAGTGATTGTAATACATGTCCGTATTATGCTACCTTCCAATAACATTATAGACATTTTACTTTTTGTTTGTATTACTAGTATTATGTTCATATTTTTCATGTGGATATTTTCATTACTCCTTTTCTATCATCTATGTTATTCTTACCATACTTGCCATTTCAACCAATATTATAACTCACAATACAATTTAAAGACTTAAAAATATAAGAGGATGAACCATTCTCTGAGGCATTATGTTGCTTGCACAGCCCCCCAGGGCTACTGACTGTTACCCTGCCAACTGACTCATGATTCTGTTTTATTTTTCATATTTTAGTCAGGATTTTCTAGGGGAAAAGAACCAGCACAAATATTCACATATGTATGTATTAGTTTATTGGATGGTATATATTAGTTTTATAAGTTACAGTATATATTGGTTTATAAGAACTGAGAGTTGAGGAAGGGTAGTCACTTGGTCGCGGAGGCTCTGTGGCTCAGGAGCGGGAGTACTCTCACAGTGGCTGTCTCTCACTAAAGGTGGCAACAACAACCAACAGTTGATAAGTGTATAGAGTTGAGTACTGCAGCATTCTCAGTCTGACACTAGAAAATATAAAGGTTCCTGAATAGTAGGTGGTCCCCAGTTTACATTGAGAGACAAGAAATGTAGATGCTGATATCAGTGGAGGCAGCAGCAGCAGCAGCAGTAACAGGGAGCATATATATCACCCCATTTGCATAGCTAGAGAAAAAAATGGATAGGCCAAACCCCAGTGTGAGAACGTACTGGGCAATCTCAAATTGAGAGGCAATTCTCATGACAACGCTTGCATTTTCTTCAAAGATGCTAACACCAAAGATTTCAGAACAGAGCTATACAACTTGTCTGAGCTAAAAAGAAATGAGAACTTAATTCAATGTGTGCTGAAGAACCAAAAGGGACCCACAGCTTAAAATAATTTTTCTCTCCCCCCTTCTCTCTTCTGTTTTATTTCTCCATTTCAATATTCTATATCTTAAAATAGGGTCCTCTAAAATTTATGTAATATATAGGAAACTTAATGTTCAATATGTCCACATTGAGGATTAAATCTTCTGGGGAATACCTGTGCATGATGTCCCTACCTTCATAATCTAGTTAACATTGAGATAAAAAAGGGATGTTGGAGCTGATGTGCCACAATTTGCTTCTATCTTTTAACGATACTATTTCATTCTTCCCTTATCATCTATTTTCTGCCATATGGTACATTCATATTTTTTTTATAAACTATCCAATCTGAAGCTTTTGAAACATAAAGGTAGTTACCATCTACCTGTCTATTTACCCCCAAAGAGACAAAGAAAAATAGATAATCGGGAAAATAGAATTGATGGGGTGTGCGCAGTTTGTAGTACATTTTTTCCCTTCCACTGTAGGTGTTCTATAAAGATTAAGTTATATCAAAATAAACACTTTAACAATTTTTTTTGCAATCCACAGTTTCTTACATCTCTTTACAGTACTCTAATCACTGTATTCCAACAGCTCAGACAACTCACTAGGACAATCTTGGGCTCACTTGGTTCTGTCCTTGTGAAAACACAAATTTCCTCTTCCTCAGATTCCCATTTTTATTCAAATTCACATAATTCTATGTTTATCTGAAGCCACATTTCCTCTAAGGCCAAAGGCATGGTCAGTTTGTTTTGCTTTTGTTCTTCTTCTTTTTTTTTTTTTTTTTAACTTTTTTTCAAGCCACCTAGCATTCTTGTAGCAGGAGGTTTCCTAAGAGGACAACTAGCCTTTCTTAGATATAAGTGAGCCTTTTGACATAAGTGAGCCTTTTTCTATTTGTTCCCAATATCTGGTCCATGCTGGTAATAGTCTATCCGTTAGAGTATGCTGGGTAATATTATTGAAACAGGCATGATTATGGCTAAGTGTCCAAAGAAGATTTGCAGGCAGGCTATTCTCAATATGTTCCCTCAGAATCACAGGTGATGGAAACTGCACTTGACATATACTTCCATAATTGAACATCACAGAAAAGGGAACACATCACATGGGAAATCATACAGCTTATATATTCCTGTCAAACATATCTTCATTCACTTTTGTTCAGCTGTCCTTGGTTAAAGTAAGCTTTATGGACACACCCATTTCGTCAGTGGGTGAGAAGTACAATCTTTCAAAACAGAGCCTGTGCAGCTCTGAGGTTTTTCTCTCTCAAGGTTTCTAACATCATAGTGAAACTACTCTGCCTGTCAGTTTTCCCTGGTGAGCTGCGACAACATTCATAGCAATTTCTACCCTTCTTCCCATTTAAGCCCTGAAGGCCAAGGTTTAGTACTAAGAAGTGTTTGGTGCTTATTATCTGTCTGAATAGATATTCAGAGACCATTTCCAAGCCACAGAAACTTGGACATTTGGATTCGTGTCTTTATGTTGCTAGTACCATGTATGTCCTCTGAGTATAATAAAAATACTTAGGCTATCTTGATATTGTCTATTTTTATTAAGTTATTATTAACTAATAGGAAACTCCTTACTTTTACTATTTAATATTTTATATCCCTCAAACCATATTCAACAAACTATTTTAAAATGTGCCTGCAGACATTTTAAATTTTTATTTTGCAGACATTTAAAATTTTTATTTTTTCAATCCTGCTGAAATTTCCTGTTTTTTTTCCTTCCTGAGAACTTTACTCCCATTATTTTTCATTCATGGCCTTAGTCTTTATTTTTATTTATTTTTTTATTAACCAGACTACAGGGCCTTTTAGAATTGCATGCTTTTTATAAAAATGACCAAGAGAATTCCACAAACTCTAAAAGGTAAGAGGAGTATAAAAAATGAGCCTGAATTCCAAAACAAATCTCATTAGTATTACAAATATCCTTGGTTAAATTATGAAATTAAAGAAAATATTAGATGAGTGAGATAATTCAGGAGGCAAAGGCACTTGCTACTGAGCCCCATGACAAGAGTTTGGTCCTCATGAATTCTGTGGTAGAAGGTGGTGGATGGAAAGAACTATCCTCTGACTTCCAAACAAGGCATATGTATTCTCTTCTATGACTAAAACCATGACTCTAATTTGAGTAATCATACTCAGGTTCTATGACTCATCATTAAGTTTATATATTATCATTTTCATATTTTTAGAATTTTTTCTCAGGTCACAGCAGAACAATAAATGATTGATGATGTTTATCTTTGGGGTTGAGGATGAGAAGAGAGCTGATAAGTAGAGACTCTAAGAAAAGCCATAATACTGGGGAACATTGCATCATTTTTCCCTCAGTGAATGGGAATAAAATAGTCAATCTTGCACAGATCAGCATGACTTTCAGCAAAATTTCAGAATTTCAATGCACAATATCACATGAATAGGGAAGATAAATCTAGGAAGCATCATTGAGGAAGAAAGCATCTGTTGTTGCCTGGATCCCAGGAAGCTGACTTAGAAGGAGGATTTGTTCCTTATCCTGCTGTGCTGTCGGAGAATCAAGTCAGTAATTAGAGAGCTGTGCCCACTGCCACCAATCACTGAGCTATGGAAAACTCTGTGCTGCCTTCCTCACTCTGCCTTCTGTGCAGAGAATGAATGAAACCCATTTATGTATCTTTGAGGTTTTGATACCTCTGTGTGAGCATGAGCAAGCATTCAGTGACAGAATATTATATGGCATTTCTAGCTAAGACTGAGAGGATTCTTTGCTAACATAAAATTTGCAAAAACTTGAGGATGAAAACTGAATGGAGCTCAACTAAATATCTGAAAATGTTTGAATACCACAGATGATTTTATGCAAATTCCTTGTTTTGGAATTGTTCTTTGGTACATCTGTTGGGTTGCTTGGGTTGAAGATGGATGAGGGGACAGTAAAACTTCCAAGTGGATAATGTCTTTGGACTGTTTGCCCCTAGAAATTATAAGCAAAAATATTAACAGGATAATATCTGAATTTTACAGGAGTATTACTATTGAGATGCCATTTATCCTAAAATACTTAAGATACTACTATTTCTCCATTTGACTGTTGAGAATGGGGAATGATCATCAGAGGGGTCAGATGAAGTGTTGTCCAATGGCTTCTATCAGTCAAGAAGAAATATGTATTGAACACAAGAAATCTGATTCAGAATCCCAATATCAAACTGCACTGTGCTGCACAGGCCTTCTCAATTGATCAGAAGTAACCCCGAAGTATTACATTACTACCTATCATACAGCATGATCAGGTTACAAAAAAAATTCTAAAAAGTTCAAATGTGTCATCCTAGCCCTAAACTTTACAGGCTCTACATTTTGATAGGATATTTTCATTACTTCCCAGTGAAATTGAACAAATGCCATTTTAACCATCCACCCACGGGCTATTGAATTTCTAGCCAGACCACCCCATAGACTCATTAGCAAGAATGATAGAGCAGTCTTGTTTCTTAATGCGGTATATGAAATGAACTACTTGTCCTCTCATGCTTGCCTTCAGTTGCACAGAGAATCTGGTTACATATTAGCTGAGTGAGATGCTAACTTGACAGACTTGACAGAAGGACAAAGCTTTAGAATCATATACAAGCTGGACTACTGTGATGGCACAGTGTGAATAATGATACCAGGTGGGCTTTCCTTGTGTCTGACACACAGAGAAGCAGAAGATAGCATTAAGGTAGCTCCATCCCTGTTGATTTATGCAACACCTCCTGTGCTCACATTTGTCACCCAGGTTGTCTGGTATGTTTTATACCATTTAGTGCTATGTGTTTCTTTTGAATCCTCAAATTCCATTTTCACAGAAATTCTGCCAGGATATCTGACAGCTGACACTGCCTTGTTATTCAAGAAAGTGGTACGTTTGTTGTGCATTTGATCACACTTTTATTGTTGTTGGGAATCAGCTTGTCAGCTATTTGTGTTATCAGGGTAAGATGTATGCCAAAAAAGGGGAAAAATGTGCTTGCTAAGCCTACAAGAAGACACATTGACAATTGTATTAAAGTCTAAAAGCATGACTCCTGTATTAAAACATATGAAAGGATTCTTTTCCTTTTGTGAAATAAAACCAAGATTTGAAATCTATGTGTATACCATAATAATACAAAAGAAACCACCTCCATGTGTTCATGACCCTAACTTCTGAAAGGCCCACCCAATATTACCTGGATAAAGTTTTCCAAGGTATACAGCAGATAGTTTTAAATAGAACTTAATCTTCACACTGCCATCTGCTTAGCCACTCAAGACAAGTCTAAAACAGCTCTTACAGAATCTATAAGTAAAATAAATTCTGTCAACAGATAAATGAAGCCATATAAGACAACATGGTCATTATTTAACTGCCTATCCTTACAGATTAGTGTTAGGCTTTTCCTTTCCCATTGTCTCCATCCTGGAAATCTGACCTCATCCAATTACTCTCTATTAGCTGGAATTGAGTCACTAAAGCTCTGGCCTGATATCATCAGTCGGAGATTCTCTTCCTCATACCCTCCTTGGACTTTTTTTTGACACTTAGCTTCTAGAGGCATCTGTATGATCATGATTTCACCTCCTGACACTCTTTGCCTCCTAGAAGCTTAGTTATCATTAGGATCTGACCAGCAATGCTTTTGCTTTCTGTTCCTTTTACCTTTGTTGATATCAGCACGTTTCATCACTGCTATTCTCAGTCTGCATCAATAACTCATGTTTATTATTTAACTATGAAATATTCCAAGAGTAAAACTTTCATTGAAATGCTTTTCACTGAAACAATTAAGGTAAAGTGTATCTATTTCTATTAATATGACACATACTAGATTTTAATATTAGGATAACACATTCAGTTATAGGCTTTTGACTCAAACTTGTTACTCAGAAGCTTAATGGACAAGCACTGTAATCTGATAGTTTGCAATAGAATTTGACAAAAAAGTCTATACTGTCCACTATGAAATTCACTAGACAAAAGTGACTATTGAGCATGTGTAATGGTATTATTATGGCTGAACGATTGAATTTTAAAATTTACTTAATGTACTACATAAGTTTATGTCATCACATGTGGCCAGTGGCTGATGATTTATGCGTTGGACAGCATAATAACAGACAAAGTGTAAGAAGAAGCCAGATAACACTTGTGGATATAGGTGATAAGGGAAAAGCTAGCTTTTATCTGAGGTATGGCTGAGTTAGAGATACTAAGGTTACTCTGTAGATGAGTTGTGCTTCATTAGGTAATGAGAGGTGGAATGTGCCTGCTAGGCTAAAGAGCAGCTTAGGTAGGGACCAAGAGGCTTTGACACATGGGACCATTACTAAACTTAAGGACACCACACAGAAATCAGAATTGTTCTGTCATATTCTCTTTCATACTCAAGTATCACATCAATGGATAGATGATTTAAAACAAATATTAAGGATGACATTAATAAAAGATGCATATTTTTCACTTGAGTTACTTCGTTGAATTTTGGATTAAAAACATTCTTCTGATAATTTTGTCAACTTAATTTTGTAGTGTCTTGTCTAGGTAAAATACTCACTAATGCACAATCAACAATCTAACTTCATTCAAAGGTATACAAACTGCTATCCAGCTTAGGTAAAACCACATTAGTCAAGGCTTGAAATGAGAATGTTTCTAGTAGGCTGAGATCCAATCTTGATGTGAGGAACAGTTATGTAGGCGTTGTCAAACAGAATATGATGTGCCTATGTGTGAGAGTTTGTAGGGCGGTAAGGGTTGATTAGGGTACATCAGATTGTGTTTTTATTAGGAAAAACAATTATATACTACATAATGACAGAAGAGAGAAGAAGCTGGAGTAGAATAAAACAACAGATTTTAATATATTGATAAGTCTCAAAAGATCAGGCTGGCCTAGAATATGGAGAATGATTTGCATAGAGATACAATGGAAATGTTTCCTATAATGCTGTAACATCAGTATAGAGTAAACATAACAAGACTAGAACACAGACAACATGCACCTCTGGTTCTTGAAATAACATATCAATAACATATCTCATTTTTATTTTTTCACTTTCAAAGGTTTATTTCTCTTTTCTTGAAAAATAAGAAAGTAACTTTCTTCCTTGCCATAATAATAGCTGTTCTTTTCCAAACAGCTATAAGGTTGTCACTCTTATAAGCCTTTCTCGTGTTTTTTATTAACTCATGTACCCCAAACTAACCATAGGGAACTAGAACCTTTATTATTCCCCTTTCACTTTATGGTACAGACATAGAAACAATGGCTTAGTATCCTTAATTTTTTTTAGACCACCATTAATACATTTCACACAATGATTTTAGTCTCAGCCAGTTGCTTCTAAAACAGACGTATGAAGTTCCACTCCTCTACCATTCCTTCAGGTACTTTAAGCTAGACCCAAACTGTGATGGTGAAATGTCTTTCCTTTTAACTTGAACTTTGAGTTATCTTGAAAATAAGATCAATATATAACCAATGTATGATTGTATTTCTTTTGAACAAAAAAGGATGATTTTAAGAATTATGAAAATAAATGGTAGCATACTCAACATAATTCTATATTAAGTTGTCCTATAGATTCCTTGATTTACCATAATTATCTTCATAATATTATGGTGAATCAAAATACTTTTCAAGTAAATATTTCAATGTGAATAGTTGCAGACATGAAACACATTTAACTTAAAGTGATTTTAAGGGGACATAATTTGGAAAGTAACCTTAATAGATTAGATTATTGCCAGTGAGCACTAAAATATGTATGTTTATGGACATTCAATGGATATTTATATATTAATAAGAATCTGTGTTTACAAATTTACCTTAATGCAACATGGTGACACCATGTCCTGTCTATTTACTTAATCATTACTTTAAAAGGCTCATCATAAGCAATGACTTTATGGCAGAGAATTATGAACTCACACTTATTTTTATCTTACTAAAAAAA
Source organism: Arvicanthis niloticus (assembly GCF_011762505.2). Taxonomy (NCBI): domain Eukaryota; kingdom Metazoa; phylum Chordata; class Mammalia; order Rodentia; family Muridae; genus Arvicanthis; species Arvicanthis niloticus. The sequence goes on from NC_047671.1 coordinate 46,557,567, forward strand.
CCCAAACATTTTGGTATAGGAATTAAATTTCTCTTTAAATATGTTGTACACATATACAAATGTGTCTGGTTAGGAGTGGGAACTTAACCCAACTGTTATTTAGCTCTCAGCTTAGTTCTCTAATAACTCCCACTGCACAACTGTAGCATTAACTCATATGCTCTGGCTGCTCTTTAGTCCTACAGAATCCATCAGGGCTACTCATTGTACATCAATGGTACTTATGGAAATGTGATATGCAATAGACAATACCTTGTGAATTTCCCATATTTCCACTGTAACTTATCTCATATTGATTCTCTCTTGCCTGCCGTTCTTATAAATATAGTCCTATTAGTTTTCACTAGAACTGTTGGGCATATGTATGTTGAGGTGGAGATGGCTCAATGATTAGGAGTACTGGCTTCTCTTCCAGAGGACCCCAGATTGTTTCTCAGAGCCCCTAGAGCAGATCAAAACTGTCTGTAACACCCATATCAGAGGATCTGATGACATCTATTTTCTGTGGGTACAGCTCACAATTGGTGTATATACCTGAAGGCAACCCTCCCCCTGCACACACTTATAATTAAAAATATATGTGCAAGTGCTAGGTTTGTCATGCCACTCATGCTCAAAGCTCTGGAGTTCATTCCCAGTAACAAAAGAAAATTATACATTTGAGGACTAGTTTCACAAAAATGAAGGGATTCAACATAGGAGAATTTGTAACAGTTGGGTATTTTGATACTCTTCCTGAATAAATTCTTCATTTCTCCTTCTTTAGCTGAAGAATACATAGAAAGGAATAATAGAATATTCTAATAATTAAAACAACAGCAGCAGGCCAGTGTTTACAGACATAGTCCAGCCATGAAAGTCTGAGATTTTGGGGGCTATGAGAAATTGATAGGAAATATAATAAAGATTTGTAAAAGACAAGGCACTAAACAAGTATGAAGGTGAGATGACATAGGATCTGGTGTGTACAGAGGAACATAGTGTCCATGTATCTGTAGTGGGTCTCTGCTGAATGACATGTGCAGAGAGGATACTAGCTCCAGAATGTTCACCTGGCACTGGATAACAGAGCAACAACCTGAGTTTCACATCAGATTTCAGCACTGTTAGCTAGAGAAATGTGTCCTACTTTTCTGGGTCTGGGTGCTCTGTCATTATCACCTGAATGAGTAGAGAATGTCTTCTGACACAGCCCCCTGGCACTGCAACCTTGGTTGGCATGTGGAGATTTGATTTTGTAGAAGCTGAGAATGCTTTGCTGCACTGGAGTCTCAGCAGATTTCCCCTTCTTTATCCAGTGAGCTTACAGCCCATAGATACTTGCTGAAAACTGGGTCAATTTGCCATCAGTGAGATAAAACTACAGAGTGGCCAGTCAACTGTTGTCTAGCAGCAATTCCCAGTCAAGCATATGGAAAGTGAGGCTTACAAATCTGAGTGTCCGTTTGGCTTCAGCCCCAAGGCATGTGAGACTGAATCAGTAGAAATGCTTTCAGTGGCTCATGGACCTGTCAAATGTTGTTTCAGGTACCTCAGTGCTTAGATGCAGGACATACTCCTATGACCTGAACAGAGCAGTCCCTCCTCTGTCAATAGAATCAGGCTGCCACTTCAACATCGACCTCTGTAGTGATATAGTTTTATGAAAATTTATCTTACATCCAAAGAGACTAGAACTTCTGTTGGACCTCACAGGCAAGTTAATAATAAATACACTTTGAGATCACAAAACTTAACCTGCTATCTTACTATGTATGTAGTCTGTTTGTTTTACCTGCCTGTGAGAGAATAATGTAACAACCTACTAATTTGCCTTGGATTTCCCATGTTATTTGTGGGACCATGAAGGATAGCTTGATTCCTGGTCGAGTACAGGTCTAGAACCCCGGATCATAATGGGATGATGGTAGGTGTTTGGCCTCACTCCCAGACCTCAGACTCCTGACACGTGGCCAAAGACCTTCATTGATCAGCACTTTTCATATAGGGCAACACCCCTACCAGCCTCTCCATAGGTAGAGGGCGTGACTACAGGCCTCAGCCTCAAGAGATTTCCATATTAGTAAGATACCTAAAGGCCAGAGTGCATAGCCAATTAAGCATTCCTCCCCAGACCCTCCTCTTCCCAAACACTACTTAACCAAAGGCCCACCCTGGAGGTAGGGGAGTATAACCAGATTCATCTACTTTCCACCATGACAATAAACCTTTGAAAACGATGGACTTCCTTGTGTCTTTGGGGCCCCACCTTAGGGAACTGTGGAGAAGGCCTTTAACTAATGAGCTGCTGCAGCTTACTCTCCCATTGAGGACTTTTCTATGGTTCCTGCCACGGAGGCTGCCAATTCACACAAGCTAGCCAAGCCTGCCAAGTGAGTTCCGGTAACCAAGAGTCTCAATCTTGGTTGAGATTAGTACCACGGGGCACTATTAAGGTTTCCCTCCCCCTTGTTCTTCTCAGCTGTAGGATGGTTTAGCCCATATGCTCTCGTGTCTCTGTTCTTTCATGGTTCCTAGCGGCGTCTGGGAGCCCAACGACATAGACCACTGGCCTCCCAGTCAGCCGTGTCAGCCCGGACATCACCACTCAAAAGCCCTGTCCCCGCGGGACTTCAGACTGAGATCTCCCCGCACCTGGGCAGAGCTCCACAGCAGTGGTCCCGGATCCACAACTCTGCCCAACAGGACCCACGCCCGCCAGTGCTCGAGCTAACAGCCCCACAGTTATTAGCCTTTCCAACCAAAGCTAATACATACCTTTAAACTTAAATTATGTACTCTTTCAGGCCTCTGACTCAGAGTAATGTATGTGTGTTGTAGTGATCACTTTCTGAAAACAGCTATCGGGTTGGCTATAATTTTATATAACACACAGAGCAAAAATCTTTGGAGACAGAAACTGACAGTGACAGAACAGACAGCATCCACATAGATCAGACACAGATTATAGACAGGGGAGCAACCACAAACTACAGACAAAAGGAAGTGCACAAGGAAAGAAGTGAAGAATTCAAACTTGGGCTCATTTTTATGGAGTGAAGACTTCCAATGGGAAGTGCTGAGTTTCTATTGCTTAAGGCAGGATCTGGTGCCTTTATGGTTATCTTTCATGGGATGATGATTTGAACTGAGAAATGCTGACCCTCCAGAGTAACTGGACATATGCATACCTGAGTCTTTTCAGCTAAAAGATTTTGGACAGGTTTTTAAAATAGTCTAACCCTCATATTCATCATCCTAAGAAAAAAATTAAAAAAGAAAAGCAAATGACTCAACCTCCAAACACATGTGAGGTCCTGAAGCGGCTTATCAGCTGTAGGAGTTCCCTGGTAGAATTTTAGGGGTCATTTATGTATATGATGATATAATTGGCAAATCATAATTCTTTGACTTCTTTCTTTCCAATTTGTATAACCTTGATCTCCTGCAGTTGTCATATTGCTCTGGTTAAAACTTCAAGTACTAGATTGAATAGATATGAAGGGCATAGACAGCCTTATCTTACCACTGATTTTAGTGAGACTGTGTTAAGTTTCTTTCCATATAATTTGGTGTTGGCTATTGGTTTGTTGTATAATGTCCTTATTGTGTTTTGGTTTGTACCTTGTATCACTGATATCTACAAGATTTTTTATCATGGAGTGTTAAATTTTGTAAGAGGCTTTTCAGCATCTAAAGAAATAGAGGTGTTTTTACTTTTTCTTCCAGTTTGTCTATAAGGTGGATTACATTGACAGATTTTTATATGGTGAGCCATCCCTGTATTTCTTGGATGAAGCCTACTTGATTATGGTAAATGATGTTTTTGATGTGTTACTGGATTTGGTTTGTGAGTATTTTTTTTTTTGAGTGTTTCTGCATCTTCATAAGGGAGACTGGTCTGAAATTCTCTTTCTTTGTTGAGTCTTTCTCTGGTTCATTTATCAGGGTGATTGTGGCCTTATAAAATGAATTTGACAGTCTCCCCTTTGTTTCTATTTTGTGGAATAATTTGAGAAGTATTGGTATTAATTCATCTTTGAAGATCTGGTATAATTCTGCACTAAAACTGTCTGACCCTAAGCTTTCTTTCTTGAGAGATTTTAATAACTGATTCTATTTCCTCAAGGGTTATAAGCCTATTTAGATTATTTGCCTGATCTTATTTTGGTAAGTGTTGTCCATCAAGAAAATCATCTATTTAATTTAGATTTTCCAACTTTGTGGAGTAAAGGTTTTGAAGTAAGATACAACAATTTTTGCCTTTTCTCAATGTCTGTTGCTGTATCCCACATTTCCTTTCTGGTTTTGTTAATTTAGGTACTGTTTCTTTGCCTTTTAGTTGGCTTGGCTAAAGACTGTTTTATTGGCTTTCTAAAAGAATCAGCTATTGGTTTGGTTGTTGCTATCTTTGTTTCTAAATTATTAGAGTCATCTCTGAGTTTGAGTATTTCTTACCATCTACTCCTCCTGGGTGTGTTTGCTTCTTTTTTCTTCTAGATCTTTCAGGGGTGTAGTTAAATTTCTGGTATGAAATCTCACTAATTTCTTTATGAAGGCACTTAGTGCTATGAACTTTCCTTTTAGCATTTCTTTTATTGTATCTCATAAGTTTGGATATGTTGTACATTCATTTTTATAGAATTATAAAGTGTCTTTATTTTCTTTATTTCTTCTTTGATCCAGTGGTCATTGAGTAGAGAGTTGTTCATTTTCCATGTGTGTAGGCTTTTTGCTGTTTCTGTTGTTGAAGTCCATCTTTAAACAATGGTGATCATATAAGACACAGGGGGTTATTTTTCTTGTATCTGTTGAGGCTTGCTTATATGGTCAGTTTTGGAGATGGTTCCATGAGGTGCTGAAAAGAAGTATATTCTTTTGTTTTTGTATAAAATGTTCTGCAGATATCTGGTACATCCATTTGTGTCATAATGTCTGTTAGTTACATTATTTCTTTGTTTAGTTTCTGTCTCAATGACATGTCCATTGGTGAGAGTGGGGTGTTGAAATTTTCCACCATTAATATGTGAGGTTCAATGTGTAATTTAAGTTTTAGTAATGTATCTTCTATGAATGTGGATGCACTTGTATTTGGGGCGTAGATATTCAGAATTGAGATTTCATCTTGGTGGATTTTTTTTCTTTGATGAGTTGAAGTGTCCTTCCCATATCTTTTAATTAATTTTGAATGAAAGTCTATTTTGTTAGATAGAATGGCTATGTCAGCTTGCTTCTTCGACCTGTTTGGAAAATCTTTTTTCAGCCCTTTATTCTGAAGTAATGTCTATTTTTAATTCTGAGATGTGTTTCTTGTGTGTACCAGAATGTTGGACCCTGTTTTTTTTTTTTCCCATTCTGTTAGCCTGTGTCTTTTTATTAGGTATTTGAGTCCATTGATGTTGAGAGATACCAGTGTACAAAGATTGTTAATTTCTCTTATCTTGATGTTGGTGGTGGTAGTACATGTTTGTTTATGTTTTTATGTGTGTTTATGTGCATGCTTCCCTTCATTTGGTTTTGCTGGTGTGGGGTCACTTATTTCCTGTGATTTCTTGGCTATAGTTAACCTTCTTGTATTGGAATGTTTCTTCTAGTATCTTCTGTAGGAATGGATTTATGGATAGATGCTGTTTAAATTTGATTTTGTCTTAAAATATTTTGCTTTCTCCATCAATGGAAATTGAAATATTGTTGTCTACATTAATCTTGGATGGCATATGTGGTATCTTAGAAACTGCAAGACATCTTCTGTGACCCTTTCAGCTTTTAGAGTCTCTGTTGAAAAGTTGGATGTAATTCTGATAGGTCTGCTTTTATATGTTACTAGACCTTTGTCCCTATAGGTTTTAATATTCTTTTTTTTTGTTTGGGTTTTTTTATGTGATGGGGAGATTTAATTTTCTGGCCAAATCTATGATTTTCTGTGAATTTGTGTTATGCTTATAAATATTTCCTGTTTTTGGTTAGGGATATTTTCTTCTATAGTTTCATTAAAAATATTTTCTGGGTCTTGAAGTTCAAAATCTTCTACATTTATATTCTTAGGTTTGGTCATTCATAGAGTCCCAGTATTCCTGGATAATTTGTGTCAGTAACATTTTAGATATAATATTTTTTGGTTGATATATCAATTTTTTTATTATATCTTCTATGCCTGAGATTCTCTCTTCCATTTCCTGTATTCTGTTGTTGATGCTTGCATCTGCCATTCCTGTTTTTTGCCTAAGTTTTCCATCTCCAGGATTCTCTCCTTTTGTTTTTTATTGCTTCTATTTCTATTTTCAGGTCTTGAACAATTTTCTTCATCTGTTTGATTGTATTTTCTTGCATTTCTTGAATGGATTTATTCATTTTCTATTTAAAGGCCTCTATCAACTTTTTAAGAATTGGATTTAGTGTCATTTTCTTGTGCTTTGGCTCTCTTAGGATATTCAGAGCTGGTTGTAGTCGTATAGCTGAGCTCTCTAGTGATAGCATATTGTCCTGGCTATTGTTGACTGCTTTCTTATGCTGGCCTTTAGCTATCTGATTGTCCTTGATGGAGGTGCAGGCAGGCTTCCAGGAACACTGCCAGAGTTGTGGGCCAGAAAATGAATCCCAGATTAGTGGGTGCAGTTTGTTGTTGTTAGATGTGCTTTAGGGTGACTTAGCATGCAGAGGATTGGGAAGTCATAGTCACACCTGGATGTTCCTGGAACCAGCAGGCATCTGGGAATGCAGACAATGTTGTGGAACAGAAAATGGAGAGTAAGAGACCATATGGATGATTTCTAATTAGGTTTTCTCTGCATCAAAAAGCAACAGTTGAGTGCTCTAGTGCTGTAATTCCACAGAAGATGAGGTAGAGATCTTACAAATCCCATGTCTATCTGGAGTACAGAGTAAGGTGAAAGCTAACTTATGCAGCTTAGTGAGATTCTATCGTAAAACCTAACACACACACACACAGTTTTTCAAGCAATATTTAAGGCCATCATCTCATTATTTGTTGGCCATTGTGTCACTTCACTTGCACTTTACTTACTTGTAGTAACTAACTATCATTATTCCAGCTTATCAGCAAAGAAATCCAGCCCAAGAAAGGCAGGTAAATTTCCCAGGACAATATAACAGTGAGAAGTGATACTATAATGAGATCCAGCTCCTCCAGACTCTAAAACTCATAAGCTTAATCTATTCTCACACACAAACTTCAGACTTCTATCTTTTATCTCTAACATTCTTTTTTTTTAATCAAACCTTAAACTGTCATGTCTTCTTGAGGTATGGAATTCAAAAATGGAATTACTAAACAAAATCAGCATCACATTTAATTCAGCATGTTTTTGAATACCTCCCCCCAACTCTAAAGTTGTATTAACATCATTTTCTTCTAGGGGGTTAATTTATTTGGCTTTATCTACATAAGACCAATATGGGGAGATAGTTGTTCACATAAACCCACAGATCTATCACTTCTTGTGAGTAATTTTATTATATTTTGGTCTACTACTTTTCGTTTTTCAAAGCAGGGATTTGTTCTTAAATGATCAGTATGCTTCAAAAAAGACCATAATTTCCCCTTTGTGCAATCATTTGATACATTTTTCATTGTTTTAGAAGTTGAAGTTATTATATTAGAAAGAAAGACTTTCTTAAATCTCAAGAGGAAGTTAAGGTCAGGCAAAAGTGAAGTTTATTATACATATAGAGATGGAGTCATGAATTCCTGTGCTGGAAATGTTGTCTGTTTTACATACTTTCTCTTACTCAGTCTCTCTCCTATCTTTCCTTTTTATCTCCTCTTTCTCTCCTGGGTTGACATACACTTTTACCATAACCTGTATCTAAAAAAATAAATGACAACTTTAGTTCTTAAGTTAGTCGTCCCCAAACTCAGTAACCATAGTAAAAATGATTTGGTCAAGTATGCCTGTACTGCAGTCACCTGTCACCAAGAAGCCCAGGTTTGCCTACTATGTGGTATATGCATTTTAACAGCAAGTAATGGTTCTATAACAAAGATATGAGATCCTGGAGAAATACTGGCATCTCTGTTATGAAAGCACAGCCTGGTTGAAAATATAAAGAGAATGGAAGATTAGTTAAACACTATGAAAGGAAGGACTGAGAATGTCATAACAATATAAACTTCAAAGAGAAGTTTGAATCTAAATTATCAACTTCAAAACCAAAGGTTACTCCTCTAAAATCTTAAGTTTATTGATAAATGAGGAAAAACTAATACACACTGTCCTTTTAAGGTGTTTTTATAGTATATCTTGAATATGTGTTAACATGAAACAGTTCTTTGGGTATGATGGTGTATATTCTTAATCCTCCTACTTAAAGCCAAGTCAAGAGGATTACAGCTAGGAAGACTAACAAAACAAAAGAAAACAAAACAAAGGAAAACAAGACAAATGAAACAAATATGTAATTCTCTGAGTAATAAAAAATAGTTATTAATTTTATTTGGCTGTTTTGCCAAAATATCTCAGGGGCAATAACACAACCACCATAAATATTTCAAGTTTAAAATCGGCGTGGCCTTTCATCACATACTCTTCCTTAGCAACCATCTGGTCAGTGATTCAATCGAGTCTTTTAGAAATAATAAAAACTTGCTTATCTATTAGTATCTAAGCAAATTGCCAAGAAATAAAATGGCTCATGTGAATTGCTATCATTAAATATTACTGGCTTCCTTCACCCAGAATTCTGCTGCTTCATTTCATTTGCTATTTTGAATACCTGCTAGGTACAAAGTATGCTGCTAATTACTGAGGTGCACACAGGATGGGATATTTCAGAGTTTTCTTGAGGGTCAAAACAGCTGAGCCGTGAAATGACTTTGGAGAGAATAAGGTGCAATGTACATATGAAACATTGTTATTCTTCTAGATCCTGTGGAGTGTCCAAGAAAATATAATGTCATCCAGTCTTCCAGGCAACTGAAAATGGAAAGCTGCCACAGGAAGAATCAACTGCACAAATAGTGATTAATATGAAATAGCTAATTGGACCGAGCCCTTAGAGAAAATACAGAGAGCTGAGAGGTGGAGATGCCCACACCACTCTGTTTGTTCTAGCAAAATGAAAGGCTTCTCCCGTTTGCATTTCTGCTTATTAATATGCTGGGTGGACTATTGTCAAAGACTGTTCTATTCTGTTTGCAGGGCTTTAATAAAGGTGACTTGGGGCACCTGATGAAGAATGACAAGCACCTAATATCAGCCAAAGCGTCATTATTCTTTTTATATTAATCTCCTCTTTTGCAAAGATTAGTCAATGTACTTAACTGGGGAAACTAGAATGCAGGCAATATGAATGGCACGGATAGCAAATTAATCCTGGCCTTTGGAACACAAGTAAAGAATTTGGCTGAGTGCTAGAGAAAGAAGTAAAAACAGATCATACTTGTACAAGAACAATTTAATCTCTAGACAAAGCAGAATCACCTCTGTATTTGGGCATCTGCAGATTTAATTGCTCTCAAGAAGTGAGTGTTTTATAGATAGCTTGATTCTCAGCTTGAGTCTGAGCAGACATAGAAAAAGTTGCACACTTCAGCTCTGCTGTAAGTTCTGCACTCCCCTCCAACTTTTTCTTTCTTATAGAAGATTTGCCTATTTATTCTAGAAAGACCCCTCAAATGCAGCAGGAGGAACCTGCAACAACAATCCATACTCATCATGTCCAGAAGCATTCCAGTCTTCCTCAAGTCCCTGCAGTCAGGAACCATGTTCAACTTTGAACCAGAGAGCAGCTTCTTTGGAGCTGAGACCAGCCTGGGGATGGTGATAGGGTATGGTGACCTTAACTGATCCTTCTGAATCATAGACAAAAACCTGGTTCTCAGACAAGCTTGATCCTGTTTTTTTTTTTTTTTTTTTTTCACACAAACCATTTCATTCAGTCACCTCCAACTTTCTACCTAAGACACCTAAATAGAGGGTTGTTTCCCTAAAGCATTTATTGAACTCTTGCTATATGCTAGGCATTGATATAAATGTCTCATTATTGATTTGATCTAGCCAAATTTATTTTTTAATAAGTATGAAGTCCTCATTCCCTATAAAATCGATCTGGGTTGTCGAGCTATTGAGCTCAGAGAGAAGCATAATCAATGGGAGGAACTGGGTAGTCAACAAATATTCAGCAAATTTTTTTCATTTAAAAATATTATTTTTATGTGCATGTGTGCACATATATAAGTTCATGTGTATCACATGCTCACAGGAGCCCATAGTGGCCAGATTGTGCATCTGATCCCATGGATCTGGAGTTACAGATGGTTGTGATTCACATTGAAGGTGCTGGGAATAGAACACAGGTCCTCTGCAGTAGCAGTAAGCAATTATTATTATTATTATTATTATTATTATTATTATTATTATTATTATTATTATTATTTTGTTTTTTGAGGCAGGGTTTCTCTGTGTAGCTCTGGCTGTCCTGGAACTCACACTGTAAACCAGGCTAGCCTCGAACTCAGAAATCTGCCTGCCTTTGCCTCCCAAGTGCTGGGATTAAAGGCGTGCGCCACCACTTCCAGGCCAGTAAGCACTTTTAATCGTCAAGTCTTCTCTCCACCTCCTGCAACAAGCAATCTCCATGTTATTTTAAAACATTTAAACAGTTAGTCATCTTTTCCCTAATAACATAGTGTTCAAAACACAGGCAATACTATATAATCAGGATACAATCTTTCCCCTGAAAAACTGTGGTGTTTTGTATTAAAATAGCCCCACAGGCTCATATGTTTGAATGCGCTGTCAGCAATGAGCGGAAGTGCTTGAGAAGGATCAGCACAAGAAGGACATAGCCTTGTTGGAGGAGGAGTGTGAGAGGACGTCACAGGGAATAGGCTTCAAAAGCACAAGCCCAGGCCCAGTAACTTTCTCAAATTCTGTTACCTGAAGATGCAGTGTAAAACTCTGCTTCAGCACCACAGTTGCCTTTACAGTGCCCCTTTCCCACCACACACTAAACCTAGGTATACACTAAGCATATGTAATACACTAAAGCTCTAAAACTGTAAGCAAGCCCTAATTAAATGTTTTCTTTTATGAGACCTTTTGTAGTCATGGTATCTCTTCATAACAACAGAAAAGTGATCAGGATACTAACGAACCCCTTTTCATCTTGAGTGGCCAGGGCTAAAAGAACAGCATTGCAAGGGTGGAGGGCGTACTGAATTATACACTTCATTTTACCATGATCTTCACAGCAGCGGCTTGTGCAAGTAGGCTTGGCACACTCGCCACACTCGTCGCAAACCTGGGATGATTCAGGGACACCCACAAGACTGCTAAAATCCAGAAGCTTTTAACATTTATCAACAGTTTTTTCTTTAGCCCTAAGATGTAAAAGGAGGCAGATCAAGAATAAAGAAATATGTCTCAAAGGTTTGTTATACACACTGGATTGGGCATAAGACTGCCAAGATGATAGCGTATTTTGTGTCCTTCCTGTGCCTCTTATTTCTGCTTGAAATTTAAGAATGTTGGAACTTTTTCAAAATTATTCTGTCACCTTTTTCTTATATTCAGTATTAAAACTTTCTCTCTATACCATTAAGTCATAATAAAAAAGAGAGAGAAACATCACAGAGTATTGATACAAAAAGAGATTTCTTCCTGTCCCTTCTAAAGTTGTATTTCTGGGAAGGAAGAGAACCATCAAAGACCCTTGAAGTCTTCTCCATGCTTCTTTGAGGATGCTTCATGGTTTTTTTTTTTTTTTTTGTAAATTTGGTAACTACAAACGATCACAACTTTTGAAATTATATATATACATATACATATATATACATATATATAGCAATTGAGCTATTAAAGACATGTATTTTAGAAGAAATATTTTGTTTAGCTATGAAGACATAATTAATAAGAATGTCTTTGAAGATAGCAGTGGAACACAATAACTTATCAGTTTGTCTTTGGTATTCTAACTAGGCTCTAACATTCACAGTTAATCATGTATCTATGTATCTCACTCTTTGTAAGCTCTTGAAATGGAATCTTAATTTTAATGTTCTCCTGTGTGTATCTCTGAGGGACAGGAAAGAGGAAATTAAGAGAAAGGAATAAAGAATGATATGTATTTGGCAGAGACGATATCAATACTCCACATTTCTTCCATCCTTTCAAATTGTCTGTTGGCAATGTTTATATTAATAACTATGATTTTAATAATGTTTAATTTTTTGGCACCTTGTGTTTTAAGGCCTTGGGACACTTGAACAAAATTTACTAAACAAAATTAAAATATTAACCAAATATGACAATAAAGATAGATAAAGAGTATATAAGCCTAAAGCAGAGGATAAAGTTATACAGGTAGCATGTGTCAGGCCTACCTCTATGACGCAGAACTGGAGTAGTCGTATTTTGAGGATGTGGTTATGTGTTTGCACATGGCCTCTGCAACCTGCTGTCAGCCATATTCACGTCCTCTCCATGAGGATTGTTTTCTTCTCTATTCAGGGTAATTTGTTTGTTAATGGACAGACTTTCTGGTATGTACAGGCTGCCAGGCTAGATACAGTTAAGCTTAAGATGGGCTGTGGGGCATGCTAAGGTATCCTTTGGGTCAAACTGCAGCTCACTACCTAGTTTTATCTTCTAGGCTCAGTCTTCTAAGATGAGCTTTTTGCTAGAAAATAGTGTTGTTCTGAGAAATAGGTGTTACTAATTATGAAATGTACTTATTATTAAACTGTATGCCAAAATTTCAGGGCCTGCCTGATATCCTGGGTCTATTTGGGGTCCAGAGGCAAGCTGATAGGTGGGAAAAGGACTTTGTGGTTCAGAGACTGAGATTCTGTGTCAGGGCACTAGGTATAGCCTAGGTGGGGTTTTGGGAGATATTGATGGAAAGAGGAGACTGTGGGGAAAAACAGGAAAACTCATTAACCTTGTGAAGAGTTTTATTATTTGAAAGACTTGGTATGGGATGTGCAATATTCTGTTTATTTTGCTTTACTGCACAGGTTTTTTTTTTTTTTTTTTTTTTTTTTTTTTTTTTTTTTTTTTGCTTCAAATGCCACAAAATTCTTGTATTCAATCAGTGATATTTTGGGCTATGATGGATTTATAGATATAAGAATCCTAGCCAAGTCAAGGATAATTCATAGAGACATAAGCATTAGATGAGCAAAGAAAACTTCAACAAATGTTGCAAAAGTTGAAATATTTCAAGCACCTCTCTGGGATCTTGTCCCATGTTCAACCGCCAGCCCAGTTGTGTCCACCCCATCTGCCCTGATTACAACTTCACAATGTTTATTTACCTGGATAAAAGCTACCCTCAATTCATTCAGTGATATGAACAATGTTCTTGAAACAGATAACTAGTTATAGTCAAGGAACTCTCCTTGAATGTAATCAAGTTGCTATTGCACATATTACTAGGAGTGTCTGTAGCCTCACTCCACATTTTAGGTCTGTCTCTTCCATTGTTGGAATTATTTTCCTGTCTTCTCTTTTTTATCCACAGTAAATATTTAGTAAGCCCTTTAACAGACCTAATTGTAGGCTAGATCCTGGGCATGCAGAGATGAGCCTGGCAGACATGGTACTTGTTCTGGATGTGAGCTCCACATATGGGATGATAATTGCAGCAATGGTAGCAATTAGTCCTTACTCACCTCCACTGTCTAACACAAATCATCAAAGGTTAACCACAACAGAGTATCCCAGCAATTTGCTAAGAGGAATAGGTATTTGAAATTGCCTAATATATCTCCCAAAATGCAGCATATGGAACAATAGTCACCACAAAGGCAATAGTAACACAGTGTTGACACACCTGTTTTCTCTTCTACGCTGAGCATTATATTTGGATGTGGTGGAAGGAACACTGAACTAGGAGTTAAGTTTTCTGGGCTTTGTTTCACTGCACATTGGTCTCTATGGGCTTAGTTTAATCACCTCGCATCTTCAGTTACTACATTGGCTGAAGGTGATAAAACAATGCCCTGTAGTATGTGTCCTAAGGGTAATAGAAAAACAGGTACACATGTATATTAGAAGATTCCTTGCACATCAATTAAGGTGTGAAGAAATCAAGTACCACTGTTTAATTAAACTCAGGAAAATTTTGCTCCTTACTCTCATCCCACTGGACTGAGAGAAAAGACATTCTCAGTTATTTGGGTGATCTCCCAACTGAAGCAGTTCTAAGGTGTACTATTCACAGTATTACTTTGGGAATGCCTCACTAGGAACATTGGAACACTTGCCAAGGTCCAGGTCCACATGCTAATGGCCCAGATTCTCTTGTGCATCTATTGGTAATGTTGTTTGCACATATCTGCCACTTCTCAGTGAGAGTGTTACTCTCCTTCCTTCCTTTTCTAGAATAGCAAACATAATAACATTATTTTAATATTTTGAGGCTCTTGACAAAACCAAGATCTATTAATATCAAGCAGCTTTTTCTTTGCTTTCCACCCTGCAAAACTGGCCCGAGGCAAGAAGCCAAAAAAATACAAAGCATGAGGCATCTTGCTTAGAAGATGTAGAAGATAAAATATGAATTATTCATATCCTTGAGACAAACAATACAAATCCATATATTAATAAATTACCAGTCAAAGGGCATTTAAGACTCAAGATTTCTGACACACATAGTGGGGTGTATCGTTATAGTTTGTTCCTGATTCACAGACAGGCATCTATGTAGAGAAGTGAGTAATTAACTAGAAAAGGGACATGTCTCCCCTTCACAGATGCTGCTCTGTTCCAGTTGTGGTTCATGGCTTGGTCATTTTGAGGTATTTCATATTGAAAAAAAGCCTCCAGAGCCATCCCAGACCACTTAGTCTTTGACTAAACTCACCTAAGAATAAATAGTTTGGGATATTTTGCTATTTCCTCGGGACAGCATGTGGATTATGTTGTAACAAGTTGCAGAAAACAGACATTGGGAAAAGATGTATAGCTCTTTGAGAACAGAAAAATGAGAGGCTCATAGTGCATTGAATTTCCTCTTTAGTAGGGTAGTTAAATTCTGAGTTTGAGTCTGGACCCCATTACATTCTCTCCCTTAGTATGCATCACTGCACACTCATTATAGCATGTAGTTAAAGAATACCTACCACCAATATCATGCTACCACTAATACAGTACTGTACTAACATGTTTGTCTTGTGCCTATGGCTTAACTTTTATTTAGGTACAGTATTGAACTGTGCTTGCCTTTGAAAATGATGTCTTCCAAAAGTAATATGACCAAGTTATAATTCCTGGTGTCTATGAGCATATATCTATCTTGAGATAGACTTTCACAGATGCATAGTATATAGAAAAGTGTTCTTCACAATTCATGTCTACCTGGGAGTTCAGAATTTAACTAATTTCAAAAATAAATATATGAAAATGCAATTAGTGAATTTTACAAATATAATACGAATGATAACAAATTAAAGAGAACAGTAGCACCTTCTGGGTCAGGATAGATCTAAGTCAAAAGACCTATGTCCTTGTAAAAAGAGAGATACAGAGACATAAATAAACAGAATAAAGAGGACATATGAAGACAAATGCCCTGCCACAAGCAGGCATTTTCTGGCAACTGAACAGTTAAGGAAGGATTCTTTCCCAGGAGCTTTGGAGGGATATCTGTGAAAAGAGCTCTGTTTCAGGTCTGTGGCGTCTGTCCTAGTTTGCTTACTGTAAAACTGTAAGCAAACACTGACCAAGAGTGGCTGAGGGGAAGAAAGGGTTTATTTCACTATATGGTTCATTATTAAGGAAATTCAAGGTACCCAGAGTCAAGAATTAAAGAAGAGACCTGAGAGGAGTTCTTCTTTCTGGCTTACTATCCTTGGCTTG
This sequence comes from Arvicanthis niloticus, assembly GCF_011762505.2. NCBI lineage: Eukaryota > Metazoa > Chordata > Mammalia > Rodentia > Muridae > Arvicanthis > Arvicanthis niloticus. The sequence continues at coordinate 46,573,367 of NC_047671.1, forward strand.
CTCAACCTCCTGCCACATAGAATCCAGGACCACCCACAGTAAGCTGGATTCTTCAATACCTCTCAAGGAAATGTGTCAGATTTATTTTCTTATTGGCCAATCTGATGAAGGCAATTCTTCAATTAAGGCTTCTTCTGCCCAGATGACTGTCAAGTTTATAAAAAGAAAACCTAAGTCTGCAGTCTTCAAAATTTTTAGAAAGCAAATTTATATTGTCTAAGGCCCTACTTAGTTGTACACCATTACTGTCACTTTCAAAGCTAATGAAAACTACAATTTAAGATATTTAGATGTGGCAATAGGAAAAAAACTGCAAACAACAGATTGGAAAAAGATCCTTACCCATCCTATATCTGACAGAGGGCTAATATATATACAACATATACAAATAATTAAAAAAGTTAGACTCTAGAGAACCAAATAACCCTTCTAAAAAGGGGGTACAGAGCTAAGCAAAGAATTCTCAACTGAAGAAACTTGAATGGCTGAGAATCACCTAAAGAAATGTTCAACATCCTTAGTCATTAGGGAAATGCAAATCGAAACTGAGATTCCACCTCATACCTGTCAGAATGGCTAAGATCAAAAACTCAGGTGACAGCAAATGCTGGCGAGAATGTGGAAAAAGAGAAACACTCCTTCATTGCTGGTGGGATTACATGCTGGTGCAACCACTCTGAATATCAGTCTTGTAGTTCCTCAGAAAATTGGACATAGTATTACCTGGGGACCCAGCTATACCACTCCTGGGCATATACCTAAAAGATGCTCTAACATATAACAAAGACACATGCTCCACTATATTCATACCAGTCTTATATAAAATAGACAGAAGCTGGAAAGAACCCAGATGTCCTTCAACTGTGGAATGGATACAGAAAATGTGGTACATTTACACAATGGAGTACTACTCAGCTATTAAAAACAATAACTTCATGAAATTCTTAGTCAAATGAGTGGAACTAGAAAATATCATCCTGAGTGAGGTAACCTAGTCACAGAAGAATACACATGATATGCGCTTACTGATAAGTGGATATTAGCCCAAAAGCTTGGAATACCCAAGATACAATTCACAGACCACATGAAACTCAAGAAGAAGGGAAAAAAGTGTGGATTCTTCAGTGCTTTGTAGATGGGGAAACAAAATACTCATGGGAGAAAAATATAGAAACAAAATGTGGAGCAGAGACTGAAGGAAAGGCCATCCAGAGGCTGCCCTGCCTGGGGACCCATCCCAGACACTATTGTGGATGCCAAGAAGTACATACTGACAGGAGCCTGATACAGCTGACTCTTGAGAGGTTCTACCAGAGCCTGACAAATACAGAGGCAGATGCTTGCAGACAATCCTTGGACTGAGCATGGTGTCCCCAGTGGGGGAGTTAAAGAAAGGACTGAAGAAGCTGAAGGGGTTTGCAACCCCATAGGAAGAACAACAATATCAACCAACCAGACTCCCCAGAGCTCCTAGAGACTAAACCACCAACCAAAGAGTGCACATGGAGTGACCCATGGCTCCAGCTACATATGTCACAGAGGGTGGCCTTGTCAGGCATCAGTGGGAGGAAAATCTCTTGATCCTGTGAAGGCTCCATGTCCTAGTGTATGGAGATGCCAGGGCAGGGAGGTGTGAGTAGGTGGGTAAGTGGGAAAGCACCCTCATAAAGCAGTGGTGGAAGGGTATGGGATAAGGGGTTTTTGGGAAGAAATGGGGAAAGGGGATAGCATTTGAAATGTAAATAAATAAAATATCCAATAAAATAAGAAAAAATATATTTAGATGCATTTACCGGCTTTAGATTAGACCCCAAATCTACTAATTGGTGTTCTTTCAAGAGAAAAAAGATCAAGACTGGAGACACAAACTCAGAGCTCAAGACTACACGGAGGCATAGATGTACATGTCATTAGTCTCAATGGTTTATGATTTATGGAGAATCAACCAAAGTTGAGGAAGAAGCAGGGTGGGTCTCCCACAAAGCCTCCAGAAGGAACCAGTTTTGCCAATGCTTTCAGACTTAGAGTCTACATTACTGAGAGAGAACACATTTCTGCTGTTTGGAATTACCACATTTATGGTAAATTTTTAGATTAGCAAGAGGAATGGAATACAATCATTTAAACTTGACAATAAAGCCATGAAAAGTAATTTCACCCCCATTCTAGCAAGAAGGAAACCAAGCAGAAAATGCTAGTATACTTTATGAGAGTTGCCTTCATCTCAAGTACAGAACTGAGATTCAGAGTCGAGCCTAGTGCTTGTATACTATGAAGGCCACATACTTAACATCAAATAACTTCCTATTATTTTTTTCTACTGAGAGATCTTGTTGTTATTGTCCAGTAGAGCCACCAAAAATAAGTAAAACACTTTGTTAAGAAATGTGTGTGTGTATATATATATATATATATTATATATATAACGTATACACACATTATATATATAATGTGTAATATATATATATATATATATATATATATATATATATATATGGAAAAGCAAGTATAATGACTTCCCAATTTATTGTTTATTCAGCTAAGATTGGTTTAATGTCTATTTTTAGTGTCTAGATATGGGTGATGCAAAGGGGTTGTTTCTAGGGTATGCATTACTGGTAGGTGAGGAAAAACCAAGAAACCAGTATTCTCAGCAGGCTCTCAGAGCCATATGTATTAGCATTTTGGACAGGAGTAGACAAAAGTTACTTTCCAAGCACAGTTGTCTTGAAGGAGACAGTTGCTCAAAATGGGAAATCAGTTTTCTCGAGTGGAGTGACACATAATCAACTACACTCCAGGGAAGGCCCTGTATGCAGGGGTACTTGACAAAACAGATTTTATGATTTTATGTTTTTGTGCTATATGTTTTTTTTTCTTGGTATGTTTCTCTTATTGGTTCCTTGTTTTTAATCACTTTGTTTTGATTCTCTCTCTCTTTCTTTCTGTTTCCTTCTATCTATCTGTCTGTCCCTGTGTGTGTGAGAGAGAGGAAGAGAGAGATACAGAGACAGAGAGAGACAGAGAGGCAGAGACAAAAAGAGATAGAGATAGACAGACACACATGCACAATGGGGAGCAGGGGAGTTGTGGGTATTGATGTATGGAGAATCTGGGAGGAGTTTGGGGAGAGGTATGAAAAATAGTCAAAGAACATGAAAAATAACCGGCCTAGAAGAGGAGAGTGGAAATGCAGCAGAGCTTGCAGGACAGAGAGCATTCCAACAGCAAGAGTGGTGTTTATAAGGCTCAATGGTGACATGCACTGTGACCTGCTTCTACTGCTCATTTCCTGTTAGGCAGACAAGAAGCTAAGAACAGTTATACAGAACAGATTTATGAAGAATCATGGATGCAAAGCTGAAACTTATTCTCCTGAAGAAAAAACACTGATGGGAGGAAAAAAGGATATGCAATATTTTGTGAAAAATCTCTGCACAAATACTATCTGTCGTTCATATGCATTTAGCTAAGTGAGCAAGATTTTGAGACAGCATGAAGCTATCCCCCCTTTCAAAACCAATGAATCATTAGCATTTGTCAAAAATTGTACTAGATGATTAAAGAAAGCACAAGATCCCACTTGGCCTTAAATACAGAGGAGAGCTTTAGTTCACGTACACTGGTAGAAAACAGAGGGTTGAGGCACTGAGATTAAAGAAAACATTTAGGAATGATAGATAGTAAATAGGATGGTTGGTATGGTGGCATCTGAGCTTGTTGGTTGTCACTTAGGATGTTAGGCTCTTGTAAACTGTGTTTGTGCCCTCAAAATTCATATATTAAAGCCTTCTCCAACTCCCAGGGTGATGAATTGGGAGGATAAGTCTTTAGCAATAATCAGTACTAGATACGGTAATGAGAGTAGGGCTCTGGTAACTGAAATTAGTGCCCTCATCAGTCTCTAGAAAGCTAGTATTTGTCTGCTTTCTGTCATATAAGGATATAACCAGAAGGAAAGCTTACTAGCAGTAGGCAACCCAGAAGAGAACCCTCACTAGAATCCCATTGTCTGGCACTCTGATCTCAGAATCAGAGCTTCATATAATAAATTTCTCCCATTTTAAGCCACTTCATTTACAGAATTATGTTTAGAAGTCCAAGCTGACTAAGAGAGGCTTATGGGGCCATACAGATCCTGAACTTGGTAATTGTATTTCAGAGGAGTAGGTGTCAGTTGCTTGAAAAAGCCAAACCCAACGAAGTTCTGTAAGAAGTTTCTATCTCAATAAGTAAGAAAAACATAATCTGTTATAGTTTACTGAAGTAAGATGCCCAAGAAAACAGGTCAAAATTTCAGGAGTCAGGTAGCAAATTATGTAAAGTTTACTAAAACTCTGTGAAACTTCAAGATATCGTCTCTATAAAGAACTAATTTGATACTTTCTTATTTGTTCTTTTATTTGTTTGGTTTTGAGTCTTAGTAGGCAGCACAGGCTGATTTGAGCTCAATGATATTCCTGGTTCTGCTTTCTGAGTGAGGGCTAAGACTGCAGGTACATGCCACCACACACAGATGAGGTTTTTATTTTTTTTAATAAGGAAAAAAAAGAAACTTTAAACTAAATTAGAACACTTCAGTGAACTTGAACCATACAAGTCAATCGCAGTACCAGAAAGCAAGCTAGGATTTCAAGTTATGATTTGTGTATGTCCCAGTGCCAAAAGTTGACCATGGGCAGATTATTGAATCTCATGGTTGGCAATTTAACAGCTACATACAGTGACATACAATGTTAATATTTGAGCATTTAGAAATCATAAAGAGGTGCTTAAGAAGTGATGGTAGCTTTTGTATTTTTTATCATATTGATATTTGACCACCTTAGGTAGTTAACTGGTTGAGTGGGATTTTTAGTCTGCAATCAGTCATAAAGACTATGGATATCTCACTTGTTAAAGGAGAGTACTGCTTATATTCCTGTCCTGTGATATGTTCTATCCCGAGGCATCTGAAAGCACAATGCAAAATAAGGCATTGTACCCAGACAGTGTGTCTTTGGTGTAATGATTTCTATCCATCAGTTCATAATACTTAGATCAGCTGTGCCATAGGCAGAAAAATGTCTGCAGGTATGATGAAAGTCAGTGGGTACAGATAGTTATTCACACACCCCTTTATCAAACCTAAAGATGACAAGAGCACAGAGATGTAAGACCAACCGGAAGGCACACTGAATCCCAGCTCCCCTTCCTACTTTTATGTTTATTGTTTTGATATCCAAAGCAGAGCCATTGAACTCCAAGGCCCATAGAATCTCCATTTGTAGTAATGTATTCAGATTGTATCACAATGAGCTGCAATGAAGTTTGTTTTTCCCAGAGGAGAGCTTGTGAGGCATAAGTAAGAACAGAACAATCAACTTGCTGACCTCAGGGTCATGTATGTCCCTGCAGGCCACACTTTCCTTTACAGTCTTTCAACTTACATCCCTTTCCCCGGTGCCTTCAGCACTTCTCATCCTAAGGGACAGATCATGTATTTCACTGTGTCTTAGAATACACGTTTCTTGAAGATACAGCTGTCTTTCCTGTCCCAAATATTTTTATTACATTTTAGTACAAACTTGGTTCAAGAAGTGTTAGAGCTAATTTGGAAGACCTGCCCTGTCAGTTTCATTTTTGTATAGAACTTTTACTAGGTTAATTTGATTCAACTATGAATTCTTTATAGGATGAGAGTTCTCTGTTATTCCTCTAACTCTAGAAAAATAAAACTTAATTTTTTTCCCCAAAGCACACTGGCTATGCTCCAGTGTTTTGTTTCTTGCTCCTAGAGTCTGATTCACCTTAAATTACATAATTTCCTGTTTATGTATTCTATACATGTTTCTTGAGTACCTCTAAAGTGCCAGCAATATGAACATGCCTAATAAAGCATTTCTGGCCTCAAGAAGATTTTAGATTAATGGTGGTGGCTGTTGTACAAACATTTCAGCATAGTACACACGTCCAAATGCATTAGCAGGGTTGTTCACAGAACTTAAGATTATTGCAAGCAGTGAAGAAATTTGCACTTCATAAATTAGATGCTACTAAACATAAAGAAAGGAGAACTTTAACTATCTACTAGAAATTATCAATAAGAATTTAGTCCATTAACTTTAATTGACAAATAATAACTGTACATATTTAGCCTATATAATATGATGCTTTCAAATATGCATATATCATAGAATGGCTCAATTGAGTAACATGTGTGCTTCACATATGAATACTATTTTTGTGATGATATTTAAAATTTATGCTCATACTTTTCAAGAATCTAATATATTTTTATTACCTGTGATTAGCTTGTGCAATAGCTCTTATAAACCCACTGTTTTTATCTCATGGGAGTGTTTTTAACAAATAAGGTTATCTGTGCTTTGTGCTAAAGGTTTCACGGAACTGAACCATATCCTATATATCTAAATTTATGTATGCATGTGTTTGGATTTTGATACCTTAGATAAGCTTGTATAAATTCTATTCTTTCTAAAGTATTCCTTAAATGCAGTGGTTCTCAACAGGTGTGTCATAACCCCTTTGAGAGTTGAATGACCATTTCACAGGGGTTGCATAACAGATACCCTGCATATCAGATACATTACAATTCATAACAGTAGGGAAATTATGAAGTAGCAGTGAGATAATTTTATAGTTGGGTTTACTCCAATATGAGGAACTGAATTAAAGAGTTGCAACATTAGGAAAGTTGAGAATCACTGCTTCAAAGAATTAAGAGAAACATGAGTACTAAGCCAGGAAGATTTCTGTGATAGAATGCTCACACCAGCATGTGAGTGTGTGCTGTGTGTCAGTGGATGCCAGGTTGCTATAAAAAGACAGTAATTGGTAATGGTTTTGTAATTTGAGCACTGAAACTCCCTTTTCTAGTAGTATCCAAAGAACAAGTGTTCCGAGGAACAAGGTTGGGAGATGGTCTTTTATAATATGAAGTATAGTGGAAAACATCAGACTAGAACGGACTGTGAATCAGAGTGAACTGCAGCTGCCTAGTGTGATCTCCTCCAGATCAGCAGACAGCTCATGTCTACCATTACAAAGGGACATTTGAGGAAAGTACTGGAGTGTAGAAGGAACCGTTAGTTGCCTCATCACCCAGAAACAAGTGCTGTGCATTTGGTTATTACCACTTTGAGACCTGATATAATAAAACTTATACCAATTTTCACATTTATTTTACTAATCATTATGGACATATAGAGTAACTTAGAAAACAGTAGAGTCTCCTGTGAAAGGAATCTTCTCAACTTTATTTATGTAATTGCTTACTTGTTTATTTGACACAAAATCATGCAAATTGGGACAAAGTGTAACATATGGACATGTGTACACATTGTCTAATGTTTAAATCAGATTAAGTAGTCTATATTCTCATTTATGCTTCAGTCATCATACTGTTCTTGCAGCTTTTATTGAGATACAATTCAGTAACAAGGATTTAAAGTTTTGATAGTAAATACAGTTTGGGAAGAGACGATGGTGTAAATGTCATTAGGGAATGCTTTATTTTATACTAATGAGCACTGAGCAATGGCACAGTGGAATGACATCATGACACTCTAAGTGTTTTCATTTCTCTATGTTGGGTAGTTCCTGAGTTAAAATAAGCTAACAGGAAATATATTTCTTTTTAAAAAAAAATTTATTTCATCTTTTTTTCCTGCACTCCAGATTTTATCCCTCTCCCTATCCACTTTTTGAGTGTTGCACATCCCATACCTCCTCTCACCAACCCCATCTTCACAAGGTTGTCTCTACTCCCTCATGCCCCAACTCACCAGGCCTACCCATACTGTTCTAAGCTAAAGAATGGCCTACAGTCTACAGCTGACCATTTGCATATAAAATCTTGTGTCCTCCCCCATGTTTACCCAGTCTCCAGCATATTTCTCTCTGCAGCTGTTCCCAGCTTGGATTTTGTTCTTCTCTTTGAGGCTAGTAATCTGCCTGCATCTGCATGCTGCTATCAGTCTGTCTGCCACCTTACTTGTATTGCTCCTCAGAAATTAGTGTCACTGTACCATAAAAGATTCCTGGGCAGTGCTTCCATTTGATACATAGCTAGAATGTTCTCCCTGGCCACATTCTGCTTTCCTGGCTGCTCTGTTTTCTCTCTTTGATTTGCTCAGTGGGTTGTTGGGAGTCATTTACAGGGCACTGCTAACTGTGGGTTAAGGCTTCTTCAACCCTCAGCTTGCTGGCTTGGTGCTCCCCAGTGTCTTCCTTCGCTTCCAAATTTCCCTATGTGCTTAAACAAAGCCAAAGTTAACTGAGTTCAACAGTAATCTCTTGCTGTTCTGCAGGGAGTAAAATGAAGCATGTAACAGTTTGGGGATCAAACAAAACAAACAAAAAATCCTCTGCTTTGAAAGAAATGAAGCCAGAGGGACTTCAGTTCAGCCAAGTGATTCTAACAACCAAGTGCTTGGGCCACTTTCACTCCGATGTTTAACTTTTGTGGAAGCAAAAGAGCCTTGAAGAGAAACGTGTCAAGTGAGAGGGCAGCTAGAAAATGCCACAGCTACTGGGACAGTTCTGAGAGAGACAGAGCTGAGTCTGCAGGACCCATACAGCCCAGCAGAAGGCAAATGATTTCAAAATGTAACCCATTCTATCGTCCTAAAGAGAGGGAAGTGGTGTATCTCCCTTCTCCCTCCGTTACACTATTTTTTTTTTTTTCATTTTCTTCTTAGTATTGTTAGTACTGCACATGTGATCAGACCCAGGCTTCAATACATGTGAGGAGAGCTCTCTACCACTCTGCTATGAGCCTAGGTCTGGTTTCCTTTCTTAAGAGGAATATCTGAGTCTCATCTGTCAGGGACCTGGCAGGTACTGAGCCTCTTGTGGATCCAACAACTCTGTTGTATGTTTTCTTACAGGTTGCTTCAGTTTTACAGGAACTCTGTGAGGTTAGAGCTATCTCAGTCTTACCCATGAGGGAGAAAGAGAATTGAAAATGTAGTAAAGGAATCTTTGCAGCTCTGGTATCTGACAGACACAAACTGAAATGGAAACTTCATGATTGAGAATTGTAGATTCTTTTCAATAGAGTGATATAATTAAGAGATTAAGGGACAAAGATTTCTGGGGGTATACATAAAATAATTTTAAGTCTTAAAGTAGACTACAGAAATATTTTGACGATATTTTTTGAGCTCTGTTTAATAATTCTTTCAGTTAAGGGCTTGAAGAGGTATCTCAAAATTTAAAAGGCATGCTGTTCTTACAGAGAACCCATTTTGGTTCCCAACATGCAGATGTCAGTTCACAACCATCTGTAAATCTAGTTCCAAAGGATCTGATGCCCTCTCCTGGCTCTTACAGACACCAGGCATGCACATGGCACACACACACACACACACACACACACACACACACACACACACACACACAATATATATATGAAAAATCACCCAGGTAACACACACACACACACACACACACACACACACACACACACACACACACACACATATATATACCCAGGTACCAAAAAAGAGTAAATCTTAGAAGAAAAAGAAAAAGAACCCCTTCATTCATACAAAGAAAGTAGTATGCAGAACAGGTAGATGACAGAGATAGACATAGCATAGATCAGTGATAGATATTGGATGTGTGTTCATTTCATTGCCAACAGAAATGTAATGACAGGAGGGATAATTAGATCAATATCCTGCTGGCTTGCACCACCCCTGAAAGACACATTCTAACCTCCCTAGGAACTGGCATTGCCAAGGCCTTTGTCACTAACCACAGTACTTCTCTTTCTTCCAGTGTGCTGATGCTAAAAATAAAACCCCAAACCATTGACAGTTATTGTTGTGGCTAACAAATAACTCTGTAAACACTCATTGCCTGCTAGTATTATTTGCCTTAACGAGCATGCCATGCATGGACTTTTCTTGGTTATTATCTATTCAGGCGAGTTAGGAAAAAATGGTGTCTATGTGGATTTCTTTCTTTAAAATGTGTACCATTCTGTCTGTTTTTCTTTTCTCCTTTAAAGAACATGGGCTATATTTGTTGCTAATTTTATCACATCCTGAATGAAAACCATGCTTTCCTGTATGTTATGATTCATGCTCTATCTAGCTTTGTCCTGGGAGAACTTGCTACCAGAGCTGAAAAACAGCAGGAAACTCAAACACTTCCTTATCCTCTCAGGTGACTGTCACCCAGGTGTCCTGGAGGCATGCAGGAGATTGGAGGAAAAGTTGCTTCTGCAACTGCAAACTTTGCATCATAGGAAGTCAAGTCAAGAGAACCCCCTCCCTCCAGAATGTAAGTTATTCATGAGCTTAGGGATGAAAGGCATATGATGGGCTTCAGAAATATAAAATGCCTGATGTTGTCTCCGTGTCAAGGGGGAAACACTTTTATCTTCATGAAAGAGAGAACAGAAAGAATGTTTTTTTTTTTAAAAAAATATAATAAAACTTTCGTATTTTCCATGACACACATAGTACAAAATTAGATTTTTTTCTTCCTCCACCCCCTAACTTTCACCTTCATCTGCAAATATCTGCAGATCCTGCTATTTTGAAGTTAGACTTTTAAAAGAAAGAATTAAATGAGAGATAGAGATGTTGAAGATGTATATCCATTTTAGTCAGGTTTGGTGGTATATACTTTCAAGTTCAGCACTCAGAAGCTTGAGGTGGGGGATCAGGACCCTGAGGTGGGGGGTCAGGGACCTGAGGTGGGGGGTCAGGGGCCTGAGGTGGGGGATCAGGGGTTTAACACAAGCCTGAACTACATAGTAAGTTTCAGGACAGTCCTGGGTGACAATAGGAAAATCCTGTCTAAATATTCAATGTAGACCAATAAGCTCCATATTCATGCACACACACAAGTGCATGTACTTACACACACACACACACACACACACACACACACACATACACACACACCACAGTATACACACACATACACATATACACATAAAAGCACACACAAAGACACAAACACACACATAGACTCACATGCACACACCACACACACAGTTTACATACACACATACATAAGCACACATAGACATACATACAAGCATGCACACAAATTACACATATACACACAGGCACAGATGTAGAGCTTGTTTAAAAAGCTGAAATGAAATGAATAAAACACACAGTGAAAATACACACAATATTTATTTATTCACGCTAACAAACTATTTGTCTTTCATTTCCTTGAGTTGAATTTTATAGGATTATGTTTGGGAAGTGAACTTTTCAATTTGGGGTTTTTTTTTTTTTTTTTGTTTGTTTTTTTTCTTTTATTTTCTTTTTTTTTTTTTTTTTTTTGAGACAAGGTTTCTCTGTGTAGCCTGGGCTGCCTGGAATTCACTCTGTAGACCAGGCTGGCCTCAAACTCAGAAATCCACCTGCCTCTGTCTCCCAAGTGCTGGGATTAAAGGCATGCGCCACCACTGCCCGGCAAGGTAATGTTTTTAAAACATAGTGTTTGTTGTTCTGCTTGGTAGACTATTAAGAAGTAGGAAACTATTTCCCTTTCCCATTTTATAGACAGAAAAACTAAGCCTGTAGAAATAGTGTAGAACGTTTCACATCAAATTGCCAAACACATGAGGTGGGATGTCACACCTCAGTAGCTACCCTGCAGATGTTTTAAAAGCCACACTCCTTTTATTAAAAGAAAATCAAAATATAATCAGAGCCATTTATTCCTAGAACCAGTGCACCAAAAATCTATTTCTCTTCAAAATATGCTTCTGAAACTGGCAACATATGCATTACATGGGAGCCTTTTCAAATTCCAGAATGAATCTTAGACTTGGTCTTTCATGACGTTCTTAAATAGATGTGTGTGTATGTGTTTGTGTGTGTGTGTGTATGTCTGTTGGTGTGTGTGTATAAGAGAGGCAGTAGGTAGTGATTTCTGACTTTCATATTTCAAGTATTCTCTTCATCTTATCATGGCAAATTCCCTATAAGAGATGAATGGTTCTAGGCTTGGGAATACACAGCAATTTTCTCTATGAGAGCCATGTACACCACTGCACCTCAGACCTATAGTTTCAGCATATTGATTTCATAAATTCCCCGAGTACTGCTGGCATATGACAAGCACTGATCTAAGTCACTGTTTTATTCACCTGTTTTGATGGCTGCAGTGTAGGCTTCCCTTCTGCTCTGGTGCTTTGCTGATCACTGATCCACTACCACAGTGAAAGAAACAAGCAGGATGGGGGCTCTTCTTGATCATGACAAGATAGAGTGATGAGAGTGGTCTGGCTTTCCATCTCTGGAAGTCTCTGATTGGTCTTAGTGTAAAGAAAGTAGCTTTTGGAGGTATGGCTACATGGGACCTATAATGACTTGGTCACATACTCTGAGAGACTTTGGAGAGCTGGAAAAAAACAAACAACAAAAACAAAACAAACAAACAAACAACAACAACAAAAACACTGCTTTGCACAATTATGCAAGGTTTCTTCTGACCTAGAAAAGAATGTGTTTTGCAGATCATTTGGGAATCAGAAAGTCAGAGTTCTTTGCTTTTGCTTGCTATTACATAAGCTGTTTCTTTCATGTCAGGGTGTATTTATTCCACATGTGCAGTGGAGAGAAAATGTGATACCAAGAAGGCTTCTAGTATACATTATCACACATGCCTTTTATCTGCAACCCAGCCGAAAGTAGCATTTCACTTTTGTTTTGCATGTAGTTTGTAGAATATAAATTGAAATAGATACATTTTGTGCATTCTCTAGAATTCCCTCATCTACTCTCTGAAATACAACTGCTAGTCAATGAGAAAAAAAAAAGCCAGTGAAGAGGGAAAAGCTTTAATCAAAATAAAAACAAGATTTATTAGAAACGTAGAAACAAGAGCTCAGCAGGGTGTAGCTCTGTGATAATGGGTCACTATCATATAGTATGGTCTTATCTATGCTTCTGAAACTTTCTATAGCTTGCTCTACCCATCCTACAATGCTACCTCACTGTCTTCCTCTAGTTGTTCATCTTCTCATGCATTCACATGACTTCTATGACTGTATTTTAACTCGTGGATCCCAATAATTTCTCTAGCACAAATTTTATAAGTCTCTTAAACCTCTACAGACAAAGGTCTGCAGTTCAACTCATCTTCTGAGATGTCTTTTCCATGTCTTGTCTCTTTTTGCCATAGCAGTCGCACTGCCCATCAGGACACTAAGTTTGCCAGTTTGCTTGTGACACCTGATGCATGATCTTGCATGGAGCAGAAAGATCACAAAAGGCTCAAGTCGGCATTGGCAAATCTTCTCAAGATCATCAGAAGAAAGAGACTGTGCAAAGGATTATTCCTATTACTTTCTTAGGAAGTATAATTGCCTGGGTTATGAGTAAGAATCAAATATTACACAGTGAGGAAGAGAGCCAATACAAGTGTGTGACCTCAAGATCTATCTTTGAGATGTTATTTACAATAAATCCTAACACCATCTCTCCAGAAAGGAAACAGAGCTATTTGTCTCTGACTTCCTCTTCTCAGTGGGCTGCCTGTGGGGGCTAACACCTCTTAACTTCCATTACTCAGGTGAGGTTTCTGTGGCTTCCCAATAGCAGAGTCAATATAAGGAGCTCTGAAGAAAAAGCAAGAGCCATATAGAATGAAGGCCTATACATCAGGGGGATGCTCAAGGTATGCCTGGGGCTTGTTCTGAATTCCTCCCAACCAGTCCTCTTCCTCTCATTAACATAAAGTATAAATTTATCAAGACAACCTTTAAATACCTGTTATTTTTACCTCTACCTCACTTCTCTTTTAAAATATAAAGGTATCACTGTTTTCACTTTTGTTAATAGTATAATCTCCTGTCATCCAGCCTTACCTGATTTATTTTCCTGATACAAAATCTACAAACATTTATTTATTTATTTATTTATTTATTTGTTATGTATTTGTTTGTTTTAAGATGGACTATCACCTAATTTCTCAGCCTTGTAAGACTTTTCATTTTTCTTTTTAGTTTGTTGAGACAGGGTCTTACTTTAAGGTTCTGGTTGTCATGGAACTCACTATGTATACCAAGCTGGCCTTAAACTCACAGAAATCTGCTTGTTTTTGCCTCCCAAGTTCTGCAACTAAAGACATGTGCCACCATGACCAACAGCTTATAATATCTTAAAATTAATCATTCTTTCATATATTACAAACTGACCCCAATTTCCCCTCTCTCTTCTCCTTCCAGTCCCTCCCTCACCTCTCCTCTTCCTATCTATTCCTCCTTCATTTCCTTAAAGAAAAGAGCAGAACTCTCATGGGTCTCAACCAAACATGGAATATCCAATTGCAATAAGACTAGGTACCTCCCCTTATATTAAGGCTGGACAAGACAATGCAGTAGGAGGACAAGGTTCCCAAAAGCAGGCAAAAGCATGAGAAACAGCTCCCATTCTTTCTGATTGGAGTCCCAAAAAACACCAAGGTATACAACTATAGCATGTATGAAGAGTGCCTAGGTTAGACCTATGCAGACTCCCTGGTTGTAAGTTCAATCTCAGTGAGCCTCTATGAGTTCAGGTGTGTTGATTCTTTGGAGTTTTCTTGTAGAGCCCTTGGATTTAACTAGAAAAATTATCATCCTGAATGAAGTAATCTGGACCTAGAAATACACACATTATTTGTACTCATTTATAAGTAGATATTAACTGTGAAGTAAAGGATAATTATGGTCTAATATACAGACACAGAGAGACTAATTAAACAAAGAGGGCTCAAGGAGAAATACATGGATCTTCCTGGGAAGGGAAAATAGAATAGATATTTTGGGTGGACTGGAGGCAGGTGTGTCTGGAAATAGGAGAGATCAAGTTGGGGAAGGGTACTGGGAGAGAACTGGAATTGGGGAACAATTCAAGGGCAAAGTAGAAACCCAGTACCTAGTACAATGGAAACTCCCAGGAAGCCATGATGGTCACTCTAGCTAAGATTCCTGGTAATGGAGCATATGGAACCTAAACTGGCCATCTTCTATAACCAGGCAAGACTTCTGGTGTGGGAAATGGAACACAAACCCAACAATAAGACCTTAAACCTACGATTTGTTTGGTCAGCATGATGTGCTGGGGTAAAGGCAGCACTGAATTTGTTTGAGTGGCCAACCAATGAGTGGTGCATTTTGAGACCCGTTCCATGAGTGTGAGCTCACCTGTGACACTGCCTGGAGAGCCAGAAACCAGAGGCCAGATAACCCAGACATCTAAGATTGAAACAAATACACCTTGGGGGAAAAGTAAAGAAGTGATTCATAAACATACACTGTTATACTCATAGATAGGAGCTTAGCATAATTACCACCAGAGAGTATCCATCCAGATACTGATGGAAACAGATACAGAAACTCATTAGGTGAAGTTCAGGAATCCTGCAGAAGAAGGAGATAAAGGATTATCAGGCTCCTTAATACCTGAACATTTGAAGAGCTGTGTTTGAGTCCTCTACTGGAATGGTTTCACTTTGGCAGGACAGGCCATCTCCTGGTTGGCATCCTTGACTACATAGGTAGAGAACTGGAGCTACACAACAGCGTGTGTTCAGTGATCTCTCTTCTTGATTGTGAATACCAGGGGACCAGATGCTTCAATCACTGGCTCCCTTCAGTTTCTTTTCATGAGAACTGTGAGCCCTATCAATAAATTCCCCCTTAAGTTGGTTTTATCATCATATTTAATCACAACAGCAGAAACAGCACTTAAAGCATGGCTGTTGTGAAGACACAACCATTGTAACAAGATGACTGATTGACATTTCTGAGGTGGGGCTTAAGAACCTGCATTTTTTTTTTTAATTTTAGGAAGTTTCCACCTATTGCCAATGCTGCTGGCTCAGGATAACACTCTTGGAAGCACATCTGATTTTTTTTTTTTAAATCTTAACAGTTGATACAAATCATGTATATGCAGCTTACTGGTTTCTTCCCCTGAGTGGATGCATCAGAGAATAGAGGCACTGTCTTGCCCATTTCTGAAACATTTCATTTGATACTGTACCTGGCATGAAGTGGGTGCTATGGGAATGGGAGGAAGGGACAAGGATAAAAAAGAAAATCAGATATTTGGTGCAAAAATTGGAATACAGAAGATAAAGAGATTTTTCAGGTGCATTTCCAGGTTCTCTAAATTTGGAGCGTAAGCTCACCCACAAAGCCCTTGTGGTCTACTAAGTAGTAAAGCCCATGCAGTGTAGGGGCCATGAGTGGAGTCTGAAGACTTTGAGCTTCACTGTGTGATGTTAGGTTTGTCACTTAATAACCCTCTAAACGGGTTTTTATATTCATAAAATGAGAATAATAAAATGTTGCCTAATGGAGCTATTGTGTATTTAACTGAGGTAATATGTAGAAATGGTTTTCATAACCCTTAGTATACCATGAAACACTAATAAATGTTAGCTACCATTTTATTATATGCTCCTTTAAGTTTCTTCCTTGCAAAATAATATCAAGACTTCAACAATGTAGTAGATATGACTCCAAAGGAGTGTTGAATTCCTCAAGTTTAGGCATGGTTGTGTTTATTTTAAACATTTTATATATTCTTAATTCAGAGGATTTTTACAGAAGTGAAAAAAATGTAATCAAAAGGAAACTGATTTTTGGAAGTTTAAAAAAAGGTTATACATTTTTATTCAAAATTCCTATTAGTACAGTATAAAATAAAGAAGTTTCAAAATTAGCAATGCACTTAAAGAATATTTATCATAATAACATACAGTTGGAGAGACTTTTTTTATACAAAGTTCTGTAAAGACTCAGTCATCAACTAAACATCTCTCTGAGTTATTGCTATACCAATTTTAGTCATGACTAGAAAATATACAGCAATTTAAAAAAATTCAGAAACAGTATTCCAATGAGACACTTGGAAGCCATGGCAGAGGCTCAGATACAAGGCAGATGTGATAAATTTTGCCAGTAACTCTACCAGGAATTCCAAGGTTGAGCTCCATGGGGCCCTCTTTTACATATGAAGAATGTGTGGGAAGTTGTGTCTAGTCGTTACAACTGTGTCTCACTTCTCCATTCACTTAGCATCCATTTCCCCATTTGTTGTTTAAACCACGTTATCTAACTCAGGCTTTAATAATCACTGTTGTCATCTGGTTTAATCTTTGTAACTGTTTATGAAATCCATGCTGGAACTAACCCTATTTGTAGATGGATTGTTACAACACAAAAGAAATTTCTGAAATCACATAGTGACTAGTACAGTTAATACTTCTAACCCCAGATTCTGATATCAATGAGGATAAGGTGTCCTCCGTTCCACTGCAATGATGGCCTCAGTACTACCTCTCTTCTGTGTGGCTGTCACAGAGCTGAGGTACTATAATACTCAGAAAAAAACATCCAAACGGCAAGAGGAATATGAACACACAGTCTACGGTGTCTCAAATTAATAAATATTTTCTGTGACCTTTCATTTATTAATTTAAGCATATGGATTTAAATCATGTATTATGTAAGCATGTTATTTAATTTGAGCTATTATTTTGGAAGATGGATGCCTATGGCACATAAGGAAGTTTCTGGAATCACATAGTAACTGGTGAGCTTAGCATTTCTAACCCAAGAGTCTGATACTGAGAAGGATAGATAGGGCATCCCACTGTAATGTTGTGGCATTGCAGATGGGCTTTGAACTTAATATTGTCCTGACTTAAACTCCCAAGAAACAGAGATTGCAGGTGTATGTCCCTGTATCTGGCTCTCAAGTGAACTATACTGCATTATTTTTGTCCTCATGAGAACCAAGTTTTAGATTTTTCTAATAACTTTTCAGGGGAAATGATGGCCATTTTGTCTAGGGCACTTGTTTTTCATGTCATAAGACTTTCTTTATTTGTATCAAAAGTTACTGTGGAAATATTCACCCAAGTCACATCTTCTTAACTGTACAATTTTTATGGACTATAATTTATGAAATGTAAATTGTGGCACCTTAAAATATAATGTAGAGTCTTTCTTGCAATGCACTTGAACACTCAAGCTACCAGCTCAGCACACCAACAATAATCAATAAATCCATCTGAGCTTTTTCCTTCCTTTTTAATTATATTATTAAGTATGATCAAGTAACATTTTTATACACTC
Organism: Arvicanthis niloticus; assembly: GCF_011762505.2. Taxonomy (NCBI): domain Eukaryota; kingdom Metazoa; phylum Chordata; class Mammalia; order Rodentia; family Muridae; genus Arvicanthis; species Arvicanthis niloticus. The sequence continues at coordinate 46,591,479 of NC_047671.1, forward strand.
AAAGCTAAACAATTAGTGATTCCCAGACTAGTATAATTTCTTTAAATGAGGTATTTAAATGAACTTTCTATATTATGTAAGCTTTATTAGGATATGTGCACCTCCCAAAATCCCTAGCATTCTCCTTTTTAAGGATGTTTTTCAACAGTGAAATGGAAACTTTATTGTCCTTCTGCTTAAGCATATTCTGTATCCATGGTGTTCAAAGGTAGAAGTTTTATAAAGGAGTTTGAAAGTGACTCAAAAGGGTCAGCTCAATTTCCATTCTTTTCATCTCTCTGTCTCCCATGGAATCAGTTTGATCCTGAGACTGGTTCATTTCAATCACAGGATGGTTGGGGAGAGCATGGAGGGAGGGAGAGGGAGAGAGGGAGGGAAGAAGAGAGAAAGAAATATAGATAAATAGATAGATAGATCGATAGATAGATAGAGAAATATGTAATGGAATTATTATTTCAATTTTACTACAATTTAGATTAGAAACATGAAAATAGAATTTAGAGTTTGGGTTGTATTAGCCTTTTAATAAATTCAGTGCCAGGCATAAGCAAGAGTCATCTGCAATGTCAGAGACAGGTAGATTCTACAAAAATGTACAGTTAAGAAACACTTACCTGAAGTCAACTTTATTTCTAAGTAGGGATGGTGTTTAATAAATTCCAAAGTACTTGCATGTCTTTTTTCCTCAGGTTAACTCTTGAGCTATGTAATTTAAATAAAATATTTCCATCTCAGGGCTGAGAACATTGGGGCTCAGTGTGGCTGTTATCCTGAATTAATATATATTTTTCATAAACTCTAAATACAATGTTTCTAGTATCTTGTTACTTTTATCAAAATAATTATACAAAAATCAATGTTTAGTAAAATTAAGTAGTGTTATGCCATCTAATGTTAATTGTTCTTTTTATCTTTAATTGTTTTCTTATTTTAATTCTAATTCCCTGACCCAGTTCTAATTCTTCAAGAATGACGCTTAATGATAGGGGATATTATTGAGAGAAAAGTGGAAAAATAATCAATGACCTGCCTTGTCTGCATCATTCTTTCATGCACACAGTCTCTGATGGTCTACTCACTCTGTCTAAAGAGAATAAATTTTGTGGGTGGACTCATCTTGGGGAGAGATGGGAACAAGAGGGCTCGGGCATTGAGGGGAAAGGGATGAGGGAGAGCATAGGGAGAGATTGGAACTGAAGAGCTTTGCAGTATGTGTGGAAACACTGTAGTGGAAACTTCCTGGAACCTATTGAGGACTTATTCCTGACCTTATTGAGGACTCACGATAATGGTGGATAAGGAGTCTAAACTGGCCATCTTTTGTAGTCAGGCAAGACTTCTAGTGGTTGGTCTTTGTTGCATTCAGTAGAGTTGTTGACCAAGGAGGTCCTGTGGAGATCCCTAGACAATCCAGACTGATGCTAGGATAGATGGCTGCTCTCTAAAAACTGACAGCAGGGCTCTGTTGCTGAGAAAACATGCACACTGCTCATTGGATGTAGAGAGATTGAGCAGGTGACTGCCTGCATAGAGCCTTCCCCACTACCTTTTAATTTCTTGGGCATAAGAAAGTACTTTGTAAGCTATGGAAAAGGAAACCTGGACAACAAACCAGCCAAAACCCCTTGACTTACAGTTTGTCCTGTATGCAAGATGTGCTGGGAAAATAGTGATACAGAACTTGTGCCAAAAATGTATGGTTTAACTTGAGGCCCACTCTATAAGACATGTCCCACAATGCCTAGATGACCAGGAATCCGAGACTGGCTAGCCCAGAGTACTAGGGTAGAACTAGCTAATAGAAAAAAAATCATTGCAGTAATTTTTAATGATATTCTCCTATTCTATTAGATTGGGGTCTTATCCAGTTGTCATCAGAGAGGCTTCCTCTGACAGCAGCAAAGGAACATTTTAGGGGAGGAAAGAGTATAAAAATCAGAGGAAATGCAGAACACCAGCTCGCGTGGGCTCACAGAGACTGAAGCAACAAGCACAAAGCCTGCACTGATCTGCACCAGGTCTCTACATACATATTATGACCCTTAGCCTGGTTATTTGGTGGGACTCCTAGCAGTGGGCCAGACCTGTTTCTGACTCCTTTGTCTGCTTGTGAAACTTTTTTTCTCCCTATTGGGTTACCTTGTTCTGTCTCAAGATCATGGCTTTTATCTTGTCTTATTATACCTTATTTTATCCTGTTTGGCTATTGTCTCACCCTTTTCTGAAGTTGAAATGGAGGGAGAATGTATTAGTAGAGGGAAGCCAGGGTGTGGCTGGGGGGAGTGGACAGAGGGAAAACTGTGTTTGGTATGTATTATATGAGAGAAGAATCTATTTTCAATTATTAAAGAGAAAACACCCTGCCCCCTTCTTTCTCCCACAGTAGTTCTCAGTAGTAGCGTATGTGTTGTATTATCCTAATTCACCAATATGGGAAGATGCTTAGAGATGGTTTTGTTGTTGCTGCTGTTGTTCTTGTTCTGTTTTATTTTTATTATGAAAACTCAATGAGAAAATCTACACATTAGGAACAAATCACACTGTCAGTTGGCTGGCCCCATATTTTCTAATAGTACAACCACCTATTCTTTATCCCCTGTTCCCAGGATTTAGTAAAGCATAGAACTTTCTTGCTCTCTGTTGTATGAGTAACTGTGTTTTTCCATGTTGTGATCAGAATATTTGTTTGCAGACTATGAATGTATGTATGTATGTATGAATGCATGTATGTATGTATGTATGTATGTATGTATGTATGTATAATCTATTGGAGTTTGTAAACTATACAGTGCCCCTCTCCCACCATCTATGCTGAGTAAGATTACAATTTCTTACTGGGTCTCAGTCTTCCTAATGCTGAAACCCTTTAATACAGTTCTTTGTGTCGCATTGACTAAAAGCCATAAAATTATTTTTGTTGTTACTTTATAACACTAATGTTGCTACTGCTATGAATTGTCATGTAATTACCGGTGTTTTTAATCGTCTTAGGCACCAGCCATGTGTCCCTCAAAGCATTGCAAACCACAGATTGAGAACTACTGAAGTAGAGAAAAAAACATTTTTGGCTACAAGAATGTGAAGAAACACTTTTGACATCCAAGCATCCAATGCCATTGTGGACATAAATAATGGGATATGTGTAGATCTACAGTAGAGGTGAATTTTAAACTATAAATGAAGGGGATACTATGATATTTTCACCCCCTTTCTCACTTAGTCATTTATTCCTATATAAATGAATCAGAATTTCCCTTTCTCTGTAAATAATAAAAAGTTGTAGTGATACAGACAAACGTGCCAGCAAGGACTAGAATGTAGAATATATATAACACAGATAATTTTCACAAGGTTCAAATCCAGTAAGGAAGAAATTTGTTTGGACAGAAAATAACAATTACTAATACAACAATACACAAGTAAGATAGGACTGAATAGAGATTTAATACAAAACGCAGGTCACTATTAATAAATTATAGGGCAAAAACAATCAGAGAGCAGAGGGTCTCAAAACTTGTTTTCAAAAGAAATAGGGTTTGTATGGGATTTTTATAAATAGAAAAGCCCCAGACAGTCAATAACTAGGTCAAGTGTTAGTGTATTCATGGTGGGATAGAAAAGGTTTATTTTAGGACCTGTGTGTGCTCCAATCTTAAAGTCATTTTAGAAAGGATGGTTTAAAGTCAGATTGCAACAGGCCTTTGCAAAGAGGCAGGGCTTTATACTCTCTAGGAGTCTCCTCTTTTTGAGGCTCTGAATGCACACTGAATTTCAGCAATGCACCACTGCACACTCAATATCCCCAGGTATAATATATACCTGTCCTTGAGCCATGTTTTGCATTTTTCTTTTCTTGGTAAATAACAATTTTTTCAGGAATAATTTTACTTTAGGATTTTTCTGCAACAATTGCATTACTAGACAGAGCCAAAAGAGTAGTAATTTCATCGGGGAACCTGCATTTTTCCTGCAACTGGAATTTTACCCATTTTGCTTCTAGTCTCCTCTTTTCCACATTGGCATGCTAAGGCAGTATAATTTAAATTAATGCTGCATTTGGACAGATAGTTTCTATGAAAAAAGAAAACCACAATCAAGACATAGTCCTTGTATATCCAATTTGCTGCACACAGTGGGTGTTTGATAAAAACTGATAACTGTGTAATTCACCACTGATTCATACCCCTGACCATAGTGATTATCATGAAGATTAACAGAAGCAAACAAATAAACAACAAAACTCCCTAAAGCATTCATTTTTGAGAAAAGGGGGAAAGTAAATATTAGTAATGACTACTAAAAGCAACACAACATAGTTGCCATGATACTGGTATTTTGGAACTGTTTTTCTACATATAACAATTCCAAACAATAAAACAATTAATAAATTGTTAAATTAATTAAATTTAAATTAAATTAATTTATATTGTGAATAAAACAATTTCTTCACAATATAATCATGATAGCAACACAATCCAATTTATAGCATTAATTCTTGCTGAGGTTTAACTTGAAGTGATAAAAAATAATCTTACATATTTATGGTGTGCAATGTATTATTTACATACATGCATACAGTGTAGAATGTTCAACATATACATCAAGGAAAAGAGAATAACTTTTACTTTAATTAAAGGAAAATGTAAATCATAACTGTATAGGCATTAATGAACTAGTACTCTAGAAAATGACGCTTCATCTGGATTGTTCAAGAAGGTACACATTTTGTTCAAGAAGCCTTGTCTTGACTCCTTCTAAGCTGCTTTGTCATGGATGACTTTCTTCTGGCATCAGATGAAGCTGAGATCCCTGCAGCCACTCTTTAAACTTTTCCCCAAAGGGCAAGCCTCTCTTTCCGAAACAGTACCCAGCCTAATAAATTCAAGATAACAGCAGTTGCCTATATATCAAAGAGAAATAAAATGGGCAATTTAGAATTATTTTTCAAACATAGCTCATACTTTTGTTTTTGTATAGATGTGTGTATCTCTCTTTGTGTATGAAATATATCTGCAGGTGTCCTCAAGAGCCAAGATTGTCAGATCCCTTGGGGGTAGATGTGCCCCATCCCACATGGGTGCTGTGAACCACACTTGGGTTCTGTAGAAGGGCAACAAATGTTCTTAACCACTGAACCACACCTTCAGCCCTGATAACTTTTAAATGTTTCAAAAAATGTTGTGTACGTGTGTCTCCGTGTGTGTGTTCCCTATTGTTCCAAATTTTGACTTTGTAGATGGATGATTGTTTTTTTTTCAACGAATAAATAGTAGAAAGATTATTGAACTGGTGGCTTTTAAGAATTTCCTTCTAAATGCACTATATTCTATGTAACTTTTTATATTTAAATATCAATTAACATTGTTTCAGAGTTGTAACTCTTATAGATAGAAACAAAAGACTATTCTTTCTAGCATATGGCTTGGTTATTTCCTTGGGGAATACTTCTAGAACAGGATTAGTGGAGTGAACTTTTAAAGATGCTTGGTAATCATTGCCAACATGTTTAGGAGTAGAGTATAAGATATTCCCAGGAAGCTGTAATTCAAACCTCCATCTGTCCATAGTCTGAACAGGGAATGGAGAGTGCTGTATTGTTTGTTTGCAGTGGGTATAAAAATTGTGAATTTTCTCAGATTGTTGCTGTCTATTGATGAATCTATTTCCTGCCTGTAAGAGTTGGTTTCGAGATTACAGAATAAAGGTCACTTTCAACATTCTTTGACTCTTTTTTTTTTTTTTAAAAATAATCACTAGTTAATTTTAACATGAAAAACAGGGGTTTGTGCCACTTTAAAAAAAACACCAAATATCTTTGCCTTGTGTTAATTTTGAAAGAATTCTTCTGTTATTCTACCTAATTTTAGGTATCCTATTCAAAATGACTGGCATGATTCCTGTTATGTTTCATCTTGCCTTTCAGGATTTTCCACTTAAACACTCAGCTTGTCTACAACGTTACCAGTGGAAGGTACAATAAAAACAACTGAAATGCATTGGTTGGGCTCACAGATGCTTGAATAGGTAAAATATCTGTGATGGCTAACTTTGCTTGTCCATTTGACAGGGTCTTGAATCAAGTAAGAGACATGGCTCTTGGTAATTCTGTGAGTATTTTTACATAAGGGCTTGATGGGGGCAAGAAGACCCTTCCTCAAAATAAGGAGTGCCATACAATTGGTTATATAGATAAAAAGATGTAAGACAGATCAATGTTGTTTTTCATTTGTGGTCTTAATCTGTGGCTTTATTGAAACCAGTGAAAATAGTGTTTGACATTTTATTTTACAGAGTTTTCAGATGTACATGGAGCTGAGTCCTATTTTTCTCACTCAGGCAGCAAATTGCTGTGTGCTTAAGTAGAATTTTGCCAAAGAGTGCCTTTTTCCTACAGTTAATGACCCTTTCCTCATACATTAGATACAGGTCCTTTGGGAAGCCCCTCACTTACGTCATCGAAGGCATCTTAACAGAGATCCTATTTGTACTTGGTCCAAGAAATACAATTTTAATTATAACTGACTGGATCTACAGGAGTATACAAAAGGCACCTAATTAGAACTTGTAATGAGGATATGAGTAAAGAGGCTTCCTCCTGAAGTGTGGATAGTGGCTCCTTTAAAGAAACATGATTGTTGAAACCTAATACATGAGGAGTTAGACCTGTGAAGAATGGAAGAAAAATTTACCTCAGAGTGATGTGAACCACTTTCAATGACATTATCTAAAAACGAACATGCTGCTGTTTTACAGCTATAATATACCAAGCCTTAACAGTGCCAGTGTCTGTTCCTAAAGCTGGTGAGCCTCTCCTGGACCAGGCTTGTACCTGTGCACTAACAATGCTAAGTAAGGGCTGTTAGTAAATGATGGAGTTTGTTGACTGATTCAGAGAAAAAAAAATTCCTCAACCACCCAAACATTGTACTCTCACAAGTGTGTCTGGGCAACAATTTGTCCTTGCAAAGACTCTTCTAAAAGTTCAAGTGTAGGTATTCAACCTACATTACTTTCTCATATTTGAAGTATAGCTAGCTATATTAGTCTTTAACATATAATCATATGTCTGATGACTATAAACAAATAGATACCAGACACTTAATAGATACCAGAATAGATACCAAATAGATACCAGATACTTAAACAAATAGATACCAGAAATCCAGAGTTGGGGCAACATTTAAAAGTACTTACTGCTCTTGTAAGCGCCTGTGTTTGTTTTCCAGGACCCGCAACAGGCAGTTTACTCCAGCTCCAGGGCACCAGAAATCCTATTCTGCCTCTCATAGGCTTCTGAGCACACATAAATTCATTCAGGCACACACAAACACACACACACACACACACATACACACACACATACACACACACACACACACAGAAACTTTCATAAAGTTTAAATATCTGCTAGAGACATATACTAAATGGTAATGTCTCTAATATACTATGTTAAATATTCTATTTGTATTTTTTCAATATATATTAAAATATACATTTGAAAAATAACAAACACCTCTATTTTCATCAAAACTACAAAACTACATCCTGTGGTACCAAAGGCTATGTATGGATACAATACCTTATCTTCATCCACTTTACTTAGGAATCCCAGTATACCCCTGTCACTCCCACCCAATTCGTTTCAGTTGAAGCGGTTTCTTATATTGGAGCCTGGTGATTTTCAAGTCTCATGTAGAGTTCTGGTCATTAGTATTATGCTCTCTGGAAAATAGATCTCAGCAGCCATTGACACAATGGCAGGAGACATTACACATTTAACACATCAGAGTTAGCAAATTCCTACAGTGGCTGCACTGTGCAGATCTGCTGCTCAGACTGGGTTTCAGGAAGCTGACTCTGTGGTATCCATTGAGGAGACATTGAAGGATGCCTCAGGAGAGCCTTCTGAACCATCCTGCAGTCTAGGGCCTCTACCAAAAATCTCTCAAACACTGCTTCCTTCCTCAGAAAGAGTGGTTTTCAAGCCTCTGTGCTACAGGAAGAACAAAAATTAGCACATTTTAAAAGCTAATGAAAGCTTTGAATATTATCAGTGGAACTCTATTCCCAGGGGTGAAGGATTTTGTACTTAAAAACTGTATATATATTCAAAAATTCTGTCAAATGATTGGCCTTTATCAAGAGCTTCATGTGTTCTCAACCCTTTATCCAGTGACTCACATAGATTATGTCCTCTGACTCAGTCCCATGTGCTGCACAGTGTCATTAATACCGTGTTTCAAAAGCAGAACGCTGAGATGGAGAGAGCCTCAGTAATTGGTGGAGGTCAAAATGCTAAGAAGTTAGAGCAGTAGGTTTTAGACTCTGGCTGTCAAGCCCAGTCTTTTCATAGCTGTCAGACCCAACCTCTTAAGCATGCTGTTATTGTCTTTGTGGCGTTACTCGTCCTGAATCCTGATGATGAGCAAATCGTAGATTTATTTAGTGAAGGGACATACGACCAGAAACATGAATGATTGACAGCAGCATCAGGTATTAATGTTATAGACTATCCCTCCAAGAACGGGAAACATTCCTTCTGTGATACACATGGAACAAAGATTAATTCTAGAAGTTCAAGTGATAATTAACAGTCTTCCCCCTTCTGTGATTTTACCCAGAGTCTCTAGTACTCTGAATTTCTTTATGAGATTTTTTAAAAGTAGAATAAAATTTGCCTTCATTCTAGTTGTAACATATTCTAATTTTCAGAGATCATAGGTTAATTAAATTGATTTAAAACAACTTTTGGGTACTACCTTAATTAACCTTCCAGCTCCCCCTCCTATTCTGGTTCCATTCAGTGCTGTCAGTTTGCAGGGGCTAAGGTTAAAACGCCTCACCCTCTCAGGTAGGCGAGGGAAGGCGGGAAATAGCATTTGCCGCAGTGTTTTGATTAGCGGAGCTCATTAGCTGTCAGATGGAAGGCACCAGCAGTCCATCAGGCGACAGCGGCAACACCAGTGACATTTATTACATGGCCCGCATTCAGAGGCTGCTTAGAAACCAATTTCCATTCTTATAGGTTCTGTTCCCAAAATGGGAGTTCTCCAGGATTCATAAGCAAGCCTGATCTAAGGAAAGAAAAATGGCCTCCAGATAGGATCCTACAAAACCAGCCCAGGGCACGGAAGTACAGCAGTGTGGGACTGGGTGCTGCTCACCATTTGAGGGGCGTGGGGCTTGTGTCTTCTTGAGATTTCACACAGTAAGTGGAATCAGAACTGTTTGATTGGCAGCCTAGCCTGATGCAAATACACATGCCCATATGCTTATATACCTGTTTACGGGGCCTGTCCTAAAATGCGTTGGGCCAAGTTCTGTGATGGAGGATTTGGCCCGACATCACAGCAGACAGATGTTTCACTCGCAAAGAGACTTTGGTGCAGTGAACCAGGCATATTTTGAAATCATTCCCTGTCTCTCAGCACTAGCAGGGAAGTTTAGTTTTTAACAACTTATAAATAAACATCAGTAAACTGTAAGTCTCCTGACCTGGTTTATACGAAGAAGTTGATACTGTGTGAAATCAAACATTTTATGCAACCACCTATAGTGGTGGGATTCTTTCAGCCCAAACCTTCTCTTTTGCCATCAGGAGCCAAGGCAAATCTTAGTTTCCTTGCTTATGGTGTGGGCTCATTGGATGGAATTCATTATCACTTCAGGCTTTAAAATGATATCCCTTCATGATTCTAAGTAGCTTAGACCAGTCTTCTTCTCCTCCTCCTCTTCCCCATCCTGTTCTTTCTTCTCCTCTCCCTCCTTCTCCTTTTTCTCCTCCTTCTCTTCCTTCTTTCTATCATCATTATTATTTATTGCTATTATTTATTGTACCCTCACTGTAACTCTTTGACCTCACCATGATCACAAAGCAGAAAAGTTTTCCAGGGCCAGAGTTAACTACTGTAGACAGGATGCAAACCAGAGCTATAGAGCTGAGATTCTGTTGGTTGAATCATTATTGCTATTTTCAATGTTTTTTTCTAAATTGCTAATGGTTTATCGAAGTTCCATATATTTGATGAAGTGAACTGTAATAAAACAAAATCTTGTCTTGTGTAGAAATTTTAGAACAAAAAAAGGAAGGAAGAGAAAAAGAACAGAAGGAAGGAAGAAGGAAAAAAGAAATCATCACTGAAATTATCATTTACCTCTTCCAAATGAGCCCTGCTATAATAGGTAAGGAGCCACACATTAACCAGTGGCAGTGGTAGAGAATCCACAGGGCTGCAAACTAGCCACAGTCATGTGGCTTCTCAGGCACTCACAGAGCTAAGCTGAGGTTACCTACAAAAATTTCCATGAAATTTCTTTGACTTGATGGAGAGAGTGATTAAAAAGAAGAGCATCCCGGCAACAAGACCCCACAACATGGGCTTTTCACAACTGAGTCAGGGAAATCACCCCAGGCAATGTTAGATACTTGCCTGCATGGTCCCATCCTGGTGATTCTCATCCAATAAGTGTCTTTCCAGTACTTGAGAAATTTTAGTGCTTTCTAGGTGATTCTAGAGAGTATCTGCAGAGCAATAGAGGCATAGCAATTACAGCAGCTGTTCTAAAAATATCCCGTGCTGCTCTTGAGGCTTCCTACTCCACGTTTGCTTTTATTTTTTTCCTCTCTCTTTCCTTCCCTCTGTGTCCCTGTTTCTGTCTCTCTCTCTCTCTCTCTCTCTCTCTCTCTCTCTCTCTCTCTCTCTCTGTCTTTCTCTCTCTTCTCTTTCTCATGCATACACACACACACACATTTGTGTGTATGCATGTTAACATGTATGTATTCAGGCACATGTGTTTGCATATGCATGCCTGTGCATGCAGAAGCCCAAAGTCAATGTAGTATGTCTTAATCAATCTCTTCTTTATTGACACAGGGTTTCTTGCTGAACCAGAAACTCATGGATGCTGGCTAGTTTAGTCTTTATGAGGTCCCCTGTTTCTGTCTGGAAACATGCTGGGATTTTTAGACAGTTGGCTTGCCTGGCTGGCTTTGTATGTGGGTCCTTAGGAACCAAACTCTGGTCCTCAAGCTTACAAGGCAAGGACTGTGTCTACAGAACCACCTCCTGAGATATCATGCTACCTTTTAAAGAGTAAATTCAAGCTGGCAGGTTCATTTCATTCTTAACCTTTCTACTGAGCTATCTCCTTGAAAGCTCTTCTTGAATGTGCTCTTCATACTTTCCCATCCCAACACATTCTACTATTAATTCTCTATTTTAAAACAGAAAGTTGAGGACTTCTCCCTGTCTTTTCCTTCTCCCAACACTTCTCATTTTCTACTTCTTATCCAATCCAACAACATTTATTCTCTTAAGGAAAGTACTTTGCTCTGCCTCCAAAATGTATCTCTAATGCTTTGCTTTTTGCTCGATTACCACTGTCATTTTATTCAAAGCCAGCACCTCATCTCACGTGGGTTTTTCATGTAGTCTTCTCACTGGTCCTCCTGTTTCTGATACAGCACTTCAATTAATCTCCCCTGCAGCAGCCAGTAATTACTGAGGTGTAACATCACACTGGACTTGTCCAGTTTTAAGCATTCTCATGGCCTTTCATCATAACTAGAATGAAATTCACAGCCCTTCTCTTACTCTGCAAGTCTATGCCTGCTCAGCCTGCCTTCCTCCTGATCCATCAGATTTCTCTGAGTTTGCAAGCTGAGTTTTCCCCTAGCCCTGGGCTGTCATGCTCATGGTGTCAACTGCCTGCAAAGTTTTCCCTCAGAGTCATACCTTCTGTTCCTTTATATCTCAGATGAATTGTCTTCATGTCAGAGAGGTGGCCTTTGGCTTCTCTAGACAATCCCCTTCCTCATTAATCTCACAAAGCTGGTTGTATTCCCCTAGCATTTACTGCTATCTAAAATTCTTTATTTATTGTTAATTTTTCTCTCAATAGAGTCTGTGAACTCCATGGAACTGTCAAACTCATATGTCTTCTTCACATGGCAGTTAGAAACTATATAATAAATATTTATTGCATTTAAGCCAGATTCTATCAAATTATCTGAATAGTTCCTTCTTGAGAAATTTAAGGTGAAATTATACAACTGACACTATAATTAATATGAAAAGTAACTCATCTAAAAAATAGGTAGATTTAAAAGTGGCATATTTCCCTTGTTCTTTAAAGCCCTGCACATCAGAAACCTTTAAAGTAGGAAACTCATCCACACTGTCCCGTCATGCTGTTGATTTCTGACCAGAGTAGGGTTCCTATCCATGGCTTGTTCCTCTCCAGACAAAATCCAGCTGTTTTTCTGGTTCTTGGCTCTGCTCACTGTGTAGATGTCAGTGCTTACAGCATGGCCTCAGAGGGTCCACTGAACATAACGGATGTCATTCAGTTTCAACCAGTTGCAGAAGTCGTGATGGACCAGTCATGTCCTCCACTAACAGTGTAGCACCCTGTGGTAGAGGTGGAGGGCTTGAATCCTGAAGCATCTATCAAAGGAAACATCAAGGGTTTCTTCCAATGACTTCACAACTATCACTCTTCTCCCTTAAGCACTAGAAACACACCGAATTAAAATTCTTTCCAGTGATACAATGCTATTTTTCCTTTCCTAAGAGCTTACCATTAAGAATTAACTGAAGTATAAATTTCTAAAGGCTGCCAGTTTGAATTTTGAGTCAGGTAAGCATATTCCACCCCTAGGCTAAAGAGTTAACTGAGACAGAAATACTACAGGATTTCCTTTATGCCTACAATGAAATTTAGCTTTTTTTTCTTGCTCTTGCTGCATATTCCTTCCTTGAATTGTGTAAGGGACATATCTGAGTTTCTCTTACTTTAGCAAAACTTCATTCCCAACCTTTTGGTTAAAATGATTTTTGCTGGGATAAAACTCATCATGGATATAAAAAAAAAAAAAATAAAGCAATCAATGTCTGCCCAAGATTTTTCATCCTGAGTGGAGAAACCAGAAGATTAACAGTGGTGCTGTTGTGAGAAGGAATCCAGAAGAGATTTTTCATTGGTTTTGTTTAAAAAAAAAATACCTAAGGTTTCCAGTTCCTGATGCTTTCAGGAACTGTGGTGGTTTGAATACACTTGGCACAGGGAATGCCACTATGAGGTGTGATCTTGTTAGGGGTAAGTGTGGCCTTATTAGGAAAAATATGTTTCTGGGGGATGGGCCTTGAGACTCTCCTCCTAGCTATGTGGGAGACAGTCTGCTCCTGACTTCCTTTAGATGAAGATATACAACTCTTTGCTCCTACAGCACCATGCCTACCTACATCATTGCCATGCTTCCTGCATTGATGATAACAAACTGAACCTCTGCAAGTGTAAACTATCCCCAGTTAAAGTTGTTCTTTATAAGAGTTTACTTGGTAATGATGTCTTTTCACAACAGTGGAAACCCTAATTAGGACAGGAATTATTCTGTAAATTTGTTTCTATTGTTTAAACTATTACATATTATTAAAATGGTGATATATCATCAGTAAAGATATATCAGCAATCCAGCTCTAGAATTTAGGATTGATTATAATAAACTCATGGCTCTCAAGCTCATAAATTAAGGCATAGCACACATTGGAGGGTGACCTTGACTCTACTATGACTTTGACTTCTACCTATTTCCCCCAAAGGGTAAGGCTGGGTATTCCATGTGTTCTCCATTTGGTTATTCAATTTTTAACATGGAGTAGCCAATTTGAGGGTCATATTTGGTCTATGTATGAGAGTAACTACATACCAATGAATGGCCTTGAAAATAATTATGTAAGAACACATACAGTAAATAAGTAAGATACATCATTGAGCATCTACTATCTTCTAAGGACCAGTGATGCAATACTGAGAGAGAAAGAGAGAGAGAGAGAGAGAGAGAGAGAGAGAGAGAGAGAGAGAGAGAGAGAGAGAGAGAGAGACCTAAAAATCAATGGGGTCTTGGGGATGCTTATCCAACATATGTTTTGTTTTTTTTCCCCTAAGGCTTCTTAGAGGAAGGCATAAAGATGTTGGCTAGACAGCACAGTCCTGCATTTTCTGGGTATATAGGGATTATAAAAATGTCTTTGCAGAAATAAGGGAAACACATGGAGGAGAGAAGCAGCTAGGTCTTTTGAAGAACCACATGTAATTCAATATGTTGGTAGTTAGGCATAAGAGACTAGGCTGGTGGACATAGAGAGCTAGGCAAGGGTCAAACTGGCAATAGAGTCACGCAACATTCTTGTTTTCTTTTTCTATCTGACTCAGGTATTGGGTAGTGTGCTGCTGTGTGTGCTTTTACTGCCAGGGCTCTTTTTGACAGCCTGTAAAGCAATGATGGATGCCAAAAATAATACTTCTCAGCTTTCACCACCTTGCTATATATTTCCCACATGTGCTTAAGGGAAAAGGAGAATCACCAGAGTCATTAATAAAGCTATAATGTAAGAACACTTGAGCGCTTCTGAGAAGGGCCAGTCATCTTCCTTCCTCTGTCTCAGACAGATTTTGTGGAGAAACGTTTTAATGTTTGCATGACCTTTAATCAAATATACTGCACAATTTTAGGTTCCAGTAAATTACTGCCTTTCTGTAAGTACCCATGGGTAGAGGAAGGGTATCAGTGGTCATAATGATATCATTAAGAAACACATAAATATTATCTCTTTATTTTTTATGCAACTTTTATTCCTGCAATGGAATGTGTGCTTTTCTTTTCTTTCCAACTGAGCTTATAGAAACTCAGCAGGATTTTATCAGCAATAAACTTTTCCAAGTTATCTTGCTTCTGGGTCTAACACATTTCCTTGAACATGTCTCAGACTTCAAAATCATTTGGTCCTTTGAACTCTCTAGTCCTTGATCATTACTAACTCATTAACTTCACTTCTCATGACTCTCCTTTCCTTTTTCTCTCCATGTTTCACAACCTTTTGTAAAATTCTGGATGTAGTTTTGCAGACAGTACAAAAAAACCTGGTCATCCCTTACTAGATTAGATAGCCATGACATCCAGCTTTCAAACATGAGAATTACATTTCTACAGTAGCCAGGACTTGCCATTTTAAGTAACAGAAATCAACAGAATGTAGCTGGCATGGGAAAAACAAACACACACACACACACACACACACACACACACACACACACACAAGGAAACATAGGATCAGAAGAAGATAATATAATGTAAAGAAAACATAGAGCCCTGTGGTGAGAATCTAGGATGCTCTGCATCCAGGAGCTTATGCAGAGCATCAGAACCCCTCTTCCTACCACTGGGGTCTGCTTGCAAAATCATTGCAGATTTTGCAGGATTTTAAATGTATATGTGGTTTGTTTGTTTGTTTGTTTGAGGCCTAAGAATGTAGTGCTGTACTTGCCCATTCACAAGGTATGAGGGAGTGGATTTGAGTCCCTCCACTTCTAAGACACCATACATAGAACTGAGAAGTGTTGAGTTCATAGAAAGACCAGGCTTTATAGTCAGAGTAAAGAACAACAAAAAGTTGAAACTTATAAAATTTCCTATGGAATTAATTTGTTATTATTTGAGATAGTATTATTATTATTGTTGTTTTTATTATTATTATTGATTTTTTTATACTCCAGATTTTATTTCCCTCCTGTTCCACTCTCCAGCTGTTCTACATCCCATACCACCTCCCAGCCCCCCCACCCCCGTCTTCACTAGGATGTCCCCCACATACACCAGACCCCTAAACTCCCTGGGGCCTCCAGTCTCCTGAAGGTTGGGTGTATCTTCTCTGACTAAGTCCAGACTTGGCAGTCCTCTGCCATATATGTGTTGGGGGCCTCAAGTCAGCTGATGTATGCTGCCTGGTTAGTGGTCCACTGTTTGAGAGCTCTTGGGAATCCAGGTTAATTGAGACTGCTGGTCCTCCTACAGGGACACCCTCTTCCTCAACTTCTTTCAGCCTTTCTCTAATTTATCCACAGGGTTCAGCAGCTTCTGTTTATTGGTTTTGTACAAATATCTGCATCTAACTTTTTCAGCTGCTTGTTGTGTCTTTTGGAGGACAGTCATGATAGGTCCCTTTTTATGAGTGCACCATAGCCTCAGTAATAGTGTCAGCCCTTGGGACCTCCCCTTGAGATGGATCCCACTGTGGATCTGTCTCTGAACATTCTTTACCTCGGGCTTTTCTCCATTTCCATTCCTGCAGTTCTTTCAGACAGGAACAATTATGGGTCACAGTTTTGACTGTTGTATGGTAACCACAACCCTCACTTGATGCCCTGTCTTTATATCAGTGTAGAGCTTAAACTGGTCTGAGATTCATGGGAAATCTCCTGCCTTAGCTTCTAGAATACTGGCATTGGAAGTGTGTAACCTCATACAACTATTATTTTAAAAGTAGTTTGGGGAATCATGATAACACAGAAAAATTACCATTCCATTTTACAAACAGTAAAGTTTTATCATTAGACTACTGTTTTTAATTAAGTAAATGTTTTTTGAGGTCTCAGATGTACTGTGATGCACAAAACATGAGAATTCTTGTGAAGAACTCTACATTTTTCATATGTGGGTGATTTCTATGAAGAGTGAGCTCATTTGATACTAACACAATTATCCTGTTCTCCTTGGCCATATTAGTAACATATTTTGTAAGAATGATACAATTTTGATTTGGGCATGGCAAGAGCCTGATAAAACTCAACTGGTTAGTCCCAATCCCATTTTTCTTAGAGGTTTTCCTGTGACTAAAAGGAATCAATTATTATTTGCTTGGTTAATGTGTCTACACATACCATGGGCCATTTCAAGATAGGCACATCTGAAACTCTGCAGGACATCCATCAAGACCTGAGCTCTGCCAGTAGCAGGATACATCTCCGATCATTTTAGTTCTCCTGGAGCAACAGTACCATTTGTTTTGTCACAGCTAATTGAAAGACTGAGTGTTTCAAGGTGGAATGTTGATGTGTCTGCAGATTAAGCAGTGTAAAGGGAAAACTTGATTCTTTTTATTAAAAACCTCATACTCTCATGGCTTTTTACTTGATTGTAGTCTTACCTGTGTCATATAGAGGATGCTTTGCCATCTTCACATTACAGAAAGAAAATAGCTTTGTCCTTTAGTTCCCTATATTTAGGGTGATTTTGAGTCATCAAGCTGGCCCATTTTCTGTATTAATATTGTCACAGTGCCTGCTTCTCTGCATCGACATCACAAATGATCTTATACTTCTTCCTTAACAAACTTGTCTTTGAAGAGGTATTTCAAGTTTCCTTACTAGATACCTTTCGACACGTTCTTCATCAGGAAAATGGCTAATTATTATGCATTTTCTTCATGATCCTGAGTCTTCATTATAGATATGGAGAAGATTCTAAATTCTAAATTGTTATTATTGCTATTCAAGTAATGGAAAAGTCTCTCTCTCTCTCTCTCTCTCTCTCTCTCTCTCTCTCTCTCTCTCTCTCAAGTTTTAAATTTCTGCCATCTGGAAGTGTTCAGATGCATTGAAAGTGATGTTGTATTATGATCGGGTGACATGATCAGTCACCAGATCTGATAATCACATCAACAACAGCACTTACACAGATGAAATTGCCTGTAGCAAGTGCAGTGCATGGTGATGTAGAAAGGGCAAACATCCTGTTCCGCCATGAACACATTTCAACACACAACACCCCAAGCAAAATGTGAGAAGACTTAGATATGGACAGAGGAGACCAGTCAGTTTTCCTGTTGTAAATGGGTCCATTGCTCCACAATTTGCTTCTTACTGTGGCCAATTCAGTGTTATGCTGGAGAGTAGAAAGCATAAGGTCAGCTCCTAGCTCCTGGCAGTTCCTAGATCCAAGGCGCTATTCAGTTCATTTTCTGACAATTTGCTTATATAGTCTCACAGCAACAGTATCCTAATGACTGTTCCATTTAATCCAGAGTCTGTGAGGTGCTGTGTACCTGTTGAAGACTGAACATAGGTGAGTGTTAATCTGAGACTTTGATTCCAAGTCCCTTTAAGAACTGTCTGACCAACCACTTTTAAGATGCTCTTAGCAGATGGAACTATAAGAACAGAGAAGATGTCTAGGCTCTATGGTTTTATTTTCCTCATTGTCAGCAAGGCCAGATTTGTGCTGAGGGTTACATTAGTTAAAAAAGAGTAATGGCAGAATGACTAGACTTAATACTTACACTTTATTTCCCCAAATAATGTCACTCAATCCAGCCACTTATCCCCTCAGATGAGAAGTTTTGTTAAGTGTTCAGAAAGTACTACCTTTGTCACAAAGCTATTCTATTTTGTATAATCGAGAAAAAAAGATATGTTATAAAATATGCAAAAGACTGACTCAGATATCAATGGTGTGATAATAACAATAACCATAGTAAAATAATAATACTCAAATAGTTTTAGAATGTTTGCAACTTTGAGCTGTCCTGGAATCCCAGCCTCTTACTTTTTTATAATGTGAACACTGTCTGGGTGCTCTTTACCTGCATTGAGCCCTGCCCACCTATTCTGTGCACACAGTGAATCATGAGACCCATGTGCATCTGGGAAAGTGCTACATTGATCAACAGAGGGTGTTTCATGATCCCAAGAAGAGCCCTCAGATTGCTCATTGGAAATGCATTCCATTCTGTACTTTGGGTTTTTCTCAGGAAACCAGGTTCTACTCTTTGCTATTCTAAATTAGTTTGCTTTTTTAACATGTGTTAATGAAGTAATACATTTTATGTTCTTTGCATATGACTTTTTCCTTCAGAATTATGATTTTTTGAGAAAAGAAATTGCAATTTTTGAGTTGTCCTATCACATTTCACCCATCAGATTTTCTATTTCCACAGACCAGTAGTTTTTCATCTTATGGATAAGCTATATTATTATATTATTATCCATCTATTAATGGATATTTTGGCTAGTCCCAGAATTTGGCCACACACATTAAACCTCAGTGAATATCCACAAACAAGGCATGCTGTGTGTTTTCATTTTCTCTGATGTAGACACCCAGAGGTGGAATTTGTTAGATGTGTAATAAACTTATCTTTAAATTTTCAAGGAATTCCCAGTGTTTCTTTGTAGTGTTTGCATAATGATATGGACTAGTTGATTACATTTTAGAGTTTCAGTTCTCCACATCTTCATCAGTACTTTCTGCCTCCTGACATTTTATTACAGAGATAGACTCATGGGTGTGGATGCTTCTCATTGTGGCTTTAATCTGCAACCCCTTGATGGTTAGTGGAGCCAAACATGCCTTAGATGTTTGTGAGCAACTCATATATTTTGTGGTGAGGATTCTTTGCAGTTACTATTATCTTGTTTTATTGAATTGTAACCATACTTTGTGGCTTCTACACAAAATGATGTTGTCAACTGATGCTTTTAAAACGTTGTTACCATCTGTGTCTTTTCCTTTTCCAAAAGTCTTTCAAAAAATGACATCTTTAATTTCAATATAATTTGATTTATAGATTTTTTTCAGAATTTGTGTCCCTTGGGTTGCCTTTAATACATTTAACTTTCTCATTGGCCTGTATAATTTTCTGTACTTCTCAGATTTTTAGAACTAAATCTCTCAAAGATTGTGAGTTGCCAAAGAACATTTAATTTTTTCCTCTGAAGGTAGAGGGAGAAGCAGGGGATGCTGTCAGGTCTGTACACCAAGAACCACAAAAGGTCACATTTATAATGAAAAAGGCACAAACTAGGACCCATCTTGTCACAGAGACAGTGGTCCATTTCCTGAGAGCAGTTTGAGATGATGACCCAACCGGCCCTCTTCCCAGATGAAGTTTTATGTGCTGAAGGACCTTGTGTTCTCTGCCTGATCCTCATGCCCCTTGTCAAGACAAGAGAGACATGAAGTCCTCTTACTTCCAGGGCAGTGCTCTCTGTCTTTATGCTAGGAAAAACAAACCATCATAGCCAACAAATGAATAAATACCATGGTCTCATATAAAAACAACAGAAATGAAAATGTTTAGTTAATGTTAACATCACAGGGCAAAGCTGTATATTTTCTACTTAGACTACAATTGAACATAATTATTCTTTTGAAACGTGAGAGGCAGAGCTCTTTTCTGACTTTACAAGGATAAAAAAAAAAAGAAAAAGAAAAGCATTGAACAGTCAGTACTCAGCTCCAGCCACCCACAGCTCTCCTCAGAGAAAAGCCCAAAGAAACCTCCTCCCTCCATGTTTCTTATTTCCCAGGAAGGTGCCATTAATTGCAGTGGATGACCTCATCACCGCAGCACCCTGCCACTCTCCTGACATGCTTCTCTGGCCAGCTCCCTGCTCACTTGTCTCTCAGCAGATGCAAGTTTTATGTTTCTTTTGCCCCTGGCCTCCTTTGAATGGCCACAGCTTGGTAGCACTGCAGGTCCATCACCTGCAGGTATGACAAAGAATACTGTACATCTTCCAGTGATAGCAACTTTAAATGGGAACTAGACTCCTCTGCTCCCTAGTTTTATATTTTGCTTTAATTTTAGCATACTACAGTTGCAGAAATCCTGTTCACAGCAACCATTTATCTTTTAGTGTGTGCAACTGCAGTTCCTCTTGCTTAAGTAGTCATCTCTCCATTTTTCTCTCCCTCCCTCCTCTGTCCCTTCTTTCCTGCATTTCCTTCTTGATTTTTTCCTCTGCCATATTGCCACATGGAAGTGCATAGTGTGTGTGTGTGTGTGTGTGTGTGTGTGTGTTTGTGTGTGCGTGCGCGCACACACTTCTCTGTCTGTCTGTCTGTCTGTCTGTCTGTGGTGTGTCTATATCTCTCTGTGTGTTTTAATCTAATTTACATCCAGGCACTAATTAACAGGAAAGTCACATACTAGACTGACGAAATAGGTTACAGCAATTCAGAGCCTTTAACTCCTGCATTCTATTTTGAAAGCAACATGTTTCTTTAGAAGAAATGCCCAGGAGTCCAGATGAATGGTTGGATTGTAAATCTCACAATATCTTGGAAAATATGAAGACACAGTGAATGTGAGTGTGATATTCTAGGGGAATATCACAAGAATAATCAATAAATCACCAACACAACCAGCTCAATACATGTTTGAAAGCCAAATGCCTGTGAGTTCACCAACATGATAGACTTAACCCAGTATGAACCTGTCAGTCCATCTTCATGTGATGGACTAGTCTCTTGATTCACTGAAGGTATAAATGACATTTAGATGGCTCTAATTCTTGTGGAACTCACAGACAGGATATTTGATGGCACCTGTGACTTGGAAAAATTCCTCCAAAGACCCATGTGTTGAAAGCTCAGCTCCCAGGTCACACAAAGTAGCCAAAACTTTGATAGAGCCGGTGGGATGTCTTCTGGTCTCTAGATGACTTTGAAGGTCATATTGTGAGTCTAGTCTCTTCTTGGTCCATTTCTATTCCACAACTATTAAGTGAATAGTTTCCTCAATCCTAACCCCCTTGCATTTATGGTGCCTCATTACAGATTTATATCAGAGCCAATTAATCCATGAGTGAAACCTAGAACACTGTGTGTGGAACAGACCTTTTCTATGTTTGAGTTGATAAATCTCAGGTGCTTGGAATAGTGATGGGCAAATCACTGACACAGAAGTGTGGCAGGCTTTTCTGTTTGCTTCTAAAGTACCAGGTATGTCTTACCCTTTCCCTTTTTGCCCTTTCCCATGAAGACTTAGCTCTTCAGATTCCAGGACCATTGCTCTTTTGCCTTTTGGTTCATGGTTGAGTGGATCAGTGGCAAGCAATGACAGGCTCCTGGAACATGGGACGTGAGAGAATGCAATGTTTACTACATGTTCACAGCTAAACCACTCCTCCATGTCTCCAATTCCTCTAAAGGTCTCAATTTGATTAATAGGACATCTCCCAGCTTAACTGTACTGGTTTTTATTGGGGCCATTCCTTAAATCTGAGCCTACTTTAAATCGATTTTCCTTAGCCCTAACTCTATGTCCATGAATATTTTTCTGTAAGATTATTTGAATTCCTTTGCATTTGATTTTGAAATGATTCCATCTGAAGCAAATGTTCTGACCAGAGAACAAATTTTCTTGATAAATTTTTTTTATCTCAATGTTTCCTTTAAAAAAAATCTTTACATTTATTATTTTCTGCTCATGTTGTATATGTACATGTGGGGAGAAGGTAGGTAAATGTGACATGACACATATAATTTGGGGGAGTTAGTTCTTTCCTTCTATGGTGTGCTTCCCAGGGATGGAAGGAACACAGGTTGTATGACTTCCCAGCAGGTATCTTCATCACATGAGCCATTGTCATGTGGCTTCTTAGTAAGCTAAAAAAGCTTGCTAATGATGCCCTCTGTATGTTTTGAGCAAGGAAAGTGAAAAAAGAGTTCATGTAGTGAGGATACAGTGAATAGTCTCGAAGGAGGATTTCCATCTTCTGCATCTTCTGCCTCTTCTGAGCCTGGCCTCTTTAGATATAGTTACACCCTCTTGCACTGCATCTGTGACTTGAAGAGTTCTCTGTAAGGAAGTCAGGTGTTACACTCTGGTAAGATCAGAGGACAGCCTTAAGTATTGTTCATCAGGAGACATCCTTTTTTTTTTTTTGGCCCTTGAGGCACTGTCTTTTATTGTCTGGGACTAATTGATATTATAAGGGTGACTGGCCAGTAGCACCTGGATCTTCCTGTCTCTGCCTTCTCAGGGCTGAGATTATAAACATTTCATACCATCCTCGGGTTTTTATGTGGTTCTAAGATCAAACTCAGGTCATTATGTTGCACAGCAAGCACATTTTTGAGTGAGCTGTCTTCTCTTCCCATATTTGAAAAGAATCTTCATAAATGCTAGCATTTGAGTTTTTAATGCAAAAGTTTTATATTTGTCTTTCAAGGTATGAGTGAAAAATAATTCTAGGATCACCACTAAATTCTCAGCCCAGTAACAATAATAATGACCAATATGAATGACAGTATGCTGAATCATTTCTATGTGGTGGCAAATATGCCTATAAACTTTTATGTATATTTTGTTTCATCCTTTCATGAATTCCTTCACATAGCTGAAGCACTTACTCCAAAAGTCACATGGTTGGCAAAGATAGTCAGGTAGAATCTAAACCTAGTTTATCTGAATCTTTAGTCCTATTCAGTAATAGCTGTATTCTGGGAGTTTAACACTGAAGCACCATCATACCTTGATTTGTGGCAGCTTACCTTGTGCTGCAGGATAACTTTCTCTACCCTAAATAAAAGACCATTTGTTTTTGGAGAGGATTGATGAAATAGTTCTAAGACACCAATCTGTAGAAGAAAATGTTTCAGAGGCCTCTTATGTTAGCGAGGTTGGAGGATTTGAGGAAAAGAAGAGATGGTTAGAGTGATAGAATTAAATAGACAGGGGAGGCTAAGAAGTTTCCAAATCTGATTCACAGGCTATAAGTGTCATAGTCAAGAGCCTGCCAGTAGTTATTCAGAAGTCTTCAAAACAATCACAATGACTAGACCTTAGGCTAAAAATGGACATAGAGAGATTTTAAATATATCTTCCCATTAAGGTCTCTCAAACAAATCCATTAAATCAAGCCAGTGCTGGTCATGGGCAGTGATTTAAGCAGCAAAAGGACATAGCCTTTATCCTGAACCATTTAATTGTCAACCCATGTAGCTATATTATAAATATAATTCGAAAGTCCTTTACACTTCTACAAGTACAGTATTTGTGATTGCATCTATGTCCAAGAAAAACACTGACGATTCAAATACCAGGACTATTTTTTTGTGTGTGTCCTGTGAGTATGGCTTGAATTGCTCAGCCTTTGAGCCAAAATCAGCAGATGAATGGTCTCATGGCTTCACAAAGGCAATGTCTCCAGCACTTATGTTAGCCCAGTCCATATGCTTATGACCTACATCATGATAAAATTATATCTCAACAGAAATCCAACTTGTAATGCACATGATGATAAAGTGACTATCTATAGGACATAGCAAACTTGAGTAGTTCAAGAGATAGCATGCCACATTCCTTTTTAGCTTAGATATGACATGTATGTGTATTTTAAATAGATAGCTTTCAACTGTTTTTATTCATGACACATGTAAGAAATTGCTCTTTTCACAATCCAATAAATGTTCAAATGTCAAAACCACAATACTAGCTATCATATGCATTAAAATTTTCCTTATTATTTTTTATTTTCCATTACTTTCTTAAAATTCTGATGGGTGTTATTATAATGAGTTTATGATTAACTTATATTTTTTGACTCCAGGTTCAAAAATACTGCTGCTGCTTTGGCAGTAGTCCAGTAGAATTTGTTTAATTGGCATTATAAACTATTTTTATTTTATACTTATAGAATCATTAAGGGTCTCATCTGATCACTTAAGTTTTCTTAATTTATTCTCTATTGTACTTTTTGGGAAGAATTTTATGATATATTAATTTGTGAAAATATAGAAGTCTACAAAGCTCTTGGGAGAAATGTAGAAAAACTCTGAAAATAAAATGACAAAGGATGAAAGAAATTTTGTCTGTGCGGGCTTGTAGAAGAGCAGAATCTGATACGGTATAGAGAGCCAGTAACAGTTTTGACACTAAGACAGGACAAAGGCTGTTCCCAATGGAGTAGTCTGTTTGAAAGACCAGTGAAAATGAGATTATTTAATAGTAGATAAAAAGATACAGTGGGACTAGTCAAATGAGAGGTTAACCATAACTATACATTGTCTTTCATTAAGTAAATGGACATTTTCCATTACTATTATTTACAGAATAAGATCTCAGTTCTCTATGGTTTTCAATGAAAACCAGAGAAAGCTATGATTGAATAAACTCAAGGGTATTTTTTTTTTTCTAGGTGCAAAGCCTCTAAAAGCAGAGACTCTGGACTTGTTAATTTTTACATTCTAGTACCTAAAACAAGACCTGGTAGAGTAAGATGTGGGAAATACATTCTAAATGGATGAATCAATGAGCTAAAGAAGAGTGTAGACCATCTCAGCAACAGTCTCCATTGGAATCTGTTTGCCCAATGTTCCTTCTTCATTAACATAGGTTTTGCATTGGCTCCATTTCAAGGAACCTTCAAATCTAGGACTCCGTTGCAGTCATCTTTTTGCACAATCTTTTCTCAGTCCCACTTCATACTGTTTTATTTTTGTTCATGTTGTTCTCTTGTACTGTAGCTTTCCTTCATGCTGCCTTTATGCTCTGCTTCCTAGTCAACATTCTGGGTTCTCAAAGTGAAAGTGATTTTTCCATGAAACATGGCTTCGGTAGTGATTGTCTTTGATTCTTGTCTTCATCTGCAATCAGACTTATTATGTAATAAGGTAAAAATAATTCAATATATTACATTTATTATTAAACATACACATATACTTGAGGCAATATAAGAACCAAGGAAGCTTCAAAATCAAAATTACATAAATCTAAAAAGGGCAATGAAGGCGAAAACATAGCATCATTTAAAAACTAAGATAAAGTAAAACTGTACTAAAAATGTAATGGAAAGAAAAATGTGAGTGTGTGTATGAAAACAGTGAAAAGGGAGGAAAAAAAGAAAAAAAGGAAAGGAAGATTAGTACAAAAGGAGAAATATATTTTAAAAAATAGACAACTATATGAAGAGAAATAAAAATGCTTATTTAAAGAAGTAATGTAAAACTTAAATACTGCTCAAAATGTCATAAATGGAAAGAAGAAGCACAAATACTTGGAGACTAAGTAGTACACACCAGAGGGGAAGGGTCAGTTAAATATCTGGACTCTGCTGTGGTTTATGTTCATGCTAACCTAGTAGTGGACATATTGGATGTCTTCACGTCTCTGGATTTCTTCTTTGTATTTTAAGGGTTTCCACAGCCCGTACTTAGTTTTGCAATCTGTTGGCTGGGCTGGTTCTCTGACTCTCTCCTCTTCCTGGGACTTTCTAGATGGTACTACCTATCTGTTTACTAATGTTCTTGATGGGGTGTAGTAGGGGGGTGCATATCTTCCAAATGCATGGAGATTGTTGGAAGAAAGCACATATATGATATAAAAGCTTTCAGACCTCATCAATATATTAACTACACTGCTGGAGGGGTGCAGTCATAAATGGAAGACCACTGGCACATCATATTTCTCCAACTCTATAGCAGTAAACACCAGTCAATGGCTCTTAATACACAGACTGTGCTTAGCTACAGTACCATCAACTTCCTGGGATACTCAGTTGATGAGATCTGCCTCCAGTTTCAGTGAAGGGCTGTGTTGACCCATGCATCCCATTGCCTCCACTGGGCTTCTAGTTGTCTAATTTCTTCAGCTTCTTGAAGTCCAATTCCCCTGTTTTACAATGGTGCCCAGTGCTGTCTGCTTCTTACCTCAGCACTGTTGCAGCTCGATTTTACACTCCCTGGCTTTCATTGTCGCTGAGGACCCAATGTCTTCCAGTTTTAACAGCAGGATCTTTTGTAAGATCATGGCTAGACACTGTCCTATAAAGTGATAAGACAGGCTTCTCTCCATTGCTGACTTACTCACTGTCTCACCAAAATTCACAACTACGCTACCCACTAGGCTCCTTCCTCAGCTGCAGTCAGAGAACAAATGGCCAGGGATGTGTTTAGCTTTTCTTACTTTCTTACCTTTGAGCTCTTTGGGGCTTGATGTCTATTTCTTTCCCTTCCCTTCCCACACAGCCTTACTACCTTCATGAATTTTCAAAGCTTATTCTCTTTTTGGAATGAAGCATATTTTTTTTCTTATTCAGATTATTCTTTAACAGAGCATGTGGAAGCCATCTTATCTGGAAGTCCCAATCATTTATAACCTTATTACTTAAACACTGTTGACATTTTCTTGCATGAAGTTGCTGACATTTTAATGTCTGTATTGACAAATTCATAGCACAGAATACGTATGAATACATGATGCATAAACATGAATATAAATTGAAACCAGGAGGCACATCTATATTACACATTGCTTTTTATTTAAAAATGTATATATATTTTCCCATTTTCCTAATATTTCTAAAGAATGTAGTAGCTTCAATACCCACAGAATATTTTATTGTATTTGGTTTTTATATTTCAGATTTTCATATTGTTGAAGATTTATATTATTTCCATATATTTTAATTTTTAAATTAGCTCTGTAGTTAATATCCTTATGGCTAAATTTCTACATTTATGTCTTTTTTTTTACACATGAAATTAGAAGGGAATTTTCTTAGAAAATAGTATGTTTTGATAATATTGTTACAGATGACAAAAGATAATTGTCCCATATCCACTCCAAAGGCAATTGTTATTAATACTCACTTAAGGTTAAAATTGTCTATTTCTTTGAATATTTAACAGCTTAAGTTTTGACATATTTCAAAGATTAGAAATTTGAGAGCTAAAGCAAATCAGTATTTAGTGAATTGCTTCTTGACAGGTGGGCTAAATATTATTATTTGTATGCCTTATTTATTTTTCTTTATTTTAGAACTGGCGATTTTTGTTTATTGATAAACTTGGATTTTAAACAGTTTTAAAATGTGTATATGTCATTGGGCCATTTGTTTGTGTGTTTGTGTATCTAATATATGTCATTGTGAGTGTATATTTGTGTATTCAAGTAAACATGAGTGTGTGTGCAAATGTATGGGGCCACAAAGCTGATGTCAAGATGTCTTCCCCAGTCTTATGCTTTCAAGTCTCTTCAAAGACTTTCAAGTTTCAAAGTCTCTTCCTGAACTTAAAGCTCACTGATTTGACTAGACTGCTTGTTCCAGAGGCACCTGGGATATTCCTGTCTCTATTTCCACAACACTGGAATTACTGGTACATGCCACACTGCCCAGCTTTTACATGAGTACAAGCAAACTCAGGGCCTGCACAGAAAGCACTTTATTCAGGGAGTTGTCTCCCCAGGTCCAGAGACATTAATATTTATTTTCTGAACTTCTTTAACAACTTTGCAATACTTATATAGAATGTGTGTCATATATATATGTATAATCAAACAATACATGACATTATGTGAATGTACATGAGATTGATAGATTCTCAAACAGTGGTGGGTCATGATCCCTTTGGGAAATTTTGTCTCCAAACATATACATGTATATATATATACATATATACATATATACATATATATGTATATATATATATTTTGTGTGTGTGTATGCAAGTAAATATGAGTGTATGTTCATATGTATGGGGCCATAAAGCTGATGTTTATATTTCCTTACCTAACAATAAAATTTACATTTCATATTTGCATTTAAATTTTTAGAAAGTATTTTGTGAACTGATTTCTATATTTTTAGATCAGATCAAATATGTGTGTGTGTATCGATCTATTTGATAATCATTTATTTAATCTTTATTATTGTATTGCAAAATCTCATATCCTGGAAATGCCTGGAAAATTTATAATCTTCTAAGGAATGTCATTGAGATATTTCATACACCATTAGCTATAACATATCTAACTGATAATATAATATATATATATAATGATTCCTGACAGTTGATTGAAAATGGCTTGGGAGAGCTATGGAACCAGACATTTTGCTTGTGTTTTTTTCTTTGTTGACTTTGCTGGACCTCTTAAATTCTGTTACTACTCCTTTTCCAGTTGCTCCTTGTGTTAATGGGGTTTACTCCCAATTAGCAGATGTTTTTTTTCTGAGAAAACTCTGCCTCGGCAGCTTCTGTGCATCCATAAATAATGTCACTTTAATACTTCCATATTGATCCAGACATATCAGAAACTTGCCTGTGTCCATGACTCTCAAATCTTTTTCTCATCTGTTGAGATCTTCCTCTCTGCTCTCCACCCACTTTTGTCAAAGATGAAGTGGAAGATAAATTACACTCTTCCTAGCAGTTTTTATTCTTTCAATTTTCCATCTTGGAGACAGACAACTTTTTATTTTACTTAATGTGTTTTTATCCTATTTTTCATGGAATCAAAAGGAAATTCTTCCACTTGAGACAATACTGTCTCCTTTCTTCTTCTGATTTCTATTTCACTTGAGCCAATCTTCTTACATGTAAGAGTTTTCATACTCTTTTCTGTTTTAAGGTACATTTAATTAATATGAAATTTATTCTCATTGATAATAATTTGAAGGAAAATCAAAATGGAAGAGTAAGAACATAATCTTCTTCTTTATACATATATGCTCTAATTTCTTTTTTCCTTACCTAAAAATAAAATCTACATTTTATATTTGCATTTAAATTTTTAGAAAGTATTTTGTGATCTGATTTCTATATTTTTAGATCAGTTCAAATATATATAATATACATATATATATTACACACACACACACACACATATATATATCCTATCTGATAAACATTTATTTATCTTTATTATTATATTGCAGAAGCTCATGTCTTGGAAATGCCTGGATAATTTATAATCTTCTAAGGATTTGTCATTTAGATATTTCATACACTGTTAGCTATAACATATCTAACTGATAATATCAGAAAGTATAAAGCACAGCAAAACAGTAGGAAGAGAAAGAAGGTGAAATATAAATTGAAGCATAATAAGCAATGTAGTCTAATAAAAATAGATGTGTTAAAAAGGATGGCAAAATATTGTTTTGTATTTTTGGTTCCATGTATACATCAACCAAATCACAGGAGGAAAATAGAGTGTATGCACTGGGATTAATTACATACCTGGAGTACCTGCTTATGGTGGAACCTGACTACTATTACAAATAATGAAGTTATATACTCCTGACTTGTGTTAGTAACCATTGTCTATCTATCTATCTATCTATCTATCTATCTATCTATCTATCTATCTATCTATCTTATCTATGTTTTCATCCGTAGTTACTGATTACCACCATGTCTAATAATAAATTATGAGAACCTCATCATTCTGTAGGTGCCCTGATGATATTTTAGAGAGGGGATTCTGCATAGAGGGATTCTGCAAAGAAGAGTGCGAAGACAGACCTTGTTGACTTTGCCCACTCAGTCTGTGGTCATTACATTATATACTTTTGCCCAGTTATATTTCTACAAGGCTATTCCTGCTTCTATCCTGTCTGTGCAATAAGCTCTCCTTAAAAACTTTAAAGCTAAACGTTTGGTTAGCTGGACAGTTCTGGATAGCTGGACAGTTGGGCATTCCTGGAGGTTAGCACTCCTAGAGGACACACAAACCTCTCCCAGACCTCACTCTATGCATCTTTTCATTTTGGCCTTTATAAATGGGGTGTTGTTACCCACATTTTTATTCAATCACACAAAAGCACAGATTAAACAACTTTTGGGTTATGACTGGTATTTAAAATAGAGAGGGGATTCTCAGGGACTTCATTTGTGAGGTCCAGCATCTTAAACCAGAATGCTAATGTTATAACTCCTATTATTATTAGGAGATAAATTAGGAGATAGCTCCTAATTTAACTTGGTGGGTGGGTGGGTGGAGACAGGTGATATTTTCCACTGTAGAACTGCCTGATTCATGTGTAAGATAAAGTGTTTGGAGTCAAAAGGGGTCTGTGTTTTAAATGTGAGATAGAAGACGTTTAGAGTGAGTTAGATTTTCCTTTGATGTCTTCAGACATCAAAGATACCATAGCCATTACTCAAATAAGATTATTAAATTTGAAATTAAATTAAATTACATTTACAACTAGGTTCTTCACATGTGTCCACCACACTCCAAATCCTGAGAACATATGACTAATGGTTGTTACACTGGACAGAGCAGAGAAGGAACTATAGCACCCATAAGATCCTGAGACAAAGACATTCTGAAAGACCATTTTTTGGATTGTGAAGCTTTGACAAGTCATATTAAACAGAGAAGTAGTAGCAAGATTGTAGAATTTATTGTAAATAGTCAGTACAGGGACACCAATGGAGGAGTTAGGGGAAAGAATAAAGGAGCTAAAGCGGCCTTATCTGGCATCAATGGGAGGGGAGATCCTTGGACATGTGAAGGCTTGATGCCCCAGTGTAGAGGAATGTTAGGGCAGTGAGGTGGGAGTGGGTAGGTGGGTGGGGCAGCATCCTAACAGAGGCAGGGTAAGGGGGATGGGATAAGAGGTTGCAGAGGGGAAAATGGGAAAGAGGATAACATTTGGAATGCAAGTAAATAAAATATCTAATTTAAAGGAAAAGAAATTAAAAAAAAATAGAATGTGTCCCCTCCTCATAGAATAGTAAGTAAAGGCTGCCAAATAAGAAATACAATAAGCTTTTATAAATTACACTAAGGATAGAAATAGGCTTAAGAGAAATTTGTGATCAAGGAAAAACATTCCTTCTAGGTTAAGTCCAAGGATGAAGACAAGTGTGCACTATGATAAAGCAAGGCCATGTGAAACTGTTGCTTTGAACTCATAAATAGCTTATTGAATAAAACCTGCTCTGAACTTAAAAAAAATATAAGAAATATTATAAATAAGGAAAAATTCATGTGCCCTCTTTTTGGAATTCTCAAGATAATCATCCTGAAACATCATCTAGGCTCCTGGCTACCATATTTTATTACTACATCGGCCTATAGTAAAAATTAAACACAAACAAAATGCAATTACATTTTGGTATTCTATAACTTTTATTTGAAATATTATTGATTCACAACTGTTGTTGCTAAGGTGAAGGCTTCCAATTAATACTTTATCTAAGAATTCAACCACAGTGACACAAATAGTTCTAACATCACGTCTACAATATATAAATTCATATACCTACTCTGTGGCATTTTCTGTGCATATATATGCTTTCTATATGATGTTCTACTAGAACTCTTGTGATAGAATTTGCATGTTAAACTCTTTACAGGCTCTGTTAGAAAAGCCACGTCTGTCCCAGGCTTGATAGACTTCAGATACACAGATAGAAAATATTTCAGAAAAGTATACAGTCTCCTCCTTGGTGATGGTTAAGGTACCTGCATCTCTTACTTCTTTTAGGAAGCCTCTGGGGGAATCTGTACCTTGCAAGCTTTTGAAAGCATGAGGACAGAAACCAGAGCTACGGCACCCAAGAACATCTGACAGGGGTGCTCTTTTTGTTAGACTGTTTCTTGACTGTTCCCTAAGTAAATGAGTCTCTATGTAAATTGAGTCCCAAAGTACAGCTGGCAAAATATTCACTCACTTCTTCAGGGCAAAACATAAGTCACCAAGTTTATATCAAATTTTCCACTCCACCTGAATATCTTTAGCAGCTATCTTTTGATGTTCTAGTTTCATAAATTTAAAAGTAATATTTGGATCTTAACAAGGGAGACTGGCAGCTGGCATTAGGTCTATTTCTCCTTTCTTTGCCTCCTCCTTGAAAAAGAGTCTGTCTTCTATGGAATGTGAAATCAGGCTGGTGATTTTTTTTTTTTTTTTTTTTTTTGAGATTTTCAATGTAATACCAACAATGTGTTCTCTATCACTTGTTTAAAGAATGTCTTTCTTATACTTTCCTTGGGTTATAAGCTAAACTTGCTTTAACCAAAAGGCTTGTATACCATTTCAAAGATAGGGCAGCTTTAAAAACATCAATACACTTCGGTACTGCATTTCAGTCATTTCACACTGCACGTTATTAATTTAGGAAAACTCATTAGTTTTAACGTTCAAAAGGTTTGATTATAGAGACTTCCTCCATAACTGATTATCAGAATAGGCCTGAGGTTCATTTCTGCAGATTGAATATTTTGATAAGCCTGCAGAAAAACCATCACAAAAGCTCTGCTCTATTAAGGGTCGTACATGCTGTCTAAGAGTCGTCCACGAGGAAGGCTCTTTACAACACAGCACTTTTACTTCCCAGGTAAAGCCTGGAATAGAAGTGTGTTTTCGTGAGGCATTGGACATCCCTTATTCAGCCATCCATTTCCCTAATGACAGACAGGATGCAGGAAGTCTGAGGTATGCAGAGCACAGCATTTTCTAAGCACAAGTGAAAACCCAGAGGACTGTTCCTTCTGGATCTTTGAGGCATTGATTGACCTAGAGAACTTTAAAACCGCAAACAACAACAAAAACTAAAACAAACTAATATTTCTGCCCAATAGATTGGCTATTTATTTTTTTAATTTTTCATTTTACTTTTTAAAAATTTATTTATTTATTTATTTATTTATTTATTTATTTATTTATTTTACATCCCAATATCATCTTCACCTTTCCTCCCAGTACTTCCTCATTAAGGTCCTCCATTCATCCCCTGTCTCTTTCTCCTCTGAGAATGGGGAGCTCCCCTCTGGCTATTACCCCAACCCTTGCATCCACCTACCCTTCCACCCTGCACCCTCAGCACATCAAGTCACTTCAGGGTTTTGCAAATCCTCTCCCACTGAGGCCATTATTGTTTTATAGGAATAAAAGCTATCTACAAACATACACACTCATACATACATACACAGACACACACACAGACACACAGACACACACACACACACACAGCTGCACACCCTTGGGAGGTAAGCTAGCATTTAAAATAAATATACCTTGAAGGTATATAATCAACTTTGCTATCCTTTGGGATTTGACTTAACAGACATACAGGGCACAAGAAGATAGAAATAAATACTGTGGCCAATAATAGGCAGTAACATACAAGGAAATCCTAATATTATTCTGTGAATCGAAAGGACATATGTCAAAGAAAGCAATAGATAAGCTCACACCCTATAAGAAGGAAACATGGAAACTTTTCTTGGCACCAATTGGAAGGAAAAGTCAGGTTTTTTGAGAATTAATAAACAAGTAGCTACCCTTACTTACTTATACACCCCAATTCCTGTTACCTTTTATAAATTATCTTAACTAAGTAATTCTAAGTAAAGTAATAATGTAAACAAAGTGGCATAATTAAATGCATCTATTGGATAAATGTTGTTTTAGCTTATATATCAAAGGATTCATAATTTTAAGAGAAAAGAGGCCTAAAAATTAAGAATGCAGATAGATTTAGAGCAGAATGTGGAGAGATAGAGCAAGTAAATAGTGACCCAAATCAGGCTGCTATGCTAATATAAATTGGACAGAGTTCTCTAAAACAAAATACCATTAAATATAAAATATTGAAGAATAAGCATAATGTTAAAATAGTCTGTTCCTCAAAAAACATAATAAATCTAAGTACATATATCTAACATAACTTCAAAAGTCAAAACAAATTGATAATGTCAGCCAGAGTTTTGATACTGTGTTATTCACAAGGAGATCATGGAAATGACCCCAGATACACAGACAAGCAGATAGAACAACCAGAACCTACATATCTTATCAGTCAGCATTTACACTATATCTACTGAACATATAAAATTAATTATACTTAATAATAAAAAAACAGTCCATTTAAAGAAAATAATTATAAATTACAGCTAGAGCTAACAGGAAATTAAGATGAAAATTGAAAATTTTTCAGCCATGCAGTTCTAAACTAAACCCCATAGTAGCAGCTTTCGTCTGTAACACTGCCAGGAAAATGAACAAGAAAAGGAGAAAAGGTAGAAGAGAGGCTCTGTAGACATGCAATTCAGACCTCTGAGCAATGGTAGAGGTTTACCAAAGCATGCAAAATACCATGACAATTGCTAGAGGGTTTCCACAAAACCCTCAAGAGCAGCCATCACCCATGGTGAAGACTGTTTAGGAAGTCAGCTCCATGCCATGTAGACTACTCTTCATTCCTGACAATGCTTGAAAGACTAGCCAGGTGGCACCGAACTCAAGGCTGTGGAAACCCACAGTATGGAGCAACTTCCTCCTCCAGTAGTACAGCCTCTATTATCTCTCCTTTCATGTTGAAACCTAACTCAAATCAAGTGAGGGATTCACACTTAATTTTTGGGTTCTTAGCTAGCACTAAGAATAGAGGATGCCAGTTTCCAATCCCAGCAGCAATGGAGGGATGTTCCTCTTTCTCCATGTCCTTGCCAGCTTGTGATGTCACTTGAGTTTTTGATCTTAGCCATTCTGATTGGTGTAAGGTAGAATCTCAGAGTCATTTTGATTTGTATTTCCCTGAAGACTAAGGACTTTGAACATTTCTTTAAGTGCTTCTTGGCCATTTGAGATTCCTCTGTTGTAAATTCTCAGTTTAGCTCTATATCCCATTTTTGATTGGGTTGTTTGGTGTTTTGGAGGTAATCTTCTTAAGTTCATTATATAACTTAGATACTAGCTCCTTATCAGATGTTAGGTTACTTAAGTTTTTTTTTTTTTTTCCCAATCTGGAGGTTGCTGATTTGAAGCTTCTTTATACAAGAGAAAACACACACACACACACACACACACACACACACACACACACACACAAACACACAAAATAGAAAGAAATAATATGAAAAAATAAAAATGGTATTAATAACTTTTAATTTAACAAGATGACAATAGCAACCATTTAAAAATAATAACACTTCAGAATTCAGTGATAATATTAATAAGTACAAGAACATGATTAATATTTAAAATATAAAAGTCAACTGTGATAAAGGGAAGATGGTTATTCCAAAGCTAATATTCTTAACTATGGTGATATAATATCCAGTGTTTATTAAAGTGGTACTCTACTCTTTTATGAATTCCTTGTATGTATAAAATACTTTTCAAATAAGAAAAAGAGAGAGATTTACAGCAAAGAATGGTGGGAAAAACCTAGACATCTGAGGGAGAAAATAAAGAGAACATATTTGAGATTGAAATCTTATTAATTGAGGCCTTGCCAGTCTTCTTTTGACCTAAATTAAAATAACCTTTAGATAGCTGTTTCCTCAGAGGTTAATACCTTCCATCTTGGAGGGAAGCTCATGAAAACACAAGATGATTATAAAAAGGTGAAACAATAAGATGTCTTAAATACAGGTGAAGCATTCCAACCTATAGGGGACTCTTTAATTTTGGGAAGTAAACAACACAGTAGATTCAGGAAGTCCCTGAAACTGAACTAGGCATATATAAGCAGTAAAAACTGCTAACATACCTTCTCAGACAAGATAAGCTGTCTGGAGGAGGCCCAACTGACACCTGGAAAGAACACTCTCTAACCTTGTTAGCTTCCTGCAGGCTGTGTAGTACACTGTAGGTTCCCAGCTTTCATGTACTGTCATCCATGTTAGGGTGGGCTTTAGAGATATGGCTACCTTTGAGTCATTTCTGCTCATATAACTGACCTTTCACACATACTACTATAAGTAGTTCAAATGAAATTCATTGGTTTGCCAACTTGACATTGATGATATGGTATCCATATTTGGTCTGTCATTGAACAATAGGATACGTATTCATGTCTCTTCTCCACAGGAATAGTGTCATACAACAAATGTCCACTTTATAGAATTTTGAGAGAACTGAATAATATTTTTTAGCTCAGTAGGTAGTAATGTCTAATAAAGGATAGCTATTTTCCTATATGATATAGTCATTTATCTTTGCATCTCCTTATCAGACTACATACTGGGTCTATGCTAACATATTATAGACAGCCACATCTTTCCTTCTAAAGCTTTCAGCCTCATAATGGAGAGAGTTACTAACCTTTCATAGAGAGTCATAAAGAAATAAATTGTGATGGATGATAAGAAAGCAAGATAATAGACAGAAGAGAAACTTCATAACAAAGTTCATATCTATCTAGTGTGTCAAGGACTGGTTCCTGAAAAGAAATAACATGAGAGGAAACTCCAAGATGTTTTCAAATCAGGATATCAGCCAGTGTTTAAGTTTCAGGTTCTGAATCACAGTTGACATGATTGTTTTCTAGCTTAGAATTCTGTACTTACTAAAAAGAGGCCATCAGATTGAAAGAAAACCAGGAAGGGTTCATGGTAGAGAAGAAATAAAAAGGGGAAATGATATAATTATATTGATCTAAAAAACAAAAGATGTAATAAAATAGCTAATTTGGCCATTTATTACCTCCCTGTAAACACTATAAATTTTAGATGCCTAAGCCTTTTTATAGAACTTTACACACAAATGATTAGCACTAAACTATTATCTGTATCAGATCCATGCTCAGGAAAAATTCCAACTTCCAAATTGATTTCATATATATCAGTATATTCTTTCAAATTTATAGTTGTTTTTGAAAAGAGAAAGGGATGAATACAGAGTGGAAGGGAAGACAAGAAATAGGGAGGCAAAGAATCAGTCATGCATATTTACAAGAACGCATTAAAATACTAATTATAATATATGTATATATATGTACTATATATATATATATATATATATATATATATATATATATATATATATCCACACACATATATGTAGGCAGTACAAAATAACTATCTTTCCATAATCTGCTTACTATGAACTTTTAGCTATTCCTTGTATAATCCTGACTAGAATTACTTTTGGTTTTGGAGTCAAATCCCTGGAGTCTTGTGTTCTTGGCTCGAGTGAACAGAGCAGTTATTGCATGCAAACCTCTTCAATTCTGAGTACAGCATGTCCCCACTTACGACCCTCATAGGCCCATAAGGTAATGGGAAAGAAAGATAAAGGAGATAATTTGAAAACTTGGTTCATTTTAAAAGCAAAAGATAAAGCCAGTGCTGCATCTTGAATTTAATCAGATATAGTCACAGTTTCCTCAAACTATAGAAAAGAAACTCCCTAGATTTAGTAAGTAGCATAAGCAGAAACTGAAAAAAATGTTGCAGTTTTTTAAAGGAGTTTTTGTTAACCTCTCTAAATCAACTAACCATGCTGATAAGGAATCTAAAGCACAGGGAGGCATTCTGCAACCTGCTAGTAAACCTCAGATGTAACATATTGAATTCTATAGTCCCAAAGCTCTGGGCTCCCTAGAAACAAATAGCATGTTGAGCTTGCAGCAGCTTTACATTTCTTCCATGCAGCACAATGCTGTGCTTCATTCTGGAATAGATGAGAGAAAATACAGAACATGAAAAAATAATACTAACAGTGAATAGATTTTTTTAAAGAATAAAAGGCAGGAAAGTTGTAGTCCTTGTAGGGGTGCCTCCATGCCCTTCATAGAAAGAAAATTGAGGGGGAAAACCACTTTGACGTAACTGCCAATGATATCCTATTGGGCTCAGGATTTATGTATATACAGATTTTACTTACTAATTTAGACATACTCTGTGTTTGTGTGGCATGGTGTTAAAGCTATTCTGTCTTTTTTATAAAGGCATTTAACAATAGCATGGAGTATTGCATTTTCCTGGATGTGTTCTGGGTCATCAGTTGAGAATAGGAGATATTCTCTGTAAATTTCAGAGTCAAGAAGTTCTATGGACCCTGGCTCTTTTTCCTTCACTGTCCACCATTGTTAGTACCGTATGAAACACAGTTCATAAGTAACTGACTTCACAGCAAGAGTTATCTCTTGCTAGCATAGTCCCTCAATAAACTTCAACCTTCCATCCCAGGAGAAAGTAAGTCATGAGTATGTGTGTACAGTATGTGTGTACACTGGACTTCCCATGTGTATACATGTGCCCCAAAACAGCTTCTTTCTCAGTTTATAGAGAAAAAGCAAATTATTACAAGATGTCTCTCTTTGCTTATATTCATAATACATATATTCAACCTTGTTTTCCCTAGGTCTGGCTCTGCCCCAAACCGTTGAACCAATCTGGACATAGGAAGGTCCTCTGTGGTTGTTCTATTACCATCCACCTTCAG
This sequence comes from Arvicanthis niloticus, assembly GCF_011762505.2. NCBI lineage: Eukaryota > Metazoa > Chordata > Mammalia > Rodentia > Muridae > Arvicanthis > Arvicanthis niloticus. The sequence goes on from NC_047671.1 coordinate 46,630,011, forward strand.
TCTTAGAAATCTGAAAGAATCTATTTGGCTGTGGGTGTCAGAAAGTGACATGACTCCTGGCTACTTAAAGTATAGGCTCAGATGTTTAATGATATGAACATTTAATAGTTTTTTGTGTGTATGAAGTACCAATAGGAAAAGTATTTCAGCATTTTCTCAACTATTTTTTTTTAACACATTTCTCCTATGATTGAGACTCTGTACAGTTCTTAATTGATACAAACTCTGTGCACTCCTCCACATGAACATCTACTTATAAACAGATATTTGACATTAAGATCATTCCATTCATTTGGTTTTTTGTTTGTACACTTTATATGTTATGTAGATCCTCTTCTTTATCTCCCAATGCACTAAAAAATAAATACAACCAGTATCTCAGGGTATTATCAGAACACTGAAGTGACTGTAGGACTCTACAATAGCCAAGATATGGAAACAACCTATGTGTTCATTATTGGAAACACGACTCTGTGTGAGAGCAGTTGTCAAGCATTTTCACAGGTCCTGAGTTCAATTTCCAGCATCACCAGAAAGAAAGATAACTTATGCTATGTATAAACAGTAAAAAAAATCTGGCTTCAAAATGAGGAATGTTCCCAATGTAAAAACATGGATGAATTCTGAAGACACAATACTATGTGAGATACAGCAGACAGAAAATTAAATAGTATATGATCTCAGTTGTATGTGGAATTTAAAAGTTAAACTCATAAATACAAGTCATTCTTAAAATTTTCATCTCCAGCGCCAATGCCATATATTCTTTATGACCACCATTATGAGAAACACTCTTTAATTAGATATTCTAGTACTTTATTATGTGATTCATTCTTTTTACATATTCAATTTTTCTTTATTCTTAGAATATTATATACAAGATCATACCTGCTCCATAGGGTCTAACTTCTTTTAGAAATCCTAAAACCCACCTCCCACATAACTTCATATTTTCTTCTTTTTTGAGGGGACACCCATTTATTATCTTTATATTTTTAAATTTAACTTTTTTTTTAACTTATTCACTTTACATCTTGCTCACGGCACCCCCCTGGCACTTCAAGTTTTTGCGAGGCTAGGCTCATCCTCTCGCACAGAGGCTCGGCAAGGCAGTCCAGCTAGAAGAACAACAGCTTTTGGGATAGCCCCCACTCCAGTTGATAGAGACTCATGTGAAGACTACACTGCACATCTACTACATATGTTGTGGGAAACCTAGGTCCAGCCCTTTGTATGTTCTTTGGTTGGTGGTTCAGACTGTGAGAGCCCCAAAAGTCCAGGTTAGTTGACTCTATTGGTATTCCTGTGGAGTTCCTATCACTTTTGTGGGGGCCCACAATTCTTCCTCTTATTTTTCTATAAAAGTCCCAAGTACCATCCACTGTTATTTGTGGTGTCTGTATCTGTCTGAGTCTGCTACTAGGTGGAGCCTCTCAGAGGACAACATGCTCCTGTCTGCAAGCATAACAGTGTAACATTAATAGTGTTAGGGATTGGTTCTTGCACATGGGATAGGTCTCAAGTTGGGCCAGTGATTTGTTGGCCATTTTGTCAGTCTCTGCTCCATTTTCTTTGCCTGCATTTCTTATTGACAGCATAAATTTGAGGTAGAAAATTTTGTGAGTAGGTGGCTGGTCATCTCTGATGAATGGTTTATCACTGTATCATTCCTCCTCTTGTGTGTAGAAAGGACCTTGCAACTTACTTCTAATGAGAATTTAGCAAAAGTCATAGTATACCACTGTTGAGATTAACTTAAAAAATGGTAGAGAATCGCTGTTTCTCTCTGTCTCTGTCTCTCTCTATATCTCTCTTTCCCTCCCTCCCTCACTTCCTCCACCTTCCTCCTTCTCTCCCTCAATAACACTAGAATAGTCTCATTTATTTCCCCTTAGGTATATAGATATTATATTGGGAGCTCCCTTATTAAACAAACCCATTGAAAGCGTACTGAAAATCATCTCAGAGAGGAACTTAATCCAGCCAAATTCTTGTGAGTTGGCTTAAAAATAGATAAATTTTGTTTGAAATTTGACCTAACTATAGCCTAAACTAACAATGTGAGTATACTCAAGTGATAGATCACAAAGTAGATCATCCACTTAGTCATTAATATTGGATTATTGGCACCTGGAAATTTTGAGACAAATTGTGTGTTTTGTACCACTATGCTTTGATAGGTTTTGATATTTGCTGTAGTTCTGTAATTACAGATTTTGTGTCATTGAGTAATTTATTAATTAATCAAGTATTTTGTGGTTATCCAATCTTTCTGTCAGTTGCTATGTTGGGAAAAAGAAAGTAGAGAGGAAGAGGCTGGACAGTCAACCTGGCATAACATCATTGTTGCCAATCTGTCTAGAGGGGAAATGTATTATATTTGAGAACTCATTTCCATGTATCCTAGCTGGGTGTCCTCTGAATCAGTTGTTAATATCCTCAGACCTGTCTGATCATCTTTAAAATAGGAATGATGGCAATATTTATCCAAGAATGTTTTATATGAAGTCTATAGAATTAACACAGGAGGCACTAAACGTATTGAGAGGCAGATAATGATCTTGAAATTGGCACAATCATTACTCTTAAAATTATGCTTTTATTCTTTGAAACCAAGACAATTTTCAGGACGCATTTCACTGGAAATTTGTGCTCAATGCAGCCTGCCTTCTGCTACTTTAGCAACCTGCTCCTGCTGAGAGCTTTCTACAGTAGAAAACCAACTGGACATGAGCTGAGCTTTGAGAATGCAACTAAGATCAAGACCTAGAAAAAAGGTGGCAATGAAATTTTGTTGGAATTGACCCTACATGGTCTTCAATCACTTAACAGTGGTAAAGAGGAGCTAGCATTGGCACTCAAGAAGTAATCTGAAGAACTTTCTGCTTATTCATTGTGGCATGCAAAATCCAAGGTAGAAAATGGCTGCATTGCAACACTAGCTAAAGGATTAGTGACAGTAAATTTGAACAAATCATTTCAATTTCTCCTTAATTCAGAATATCTGTATCTGATACATACATATATATATATATATATATATATATATATATATATACACACACACACACACACATACCTATAGGTATTATATATAATTTAGGTATATTATAGAATAATATTATTCCTTAAGGTTTGTATGTTTCTCCTCATTTTCTAACTTCTCTATTGGCCTTCAGTTCCCTCCACAGATTCCCCACTTCTTTCTGTAGTGTAGGATGTTGAATCTTTTGGTAATATCCCACATACCTAGGTCATATGATAGAATTTTTTAATTGGTTATTTTGTTTATTCACATTTCAAATGTTATTCCCCTTTCTGGTTTTCTCTCCAAAAAATCCCCCATCTCACCCCTGCCTCCACAAGGGTGTTTCTCCACCCACCCAACCACTCCTGCTGCACTGCACTGTCATAGCATTCCCCTATACTGGGGCACCAAGCCTTCACAGAACCAAGGGCCTCCCCTCCCTTTGATACCAGACAAGGCTATCCTCTGAATTATTTTTACCTTTGTAAGAATTCTCCAAACTAGTTTCCAAAGAAGGTACACCAGTTTCTAATCCCAAACTGGTGAATAATGATTTCCCTTTCCTCATATCTTCTCCATCATTCTTCAGTTGCTTTATTGATCCTTGCCATTCTGTGCCTACTACTGTTTTACACACACACACACACACACACACACACACACACACACACACACACACCAGACATGAGAGCTCTCTATTTTAGTTTTGGTCAGGTTTGTTCAAATGAATCCCAAATCATCTGTTATTGTTGTTGCCCTTGATTGCCTCTCAGAGGATGAAAGGTAAGTCCCTTTAGACACAAGATGCTGAAGCTTTGAGAAAGATCTAACTTGAAAGCCTTCTTTTTATGATCTAGCTCTCTCTATGAAAAAGTAGGGAGGGAAACAATTCACAGTCCTATTTATCTTTGATACCTATAAACCACAACAATAAGAAACTTGACAAGATAGCCCTAAAGGTGTACTAGAGGCACTTACAAGTTGGTGGTAGCCATCAGCACTGTAAATAGACCTAAGAACTACTAAACATAATAGAAATCACTCCTGGCACAAGAAGTTTAGCTAACAACCTGGAGCTACTGAGGTCATGGATCTCAGATCTACTATTATGACTTCACTAGACCTCATTAATTTTATTCTCATATTAATCCTTAAACACATAGATAAATGTAGCCCTTACCCTTAATCAAAGAAGTGTGTGTGTGTGTGTGTGTGTGTGTGTGTGTGTGTGTGTGCCTGTGTGTGTGTAACAGAATACCATATCTGGTTACAATTCAGAGGTCAATAGATCATAAAGACTCCAGATCTAACAGATATATGTTCAATGCAACTCTTTTATGTAAAGCTCAGAGAACATCAAGAAAGAGACCGTGGAAAGACAGTAAGAGGCTAGGGACTAGGAAGTCACGTGTGAAATTAGAAAAATCTAGAATTAGGAAAACTACATCCATGATAACTCAGCAAAAAGGCTGCCTAAACAAGACTTGAGCAATAATACTAATCCCAATTTTAAACAAAGTACTATGGGAAACTAATGACTTCTGGAAAAAAAATAATTAGATGCCCCCAGGGATGAATTGGTTATCCAAACAAAGTGGTCACCCATGAAATTATAGACACACAAGAACCTAAACTGGAGTCAGTAGAGTGTGTGTGTGTGTGTGTGTGTGTGTGTAAAACAATACTAAGCACAGAAAAAGAGACCATAAATAAGGAGTGAGGCATGGAAGTAGTTGGAGGGAAAAATGGGAAGGAGAATAGTAATGTAAGTATATTTTAATTTAAAAAAATGCAAGTAACAAAATAGAGCTAATTTCTCCTAAACAATAAATGAAATTCAGAGAATTAGAAGTAGGAGCTAAAATCATTCCAAATCAATCTTCTATATATTTTTACAATGAAAAGCAATCTTTAGATTCAATAAAATTCCCATTAAAAGGCCAACACAATTCTTCACAGACATAGAAAGAGTAATTCTCAGTTTCATATTGAAAACAAAATAATAAGGATAGCCAAAACAATTCTCAACAATAAAAGAACTTTTGGGGGAATCTCCATCCCTGACCTCAAGCTGTACTACAGAGCTATAGTGAAAACTGTATGAGACAGACAGGTTGATCAACAGAGGAAAACTGAAGACCCAGAACTAAACCCACATACCTATGAACATTTGATCTTTGGCATAGAAGCCAAAAACATCCAGTGGAAACAAGCAAAGACATCTGTAATAACTGGTACTGGTGTAACTCGCAGTCTGCATGTAGAAGAATAAATATAGATCTATATTTTTCAACTTCTACAAAGCCCATGCCCAAGTGGATCAAGGACCTCCACATAAAACCAGATATACTGAATCTAATAGCAAAGACAGTGCGAAAGAGCCTCAATGCATAGGCACAGGGGAACATTTTCTGAACAGAAAGTGAATGGGTCAGACTCTAAGATCAACAATTGATAAATAGGACCTCATGAAACTGAAAAGCTTATGTAAGGTAAAGGAACTGCCAATAGAACAAAACAGCAATCTACAGATTGGGAAAAGATCTTCACTAACCTAGATCCAATACAGGACTTATATCCAAAATATATAAAGAATTCAAGAAGTGAACCTCCAAAAGAATAACTCAATTAAAAAATGGGGTACAGAATGAAACAGAGTTCTCAACAGAGATCCTCAAATGGCAAAGGAGCACCTCAAGAAACATTTGATATCCTTAGTGATCAGGGAAATGTAATCAAAATAACAATGAGATCCCACCTTATACCAACCAGAATGGTTAAGATTAAAAACTCAACTGACACTACATGCTGGCAAGGATGTGGAGAAAAAGGAACACTTCTCCATTGCTGGTGTAATTGTGAACTGGTACAACCACTGTAGAAATCAATCTGGTGCTTGGTCAGAAAATTGGAAATAGTTTCAGTTGAAGACCCAGCTATAGAGCTCTAGGGATCCAAAAGATACTCCACTATATCACAAAGACACTGGTCCACTATGTTCATATAAGTCATACTCATAATAGTCAGAAACTGGAAGCAACACAGATCTCCATCAACCAAAGAATGGGTATAGAAAATGTGGAATACACAATAGAGTACTATTCAGCTATTTAAAACAAGGACATCATGAATTTTGCAGGCAAATGGATAGAACTAGAAAATATCCTCAATGAAGTAATTCAGAGCTAAAAGAACATAAACGCTATATACTCATTGATGAGTGGACATTGACCATAAAGTACAGAATACCCATGATGCAACCCACAGAACTTAAGCTTAACAAGAAGGAAGGCTCAAGTGTAGATGTTTCAATCCCACTTAGAATGGGAAACAAAATAATTAGGGGAGGCAGAAATAGTGAGGGACCAGGGTAGGAGAGGGAAGGGAGTAGGGAAAAGGGGCAGGGCCAGGTATAGAGGGAAACAGAAGAGAACGGTCCTAGAGGGCCAGGATAAGGAAAGAAAATATGCAGCTTCTGGGGGTTGGGGTGTAGGGAATCTCCAGAAAGTCCCAGAGCCCTGGAATCTGAGAAGCTCCCAGGATACAATGGGAGTGACCTTAGCCAAAATGCCCAACAATGGGGAGAGGAAACCCAAAGGAACCACCTCCAGTAGATAGACAAGGCCCTTAGAGTAGGGATGGGCTTACCAACCCACCTTCAAAATTTCTGATCCAGAATTGTTTCTATCTAAAAGAAATATAGGGATAAAATGCATCAGAGACTGAAGAAAAGGCTGTTCAGTGACAGGCCCAACTTGGAATCCATCCCCTGGGCAGACACCCAGGGGATGCCTTAACATAGCATACTACTAATGCTATGATGTTCTTGCAGATAGAATCGTAGCATGGATGTTCTCTGAGAGGTTTTACCAGCAGCTGACTTAGACAGATGCAGATACATACAGCCAAACATTGAACTGAGGTTAGGGACCCCTATATAAGAGTTAGGACAAGGACTTAATGAGCTGAAGGAATGTCAACCCCACAGGAAGACCAACAGTATCAACTAACCCAGACTTCTGGGAGCCCCCAGAGACTAAACCACCAACCAAAAATCATAGACAGGCTGGTCAGTGGTCCCTGTCATATAAGTAGCAGAGGACTGCCTTGTCAGGCCTTAGTTTGAGAGGATACACCTAGTTCTGTAGGGACTTGATTCCCCAGGGAAGGGGGATGCCTAGGGTGGGCACCCTCTCAGAGGCAAAGTAAAGGGAGAATGGAATGAAGAATTCAGAGAGGGGGACAGGGAAGGGTGGCAGTATCTGGAATATAATAATAATGAAACAAAGAATTTTTGTACTGAGTTTGTTTTTCAAAACTTTATCTTGTTCTTGCCATTGATAGATATTATGACTATACATATAAAATTTAAAATATAAATTATCTTAACTGAGTATGGGGTAGCATCTTCCCTTTCTCTTTTAAGCCTATTTCTTTATGGAATTAACCTTTGAAAAATTTTGTTAATAAGGTACTTAACATAGCATCAGTAACAGGACTATGTAGCAAATAATTATTTAAATTTGTTATTATCTTCAACAGAATTTAGGTTTGCTTGCTGTAGGATAGAAATAGTAGAGTCAGGCATTTTTATTGTTTTGATGTATGTCAACATAGGACATGCCAGTTTGTGTTTCCTAAACCAGCATTTGAGCTCAGCAGTCCATCAACTGTCATTTTGAGCTTTTATACATAGAATCTTAGGCACAAGTTAGAAATGACTGTGCAAATTTATGCTAGGCAGTAAATTCTAACTGTTCAACACTGGGTTACATTTAGGGCCACTATGATCTCTGACAGCTGTCCTTGTAGAATGTAAAGAGATTTTTGTTGGCTGTCTTAAGCTTTTTCAGTTTAATAAACAACAAATTCTAAGGTTCTTTCACAAAGTAGAAACTGTAAATGTTGCCATTGCAGATCTGTCTTCATAGAGCTGATGGTATTTATAAAAACACATAAGACAGAAGGAGAGACAGAGACAGACTGATAGATAGACAGAGAGACAGAAAGAGTGAGAGGGAGGCGGAGACAGAGAGAGGAGGGGGGAGGAAAGAAGAAAAGGAAGAAGATTTTTTCCTTTATTTTAGACATAATCTTCTTTATGTTTCCTGTATTCCCATAAAAATGAGATATTTTGACTAGATATGAATATCCATGTAGGAAAATATACCAACAGACTAAAACATTGATCAGGCAACAATAGATATTATTATTATTGGAGGGAATCTGGTCTGTCTCTAGTATATATATACAGTTTTCCTCACTGTTACTCAACCACAGTAAATTTTAAAATGCATGTCAGGTTTTCTGTAGTTTATATAAAAATGAAACTCTTTGGGGGAGATAATTCTTGAATGTCCGTATGATTTCATGCTTCTGTCTCAACCTTAGATCTAATGTTAGTATCACTTTCTCATACCGTCTCCAGGGGAGATGCCAACAGACTGTGCCCGTTCAGAATGAATGTGTCCCTGTGCTTAGAGTTTCTGCTGGACCTCTTTCTGCTTCTGCATTCAGAAATCACCAATTCTCTGATCATAAGAAACAAAAAAAGAGAAATAATTTTTGCTTCATTGAGCACTGCTTCTTAAAATTTTATGTTCAATTTTTATTAGTTAATATGTATGTCCCACATTATTATGCACAGGGGTTGAGTGCATACTGTTCACCAAATAACCTATGGCAGATAATGGAATGTTTGATATAGGGAGATTTCAAAGCAAGTAATGATTTTATCTTCCTAGTTCCCGTTTGCTTCTCCAAAAAATCATTTTTTTAAAAAATTTTCTTAGCCTTTAGGGGTGGAGATGTATACTTGGAGGCACAAGTTAATAGAAATTCATACTAAGTTTAGATCCACAACAAGGTCTTCAGCACATAGATCTTGTCTGTGCATATCAGTTGAAAAGATGATGACATTGCTGTTTAGATAAGTACTATTTATGAGAGATATAAATGATAATACTTGTCTTCAAAACAAAGAATTATGTCCAAGTGAATACATGAAACCACCTATGTTTTACATCCAGCAAAGGAGTGGATGTTTGAGAGTCAGCCCACCTGCTCAGAGATCTCTTGGATTTCTCTTCTCTCTAGGCAAAATCTGCAGTTACTGAGTTTGTTGTTTTCACACCCTTCTAAGACTAAGACCCTTCCTAACTAGGTCCCTCACTTACTTTTACCTCTTCCCAATACCTATCTTCCTACTGCTCACAACCTCTGGTATCTTCAGATCACATGAAAAAAGTCCTGTTGCCTTCAAGAACTGAACATTCTGTTCAGTCTCCTCTTTCCTCCACATCTCCTGACCTGGTAGTTTTATTTCTGCTCCAGTGAAGTCCTTTGTGGGACGAGAATATCGAAGTATCTATGTAATTTTAAGCTGCTGTCTGTGGCATGCTTCATTTTCAGTCTTCAGTCATTGTTTCCTTTTGGTTGAAATTGCCTTTAATTTTATGGGCATTGGCTCTTCTTCCTGCATTGTTCAACTTCTGTTTTTCCATATACTTTCCTTCAACTTTCCTGTCCAGACTATGTCTCTTGGTTACCAGCTATAGAGATGTCATCCAGTCTAGTTTTTTCTAGTAAGTATCTATATCATGCCTATTCTCACCCCAAACTCCACCCCCGTGCCTGAACACTGGAGGACAAGACTGTTTTTTTCACCCAGTACTATACTGTAGCATTATGTGCGCATTCACTGAGTGATGGTCAAAGCTACACATATTAAGATGTTCACTTAATTAACAAATATCTCTTAAATGAGCAGATAGATAATATACTACCAGGAAGTCTATCTTTCTTTCCGAGTCCAGCAGGGCTCAAAGAACAGACATGACTGATGTGACCAGAGAATGAAGAAAAGACAGACAGAAAGCCAAGATTGGTTTAGGCTCCTAGCAAAAGAAACCACAGCACCTTGGAAGCTCAATGCGTTCTATTATATAGAATTGAACAGGGAAGGCAAACTTATTACACACTACTGAGCAAGGAGGTGGGTATCATATACAGATAGCTAAAAAACAAACAAATGAAAATGAAGGCAGGTTTTACTGTATACAAGAAAACAGATCAAGCTAATCTTGGGAGAATCAGTCTCTGTTGGGGAGATTTATGCTGTAAATATTTAGAAGAAGAAGGTTATGGTGGATATTTTCTGCAAACATTGTCAACAATTTCTCTCAGTCCCCCCCCAAAAGATGTTGCCATCCTTATGACAAATGCACGCGTACACACACACACACACACACACACACACACACACACACACACACGGTTTGCCACTCCCCCGTGGCTCTGAGGGTTCTTGACATGGCTTGGTTACATCAATAATTTGCTTCCCTCAGGACTTCACTCATTCAGAATTCCTTCTGCTCCTCATGTTCTCTTATTTGCCACAACTATAACAACTGAAAATGATTGAAGGATGAAGTAGGCTTTCTTTGTGGAGGATGTTTCTATCTTTTTCTAAAGTATTCTATAAATTAAAAATATTTTCTTATTAATTACTTGGGAAATTCAATGTATTTTGATCATATTTATCCTCTTCTCCTTCTAATTTGTTCTACATCTGCCACCACCTCTCTATTCATAACTTCCTATCATCTTAAGAAAATGAAAAAAATAATTTATCAAGTCCTCTTTATGCTGCTCATATACACTTGAGTGTGGGGCCATCTGATAGACCATGGTTGATCTATCAGGGGTCATACCTTAAGTAAACTGTCTTTTCTTCTCCAGAAGCTATCAATAGTCAATAGCTCTTCAGTTATAGATGAGGGCTCTGATCTCTTGTTTGTTTCATGTTAGGGTGTTGGTTCACTGTATCTTGTGCAGGCAACAGGTGCTATGAGCTCATGAGTACAGTGGTCCTGTCATGTCTAGAAGATACTGGCTTTCTCCAGTACTCCCTAACCTCTGGCTCTTACAATATTTCCACCCCTTTTTCTCTGATGGTCACTGATTATTGGGGGTGATATGTGAAATAGATGCTCTGTTTATTGCAGATATGCCTGTGGACACTTATTCTTTGTAATTTTATCAGTAGTGTGTTTCTGTGTTAACCACTATGCACTACACAAATTTCTCTGATGAGGGCAAAAAGTAATCTACGAGTACAGAGATATAAATTTAGAGTGTAGTTCAATTTTTCTTACTTAACAAAGTTGTAATAGGTTCACTCCTTGAGCTTATAAATTCCTCAACCCTGGTCTCTTGGCCAGATTTACAATACCAGATATATGTTACCTCATGATTAGTGGGCTTTAAATCTCATCAGAAAGTGGTGGGTTACCCCCATAATATTTGTGCCATTACTGTACCCATATCTCCCATGTGGGCCATTATAATAGTTCATAGGGTTGATGTTTGGATAAAACTGTTGACAAATATTCCAAAATAGCATATATATCTCTTTTAAGTAATATGAAATCTAGTCAATGAGTAAAGAGATTTCTGGCTATCACTAATTTGATTTCTCCAAGTTCTGAGAAAACACTGACCAACAATTATCTTTGATTTGTCAACGAAACTCCTATTTGGCAAATTATGGTTTATTGGATAAGCATACAATTCACATACAGTAATTCCAACTAACTATTTTACATGAATATATTCATATATGCATATGTAGAAGTTTATATGATAGTAAGTTTTCATAAGGCTTTTCAATCATCATTAATACTCATGATCCTTCTCCCAACCCATTCCTCTGCCCTGATTTCCATCCCACTTCTTACAGTTTATTACTTGGTCAGAAAATTGTCACAGCATATGAACCATCAAGTGAGATAATTCATCTGTGTCCATTAAATTCTCTTTTAAGTTCTATAACCTCTTCTCTTACCTCTGTCAGTTTTCCTTTAATCACTTCACTATTGTATATAAAACATTCCTTTATGACACTCCACTATCCTAAGCCTTTGAAGATTTTATTTTACTTCCTCTATCTCTAACTAAACTAGTTAATCTCAAGTAAATATTTGAATTTTAATGTTTTGACCAATAAGACACCTAGAAATCATTTATAAGAAAAGAAAACATTGATTTCAGTGGTTTTTCACACTTCCAAAATATTTTTGGTACTTTTGTAATAACCAGGTGACTTTCTGTTTCTTGATACAGATGATTAAAGAGTATTGACCTCAGTCTAGCCTTGAAACACTCTAGTATTTTCCTTTACCAATGTAGACTTGGGTTCTTCCTAAGCTCTAAAACACCCATTTACAGATATTGATGTCCTCAGAGTGACAGGCAGCCGAGAGCTTTTCACACGTTATGGTCAATGTCCTCTAAAACTACCAAAGTCAGACTTAAAGAAAGTGTGGCCAAGCAGAATTCCAAAACAAGGCATCAGAGTCCTGGTGTGCTTTGCTTAATAAGCACATGCATAAAATGAAAGCTACCTAAATACTTTTTAGCCCAGAAGACCCTATAAGTCAAAAATCCTTATTGAATGCTTGTAAAATATTAATAACTTTCAGATATCAAATATTGTAACTTATTTTGTTTACCACAGATACAAGATGCTGCATAACCCAGAAGAGGAAGTTTGGAGGGATTCTGATGTCTAATCCAAAATTCCATGTAGTAAAAGGTAGTCCTTGGCTTCTATGTTAGTGCTTATGAGCTAGCTTTCATCATCCTGTTAAGTAATTGATTTCCTCACTGTTCATCTCTCAGAACTGGTTTTTAGATACTGTACCATCTATGTAGTAGTACTTAATTGTAGTTTTATTGTCTGCATACTTATTGTATTCTTGTTTGGTTTCTCCAATTATGTTAACAACTCTTCTCTGATGGGACGGTACTTTTAGATATACAATGCTAATGCCTGTGAGTTTTATGCTTAGTAATAGAAACACTGTATTGCTGATTACCTAGGAGCTGAGAGAAATCATTTGTGATTCTCTTTTTTTTCTTTTTTTAAGTTTTATTTTATATTTTATTTACATTTCAGATGCCATCTTTGATTCAAAGTATGTTCATATTAACAAATTCCACACAAAGAGCTTCTTGATAGAGCTTTTATTTTATAATTTTAATAAACAGTTACTTATCATTTATTTATATTTACATTATGTATATAATTTATATGTTGCTCTGCCTCTCTGCTTTTATCTCCATCTCTGTCTTCTCTGTCTCTGTCCCTGACTTTCTGTCTCTGTCTCTCTCTGTCTCTCTGTCTCTCTGTCTCTCTGTCTCTCTGTCTCTCTCTCTCTCTCTCTGTGTGTGTGTGTGTGTGTGTGTGTGTGTGTGTCTGTGTGTTTATAGGATATATGTGTTTTTGGACATTTTTCTGCACATCAGAGAACAAGTTTTGGAAGTCAAATTTCCCTGTCAAACATGTGAAACCTGTAAATCAAACTGAGGTCAATAAACTAGGCAGCAAAAGCAAGAATCTTTACCCACTGAACCCTGGTAGCAATATTTTGAGGAACAATGTAATAGAAGGTAAGCTATGATCTAATATGTGGAACATCACACCTTTTGACCTCGTCCTTAACCTCTATGTTATCTCTAGATTTAGATAAGTTACAGTGTCCTTTTTGAGCTTTGTTTTTCTCATCAATACAATAGAAACATTATACTTCATTGACTTTCTGTGAGAACTGACTAGGCATAAAGAGGATCTAATGAACTACACAGTTCTACTTACATACAAGGGAGGGAGAACTTCAGCTTTAATAATTTTACTATCAATAGTAACCTTCAGTGAATGATATCTTTCTGTGATTTTATTTTTTTCCTCGAGAAAAACAAAGTTTCTTCTCATCTTAACTTCCTGAGAGTTTTCTCCTTATGCTAATGGTGAGGTTGTGTGGGATTTTCTGAGGGGGATGTGTAGGCCAGACCTTCTAAAGTGAGAATTGAAGTTTCATTTCAAAGGGCTTCTCAGTCACATACTGTCAGTGTGCAGGCTTACTGCCCACATGTGGGCCACTTGCGTCTTTGGGAAGGGGTGGTGTGATTCTCTGAAACATGTCAGTACAGATGGAGAAATGCCACTCTTTCTGAGTTTATGGTTCCAATGACTCTGTCTTCTGCCTGCCACATACCAATTCACAGCTGTATGCTTATCTTTGGAATTATTTTCTCCTAGATGGGAGAAGAAATCTATAAGTAACTATTTCCTTACTTGCTTTCAAAGTACAAGTGGGTTTATTCCTGTACATGGGATGTAACATTCCATGGCATTTCTCTCCATTCTTGACAATGGTAGTATGAATGACATGTGATTAACAGAGAAGGAAATAGAGCAGACATATTCCCAGTCTGACTGCTAAGATGATGCTCTATTGAACAGCTGTAGATGTTCACAGAGTGCTAAAAGGGTCTAAAGACTTTTCACAGAGGCATTAGGTTTAAACCCAAAAGTTTTTATGTTTCTTCATTTTGTGACCTTGCCACACTGCTCAACAACAAGTAAACGAAAGTGAAAAAGGCAAAGGAATCCCTGAAGCTGGATTTATGAAATAAAGAAAGAAAGAAAAAAAGAAAGAAAGAAGGAAAGAAGGAAAGAAAAAAGAAAGAAAGAAAGAAAGAAAGAAAGAAAGAAAGAAAGAACTGTACTCAATGAACTTCTGTTTTCTTCTGAGAAATGGCTTTAAATATTTAAAATGCCCAATTTCTTCTCAAATTCCCAGAAAGGTAAAATGTAAAAGCCAAATGGAAAGGTCAGGAAAGCCAGGCCAATTTTGGAGCCCATGGCACTTCTCTGAGCTATTTTATAAAACAGATGTTATCTTAGAGAAGGTAAAATTCTTGCCACCAAATTTCAGTGGCTTGAACAGTTCTTTAAAACCACTAAATATTCCTTAGTCTGGAGAATAAGTTCCTCAGAAAATTTTCTTCCAAATAGTACCATCCTGCTAATCTGTGGTGTCCAAATAGCCCTGGCAGTCTGTGTGTGGCCTCTACATTCTCTCTATTATCTTCTCCCACTGTTGGGAAGATCCATACTTCCATGATCTTTGGTCCTTTACAGTCTACTTCATGTTGAGATCTGCTAGTGTTCCTTAAGTCTATATAAAACTCAGTTCTTCTACAATACATTAACTTCCATGAGTAATTTTCACTTTGTGTTAGAAACATACATAGTTTATTATTTATTTTATATTATTATTGTGTTTTTCGTCCCCATTTGTTTATGAGATCACAAAACACCCATTTAATTATGAGTAACCTAAAGAGAGAACCTCATATTATTTTGTTTTAAGTTTGTTCATTGCTTTGAAGTGCTGAATGCTTTATAAACATGCACCAGCTTGATGAACAAACTCACAAGTGTCTGGGAGAATGGATGGGTGGGTGAATAGATATATCAGAAGCTGACAGAATAAATTCTGAGCTCAAAGGTATAGCTAAAGTCTTGCCTTTAGCTATCTTGCTTGAATTGATATGGCTGAATATGAATGTGTGTGTGTAAGTAGTATGTGCATATAACTTTGGATATCTACTTATTATGTTAATGTTATATATTCCACAGTTGTACATTTTAAGAAATTGATCTTACTCATTCTTTCTATGAGAACTGATTTCCAAACTGTAAAACCACAGTAACCCATCTGTAGTGGCAAATGAGACTCACGTTACCCTTACTTCTTTCTCAGCTGTGGCATCTAACCCAGGTTTAAGGAAAAGTTATACTCGCTGTAGTCTAGGTATTGATCTAAGGATAGAAAAATGATACAACTTGAAATAGGTAAACTTTTCTCTAACACATTGAACAATAAAAAAGACTCTTCCTGTTATGGGTGATAATAATTAATTCAAACTCAATTACTTTCATTAAAAAGCAAGATTATAATTAGCATGGCTATATGAAAAAATTATCCTGAAATTGTTACTTTTTCTTAATAACTGATTATACTCCAGGAACCTTTCATTAGGCAATTTTAAAACTAGTCATCTACTTGGATAAATTGCTCATTATTAATAAAATTTATACTTCCACAGCTTCCTAGAATACTTTCAGATCATTGTTACTAGGAGTACTTTCTGTATAATATGAAGTATTATAAAAAGTGTGTTTTATACTATGTATAAAAAGTTGTCTCTTTCATTATTGTGAGCTTCAGGCCTATCAGCATGACAAGTGTATAACACATTTGCATAAGTATATATGTGTTTTTAACTGATCTTTTCTTACTCTCTTCTGTCTTTTCACATCGCATTCTTTGGATAGATGGTAGACTCTGTAGTGGCTTTTGTCACTAAGCTGTGTTGTTGGTAGTGGTGCTGCTAATCAGCAATGTTTTATTTCCTGCTAAAAATGTGCCACATGGGACTGGACAGTGGTAAGAACATCTGCCAGTCTTACCAAGGACCCAGGTTCAGTTCCATACACCCACAAGGTAGGTCACAATTGTCCCTGTAACTCTTCTTTTAGGGGTTCTGATGTTCTCTTCTGGCCCTTGTGGGTACCAGGTATACCCATGGTACACACATATACATGGAAGCGAAACATTCCTACACACAAAATCAAATTAAATCAAATCTGACCAAGTAGTGGTGGCCCACATCTGTAATCCCAGCATTCTGAAGGCAGGGACAGGCAGATCTCTGAGTTTGAGGCCAGCCTGGTCTGCAGGGAGAGTTCTGGGACAACCATAGGTACACAAAGAAACCCTGTCTTGAATAAATAAAACAAAAACTAAATAAATCTGTAAAGGGTGGGCAACTTGTCAATTTATAGTGCTCTTCACATCACACATGAAAATTACATATTCATTCATAAGAAAACTTTTTATAAACTCTTCTCAGCCAATCTTCCTTTGTTTTTTCCTTATTTTACAGAGAAAGAGACAGGAAGTGAAAATACAACCAAAATTTATTCTCTTCTTGAACCCCAGTACCACTGGGCCAAAACATTTTAATTCCCTACAACCCATTTCAATAAAACAAATTAATTATTCCTGTGTTTGATAATGAAGCAGTGGTTAAGAGAATGCAAACATTTTAATGGGAGATTGGGAAATTGAGATCATCATAAAGGCAGAGGCTCCAGGAGAAGCTCAATTGGCATTACACATTCATAATTATCATATAAATGCATATAGGGTTTTGAGTTATTTTCCAAAGGTAATCAACATCAATAGGAATATGTCAGACCACAAAGAGAATACATAGTAGTAGATTCTATTTTAAAAAATAAACAGCCAGGTGGTGGTGGCACATGCCTTTAATCCTAGCACTTGGGAGGCAGAGGTAGAGGCAGGCGGATTTCTGAGTTTGAGGCCAGCCTGGTCTACCGAGTGAGTTCCAGGACATCCAGGGCTACACAGAGAAACCTTGTCTTGAAAAACCAAATAAATAAATAAATAAATAAATAAATAAACTAAAAGAAAAAACATAAGGTATAAAAAGGATGGAGTATGAATACTTGTCTTGAATGAAACATTCATGATGAGTTACCTATCTATGAGAGCCAAGGGAATGGTTAATGTTGAGTGATAATCAGAGAACTTTGGAAGTGAAAGACACTAAAAATCTCAGCAAAAGCCATGCTTTGAAAATTTTGCCTGGGAATGTGTTCCAGTTACTTTCCCACAACTTGTCACACACTAGAATACTTTTGGAAGAGAAGAGTTCAATTGAGAAGATGCTTCTATGATATGAGCCTGTAAGTCCCTGGAACATTTTCTTGATTTTGTTTGATATGGGAAAGCCTGGCACTACCAGTGGGCAGGTGGATCTCAATATATAAGACAGCAATCTGAGCAAGCCATGAAGAAAAATCTAGTAAATATCATTCCTTCATGGTCTCTGTTTCAGTTTCTGCCTTGAGTTCTTTCTCCAACTTACTTCATGATATAGTGGAAGCTATAAGCCAACATAAACCCCTTTTCCCCCAAGTTACTTTTGGTAATGGTGTTTATCACGGCAATAGAAAGCAAAGTAAAGCAAGGAGTATTTGGAGTCAGAAGTGATTTTCAAGGTACTCTTGAAATGATCTTGAAAATGATTGTTTATGGATGATGGTAAATACATACATACATACATACATACACACACACACACACAGAGAGAGAGAGAGAGAGACAGAGAGAGAGAGAGAGAGAGAGAGAGAGAGAGAGAGAGAGAGAGAGAATGCAGAATATATTTGATGAGAGAAAAAACTACTATTTCTATTAGTAAGAAAGAAATATAAAACATGTTGTATGAAAATTGCATGTTCTCTGGGCATGGAAAGCTACAAGAGAGCACACATTGTAAACTAGCTCATTTGGAAAAGCATAGTCTCCACACCAATCCACTCCATGTGGAATGTTATGTGACTAAAAACATAGCTAAGTTTGTAGTTATATCAATTTGCCTCAAGTCTTGGATCTATTGCTTACATATCCATTCAGTCTTGGTCACCATGGGCAGGTTACTCTGCTTTCCAAGCCTTGTAAGAGTCATACATAAACAGTAATAGTACTCATAATTCTTAGGGGTTTGAGCAAAGGTAGAAGGAATTGTGTAAATGCTATATGACAGGTGTAACATATTAGAAGTGTTCTGCAAACACAACATTTTACTCTTAATGTCAATATTTGTGAATTGAGCCATAAAACATTTGAAATGCTTGACATGAAATTCTTATTCATTGGTTTAGTAATCCAAACAGGTCAGAAAAATATAATGTGAAAGTGGTGGATATTTTTGTTTTTATCATTCCATGGGTCACTAAGAGCAAAGATTGACCTATATCAACGTTTTAAATGTTTTAAAAACCCTAAAATAAAAACAAACAACTCACCATCAATAGAAGAAATAAGAACATAATTTTGCCGATGATTTGCACTGTGTGGTCTAGTTTGTGCATGTGTACTGCCCTGCTGGAACAAAGGTGATGTCTCCTACTCCTTCTCGGACTTTATTTGAATGGGATCAAAGCTTCAGCTGGTAAATACTTTGGGGGTATTATATTTCTCCAATAATGCATTCAATTGAGGCATCACCTTAATGTATGAAGTTACAAGTGAATGTAGTCACTGGAAATATGTCCATTTCTGAACAACATTAAGACTAGTGAATAGGGATCAATAGATTAGCAAAAATGTTTTTGTAAAATTCAGCATTCAGTTAAATCTACAAGTGTAAAATCAATGTGCATTGCGTTAAAACTGACATACAAAGAAGGAAAATGCTATCCAGGAAGGGTGGTGCTTGCTTATAGTTTTTGTACTTTGGATGTGGAGGCCAAGAAGATCAGGAGTTCAGACCAGCCTCAGCTACATAGCAAGCTCAAGGTTAGTCTGAGGTATGTGAGACTTTGTCTTAAAATAATGCTGGGGACTAGATTATTAAAGCGCATATTTGTTGAGGCGGCTTCCTTTTTAAAAGTAACAGATGAAAAACTCACTAAGCATTAAGGAATGCTTAAATAAGTATCCATTTGAATGTGAGGAATTAGAGCATACATTGTAGTGAATATAATTCTACCTAATCCCAAAATAAGGCTTTGATGTGTGTGGCATGATGATTATTTGAGAGTCCATTCTTTTTTTTTTTTTTTTTTTTTTTTTTTTTTTTTTTTTTTTTTTTTTTTTTTTGTATTCAAGTAGGCTCAAGCTTCAGTCCTTTTTCTTTTTTTTTTTTTTTTTTTTTTTTTTTTTTTTTTTTGTTGCACGGATATGAAAAAAGTATTTCTCCATTATACCATGTTTAAAGTAAGGCTAATAAATCTCTCTTCTGAGTTTCCTCTCAGTATTTTGTAAAACAATAAATGTAATAATTCTAGCACAGTGATTTTATATAACTTTTAAAATAGTCATTAGTGTTAGCTGATCCTCATATTCCATTTTGTTCCTTACTCTCCCATGTCTCTACCTACTTTTCCCTATATAACACTATATTATACATACATAATATATAATAATTGGTCAACAAGAAGTTAATATTCTTGTGGTTAGCCTTTTGATAACTGGAGGAAGCTTTGGAACAGAAATAAACAAAAATTCTGGTACCAGAAATCTTCCCTAATCAGGGTTTTGGCAAGAAGATGTGAAATCCATGTATTTATAGGTACTGCTAAGTTTCTCAGGGCTCCACCCACAATCCACATTTCCAGGGAATTTCCTCTAGAATTCAGGCATGTGTGTCTTCCTGCTGTCACACTCAGCATTCTTCTTCCTGGTGAAAACTCTGAGAATTACTGTCGCACATGTGATCTACCATATGGTTTGAAAAAGTCAACTCAAAAAGACTGGCTCAGAAACACATATATCTCTCTACCTAAAGCAAGTTAGAAGATGCAAAGGGCTGATGTAAGAAATACTATACTCTGTCCACAATCCAGGATCTCACTTCACTCTGACCTCAGCACACACACAGAAAGAGACACAGCTTGCAGATCCTGAGGAGCAATTTTATAATCAGATAACAGAATGATATTCTCTTTCTTCTATATCACTTATCCCAGATCTTAGTCCTTCCAAGGAAAGATAGAAAAATGGTATCATGCTAAAAGCCCAATTTTATTATGGCTTCAATTTAGATAGTGTTTCCACACTAGAAGCCATTTACACAAGCATGGGGACACATGCTAACAAAGGGTTGCTTTGAAGGGACAAACTTGGCCATGATATTTACAAGGAAAACAAAGTCAGCCATATATATATATATATATATATATATATATATATATATATATATATATTTCTAGTACAGGCAGTACAGGCTGTTGATCACTTAAGTAGGAGAAAAGAAATATGTATCAATTTTAGATGTAAATGGATTTTTATCCATTGATTTTCATTCAGGGTACTTATCTGAAGTAAATAAGTAGAAAATGTATAAAGATTTATATGAAAGAATATTCATTATAGTATTATCAAAGTAGGAAAATAGATAAAACTGTATATAAATAGAGGACTCAGTGAGTGCATTTGTGAGAAGTGTCACTCTCACAAATGGATATAAATTTTTTTCTATACACATTGGCAGTTGTATGAGAAGTTGCAAAATTATAAATCTAATAAGTTCTATACATTCATCAGCAACACTGTGAATAACATTCTATGCAAGGGGTTCTCTATAAAGCTAAATAGCACAGCTGTCCTGGCAACATCTGCTTCTGTGCTTATATGCAGTTTCTTATTTTTCTATCTGGTGCCTTCACAGAATGCATTTGTTAGCACAGTCACATCGTGTTCCCTTTTTTGTTGAAGTTGTTACTGAAGAAACATTAACACACTGCAGTTGCAAGAAGCTCAGAACCTATTTCGTGATGATATTCTCTTCCTCTGAATAATGTGAGAAAATTGGAAACATTGTGCTGCACAGATTAGAGGATGTGTGGAAAAAGAAGGAATGGATCAGCTTGACATTTTTCCATAGCCAGAAAAACCAGAGTGTACACCACCCTATGGAGTGAGTGAAAACACTCATTCAGGCTTTGAAAGATGTACTTCTGCCAACATGATATTCTGCAAATAACCACCACTAAGAAGCCCTAGGAATATGCCTACTTGCTTCATGGGTTACCTCCTTTTGACTAACTTTTTTTGAATTCTCAAAGCAAACATTTTCAACAAAGTGGCAGGTTACAAAATAAAGGCACACCAAATCAGTAGTTATTCTATATACAAATGGTATGTGTACTGAGAAACAAATCATAAAATAGTACTATAATAATAGTATTGTAATAGCCTCAATAATAACTTGAAATAACTTCCCCCACAAGGAAGTGAAACTTTTGCATAATGAAAACTTTAAAACACTGAAGAAGACACCATGCTCATGTAGAAAAAAATGACTACTAGTGACATATTACAATAGCCATAGATAAGGGCATTGATCAGTCCACATCAGAGAAGTTTTAACTTGCAGTAGATACTCATTAAGATGAAGACTCAAATTTGCCAAGAGTAGGAGACCTTGAAGCACTTAGCTCTAAATAAGTTGCCTAAATCAAACCCTCTCCTCAAAGCTCAAAGCTCTATGGTAAAAGAAGGTAGGAAGATTCTAAAAGTCAGAGTGGTGGAATATTCCAAAAAAATAATATTTTCCAGATACAGCAGGGCTGACGTACATATAAACTCAAAGAGACTGTGATAATATGCACAAAACCTGCACAAACTCAAGTGAGATAAAATCTCTTTACAGAGGAAACAAAATGAGAAAAAAGTCTCACTAGTTAACCAAGAAGCTATTTGCAATTGATACCAACTGTAAGAGAGAAAATCAGTTTTATCTAAAGAAGTGACACTAGGTAAATCAACCATACTTCAGAGCAGGTCTCATACTCAATAATAGTTAACCAACACAAAATATACCTCATATTTTTGTGTACTTTTCTATTGTTATTATGTTTTGGGATGACATGGTTTATATTTTTGAACCAGAGCCAGCAGGGTGTTGGTCTTTACCAACTGTCAAAGATTGCTATTGGCATAAGTTACCAATTATTGATTGGTAAAGATACCAATCTTTACCAAATGTCAAAGATTGCTATTGGCATAAGTTATACACACACATATTGGCTTATATATATATATATGCATATATGTATATAAATGTCATGTTTCCCCTTCAGGAAATGTTCTCCCTGCCAAGGTTATCAGGAAATGTTTTCCTGGCCAAAGTTAATGATTCCCTGATAATTAGAAATAGCATAAATCTGGGAGGTGAGGGTGTGGCTAATATCTTAGCAAAATGGTAAACTCCAAAACCTTCAGAACAGCCCTCAAGGCTGTGGGAAAGAACTCTAAAAACATGAGTTCACAAATATATAGTTTCTCAACTATGCAAAATATAAGGATGCAATTTGAATTTTAGGAGAAATTTCACAGATCTGAAAGAACAGAGGCAGCTGCACTTTGAGAGAGCTTGTCAGAAATACACAAAGACAGGCAGATTCCTGAGTTCAAGGTCAGCCTGGTCCAGGCATAGTCAGAATAGTAATCTCAGGACAAGATTCCTCCCAGTTAAGTTTACAGAGGCAGGCAGAGCTCTGAATTCTTTTGCAATGTTAAAACAAAACAAAACAAAACAAAACAAAACACCTACTTTCTGTCCTTTTCCTAAGAGTCAAGGGGCTAAGGTCATGGAATGCTGACTTAAGAGATGCTCAAGAACCTAAAATAAATGAGTGAATTCGATATGTAAATAAAAAACTATGCTTTTGTTCTGTAAAAGATGAGCTACACAGAGTTTTTAGAATAGCAAGAGAAAGCTCTGTCTTGGGCAAAACATAGGAAAATCCATCTGAAAAGCTGTCTCAAGCAGAATATAAGCCCATCAACTTGTACCCACAATTTGATTTCAAGTCATTTACTTTACTGCTGTCAGACACCCTTTCCTCAGAACCCCTCTTCAAGCTGAGGCTGGTCCTTAGCATTTGTTTGTTTGCTTGTTTGTTTATTTATTAATTGATATTCTGTTGTTTTGTTTTTGTTTTGAAAGAGAAAAAGAACATGATCTTGTGTGCATAGGGAAGTGCACTTGGAAGGATTTAGAGAGAGATGAAAGAATATAATCAAGTTGTATAGTATGAAAAAATTTAAAATGATAGAAAGTGTTGGATTGCATCAACCAGTCTGAGTTCCATCACTACTAATTCTTCTGAGGTAATGTTCCCTCAGCACCAATACCTCCAGACATTTCATCAAACATGCAAACCTAACAGAGTTGTTTCAAGGGATATTGAAATGAGTATTTGCTAGATGAGAAAAATGAAAATTTCTTGTAATGATAAAATAACTAACAATTCTGTAACCCAGGGTTCTCAAAAAATTTAATCTGGGTAACAATAAGGGGTAGGAGCTTCAGAGACAAGGTATCATTGCTTCATGTCCCTCAACAGGTCTGAACGTGCATATACACTGTAGTTTCTCAAAGAATATTTGTTAAGGTTAATTGAAATGAATTAACTAATTATAATTTAATCTGAATGTTTTAGAGTCTGTAAAGCATCATAGTATTCTTTTTTCAAATACATTTTCAAACTATTTCCAACAAAATTGCATCCTCATGTGAGAAAATTTGGCAGTACATGAGACGCAACAAAGGTTGGTTCTAGGATGGTTTCACACAGAAAAAAATCATCTTAGCAAGAAGTCTACTGTGAACTGAGAAACAATTGCAGTGCTCTTTGGAGGAAAGTTCCAGTGAGCCTGAAAGATGCTCCAGTGCTTATGACAATAGATGCTGATTGACAGCCATTCCCAAGAGACAGATGGCCTAACAGCTTCTTATTTTCTTCTCAAATCCAGAGGCAGTATGCCGACAAAATATTTTGTGTATTGTATGCATGCATCAGTTGTCAATTAAAAAGTCTATGGCCTATGGCTTAGGCAGGAAATGAAAAGTGAAACATCCAGGAAGCAGAAAGAATTTGAGCATAGAGCCAGGCACAGGAAGACCTGCCCATGTTGATGTGAAGAGATCGATGCATGGTACCTGAACACAGGTAACCAGTCATGTGGCAGAACATAAATTGAAATAAATGGGTTATCTTAAGTTATGATTCTAATCAGAGACAAGCCTAGCTATATGGCCGAGGTAATTATAAATGTATTTTTAATCTGAGTCTTATTCCTGGGAGCACGGTGCAAGGAGGAAGAAGTAGGAGCTAACATCTATAAAATGGTGCCTCACTTGAGGTGCCACTTGTAGGCTTAGATTTTTCAAAACCTACTTTAATAAGGGTTCTTAAATGCTTCAACCTCCCATCTAGCTTAACAACCAATGGTATAGGAAAAATAGCTAATAGAACAAGGGGTTGTGGACCTGTTTAGAAGTAGTTCTTTGGGGGTGATTTTAATATTCATTGTCAGGGTATCATCAGTCCAGTCTAAAATATCAAATATGAACTGGTAACTGCTGTCCAATCCAAGCAGCAAACACTAAACATAAATTAGTAGCAGCAGATCCAGACAAAATCACAAGGCTCCACTGAATCAGCAGGTGTACATAGAAGTGGCAAGAAGCAGCCAGAACAAGAAGTACCTTGGCATGGGTCTCTACTAAAAGTGAAATCAGTGAACACCAAGAAGGCATTGCAAAGAGAATAAATGCAAGAGCATCGTTCACTGTCTGTTTGATTATACTTATACTCTTTCTAAACATCACTTGTTCTTTCTAGTATCTGCAAAACATCCTCTCATAAGATAACTTCCAGAAAAACATCACACAACTGAGTCTACAAAGAAACCAGAAATACACACTCCACGGTGTGCTTAGATTATAGAAATTCTAGTGTTCTCAGGTGTGAACTCAATATAAAATCCTTGCATAACCTGACTTCAGGGCAGAGGTTTAGGAAAACTTACACCTTGCTTTGAGTCCTGACTGAACAAAAAGCACTTAATTCCAGAGGCCTTTCGCCTTTTTACCTGCCATTTCAACACAGTTTAATGTAGGCTGTGAAAATCGTTCTTTTCTTTTACTATCTCCTGACTTAGAAACCTGATTCAGATTTGAATCTTCTACTGATTTGTTTTTAAATGAAAAATAGATTTCATCCTATATAAAAGACTATTTTTATTGTCAAAAATAGGAAAATTGTTATCATTAAAAAATGGAAACTAAGCAAATATATACTATACATGTCTTTCTGGGTCTGTGTTATTTCACTCACAATGATATTTTCTAGTTTCCATCTATTTGCCTACAAATTTCATGATGTCTTTGTTCTTAATAGCTGAGTAGTATTCCACTGTGTAAATGTATCGTATTTTCTATAGCCCGTATTCAGTTGAGAAGCATCTGGGTTGTTTCAGTTTCTGGCTATCATGAATAAAGTTTCTATGAATGTAGTGGAGCATGTGTTTTTGTGGTATAGTAGAGCATCTTTTGGCTATATGCCCAGGAGTGGTATGCTGGGTCTTGAAGTAGAACTAGTCCTGATTTTCTGAGAAACCACCAAATTGCTTTCTTTAGTGGTTGTACAAGTTTGCATTTCCGCTAGCAATGGAGGAGTGTGCCTCTAGCTCTACATTATTGCCAGCATGTGCTATCACTTGAGTTTTTACTTAGCCATTCTGACTGGTATAAGATGAAATATCAGTGTAGAATTGATTTGCATTTTTTTGATGACAAAGGGCATTCAATCTTTCTTTAAGTGCTTCTTGGCCATTTGAGATTCCTCTATTGAGAATTCTGTTTAGCTCTGTACCCCATTTTTATTTGGGTTATTTGGTAAATTGGTGTTAAATTTCTTGAATTCTTTATACATTTTGGGTGTTAGCCCTCTATCTGAATTAGGGCTGTAGAAGATTTTTTCCCATTCTGTATGCCGCAGTTTTGTCCTATTGACATTGTCTTTTGGCTTAAAGAAGCTTTTCAGTTTCATGAGGTCCTATTTATTAATTGTTGATCCTAGTGCCTGAGCCATTAGAGTTCTGTTTAGGAAACTTCCCCCCTGTGTTTATAAATTTAAAGCTCTTTTCTACTTTCTCTTTTATTAGATTCAGTGTATCTGGTTTTATATTGAGATCTTTGATCTACTTGAACTTGAATTTTGTGCAGGGTGATAAGGATTTATCTGCATCCTTTTACATGAAAACAGGGATGGTATGTACTCATTTATAAGTGAATAATAGGCATAAAGTACAGGATTACCATTCTACAATTCACAGGCCCAAAGAAGGCAAGTAACAAGGAGGGAATAAGAAAGGATTATTGAGTCTCACTGAGAAGAGGAAATAAAATAGACATAAGAATTGAATGGAGAGAGGAAGCTGAGTACAAGAGGGGATGTGGAGGAGAATATGGAGATAAGGTGTGGGAAGAGAGAGGATACCAGTTAAAAGTGCTTGAAGAAAAAAGGGAGGTCTGTGTTGGGGACATTTGTGGTACAAGCCAGAGACTTGGGCTGGGGAGGATCCCAGTAGGATATAAGAATGCAGGCAGGAATATGAAGCCTGAAGTGGCTACCTCCTGTGGCCAGGCAGGACTTCCATTGTAGAGATGAAAACATCAACCACATACAAAACTTTCAACTCAATATTTGCCCTGCCCATAAGATGTTCAGAGATAAAGATGGGGCAGAGATTGAGATAAAGGCCACTAAATGACTGCCTCAACTTCAGACCCACCCCATAAGAGAGACACAATCCCTGATACTATTAATGATACTCTAATATATATGCAGAAAGTAATTTAGCATAAGTGCCATCTGAAAGGTTTCATCCATCAACCATCAACTGATGAAAACAGATGCAGAGACCCACAGTCACACATTAGGCAGAGCTCAGGGAGTCTTATGGAAGAGATAGGGGAAAGACTTGAGGAAACAGTCTTGATGAAGAGGTAAGGGAGTCAGAGGGGTCAAGAATACCCCCAAGAAGATCCACAGAATCAAATAGCCTGGGCTCACAGAGACTGAAACACCAACCAAAGAGCATGTGTAGTCTGGACCTAGCCCTTCCACACATAAGTAGCAGGTGTGCAGCTTGATTGTCATGTGGGTACCCTAACAATTGGAGCAGAGGCTGACTCAGACTCTGTTGCCTGTCTTTGGATTTCTTTCCCCTGACCTGGATGATTTGTCTGACCTCAATGGGAGAAAACGTGCTTAGTCCTGATGTGACTTGATGTTCTAGGATAGGTTGGTACTTGAGACAGGTGGGGTGATGGTGGTTATGGATAGGGCTCCCCCTATTTAGAGAAGGTCAAGGTGGTGGGACTTGAAGGAGAGGAGGGAGGGTGCAACGATTGGGATATAAGGTGTATATATAAATAAATAAATTAACCAAAAAAGAAAGGTTGAAAATAAAACATTCCCTTAATCTCACATATACATATAACAGATGTACATATAAATATGTGTACTTGCTACATTTTACAGATAGTAATAAATGTTACTAATCAAAATTAACAAAAAGTAAATATATGCGTGTACATGTTAATTTTAAATATATTTTAATAAATTAAAACTATACTGTAAAGCAATTCAATTTATCTCCTATTCTGTTAATGTTTGGTTTATTTAAATTGAAATATTCCCTTTTGCAAGGATAAGGAAGGACCAGAAGATTAAAGAGCCAACAAAATTTAAAAGGCTCAGGAAATTGTGACAATTACAGAATTCACAAAGCCTCTCAAAGCATAGAAAATTACTGGGGATGGGAGTCTTCTCAATGGAGTTGACTCCAAATTATTCAGGAAGACTGGAGATTAAATTACTGTGAGTCATAATCCCTATGAGGGGTAGTTGGTGATAAATGCTTCTTTCAAGTCTATCAACCAGTAGGTAAACTTTCATTGTTACTCATATAATATGCTTACTCATGGTCCTGCAAATAACTCTAATAGACTCATTATGTCACTTAGACATCTTAGATAGAATGATTTCTTTGTTCTCCCATCAGTGCCTTATTTGAAGTAAGAAGTTATGGTTTATTTCCAAGGAAGAATTTAAGACATTGCTTTCAGCCTTTCTAGGAATAACTAAGTGAAGGAACTGAGGGGATATCTGAACTGGCAAAATCTGAAGAGTCAAGTCATTTGCTGTGTAGAGTTAAGAGGTTGCCTCCTAATAGCTAATTCCATTTGTTCTCAGAGCACTCAATTTTTAGAAAAACAGTTTTTTTTTTTATCTCATATCCACTGACAAAAAGAAACTTAAGAAGAATATTGTCAATTTCTTAAATCTCAATTTTGAAAAGCAAAATTATTTCTAAGTATATGACTATGTATATGCCTATAATATTTAAAAGTAGGGAGTCATAAATGTGTACATACAATTTGGTTGAAAGGTTCCACATGGATTACTGTTCTGGGTTTCACATACAGACATGGAAAAAAACCAAATACCATTTATAAAACAAATCCCATTTGTAAAACCATCTGGTTTTAGGGACATTTTTGCTCAAGGAAAGTATTTTATGTTTCTATTATCCAAAATTTTCAAAATCTTGCAAAATTTCAATGTTGGGATATTTTAAAATTTAGACAAGTTACTACAATATTGTTTAGAAGTCAAAAGATTTGGTTTAATCAGTCTCGTAGAATGGAAAAGATCTTAATTTTAAAATAATGCTAGTTGAAGCTGCATAGATCTAGAATTGTGACAAGGATTGTCATTGTTCCTCTGTGTGCATGTTGTGTTATCAAAAGTCTTTCCTTTACCCTTCTTTGTTTAAGGTTCTCATGTTGTGGAGTGTATAATCCCAATTGTGTAATGTGTCCTTACATTTTGAGTTCTGTGGAACAAATTGTTCACCAGAGGAAAAGACAAGCAAGCCCCAGTCTTCTCTCTGACTTCTCTCTAGAGACACATGTATAGTTTCAATTGCAGACACAATAGATGGCACAGACTCCATGGATGTCCACTGTCTCTGCACTGTTTTGTAAGGATCATCAAGAGTGAATATCAAAATGACTAGCTCACCTGAAGATGTGAAGTGACTTTGCAGAGAGGCAGATTCAGGTGATAAAAAGATGATTAACATCAAAAGGCTTAGGTTCAACCCTTGGTCTTATGAATTAGTAGATGGTCTAGTCCAATTATGAGTAGACCTTTAACCACTGTCAGACTGGGTCTGCCCATTTATAAGGAAAGAAGAGCTGCAACCTTGCCCCACCTTTCAACATGAGGTAGGAAGAACAAAATGAAACGATGCATGGGAAATAGTATATGAAAAATTATGAGTTTAAATGACAGTTGGAAATTTTCTTAGAAAAAGGTTAAAAATTTTAAGACTACAGAAAAAGGTGGGAAATAAACATGAATTGAAGAAATGAAAATATGGATTCAGAAATCAAACCATCAAAATAGGAAACCATAAAAACAGATTTTGAGAACCTAAAACTGATTCTTTGAAAAGATTAATACAATAAGCAAAGTGTCAGCTCGTCTAAATAAGCACAAAGAAAGATAGCATAAATTAACCTCATTAGTAAGAAACCAGGGATTTGCCCAAAGTCTGAAAGTTTAACAAGGAGGTGTAACAAACAATTTCAACATTACATTTGTTCATGTAAATGCAAGAAGCAAACATATATAAAAATAAAAACTGCTACTATTTCTCTGACAACAAAAACAATGGATAGTCAAATGGAGATGACTTTTAAAACTACTTAATTTATAGTTAAAATGTGCATTATTGAACTCTGGGGAACCTGTTTTAAATAGAATGCCCTGAAAAGCCTATTAGTTTACTTCTGGAATTTCAAGTGTAGTTCGTCAATTCATATATGTATGTTTATATCAGTACCAAATTCCCGTGAAGATCATCATGTTGTAATGTGTTTCATCAACATGATCAGCATCCTGTTGTTCAATATCTGGTTTTGTGTTCTCTTCAATCTCATGCCCAGCCCAGGTGCATGATTAGACTGATTCTGTGACAGAAACTTAGGACGTTTATTTATTCCCAACAGGTATTTTGCCATCTCTAATGATGGTAACCTGTTTCTTGGCAAAACAAGGTTTTTTACTTGTCCTGGTATTTTTTTAATATACTTTTGCATCTATATTTCAGAATACTTTTTCTGATTCTTTTTAAGAACATTTGCATAACTGTTCAATATTCATGTTGTTCAATTCCAGTCCAAAACTTGGTTTACTTTTCATCTTATATTTTTTTCTTGAGAAGTAACAACCTTCAATACCTCAATGTTCATATTTTCTTTTGGATCTTCCTTTTCTACGGAGAAGACATACATCTTTAAGTTCCTACTTCAAACAGAATATGTATCTCACAAATACTTCACATTCAGAAAATTCACAGCTGAACTCACAATCATAGACCTATAAATGCATACCCAAAGCAAGTTACATAGAATGGTTTCTTTCAATATGCATTGGATATATGGCATTTTCGTACCCTAAATATTTCTGAATCTCAGTCACTTCTTTACACCCTTTAAATCAACTAACAACTACACACTCCTATACACCTTTTATCAGAATGGTATGCGAGTGTTAAGTTCTAATTGTCAACTTACTTAACACAATCTATAATGACTCAAAAGGGAAGTTTCAAAGAGATTGCCTAGATTATATTGGCATTGGGTAGGCATCTCTGTTGGGGATTATCTTTAATAAAGGAACACCAGCAGACTGTGGATCACAACATTCCATAGGCAAAGGATTCTGGATTATAGAACAAAAAAAGTGAGCTGAGCACTCTCTTGTGTGCGTTACTCACTATTCTTGACTATATGTGCAATGTAACTAGCACCTTTAAATTCCTTCAATGATAGACTATAATCTGGAATTGTGAGTCAGCTAAATCCTTTCTCACTTAAGTTTCATTGGCCAAGATTTTCAATTACAGCAACACAAATAAAACTAAGATGCTATATTACAATTAATTTTGAAAGTTATTACTTAATGTTCTTCTTCTCAGTTAGAATATCAGCTTTGTGAGAACAAATTATGTCCTTTTCTGTTACTATTCTGTTTTATACATTTCAGTCTAGTACTATGAACTATGGCAGTACATCTGTTAAAATAAGTTGATTTGTTCTAAATGCCTCCTATGTTATTCATTGGCTCCCTTCACCTATCTGATGTTTCTGTTTTTATGTCTTATCTCAGATATTAATACCACTCATCAGAAAAGCCTTCTCATGTCTCCAGATTCCACTCTCTGTGTTTCTTCCCATTTCTATTTTACAGAACGTATTAAGCTGTAAAGTGAGTTCTGTGTGGGTTTCTGTATACCTACCTTTGATACCATTGAGGATATGGATTTTGTCACCAAGTTTGTATTCTCTTCCCAGGAGTAAGGATAAAATGACTGCTAAATGAACTCATGAGTTAGTAAATTGACATGAAATTAGGC
Organism: Arvicanthis niloticus; assembly: GCF_011762505.2. Classification (NCBI taxonomy): domain Eukaryota; kingdom Metazoa; phylum Chordata; class Mammalia; order Rodentia; family Muridae; genus Arvicanthis; species Arvicanthis niloticus. The sequence goes on from NC_047671.1 coordinate 46,661,766, forward strand.
TCTAGGAAGTTAGATGGATTCTGAATATTAGAATCTAGCATTTTTCATGTCTTTCCATATCACTCTTTCTTCATGTTCCAGACAATGAGATCCTAAGTAATTTTCAAGTCCCCTGGCTCACTCTTTTCTAATATCTTCTTCAATAGGCAGCAATAATAAAACTACTAGATTCAAGTTTCACCTATTACTTATTTCACCTTTTTCTCACTTTGAGTAGAAATTCTAATACTATTTTTGGGCCTAAAAGTGGGATTAAAAAAAAGATGAGCAAAAAATAGTCTTGTAAAATTTGCCAATGGCATAGCAAGTCTAGCATAATTGAGAACAGCCTGAGTTTTTAATGTGCTTCAAATCTCCATGAATCAGAAGGCATTTGCACTTGCATGAGGGAAAATGTCAGGGAATAATTTTGAAAGGCCCTATTTGAGGGTAAAATGTTTCTGCATCTGAAATCCGTTTGACTGAGCAAACCACAGTAGTCATAAAGTCTAAGAGGTGTTCATTTCCATAATTTCATCAATTGTTAAAAGAAGGAATAGAAAAATCCAAGCATATAAATTTGGACATGCATATCTCAGTAAGAATGATATATTTTAAATAATAGTTCCAACTGGCCAGAGAGAGAAAATTGATAACCATGTGGAGAGATTGCATGAAACCCTATCATGTCTACTGTCTGAATAAGTCTAATATCTTTGGAATTAAGGCCACTAGATAGTATCTCAAATATTGAGGTAAGCCCCTATTTTGGTATCCTTAAAAGAAACAAAACACCCAGTTGAAACTCTGATTTTTTTTCTAGAAAACTTTACTGGGGATCTTCTATATAAACAGTGGTTTTCTAGAAATTTAATAAACAAAGAAAGTTATATAAAAATCTCTGCTTCATTGAATAGACATTTTAAAGAGAAGAATGACAACAAAAAGTAATGAAGAGACCGAGTATTTGATCTTTATAAGTAGATAAAAATAAAACAGATATAAATGTGAGAATGTTTTTGGAGGAATTTTAGATAAAATGCCTGGAAAATATTTCTATGAGATAGTTTTAGCAAGAAACTAAAAACTATAAGTTGCTAAATTACATCTTCATTAAGAGCTTCTACATGTTTACCTGTGCTCTCCTGTACTTCTTTACGGGATTTATTTATGTCCTTCTTAAAGTCCTGTATCATCATCATGAGAAGTGATTTTAAGTCTGAATCTTGCTTATCCGGTGTGATGGAGCGTCCAGGGCTTGCTATGGTAGGAGAACTGGGTTCTGATGATGCCAAGTAGCTTTGGTTTCTGTTGCTTATGTTCTTGAGCTTGCCTTTTGCCATCTGGTTAACTCTAGTGTTATCTGCACTCACTGTGTCTGACTAGAGTCTGTCTTTCCAGTTATCTTGCTTGTGTCAGAACTCCTCAGTGCCCAGATGTCTCTGTGATCCTGTGATCCTAAGCTCCTGGGTGGAAGAACTCCTGGAACTCAGGCTGCCTCTGGGATCCTGAAATCCTGCTGCTCTGAGTGTAGTGGTTTCTCTAGGATGGTTCAGGATATGGTGTCTTCACAGGAGCTGAGCCACTAGGTGTTCACTTGTCTGAGTGGAGTGACTCCTCTAGAATGGCTCAGGGTATGGTGTCTGCTGTTCTGTGTGCAGTGGCTTGTCTAGGATGGCTCAGGATATGTTGTCTTCACAGGAGCAGATCAGCTAAGTTTCTGCCCCAGTCAAAAGGACCAGGCACTGGTGCTAAATTACATCTTATAAAATAATACATATTATACATATTTCACACTGGAAGACATGAATCATCTAGGAGTGTATTCAAGCTCCCAGACTCCTAGAAGACTTGCAAAAAAATTATTAAAAATTGAAGGAGCCTAAGAAAACACAACAATTAAATGAAGTACTGTAAGCTAGACTGTATATTGAAACAGGAGATGAGAGGTCTCAATAAATAAGCCAGTAACAACTAGGTAAATCTGCAAGTCCTCTGTACAATTTCTCAGTATAGATGTTTTAGTTTTACTATAGAATCAGTTTTATAATAAATTGATACCAGGAGAAGCTAATTGATATTTAGTCTTGATACTATCTTCATAAGTTTAAAATTGTCTTACAACAGAAAGTAAAATTGGTGCATAGTGGAAGATGAGTCCTCAAGGCAGAGAAGAACATATATAAAAGTTTCTGTGGCATAGATAGAGTCTAGGGGATTGTGGGGGACAGGAGATGATGGTCATTGTATATAGTAGTAGTGAATTAAGAACTTGTAGGAAAAGAATGAAATAATATGATGAAAAATTTGGCACACCCATATTTGCTACTTTGGGAATAGCACAGAATCAGGGGATAAATGATTGGAGGTTGAACCAGTAGAGACAAGCTATATCTTACTTATCCTGTGAAACTAGAGTAAAATTAACATTCTTAATAAAGAGGAAATATGTGATGTCTCTCCTTCTATTTGGCTTAGTACTTTTAAGTTATTTTATCATATCAACCTGTGACTCATCTTTGGGTTTTTTTAATTGCATGACATGAGATGAAAGTGTATATAGGTAGAGTCTATGTGAGTTTCTTCTTCTATGCAATTATGGTCCCAATAACAATGTCAAAATTTTTTTCTTCTATATGAAAAAAATAATATGATCAATTCATTGATTTGTAGGATATTGAGGACCAGATGTGTTTCATTTCAGAGTTTCATGTTAGAGCCTTTTGGAAACTGAACAACATTCCCAAAGGAAAGAATAACTTATTGTCTATTTGATCAGAAAAATGATATTTAAATGCAAATATTTCTTACCTTCTGTTTCAAATTTTCACCCTGTATCCACTCAAGGATTCCTATGAAGAATTCTGCATTTAGAGTTATGAGTAACACCCTCAGGATGTGCCATGACATTGAGTGGGAAAACCTTCTCTTTCAAAAGGACCTATCAATGACTGTATGGGGAGTTACTAGGATACAGACATCCTGTTTGGTGGGGACTCTTTTGTAGATGCAAACTTTCCCGGGAACTTTCTGTGATGGTTTGTATATGCTCAGCCCAGGGAGTGACACTGTTAGAAGGTGTGGCCCTGTTAAAGAAGGTGGTGGACTTGATGGAGTAGGTGTGTCACTTTGGATGTGGGGTTTTAAGACCCTCCTCCTAGCTGCCTGTAAGCCAGTCTTCTTCTAGAAACCTTCAGATGAAGATGCCTATACCATGCCTGTTTGGATGTTGCTGTGTCCCCACCTTGATGATAATGAACTGAACCTCTGAACCAGCCCCAATTAAATGTTGTCATTACCAGAGTTGCCTTGATCATTTTGTTTGTTCACAGCATTCAACACTAATTAAGACAAATTGTATGGGGAGTTACTAGGCCAAGGACATTCCTGTTCGATGGGTACTCTTGTAGATGCAAGCTTTTCTGGGAACTCTCCTTTGATTCAGCTCAGATTTATCAGTTCTGTACATGGTCTGATGCCACCTGCCCTGACTGTCTTATTTTCTCTCCACTCTATTTACTCTACCCTGCTATCACATATTTATTTTACTTTGAAGACTTTTGTTCAATCCTGACTTTTTTCTCCCTTGTCTTTTGCAAGATTACACCTTAGATAGGCTACTTTTATCTCTCAGACTTGGCCAGTGTCTGTTGTCTGTTGTCTGTTGTCACATGTTCACCATTCTTATAAAACCAATCTTGCCTCACCCCCACAGATGTGTTTATCACTGTGTGGAGCATTTGACATATTTTACATAGTCATGTAATTATTTCTATTTAAGAAAGACCTGATGTCCTATTTGCAATTTTGGCACAGAATTCTTTATAATAAAGCAGATCCATTAAGTAACATGGTCCCCACCTTGAGCCCTTTTCACAATCCTCTCTTGTGGAAACTACACTATTGCTTTTGGTCTGATTGTAGTTCTGAACTCTTCACTGGCTATGTTGACTTGCTTGAAAAGAAAGATGCAACATTAAAGAAGTTGTTTGGAGTGCGGTGACAAACCAATAACTGTCCAATTAATTGAAAGGACAAAACAGAAATGTTGCAATGAAGCCGTGTAAGAGATTTTAAAAAATGATTTATAAAACAAAACAAAACAGCCAGACAGTAAATATTTTGGGCTTTCTGGGTCACAAGTAGTTTTTGCCCTGCTTCTTCATTACATTTTCCAATGCTTTTAAGATATAAAACACACTGTTAACTGTTAACTTGAAAATAAAAAAAATAAATACCAGTCCCCATTTGTACATGTAATTTGACAGTCTATGTTCCAGACAAGACTTCTTTATGACCATACTATACTTTGGATAAGGCCAAGAACAAACATTGTCCTCTCCATATTTCATACAAACGTATGGCCTCATGTGTACTATACCCTGAGCTGACCGCCTTCCAGTTTGTAGTTTGTGGGTATTCTTCTTAAGTTTACACTATTTAGCTGTTTCCAAAATATGTTTGTAGACAACAACTGCAAAGAGAAACCTCAGTAATAAATCAGATAAAAATCATCCTATTCTACCCAACTTATATCTATCCTTAGATATGTTTCAAATATTTACCATAGTGGGTTTCAAATCCAAATCAATTTCTTCCTGCTTAATCATTTTGGCTTTCTCTTCTCTAATTACTTTTTAAATAGTCAGTTTAAATATTTTTGTATGTGAGAAAATCTACTTTATGAAAAATGAAGAATTCCCAATGCTAACTAGATTAGCATAGTAGAACAAATGAATAGACACAAGAATCATATTCCCCTGAGTTTTAATTCAAACCATGTCTCCTAAGCAACTTTACCAATTGTCTCCACTGGTGCTCATTTTTATCTCCTTTTAGGAATTATTATTCTTACAGTTTAAATACTCTATCAAGATTACATAAATCAATGCATAACAATGCATATGAGAGACTGTAGTATGTAGGGTATTTCCATACCCAACTGTATAGTCTCTAAAAACTGTGTCTTCCTCAAATGACAATTTTAATATATGAATAGTATTCATAGGCAAAGTTAAACATCCATGAGACCAAATGATTTGAAATTCACCAAGACCTTATTATTGGCATATACTTTAAACATGATTTTTCAGCTACTTGTTGGTAGAGCAGAAGTAGAGACCTATCTTATAGCAATATCTTTAGTATTTTAATGAAATATGACTAGAAAAGTCCCAAGCATGTTCCAAGCACTTGAATAAGCATGAATATCATGTTATTAGCATGATCACTCAGCTTTAAAAACAAGTATTGAGTTTTGTTCTTTGTACAACTCTACTGGTCTCATTTCTCCCTACTCTGGAAAAGATAAAGTCTTCCATTTAATGCTTTTAAATATTTTACAGATGCACCTTAAGGGTGTGCAGGAGTAGTTGGTCTTTATAAATCTGGAAATGTGCTTTGAAAATGCAGACTGTTCAGTATACTACACTTATAGAAGGCACAGACAAATAGCACATAAAGCACAGAAGTTCTTACAGCAGGAAAGAGACAGGTTTATGGATATAGTGCAACTTTACATATTTAATTCTATGGGGGTGAGTGTTTAGTTCAATAAACATATAATGACAAATAGATTGATTTGGGTAGTATGTATCTGAAAATTTTTCCCACTCACTGGACTCTAAGGATTTGGTATTAAATATATGATTTTGAGTTTCTTTGTTTCTCTTTATTTTTTCCCGTCCTTGTAAGTGGAAGGACCAGTGATCTTACATAGAGGACTCGCTCTCTGGTTAGTCAATATTCATCTTTTCTACCATAATCCAAATAAAAGACACAGAATGGTGACTTACCGTCCTGTCTGGAAAGATCAGAAAATACAGTCCAAAAGATCCAGAATAAGAAGCCTAGAAACAGCCAAGTTTATGAAGAATGGACTTTTGGAAATTAATCAAAGGTCAATCCTGAATTAGTCTTCTTTTCTCCTAGACTCACATTTCCAGAAAATATCAATTTACCACAATATATTTAATAAACAAGAAATACTCACCATGTTAATTTAAAACCTACAGATTGAGGAATGGTCAGTCTTCATTTAAATTATCCACAGCACATGGTAAATTTAAAGTATTTTCAGCTGAAACTGAAATTAACCAATGTTTTGTAAATTCTTAAGACATTCTGGATCACCAAAGCTGTGATGCATGATGAACGGGGAACATGGTAATTAGATTTGCTTCTGTTAGATTCTTTTTCAAAATTTCGACAGGGATTTGGTAAAGATCAAGACACCAGAGAAAAGAAAATAAATGTGAGTAACTATGAATTTTTACTTTTCTCAAGTTCTTTCCTGGGTGCAGTGATCAGTTATACAATCTCTAAAGAAGAAGATCACCATCCATGGCAAAGTTCAAGATAAACATTCCCAAAGTAATTAAGAATGCGAAGATCAGTTAAAACTGAATACACTTTTTAAACTTAAGGCATTACTCTTAATATATCAGTATTTTATACAACTTATGTATGAGGGAATGGTTATTACATGACATTTAAAATATAGAATATAAAAGTTTCACAATGCTATAAGTAAAAATTACATGGGATGCATACTGTCATGAAGTTAAGGGAGAACGTATGATCAGTACTTGTTTCTTGGAGACATTATTTTTAGGCTAGGCAGAGGTATATGGTCCTTTGTGTATTTGTGGACATTTACTGACCCATAAGACATAGTTGTGTTACTCATTTGCCATGAATAATTTGTCTAAGTATTATTGCCATTCTAATCTTTGTAAATAATTTTTAATTTGTATCATTAGACCACAATATTAGAAAGTAAATCTTAAAATACTGAAATTTGGACACCTTATTTGATCTTTTCACAATTAGTTTCTTACTGTTAGCAGAGGTCCTTTGTGCTTTTGTGTGGAGGTATCCTGTGAGAATGGCATGTTTTTGGTGACATTAATAATAAATATCTACTATTCTGGTATAGCTGTCTTTTTACAAAATTTTTGTGAGCAGAAGAGCTTCTTTTGGCCCTATGTTACCCTGTGAATGAGCTTAAGTGTTTGTTATCTATGCAGCTGTCATATGATAGACATTCCAGAAAGATACCAACCCTGTCTTGACACTTCTCATCTGTAATATATCATATTAAATTGATAACTAGGCATTGTCTTTGACAGTTGAAGAAAAACAAGGTCAAAGGTTACATACAAAAAAATACATGTGCAATGTTGATACTTATGTCTTGTCCTGATAAAAATTCAAATATAAAATCCCAAGTCTAATGGGATGTTTTTCAAGTTCCTCAAAATCAGAACACATTGAGAGTAATTTTAAAAATTTAATGCCAGTTGAAAAGAAGAGAGTTTAAAGGAAAGAAAAAGGAAGGGAAGGGAAAGAAGAAAGGGGAAGGGAAAGGAAAGGGGTGGAAGAGAAGAAACAGAAAAGGAAAAAGTATAAGTGAATGGGAGAAAAGAGGAGGGGAGAGAAGAGGAGAGGAGAAGGAAGGGGAGAAGAGAGCACAAGAGAGGAAGAGGAGGGTAGGTGATGAGAACAGGAAGAAGAGAAGGTGGGTAGAATAGAGGAAAGTAAATGATGAATAAATTTAGCTAGTATTACTTGTCTGAAACTTTCATGGGATTTCATAGTCAAAAGTAATCATTCTTAGTCAAATCAGTAGTAATCCATTTTAAAATCAGATCATTCCTCTTCACCTCTCCCTACTACCAGAACCTCCAAGCTCAGCCATAGCAAAACCTATTAGACGCAGCTGTAAATTAGTCATGCCAGCCCTGCACTTCTTTGTATGTCACATGCTACTATCTGTGTTTCAACCACAGTTGTCTATCACTAGGACATTATATTAATGTCTAGTTTTGCCTCCCGCCTGATGGCACTGAATTACCACTACATAGGTACTTGTTGATATCTGAGTAACTATAATCTAATAGCCTTTAGTCATTAAACTAACCACCAAAGCCTTTCAAATAGAACTTCACCTAGTTATTAGTTGGCCAGCTTCTAAACAACAAATTCTCTTGGTAGATTTATATCCCATATTTAAGAATTCTATTTCCACTTTACTTGTTTATTAATTTCTTTATGTTTTAGAATAATATTATTTACTCTGGACTAGAGGTTAAATGAAATGTATTGCTGAACAAGCAGAAGAGAGATGCTGGTGGATGAGTAGATGGAAATCACCCTTGGAGGGCACATGGTGAGATCCATCAGGCTTTGCTGATTAAGGGGCAGTTCTCAGTGTGATGGATCCAGTTCTGTACTCAGCTGTCTGGGTGTAACATCTGTTATATACAGTTATTGGTACAGAGGAAAGCAAATGGGACTACTAGTGGGACTGGACATTCTTACCATGTGAGTGTGTCCCTTATGTGTCTAGTGAAGTCTATGGTTCTGTAGTTCCTGTGCAGAGGTAGAAGTAGTAAATCATTACACTAGGTGCTAGATATTTAGGACTTATTGTAGGAGAGAGGCAAGATTATATTCCAGAGAGAAATTACAAGATTAAAAATATCAATTAAAAGTGATTAGTAGAGGTCTTAGAACATTATAAATATCACCATTTTATTAATTATATTTATTTTGTGAGTATATTATTTTTGAATCAGTGCAGTTGAATGTTATGATCCAGGAGAGAAGAACATGATGTATGAACCTCTAAATAGGTGAACTGAGAGAAAAGCCTTAAGAGGCCCAGCTTAATGGTCAATAGTTTATGTGTTCCTCCACTTCAACTTCCTATTGAAAGACAACTCATTTTTCTGGAAGATTTATACAAATAATATCTATGTTTTGCAAGCTAATATCATGCAATATAGAGATTAATTTGACTTTTAGTAACAGCTGCATCTAAATATGAATCAGGCTGCAGTGAAGGTACAGATCTCAGCTTCACAGCTCTCCTGTGTCTCTAAGATGCTCTGCCTCCATGCTTCCAGGAAGTTCAATAAAACAGTTTAATGACCACACTTTTGGAAAAAACTAGATTGGTACACTGATGCCTCAGAATTTTATTATTATTAATATTTAAAAATTGTACTAAATATTAACAGCAATAAAATTGCTAATAGCCATGGGACCATTAGTAATATTCTCATAAAATCTAGATGTATGTGATTGATATACACCATTCAACTCACTCAATCTACATTCATCCAATAATTACTGCCTTTCAGCATTATATAAGGTAGACATAATTTATTGTATCAATGGTATCACATATCAAATAAATAATTAGAGGAATTATCATGAACAAATATAGATAAAAGTATCTTTGTAGTATGCCAATGGAAAATACCGAGCAAAATAAGACAGTGTAAAAGAGAAGATTGCTGTGATACAGAAGAGGTTGGGGTAGAATGTCTGAGATAGAAGTTTTGAACAATGACTTAGGTGAACTTGAGTTATAAGCGATGCAGATACCTTAAAGGGGTACATTCTGCTCATTTACCACTGGCAAAGTGGGTAAAAGGTGAAACTCACTGAAGATAATGGAATGGAGTCTTTCAGATGGCTAGGGTGTCAGGAAGAAAATGGAGGGTTTTTTTTTTTTTTTTTTTTTTTTTTTGTCGAAGCTGAGTCTGAGCATAAGAGTGATAGAATCAGAATATAGAATAGGAATATTAACTTGCTGCTATATTAAGACTCTAGAAGGAATGAATAGAGCATTCAAATCCAACCTGCTTGGTTCTGATGCTGAGATTTTAGTCACTGAGCTGAGCCACCTCCTATACATACTTTCATTTTTAAACCCTTGTAAATGTACTGAAAACATCTAACATGGATAAGAAGATTTCTCCTGTCAGGTGTTCACTACACACTCAACCTCCTCATATGTGGGGCAATGGGCTTTGAAAGGACAACATGGTTCTGGTCAAGCACTGGCTAGAGATTGTAGGGCACTGAGCTGAGAGACAACCAGGTGTCTGGTTGAAGGAGCTTCAAACCCCGGAGACCCTTTGAGGGACAGTAGAGCATTTGGCTCTGTTCCTGGCCCCCTGGCGCTCTCAGCTTCTGCCCTTTACCGCTTCACAGCCACATTCCCCGGCAAAACAAAGAGCTATACCGCTTGACAACCCACTGGTTCTCCCTGGAGCCTGCCTGGAATGCCTGGATGCCTTTCTGTCAGCTAGTCTGGCTCCTTATCGGCCTGGCCCGAGCCTGGACCAGTTCAGCATGGAGTAGCAGGGGCAACACCTTGAGAAGATTAGCCAGCAAGACAGATGCCAGAAGCAGCGGCAGGGGCAGGCAATCCCCCCCTCCCCACTCACGCCATGCCACCAGCCGGGAGATTGGGAGATTGCCGTGGGACATCTGCAGGACCAGGTTCCAACAAGAGATGGCCAGAGACCCAGCAGGTTGGAGACCTCACAGCTTTCCCTGTAAAAGACAGCGATATATTTTACCACGCTCCCAGACTCCAGGCTCCTGATATGAGGCTGAAAGCCTCCATCAGTTTGCACCTTTCAGGCATGTAGCACAACGCCCCTACTAGCCCCTCCACAGGTAGAAGGCATAACTACAGGCCACAGAGCCTCAAGACATCTCCATATTCATGAGATACTTAAAGGCCAAAGGGCATAGCCAATTAAGCATTCTTTCCTAGACCTACTAGCAAAAGGTATTTAATCTCAGGCCTGCCCTGAGAACTCAGGGTACAGCTTCATCTACTTTCTGCCACGACAGTAAACCTTTTAAAACCATGGACTACCACTTTTCTTTGGGGCCTGTTGTGGGGGACCATGGAGAAGGTCTTCAACTACTGAGCTCCTGTCTAATTCCCTCTTAAAGGACTTCTTTATGTTCCAGCCAGGAGAGGCCACCAACCCAAGTGGAGCTAGCTGAGCCAGCCATGACCCAGCCAAGAGAGTCATGAGTCACCATGACCAAGAGTCTCTACTGTCACTGCTAGAGCTTTCCCCCCTTTCTCCTTTTAGCTGCAGGTTGCTCTAGAACATACACCTCATCTCAACTCTTCCATGGCCACTCAGCAGTGCCTGGGAGCCCAAGGGTCTGAGACCAGTCAATCCCCTCCCACCCTGTCCCCAGTGCAAGAGCTCTGGCCCAAGTGAGACCTCAGACTGGGATCTCGCCATGCCCAGAGAGGAGCTCTGTGGCTTCCCATAGCCCAGCATGAACGCAGCACTGCTGCAGCACTGCATGAAGTGAACTCAGTCAAATTCCAGTGCTTTTGCCCTCTGAGCTGCAGTTTCAGCCACCTGGGGCAACAGACACCCAGACCCACAACTCAGCCCAACAGGACCCATGCCCATGCACTAACTACAACCCCACACTCATTTAGTTCTCAATTTAATGATTGTTTTCCAACTTGGTACAAGCAAATTTGGGCTTATATATTTTGTTTCATCTTGTAGTAGAAAACACTTTTCCATCTATACTTGAAGTAATACAATCTATTAAAAATATGAAGGAAGAGGGTGATTATCTTTTACCAAGCTTAACAATTATTGAGAACCATAAACTTTGGTCAATTTTATTTGTATATATTTTATTCACATATCAGGTAATAGACAATACTCTGTAGCAAAATAAACTGTGTTGTGAAGTTGACTTTTTAAAATCTCTAATCTCATTGGCCATTTTCTACCTTTGCCACGATGCTGGTTCCTCTTTCTCTTCCTAAGTTCCATGCTTATGTGACATGCTGATGTCACATGACAGAGGCTCACTTATCTTGACACCTTTCTAGGGAACATCATTCCATACATATCCTTTTACATACCATAAAGACATTTAACTCTCAAATGTTAATATCACAATTCTAACAGATTGGTATATCTAATTGATTAGTTTTTGATGTATTCAGTAGATTAATTTACATCTTTCAGGTTAAATAGTAACACTAAATAATATGACTAAAACCTCTAGGTTTCCTTTCACAATTTCTGTATGGATGAATCTCATTTAAAATATGAGGCACCACATCTTATCACATTGCTCTGGATTTGTCAATTTCTTCCCTTACACATCATCTCTAATTCCACAGCAAATCATCTTCCCTGTATTTAATCCTCAACAGCTGAAAATCATATTCAAAGAATATTACAGTTCATATTGTGCCTGGTGAGACCTACATTGATATCAGTATCGTCATTTACCTCAACAGCTGAAGTCTATACCATAGTACGTTTTGCTCTCCTGTCTTTTACTACTGCCCATTACTGTCACTTTCCTTTCAGCAACTAGAACCACAAATATAAAATATATATGAAAAACAGCTGTCCCCCAAAGACAAAGCAGTGGGATAGAGTGGAATTCCCAATTTGCAAGTAAGACTAGCTAATAGTGTGGCCATTTTGTTCAGAAATTCCTTCTACAATTACAGTACACACAACAAGTGACATAGTAATCTTACTTCTAGGTATTTAATATAGGGAAATAAAAATCTGAATTTGTGGAAAAATATATATCAATATCTATCATTCTTCCTTATACTTGAAATAAAAAAACTGTGGAAGACTCAAGAGTAGATATGTCCTAGAGCATGATTCCACACAGATAAAGGTTGACCTCAGTAATAAAAAGAAACAAATTATGAACACAGTCAGAAATATGGATGGAGATCAAGTACATTATGCTAAATGAGAGAAGCAAGAGTCACTGACAATATCCCAATGATTGCTTATATATCTACTTTACAATTCAAAGAACCATGGGGCTTCTAAGAACTGAAGCTACTGTATATGGTGATTGTAGTAATAAAATTATAAATATATATAAAATTAGCTGAATTTCACCTTTATAATGGCAAATTGACATTCAAACTATATTTACTATATGTATTAATGAAAATAAATATCTCTATGTTCAATGCCCCATTTAAAACCCCAATTTCTCTTTGAAATTAGACAAAGTTTAAAGTCATATGTTCCCAGTATGCTGTCTGCTCTATTTTGACCTAATCTTTTTGCTCTAATAAATTACAAATTTCTGTAGTCAGTACAATGAATTTTGTTCACTCTCTTGGAAAAGACCATTTCTAGATCTTTCAGTGGTTTCAAACTCGATGAATTCAGCCACCTTGCTTATGTGTCCGGGTTCCTTTAAACAACATATTATCCTTTTCTCTTCCTTTATTACATTTAATACAAGCTGATTCTGGCTTTCTAAAGAAGGGTCTTAGAATGCACGTTGACTATAATGATGAATGCATTGATGACTACTTAAGGAACTGCTGATAACATCAGAATACCTGCAAGATAACTGTCAGGTTGGCATGCATTATCCTGCCTAGCTGTCATGTAGTCAAACAAAGCATGAAACCATCTATACTTACTGAATAAAATTAGAATGTTTTGTTGTTGTTGTTAAAGAGAGTTACATGAGAAGTCTCATGGCTCATCTGACAGAATAGTTGCTGTAGTTCTCAGTCAATCAACATTGGTGAAGTATCTATACTTTTGTGTGTCTTCTAGGAACAAAAAAAAGAGTAGAATAGTTTATAAATTTGTTCAGATCAATAATAAATAATGTTTAAATAGAACAGATAGTTCAATAGGTATGAATAGTGTAATGACTAATCTTGGTTATCAACTTGAATACATTTGGAATCAACTAAAACCTATGCAGCTGGTGACAGCTGTGAGAGTTTCTCCCACAGATCATTTGATGTGAGAAGATCCACCTCATATAAGAGTCACACATTCTGATGGCAGTCTACATAAAAAGGACATGGATGACAGTAGCTTTTTCTTTTTGCCTGATTTGCCCTCAACTTCTTTGGCAAGTTCATCTATCCAAAGAAACGAGGCATTTCTTTGCTGGGATCCTTCTTCAGGATTTCAATGTGCACTGAAGACTAGCTGAAACCATCTCATGGACTAAACAACTACTGAATTCTTGGCTTTTTCTTTAAAGATTAGACAGACTGCTAACCCATAAGCCATTGTAATAAATATATTTTAATATACATATATTGGTGGCTAGTTTTATGTCAGCTTGACACAAGCTTGAGTTATTGGATAAAAAGAGAGAAGCTAAATAGAGAAAATGATTCCATATGATTTGGCTGTAAGGCATTTTCTTAGTGATTGATGACAAAGCAGTGGGAGAAGGGGGACCATTCATTGTGGCTGATTCCATTTCTAGATTCATAGGTCCTACACCAGTGTAGGCTGAACAAGCCATGATGATGCAGCCACATCACCTCCGTACAAACTACTACCTCTAAGTTCCTCTCCTGTTTGAGTTCCTATCCTGACTTCCTTCTTGGTGGAAATCTAAGATAAATAAATCTTTTCTTTTCCAATTTGCTTTAGTCATGGTAGTTTATTGCACTAAAAGAGTAATCCTAACTCTCTCTCTCTCTCTCTCTCTCTCTCTCTCTCTCTCTCTCTCTCGACCTTTCTTTTTCTCTCTCTCGACCTCTTTCTCTCAATTTCTCTTTCTCTCACACACATACATACACAATGTTAGTATACGAATGATATATATGTACATCATATATATATATATACTACATATAGAATATATATACATATAGACTATCTATCTATCTATCTATCTATCTATCTATCTATCTATCTATTTATCTATCTATCTATATTCATTCCATCATGAATGAATGTCTTGTTCCTTTAGAAAACATTAAAAAGCATAGATGCTTATTGCATAAGCATGAGGATCTAGGTTAAAAGCCCTAGCACTTGCATTAATAGTCAATATGTAGACTACCATAAAAAATGTGAGAAACCAGTGGATACTCTAATCATTCTTGGAACTAAAGGAAAAGACCAAGTTTGGGGTACATCAATAGTAGAACTTATTGGAGAGGAAGCTGGCTAACCACCTGTGACACTTCAAGCTCATGGCATCAGAAACATGAGCTGAAGCAGCAGATAAGAAACCAGAAAGAACACTACTGTTAAACTCCTGTTAAAACACTCTGATGTTTTCTTATAGGTTGCACTGCTAAGGAGACAAAAATTGAAGTTCAAGGGTCACTTTAATTAACACCCTGTCACCTCAATGTGGAACACCTTAAGAGAGGAACTAAAGCATCAAAAGGGGCCATTTCAGTCCCACAATCAAATGCTAAATAGCACTGAGAAAGAGATATCAAGGATTTGTAGGTAGCAGTGTAGATGTCTCCTCAACACAATGACCAGCAGAGGAAACAATGACAAATATGTGCTTAGACAAGTCCATCTGTAGAAAATCCAAAGGCCTCGAAGTGCATGTTCATTGTGAGCAATCAGGGTGGTAGACAGTTTGAGAAACAGTATTAAGAAGAGGGAGGTATTTCTTTGATCTCTTAATCTTAGAACATGGTTTTCTAACATGAAATATGTTTTTAATATCTGATTTTCATTGTAAGTTTATACACAACATTATTTGTATCATGAATACTTACTTATTAAAGGAAAGAACGAAGTTAAAAAATACTAACCCCCCTCCCCAAACACACAAAGAAAGAAAAGGCCTGGAACACCTGTAATTCTGAGGCAATAGGGGCAGTAATAGGAGGATTCCTGGGACTTGCTGCTTACAGACCTAGTTCCAGATTTACTGAGAGACAGTCTCAAGTGAACAAAGGAAGAGTGCTAAAATAAGATACACAATGCCATCTTCTAGCTTCTGGTCTCGCATATGGGCATGAATGCCTTCACATATATCAACTCATACACACACACACACACACACACACACACACACACACACTAAAATAAACTAAAATTTTATTTTTATAAAATGAATCCAGCCATTTTGGCATCTTTCCCTTCAGTCTTTGATTTCTCTGATTCTGTAATTAGGTTTCTCAGACTCAGTGATTATGGTATAATTAAGATCTAGCTAATAATGATTGTCATGTGCACATAAGCATTCAGCTAATAAGTTTAAATATTGCTGAAATGCACAGTGGTATATTTAACCATAATCATGTAAAATTAACATATCTAGAGTAATTCTAACTTAACACTGCACATATAACCTTAGGAATTCAGACATTTCAAGAAAGCATTTAAACAAATGGAGAAAGCCAGCTTGGAAAACAATGTATAATAACAATCAAATTGGCAGAAGAGAGAAAAGAATTGTCTGTAATAGGGAATCTTGTGGATTGACCATGTAACTGATGCTACCAAGTGGAAAGTTTGCTAAGGATAAACCTATTAGATCAACCTCTTTCTCTTTAGTCTGCACAATTGTTCAAGAACTGCTTTATTCACAGAGGGGATAGGAGAAAATTTCCACTGACCTGAATTATTATAAGTTAACAGTAGAACCCCAGTGCTGAGGTCTTATTCAGAATGAAGTCCTTAGCTGAACATGAACTCTGTATCCTCCATCCATTCTGAGAGAAAATGAAAGGGGTTAAGGAATAATTGCTAAAGCACAGTTAATTCCTGTAGAAATTCCTAAGGACACTGAAGAATAAAATAGTACCATCAATATTTGCCAAAGTGTGTTCATTCCTCACACAATCCTAAACTTGGAGTCCATTAACTGAAAAGAGCAGAAATCTCACATGTTATGTTTGAATCAAGGAACAAAACCACAAAAAGGATCATCTTCCCTTCTTCCTAAAATTTATCCTTTGCTCTAGTCAAGGATCATTTTGTTTATAAATAGGGTTATAACGTGCTGCATAATTTTATGCCAACTTGGTATAAACTAAAGTCATCTGAGAGAGGGAATCTCAAGAAAATGCCTTCACAAGATTGAGTTGTAGAATAACCTGTAGAAAATTTTCTAAATTAGGGATTGATGAGGAAGGGTCCAGCCTATTGGGGGTGGTGCCAACTCTGGGTTGGTGGTCCTGGATTCTATAAGAAAGCAGGCTGAGCAACCTATGAGGAACAAACCAGTAAGCAGCAGCCTTCCATGGCCTCTGTGTCAGCTCCTGTCTCCAGATTGTCACTCTATTTGAGTTCCTGTCCTGACTTACTTTAATGATGGAATACAGATGTGGAAGTATGAGCCAAACAAACCTGTTCTTCCATGAGTTGTTTGTGGTAATGATGTTAACTAAAACAATATATTGGGACAGTCCCTGAAAATTACAGCTAAAATAGCTTTTGTGTTCTATGAAGACTTGCAGATGAGAATTTCATTTTGTAGGGTTATTTGAAAGCTTAGTGGTATATATGTCTGTGCTGTTTTTCCATGAGAGTAGATGAGAATCATTTGTCTTATTACTGGTCTTTATGGTTCTACAATTTTGGTTAGTGATTGAAAATACACATTTTCTTTGGTTGAAGTAAAATTCTACCCTAACTCAAATAAACTTTATTTTTCCTATAGACATAAAGTCTATATCTGCTTTGAAATCTCTCTGATATTTAGTGTTTAAAAATTAATTTGCATCATAAGTGTTTGGTGAACTTTCATAATAATTTTATAGTTATTTAACCTAAACTTTCAGAGTTGGAAATTAGAGAAACTGAAATTGTGGATTTATGTTTTTAAAATAATACTTCTGAAGGAAACAGGCTTAGCATTTAAATGCACCTCTGTCTAAGCTTTTCATTTGCCTTAGTTCTTGTTCTATTGACTCTGATGAGAGATCCCATGATCAAAGTAAGTTACATACAACATATTTAATTGGTTGCTTATATATAGTTTCAAATAGTGTGGCCATGACCACCACAAAGAAGAGGTAGGAGCATGGCTGCTGTCAGGCAGGCAAACATGTCCCTGGACAGTAGCTGAGAGCTCAAATTCTATCTGCAAGAAGGAGTCAAAGAAAGACTTTTAGCCTGAAATGGGTTTTTTAAATCTTAAAGCATACCATTAGTGACACATTCCCTCCAACAAGGCAATGCCTTCTAATCCTTCTTAAACAGTCCTACCAAGTTGGTAGTAGGCATTCTAATATATGGACCTATGGAGAACCTTCTCACTCAAATAACCACTGAGTCTTTCTTTCAAGCCTTCAAGTTTCCACATTTCACAACTCTACTCAGTCAACAAACTATACAAGCTTTCCTCAGCTCAAAGCTTTGATTTATGGAAAAAAAATATTAGAGAACTCGGTTGAATGCCTCTTGCATTCTAATTCCATTCTTATTCCTGTGTTCAACACATTTACTATAAACTATTTAAGAGGATTTTAAGTTGTGAAATCTATAAGACCAATAGATGATAGAGTTTAAAAATAAATAAATGACATGGGCTTTAACCTCATTTAGGTGGTTCCTGTGTTTACCTTTTTTTGTCAGGCATGTTGTTGAATTATAACACAGGCTCTAAATTTCATTCTCTTTGTATTAGTTCCAAAGGCCAACACCACAATTTTATCTCACTCAGAGTTTTAAGGAGTTGATTGGTATACTTGGTCTATGAAAAATTTCATTCAGTAGAAAGTCAAAACTTCTCTAAGAACTAATGAAAAAAATCCAATCAAAGGGATTTAAATAGAAAATAAATACATAGATCATTTCAGTAGTTTGTTTTTGTCCTTAGGTAGTCCTTATACCATAGACCTGAGAAGTAGATTGCATTATCTAGATGCAGCATTCTGCAGACAATAGAATGAGATCAGTCTTTTGGGTGTTAAACAGATTCTTATTGCATGCAGCTCACATTGGGAGCAAGTGAAGAAATCTCAACAACAGTAGTTCTACTCCCGTATCTGGAGGTGTCCTATATTCTAAAATTTTAGATAAAAAGAAAAACATAACAGATAGTGTAGTAAGTTTGGATGAAATATAGGTTCCCCCAAACCTCTGACAGGTGAACACATAGTACCTAATTAGTGACTCTCTTTGGGGTTTAGGGTATGTGACCTTGCTGGTAGAAGCATGTTACTGGTAGTTAGTTGTGAGGTTTAGCAGCTTAGCTCTATTTTCATCTCTCTCTCTCTCTCTCTCTCTCTCTCTCTCTCTCTCTCTCTCTCTCTCTCACTCTCTCTCCATCTGTCTGTTTTGTGCTTGTTGTTCAATATGCAAGCTCTTGGTTTCCTGTTTTTGCCACCCTGCCTGCCACCTACTGACACGCTTTTCCTATTATCGTTGTCTTCACGTTTTTGGAATCATAGGCCAAAATAAACTTTTTTTTCTGTAAATTGTCTTAATGATGGTATTGTATAACAATAACAGAAAACTCTTGGAAAATATGAGCCCAATTTCTCATATAAGATATTTTTATTAGTATTTCATCTCAATGCTACAAAAGTGAGTAATATACCTGCTAAATTATCCTCTTGTTTTTATATCTTCTTCCCAAAGTAACTGTACATGTACTTCATTAACATTATTTTTTGTGTGTTTTTCAGATACCTTCAGGTCCTGAAGTTGACTATAACAAAAATTTTATTCAGCTCTTTGTAACATTTTTGGTTATGTGTTTCTGTAGATAGACCATAGCAGTAATTTGATAAGTATGTAACTTTAAGATATGGAAGGATAGTTTATTTCTAATTTTGTGTCAAGTGTCTACACTTTATAACAGTAATCAAAAATAGAGATAAACATATTTAAAATAATTAATTTTTTTGCCTAACATTAGGTAAAACCAACCTCAGAACCCAGTAGTATTGGGACAGTTTTTTTTTCTATCAAGTTCTTAGAAGAAAGTTTGTCAAACTTAAAAAATGAATGAAAGTGGAATAAAAATCCATGTTTTCACAGTTAATCTATTATAATGGTGATATGCTTTTTGTGCAAACCTATTAAAATGAATAATTGTGCCCTGTTATATAATTCAAGCCATTTTTCTATGCGAAATCATTCATCAAAAATGCATATAAGCTTAAAATTCAATTAATCATCATATACAATAAGTTAGTCTCTTGCAATTTTTATTCATGTATATTTTTCACTGAACAAAATGTAGTTGTCACTGAAAAATATCAAGCAGGCAATTCATATCAAATACATATGGATTTGTAATTAAACCCTATAAAATATGATTAAATATAAAAGATGTAGAGCCAAAATATAATTAAAATTATCATGAAAGAGAACAGCAAATGCCTTAGGTAGACTCTAAAACATTTTGTTTTTTAAAGGAATAAATTCCAAAATATTTTAAAATGACAGGTAACACACTGATTAATGGTTTATTTGGTGGTTTATTGATGCTTAAATTGTGCCCACTACTGGATCAGGCAAATGTCTATACAGGTGCCTTATTAATAGCCGGACATGTTCCAAATTAATTAACTTTAAAATATAATTATAGAGCAAAAATAGAGGATTGGATATTGCCAGAAAATGCTATGCACCACAGCAGGAACTACATAATGTAAACTAAATGGGGGCAAACATAATAAATACACTGGTCAATGTTTAAATACTTTTTTTTTTTTTTTGCAAATGGTCAAATATTTTGTAGCCAAGCAAATATTCAGTTAACATTATGGCTGAGTTTAAGAAATATGGCAGTGAATGATTTATTTTCAATTTTCTATTCTGTTTGATGTAACTCTGATGCCAGTTGAACTCACTGAATAATCTGATTAATATATAATCAAAAGCTAATTTGTATAATGTGCATGAAATCTAATGATGCTGTGAACTGTTTCTGCCCTACATTTGGTTTCATGGATGTATTACTTGGTTTTTCATCATTGTGAGCAAATACTTACAGAAGGGACATAAAGAACAATGAGTTTATTGAGGATTTTGGCTTCAGTGAAATCCCTTCATGTTTGTTGCTTCTATGTTCCTGAACAGAACATCATGATTGCAGTACTATGTGGTCTTATAGACAAGCTTCTTCTGGTTTTAGAGGACAGGAGAAGAAGAATTAAGTCACAAAGATTAAATACCATCAAGGTTCCACACATAGAAGCCACTTTCTATAGCTAGATTTTGTTTCCTAAGGTTTTCATAGCCTCCCAAAATAACAGCATAAATTAGGGCCAAGTACTGAAAATATGAATATAATGTGGCATTTCTTATTTAAGTAATAACCTACTCCAGGTTCCCACAGAGTCACACTATCTCATAATGCAAAATTAATTTACTTTATTTTCCAAAAGTCTCAACAGAATTAACTGTTTCACCATATTTCAAAAGTCTAAGTCTGTTCTAGGATTTAAGTCAAATTCTTAGCTATTAAATAATTATGTTTGAAAAGAAAATATAATTTACTTGCTTACATTATAGAAAAGCACAAAGTAAGCGTTACAATTCCGGAAGAAAAGAATATGGGGTTTGGGGGGACGAGAAAAGTTCAGAATAAAATAAGACTGAAACTTGTCAGGGAAACACTGAGTTCCATGTCTAACATCTGGGACATGATTTTTGATATGAACTTCAATTCAATTGGCTAACCCTAACTCTGTGTCCTTCCTGGCTGTAGCCTACATGACATCTCGATTATGCTGGTTGTCTCTTGCTTTCATTGCATATATGCCACGTGACCCTGGCATCTTACATATCCTGGGTCTCCACTGGAGATTTGGTTTCAAACTCATTGCTTCCTGCATTGTCGAGTCCTACCTAAAGAAATGAGGGCATACTACACAGTGTCTTGCTTTTGAAGACTTTCTTTGAGATCTTGGTAAAAAGCCTAATGATGTACATTTTTCACATATGCAGAATCAGCATTATGTTGATGATGCCAACCCTTTTTCAGCTTCTTGAGCAGTATCTGGGCCCATACTACCAGAGGCTAATGAATCCCATGGCAACTAAAGCCAGGAAATGCTTCCCTGGACAATTCTGTATGAACAGAAAGCCACATAAGTGCTTTTTATTAAATCAAGGGTAAAGCTTTCAAAGAGTTTATAAAATTTAGGTCTGTCTAATTTCAAGGATACCCTAAAAAACATTTTCCTACCCTCCAAGTATGAACTACTTAGGTTTTCTTTTTTTTTCACTTTAAAAAACTTAATTTTCTGAGTATTTCATGTTATGTATTCTGATCATATTTATCCTCTTCCACAAACTCTTCCCAAATACATATTCCCCTTAACTTCCAGCAAAATTTGTGGCCCTTATTTTTTAAAAATTGTCCAATTTGTGTCATTGAGATACTATTCGATGTGTGCCCACTACAAAGATTTAATCACCCATAAGGGGTCACATAATTTAAGAAAACTTCTCCTCTCCCAGCAGCTTTCAGCTGCCAGTATCTCCTTAGCTTTGGGTGGGAAACCACACTCTTTCTCTTTACATATGCTGTAATTTTGCCCACCTTGAGCCTGCACAGGTCTTATGCCTGGTGTTACTGCAACTGTGAGTTCATATGTGAAACTGTCCCATTCTACCCAGAAACTACTGCTTTCCTATTGTCATCCAGCATGTCTGTCTATTATAATCTTTCAGCATTCTCTTCTGCAGTGATCCCTGTGTCTTGAAAAAAAGAGGTGTGACATAGGTTTCTCATTTAGGGTTGAGCCTCCCATAGTCTCTTATGCACTGCACTGTGATTAGTTGGGGTTCTCTATTTTGATCACCATCAATCGACATATTTACAAGGAAATATCTCCTATGAGCATTGACAGATGTGTTGAAAGCTAGGCTGATTCAGGGCTTTCTCAGAGACCCTTAAAAAAGAACAAAAGGAACCTAGTTATCTTTTCTCTCCCAGGAGCATAATTGGCAAGGTCTGTTCTAGGTCAAGGGCCTGGGCCTTGAAGAAGTTAAGGTTTCCATTTCTGGGAACTTGGCTTTTCCTCCTAAATAGACTGGATTTAACGTGTTCCAAGACTGCTGTGTTCCTATTCTCTGATGCATTTGGGATATCCTGTGTTCTTGTGCAACATTGCTTGATTAGCTTCCTGCTGACTTTGCTAAATTATATGATAGTTTTTGCTGACGCTGTACTACTTATTCTTTCAGGAAAACTGTACATATGATGCTGAACTTCTTAATAAACTTTCTTGGAAAAAGTCATCAGCTAGTTCAAGTTAGCTGGTCCCGGCTTTCTACCTTCTTTATTTTCTCATCCCCAGTCCTTCCACTTCTAATGCTGCTCATTTAGCAGACAGTGTTGGTAATGGCTTGCCCTAGGGACTGTCATCTGCCTAGACATAGGTTCTTGGCCATGATAGTAGTGGTAGGAGTTTCATCTTCTAGAAATAGCCTTAGATGAAATGAAAATGTCACTGGTTACTCTAATGACATTTACAGGACAAACTCACTGGTGGGTATGTCTTGCTAAGCTAGTCATTATTATAGCTATTATTATAGTAGAAATCACAGATGGGTGATTCGTGACTACTTTCTCCTCTGATAGTATGTATACCATCTTCTAGTACTATTAAAGGCTAGCCATAAAGGATGAAACATCTAGGTCATTGGTAATCTGATTTCTCTATCTTCTATGAGTCAAAGATGAGTCTTCAGAGACGCTGTTTCTTACTAATAGCTCAAATTTCTTGAACAATGTTACCTTCCTTGTTTACAGTTTCAACACACTTTCTTCTTGGCTGTACTGACTTTTTTCCAAGTTATTCTGTTTCCCATTGTGCTCATAATTATTACTGTCAATTTAGCTAAAACAGCCAACAATAGCCATAGTGATCTTGAATATTTCCTGTCTTAAAATTTTCTCCATGAAATCTCTGTATCATCTTTAAACTTAATCTTCTGACATATGAACAAACATGAATGTTTGGCCAGAATGTAGCCTGTATGGTCGTCAGTCTAACTCTCAGCAGATTTTGAATTCCTATTATGAGCACAATCTTTATTTTCCACATTCTAATTGGTATTTTAATCTTCTGAATTCCCAACAAAATCACCCATTAACTTATCTTAGTCCAGACTTTCCTATCTAGCATTTTCAAATATCTAAAATCTCCCAAATTCTTCACCAAAGCCAGTTAGTTATGAAAGTCTAAGATACACATGGTCAGGTTCAGGCATAATATAAATCTCTCTTTCTTTGGTAACAATTTTTCATACCTGTAACTAAAATAAATTACAAAAACAATTTTAAAAAGAAAAGTATGGTTGTTGGCATAAGCCTGTAATCAAAGCTGCAAAGGATGCTCAGGTAAAAGGATTAAATGATCCAGGCCTGTCTGGGTTACAGAATGAATTCAAGGCCAATCAGGCCTAAGTGAGATTCTGCTGCAAATAAATTTTATAAAACCAGGAGGGATGATGGTATAATTCAAGTATAGAGTGCTTACTTAGCATACATGTGTCTCTAAGTTTAATCCTTAATAGCATGAAAAGGTTTTATCTATGTTCACATAATATTTAACATACGATATGTCTAAGTCATATTCTTTATTCTTTTCCCAAGTTCTCCCAGATTGTCACCAATTCCATAACCACCCAGATTTATGTTGTTATATCCCTCAAAATAAAGCCACAAAACAGAAAACAAAGGTCGAAAACCCCCAGAAAGCAATATGACAAAATTACCAAAACAAGACACACACACACACACACACACACACACACACACACACACACCAAGAGCAAGAGTGAGAATGAGTGCTAGAGCGAGTGAGCGAGCAAGTGAGAGAAAGACAGACACAGAAAGACAGACAGAGACAGAGGCAAAGATAGAGAGTCAGAGAGGAAAAGTCACATAGGCATATAGGAACACACTCACAAACTATAGGATCTATTCTATGTTGAACACATGGGGCCTGTAATAGAGTGGAGGTGATATACCCACTGAAACTTCATTAAAGCAAACTGGTTTAGACTTTCCCAGCAGGTATCAATTCCTAATAATTTCTTGGTTATGCTTAGGATTTGTTGGGGTTTTATCTGATTTGAATTTGTGTAGGTCTTGTGTGTATTCCCAAAACTTTGTCAGTTCCTATGTGTTATCAATCCTATTGTGTCTAGATGCCACTGTTTCCTTGAAATCTTCTACCATCTCTTGCTCTATATAATTTTTTTTCTCTTCGTCCACATAGATCCTGGAGCCTCTAGAGAAGGAGTATAATGAATATACCCTATTTTAAGGTAAGCATTCTCAAATCTCTTCTCTATATTTTCTACTTGCAGAACTGTTTGTTAGTCTATCCAAAGAAGAAGCCTATTTGATGAAGGATGACTGATGTACTTATCAGTGAATGTACTGATGTATCTTTAGGAATCACTTTATTGCTACCTTTATTTAGCAGAATAATAGTATTAGGCTTTACTTTGGGGACCATAACATACCTATCTCAAGTTCTTTGTCAATCTAGCAGTGTCAGGTGTGTGCTGGGGTAGTATAAGCACGTGTGTGTGTGTGTGTGTGTGTGTGTGTGTGTGTGTGTGTGTGTGTTAAGGTTGGGGGGCTTGACTATAGAGTTCAAAAGAGGGTTTCCCATCCTATGGCATTGGAGTTTCAGATTGTTGTTAATGCCTAAATGTCAGTATTGGTACTTGAACTCTTATCCTCTGAAAGACTCATCTGAGCCATTTCTCCAATTCCAATTATTCTTGATATAACTTAATATGTTGAGTCAATATGTCTGCTTTAATCAGTGTTCTGTTTCTATGATGGGACATTATAATCATGGCAATGCTTATAAATGAAGCATTTAGGTGAGTGCTTGCTTACAGTTTTAGAGTTTTAGTTTATTATCTGTATGATAGGAAACATGGGAGCACACAGATAGACATGTTATTGGAGAAATAGCTGAAAGTTCCCTGTCTGAATCTGAAGGCAGCAGAAATGGATGGGGAGAGAGTTGTGAGGTCTGGCTTGGGCCCTTGAAACTTCAATCCCACCTCCTGTAATCCCTTCCAAGTTGTACCACTCTCTAATAACTAAGCATTCAAACACATGTACTTATGGGTATCATACTTATTCCACTCCAGTGGTCTAAATACTTGATTTCTAGTGGGTAGAATGGTTTAGGAAGAATTAAGAGGTGTGTTCTTATTGAAAGAAATATGCCTTGAAGGGTGGGCTTTAAGCTTTCTAAAGCCCAGATCATTCTCTCTCTCTCTCTCTCTCTCTCTCTCTCTCTCTCTCTCTCTCTCTCTCTCTCTCTCTCTCTCTTACTTGTGAATAATATAAAAACTCATATTTTCTGCTTTAGCACTATATCATGTCTACCTCCCAATGGCCTCATTCCCCACCATGATGGTTGTTGACTTTCCCTCTAAAGCTATAGTCCCCTAAACCTTTTTCACAAGTTACCTTGGTCATGGTATTTTATCACAGCAATAAAAGAATTGCAAATATATAGTATAAAAACATGTTACTAATAAAACAAAACCGGAGATATAACATACTTAAATTATTTTGTCTGGCCCATTTATTCTTCATTGGTACTTAAAAGCAATTTATGCTCTAGTCCTGATTTTAGCTACTCCCATGACTGTTTTTAGAAGACTTCCTTTATTGATTTTTCTTTAAATAAGCACATGGAGGTGTTGACTTTTCTTCTGAACAAGGGGTCTGATATAAATTCTTTCTGATTGGAATACTTTTCTGTCTTAGCTTAGAAAACACAGATCCATATGGCTTATTCTCAGTATCACTGTTTCTTTTTAAAGTCTGTCTGAAACTTTCCCACACAGGTCATCTTCTGTTATATGTTTCCATAATATCTGGCATTTCTCTCTTGCTATTAATGAATTTAATACATCTATAAACTAGAGGGTATCTAAAATGTTAGTAAGCTGAGTCAAAAGATAATAGATATGATTTAGACAGTTGATCTTAGTCAAAGGGCTAGGGTGTTATGATTAAGGAGATCATTTCAATCTGAATATTATTGGAGAACTGGTACATTTGTAATTTAAATATTCTATAACTACCAACATTAATTTTCTGTTAGTTCCGAGCACTCTACTCAGTCCTTTCCATTCATAGTAAGTCTATTCTAGATGGCTTAAATATTACTTGGTTTCACACTGTGGCCAAAGGTTACTAATGCCATAATCTGAGTCATTAGGATAATAATATAGGAAGACCAATGACACTCTTTTTTCACAGAACCATGGACACTCAAAAAGTATTTAAAACATTAAAAATAGGTCTACCCTGAAAATGTTAAATAAAATTAGATTATCTTGAAAGAACTTTATCCAAATGAATACTTTTAAACACAAAAATATTATTCAGGAGAGAAAAATTCTTGGAAACCACAGTAAGATATGAAAATGAATACATATAGAATCATAGGAATTTCAGATATTAGCAAAAGTAATTACTCTGATAATTACTGATAGTGACTCACAACTTGTTAAGCATAACACTCAAAAGTTGGATGGCAACAAATCACTGTTCAATCTTCCCTTCAGTGTTCTACAGAAGAACCACAAATAACAGGTTCAAAATTTATCTCTACACTTAACTTTTTGTGTACACAAAATGTTCTTTCTAATCTTACTCTTCAATCATTTTATTGAAATAAAACTCTTCTGTGAAGCTTCCAGTTCTCCCATTTCTAAAAATATTTCTGTTTCCCTTTAGTGAGCTTTGTATATCAACAGTGATGGAATAGAGGATCACCAATGTATGTATTGCTCTCACAGGATCAGGACATCTTCATCATAGTCAATAGCTGGAACAAAGTAAGTTCTCAACACATGTTATAGAATAAATACCAGTGTCACTAACATCCAAGCATGTTCTTCATCATATGTATTATACATATATGTTATATAATATATGTTTCTATATATAAGTCTGTAATATATTTTTCATAAGATGAAAAGGTATTCTAGCGTAATTTTACATTTATGTGACAGTTGATACAGTCTTAGCACCAGGACAAGAGAGTTTTGTTGAAGAGGAACACCCTCCTCAGGCTTAAGTAGAACCTACCCTTCAGTTCTGAGTAGTTGATAGCCATCCAGGAATGTAAATCCCATCTGTCCAGATTCTTAAACTTATTTGAATTTATCCAAAAACTTATTTAAGAGATGCTAAAATTTGAATCTATCCATCCATCTCTAAATATATACATATGCATGCATGTGGGTATGTGAAACCTTCTGACATTTATAAAATGAGTTGAAATACATTCTTTTGCAAGCAACAAAATCAAAAATATCTGTGGATCAAATTTGGGTAGTATGTCTTGTACTCATAAATCTTGGCATGAATGAGTATGTCTTAACATCTACTAATAAAATTTTTTCTAGTTCTTCTTTTCAGGAACATTGTAAGACTTATAAAGAAAGTATGGAAATTATGACTTAGGAAAAACTCAGGAGTGATAACAGTCAATCCACTTCAAATAATTAGCTATTAACTTTTAGTTTTCCCCAGAAGATATGGCATTGTGGGACCCCTTCCAGTTCGGAATCCTCAACCTACAATAAAAGTGTGTGCACTTTTTATTTTACAAAGCATAGCAGATGCCTGGTGAGGGTTATGTAAGCACTGAGCTTGCTTACCAGCTGTTTGGAGGGCTCTGAGTTTTGGGTTAACAACATGGATGGCAAACTGGCTTAGTGGACATAGAATTAGTTCACTCTTGTAACCTTACAACAGTCAGAAAGACCATCAACCAAGCAGCTGCAGCAACACAAAATCAATCTCATTCCTGTGATTGTGGCATCTCATGAATACTGATGGAGTGCTTCACCCAACTCTTCAGCTGTTTTTAGTATCTTGGTTTAATGAAGTTCTCAATGATTGAACCAAAGCATATCCTCTCTTGCCTCACCATGTTTAATAAAACAAAACAAAAAAGATTAAATTTCAGAGAAGCCAACCCATAACTCTTAGAAGCTTAAGATTTATTTTGTTGCCAACCTTGTAGAGATTAGATACAAAGCTGTATGGACTGAATGCTGTGTCTGGGAACATGGTGATGCATTAATAACAATTTGTCTTATTTTCTTTATGCTATTAATCAAGCTAACCAGACAAGTGAAGGTTGGCAAAATAAATGACTGCCAATTGTATCCTTGTAACGATAATTGGAGGGATTTGATGGACTGGTGCTTCAGGGTGACAGCCCCAGAAGACAGTCAAATCAGAAGTCATGATGATAAGACAGCAGGGTGCTGGGTGAACAGGCTTTCTTGTAGATTGCTTCATAGCCATCTGAACTTTCAGATCACTTTGGGTTGGTTTGTAATAATACAAATCATGCTTTTCAATCCTCCAATGTAGTGTGATAATCTGTTTCTCATATTTATTGTGAGTTATGTTCATAAGTTTGCTGACTACTTTATAAGGTCTCAGAAGTGATGGGACATTATGACTTAATATTAAAAAAAATTCAGTGTTGATCAGAGAAAAGCCCCTTTATACTAAGTTGACATTTTCATGGTTAAATTATTAAATGTAAAACTTTAAAAAATTTTTTATTCTCTAAATTCAATGCTTCAATTTCCATTTTTAACATAAGAAATAACTTAGCAAGTAGTATGAAGTTGGCCCTTCTCAATCACTAAGGTGAAGACTCTCATCCTGTTCAAAGAATTGAAGCAAAAGTCCATGTCCAACATTTACTTACGTCCTGTTGCAATCAACAGACACATTCCTCCATGAAGTCACAGGAACAAATGACTGAGTGAGTTACCACAAAGCTTGCTAGGCAGATCAATGGATCACACTGTCTTACTTCATACTAATGTGAGCAGAGAAATTACTTTTCTTTCTAACAGTTTGGTAGTATGCCCGATACACTATTGATACTAGAAGCAGCAACTATGCAGTTATTTAGAAAAAAAATCATGAAGCCATTTCAATAAAATAAAAACTGTTCTTACACTCTTCCACAGCTTGGCTATTAGGTGTTATGTTTTATTCTCCTTACATACATACATATACACATCTTCATATAAATGCCCAGATAAATGGGCAATAACATTTAAAGAAAGTATGAATGACTGAGAACAAAAAGTCATTCAATCTTATCTGAGATGCACAATATCTACACTGCTGTTTCCAAATCGGGAAATGTACAGAATTCCCACAGGTTAAAACAAAAATTACTGTTTATCTAAAAGTGGAATATCCAATGAACACCAAGCCATTCTAACACAAATATATGGTATATGTTGCATGTGAATATGCCCTGTTGAGTATTATAGTTACCTTAGTGATGAAGAACAAAAATGATAATACATAAAAGAGTCACATGAAGATTTGAGATAATCAAGGGAATGAGGAATAAGAGAGGTGCCCACCTGTAGGAGATTGCTATGGCTTGAAGAATAGTCTCCATAGGCTCATCAATCAGAATCCTGTTCATTCTAAAGGGTTATGAGTTGGAGAAAGTAAGTCACCATGATGAGGGATGGCTAAGCCAAGCCCCGTGTCTCTGTTTCTATTGCCTGCAGATCCAGATGTAGAACTCTCACCTTCTTCTCTAAAACCATGTCTGCTTTCATGCTGTGATGCTACCTATCATTGTAGAACAGTGACTAAAACAGAGATGGCCAGTAAATTCCATCTTCCAATGTACTCCCAGGTAAGTAGGTGTCTTGGCTAGTTTGTCAGATGCACATAAACTGAGGTGATCTGAAAGAAAGGAACATCAATTGAAAAAATATTGTCTCCATAAGATTCAGTGCGGGGCTGTTAGCACACATGCATGGGCTTGGGTCCTTTTGGGCTGTTGTGGTTACCGTGTATCTGCCACCCCAGGTGGCTGGAATCACGGCTCTGGGAAGCAAAAGCATGAAAATTTGTCTGAGTTCACTTCATGCTGAGATGTGAGAAGTTGTGGGGTTCCACCGGAGCATTGAGAGGTCTCAGGCTGAAGTCCCGCAGGGTTAGAGTTCCTGAGTGGGGGTCTCTGGGCCAATGTGGCTGACTGGGTGACCAGTGGTCTCTCTCCTTGGGCTCCCTGACACCACTGGGATCCGTAGAAGAGCTGAGACATGAGGGCATATGGGCTGGATCAGCCCACAGCTGAGAGGGGTGAGGGAGAAGCTCTGGCAGCGCCCACGGGTAGGATACTTTTGGTTATGGCACTCGATTGGCTGGGTTGGCTAGCTTGGTTGAGTTGGCAGGCCTCCATGGTGGGAATGTAGAGAAGTCTTCTAGTGGAAGATTAAGCACCGGCTCTGTAGTCAAAGGCCTTCTCCAGGGTTCCCCACAGTGAGGCCCCAAAGACAGGAGGAAGTCCATGGTTTTAAAAGGCTTATTGTCATGGTGGAAAGTGGACGAATCTGGTTGTACCCTCCCATCCCCCCATTTCTCAGGGCAGACCTGAGTTAAATAGGTGGGGAGGAGGAAGGAGGATCTGGGAAGGAATGCTTAATTGGCTACACCTTCTGGCTTTTAGGTATCTCATTAATATGGAGATCTCTTAAGGTTGAGGCTTGGAGTCATGCCCTCTACCTATGATGGGTGACACAAACCTCTGTTTAGTAGGGGCTGTAGGGGCGTTGCTCTACCGTGACTGAAAGGTGCAGATCAATGGATGTCTTGGCCACATGTTAGAAGCTTTGAGTCTGGGAGTGTGGTGAAATGTACGCCATCCCTGTAGGTATGAACGCCAATTGGATCTCCGGCCATCTTTAGCCAGTGCTCTACCAGAAACCAAGCTACCCTTTCACAGTCCCACAATTCAGCTGTACGACAGTTTTTAAATTAGTGAGCAATGTGTGTGATTCCAGTCCACAGTAATTGGTGCTATTAATGGGATGATTTTCTGGATTTTATAAGAAAAACAGAGCAAGGCATGATGAACAAGCCAATAAGCAACACTCCTTTGTGGCTCCTGCTTCTAACTTCCTTCCCTATTTGAGTTTCTGTTCTAATGTCTTTCAATGATAGACTATGATATGGAAGTATAAGCTAAATCAAAATTTTTCTCCTAAACTTGCTGTTGATAATAATGTTGTATCATAGAAACAGGGAT
Source organism: Arvicanthis niloticus (assembly GCF_011762505.2). NCBI lineage: Eukaryota > Metazoa > Chordata > Mammalia > Rodentia > Muridae > Arvicanthis > Arvicanthis niloticus. Next base: position 46,693,369 of record NC_047671.1, read on the forward strand.
CCTATCTGAGTGGGGGAAAGTGGGAATTCCTGATTTTCAATTCTTTTAGAGGAAATACTTGAAAAAGCCTAAACACAAAATTATACACCCCTCATGTTTCAAATATTTTTTATCAGTCAGAATGACTCTATAGACCAATTAAATTTTGAGGTAATATCTGTAATTATAGGATTTCATTTCCCACATTAATTTATATATACCTGGGCACTTCATGATCCAGTGGTGAGTAGAAGTTTGAAATTGAGTGAACAACAGCTTCTGCTTTCCATGCTGCCACAATCAGCTTTTAGTTTTTGACCATTTGATTTACTTGGACTTTGTTGAACTAGGAATATGAGCCTACTGTAAGCTTCATCTTCCAGTGAGATTAAAAAAAATTGCTCTGTCATGAATGGGTTGTATATTAATGAGTACTATAAATTTATAAAACTTTCACCTTTGAGTTAGTGTTTTCTAAATAAAGTTGGTGAGACAACTTCATGGAGGGACTGAAGCCTACTCAGCAAACTCCATATTTACAGATTCTTCAAAAATGGATATTAGGTGTCTGTTCTCTAACCTCAAGTATACTATCAACTCCTCCTGTCAAGGGCCTGAGTGCTGCCATGGGTAACATCCTACTGGGTAACCAGAACATCATTGTTTCAGGATATGGCAGGTGATGTCTGTTACAACCCTGGATTGACAGAATTGGTTGATGGGTGACCCAGTGGTAACTTATCTTGACTATCATGCTTCTGCACAATCTAGGTGGTAAGACCTAACTGCTGGTGTCAACATCCTTAGGATTTTCTTATTTAACCATAGTTCAGTCCAATATATCTGCAGAAAGGAGAAATGATTGATTTAACTGCCTCCAAATGTGCCCTTCACTGGAAAACCACATTCAGTCTCACAGCTGAAGGAGAGTAGAAAATCAACAGTTTGAGAACCTGAAGTACACAATAATGTTTCACCTGAGGAACAAGACCCCAGGCACTGGCAGGGATCTTTTGGACTGTGTACCAGTAAGTGTTCTTGTGCCACAGATCATGAGCGTTCTTGTGCCTCAGAGAAAATGTCTTTGGGACCACGTAACTGTGGGTTTGCAGAAATTACATTTCAGTTTCCAGAATTCTGTTTTATTTTGTTTTAAATTATTGTCTCACTACGTACCACCATATGGTCATGAACTCATGACTGGCCTGCCTTTGCATCCTGTATCATGAGTCCTGGCATCTTCCATAAGATCTGGCTACTTTCAGCATTCTTCCGTCTTTCCTATGTTTGCCTCTCCAGATCTACATGAAGGGGGCATTCAAAAAAGAAAATTATATAATCTTATGAGTCTGGAAATGAAATAAGTGCTCTGATATTTGCATTTAAATTATCACTTTTGAAATTAAATAGAACATTTTATACTGATAGTTTTTAATCATTTTCCTTATAATGACCTTAAACAATAGGGAAAACCACTTAGAGAATATGAGAAAGAAATTACGTAATACAAAGTGTCTACATTTTAACACTTTAAATGGCACCATTTGTCTACATTCTGGACAAAGACCCTCATATTTTGCACTGTATTCTGAAAATATTATACCAAACCCTGCTCAAAAGATTCTGTATTCCTGGTTGTGTTGGTATTTCTGTTCTGCAGAATCAACCTTTTAAGAGGCAGTTGACCTCTCTTTCTGCCCTGCATAGACCAGTTGGCAATTTAAAGCTTATGTCATGAAAATAGCCATTTTTAAACTAGATCATATGCTAGAGTATCACAACCAGACTAATGACAGTGGTCAAATCATTTTGCTGTTTCTGATCTTCCAACATTATTGGATAGACTGAAGACCACTGTAGCATATTGCACATCATTGACTTGCACTGTCCTTTGAGGCCTGCTCGTTTTAACATAACTGTAGCCATTTTGTATTTAGTCTCCATTTTGTTCATAAGGTGAAACTAAGTTCAGGTTCTCAGATTCCACTTCCCAGAAATAATTATTCATAGCTCATGTTCTGTTTTCTCACTTAGGACCAGTCAGCTTAGAAGTCAGCTGATAATATTTTGTCTAGCTAACCAGATATAGTATTGTCACCATCCTTACCTTTTGAACTCCTAAACATATTTTTTTCCATAAAGATCCTGTCCTAAGAAGAAACTCATGCCATATGATCGATGTTCATATGGTATATGTGTTACTTCCTGAACCCCGACCAGCAGCAGAAACTTCATAGCAAGAATGAATCAATATGTAATTTATAGGAAGAAATATTATGGAACATTAAAGTATTTCTTTAGAATCACTTGTTCTAAAGTGGAATTTTCTGGATTGGGTTGGCAAAAGAACAGTATATTATCAGAATTGTTCAAGATGTAAAAGTGGAAAAAAACTGGGCATCAAGACATGGTGAGCTTCTTGCCATCTGTCTCTAGCTGTGTGAACTTGGTCAATCACTTACCTAAGTCATGTGAATAATAGAGATTATACTATAGCATTGGAAATGCTATACAAGGATGGTACAAGTGAATGATATACAATATGCCACAGCTGTCTGAATTTTAACCAATACTTTGCCGGGATGTATTACAAATCAGTAGTAAGGTGGTGTGCAAGATGCCTACAAGCTTTTCATTTCTCTTGAGTAGTGTTTTTACTTCATTTGACAGTTTTGAATATTTATTAAGTAACTGAAATACGGTAGTCATACCTGGCAGGCATTTATAAACAAACAAATTAAAACACCTGTTTACAAGTAGATTACATTTTAGCATGGCCTTTACTGTTGTAGAAATTTACAAACATACAATGAAGTAAAGAAAATGGATTGGAAGGCTTCTATGCTCTGGTAACTCATCCTTTATAGTTGTCAGCTTTTGTCATGATGATGAAGTCATCTAGGGTTGCAGCAATGAATATTTTTTTTCTCCCCTAGTTTATTTAAATAGCAGGAAAAGTGAAGTCTCAGCACTTGGTCAGGCCAAATTTTATTGAAGCAAAAGTTTACATTCATGTATCCACAGAATGTGTAGAGGGGCAAAATGAAGAAAGAAGAATGGAGGGAGGAAGGGAGGGATGGAGGGAGGGAATGAGGGAGGGAAGGAGGGAGGGAAGGAGAGAGGGAAGGAGGGAGGGAGAGTAAAAAGATACTCATAAAGAAACAAGCTTCCTAAATGGAAAGGTTTGATGTCTGAGTGTTTCCTAAATGTTGTAACTTTCCTATATTTTTATGTTTTTTTAATCTCCCTTGGAATTAGGGTTCACTTGGCCTATCACAAGGAACTGGATAATCTAGAAAATGACAGGTTGTTTTGTTCCCACCGTAGGAGCCTTTTTTGGGAGGGAAATTTTAAAGTCCTGATGGAGAGTTCCCTACCTTAGGAAAAGTTACCCACCAAGCCTTTGTCTTAGGGAGAGAATGTATATTAATGTACAGTAATCTACCTTGTTTATTTCCCTGCCTGCCTGACTACCAGGGATCTATCTGTTTCTGAGTCCCTCACTCAAATAATTGAAAATATTTAAAAATACAATTTAAGTCATATTATCACTTTATTTGCACTGATTTCAATTTTCAATTAACCAGATATACAGTCTGAATAATTTCTATGTATTTGTGTTTGCATGTATACATAAATGCACATATATATATATATATATATATATATATATATATATTCCAAAAAACATCAAAATCTATAATACTTGCACAGATCCCTAAATATTTATTTTTAAAAATTCTCTTATTGTTTCTAATAATGCTTTTACTGTATTCAGGTTCTAAATAGTATCTATATATTTGACTGTTAGGTCTCTTAACTGTTTTGAATGTATAATTACCACATTGCTCTTTTATGATGTCATTAATTTATTGGAAGAACTGACTCTATGCCTTGTATTTTTGTTTCAGGTTCTTAATTTGTTCAGAACTTAAATACAGTGGCAATGACCTGACACTCTGTAGTTTGAGCCTAACTTAAGCAGACTGAGCATAGAACCTAGTAATTTGTCATTATTATCTCTATGCTTATGACTCACAAACCTTTCTCCAGCTTGGCCTTCTCCATTGCACTGTGCATTACTTATGTTGCTTCCTACTTGGCATTTTGTTTTTATTTAAATGTCCAAAACAAAGTCTGCTTTGTTATTTCTCTAAAACATATTCTGTATTAGCCCTCATTTAACAAATGGAATGTCCAGGATTCTACTTTTAAAGTTTATCTCGATTTCATCTAAACCCTACATTCTGCCCTTGTTAATTTACCTGAAAAAAAATCTATGCACAATTTACTTATCTCCTATGATCCTAATTGCTTCCAGTCTCATTCAAGCCAAGAACAAACACATCACTCCTGGTATTCCAGAACAAACACAATTTGTCTCCTTACATTTTTTGTAAAACTTTATTAATATTTTATTTATTTACAATCTAGCCGTTCCTCTCTCCCCATCTACCCACCCACAGTTCCTTTTCCATTCCCCCTCCCACCTGTCTCCAAGAAGATGCTCCCACCACAAACCTCCCCCCTCCCTGGGGTATGAAGGATTATGTTCCTCTTCTTCCACTGAGGACAGACCAGTGGAAGAAGACCTCCTCTGCTATATATGTATCAGGGGCCTCAGACCACCTCCTACATGCTGCCTGGTTGGTGGCTCAGTGTCTGGGAGATCCTAGGGGTCTCTCTGGTTAGTTGATACTGCTGGTTTTTCTATGCAGTCTCTCTTCTCTTCAGCTTCTTCCATTCTTCCTTTAATTCAACATTAGGCATCCCCAACTTCAGTCCAATGCTCGACTGTAAGTATCTGCATCTGTCTCAATCAGCTGCTGGTAGAACCTCTCAGAAAACTGCCATGCTAGGCTCCTGTCTGTAAGCACACCATACTATTTGTAATACTGTAATAAGTGCTTCTCCATGAGATGGATCCCAGACTGTGCCTATCATTGGACTGCCCTTCCCTCAGTCTTTTCTCCATTTTTGTCCCTGTAGTTCTTTTAGACAGGAATAATTCAGGGTCAGAAATTTTAATGGTGAGTTGGTAACATTATCCCTCCACTTGAAGCCTTGTCTATCTACTGGAGTGTGTACTCACTGAGTTCCCTCTCCCCAGTCTTGGCATTTCATCAAAGGTAACTCCCTTCGCATCCTGAGAGTCTCTCACTTCCCAGGTCTCTGGTACTTTCTAGAGGATCACCCCACCTTCCACCCTCAAGGCTACATATTTCCATTCATTTTGTTGGCCCTTTGGGCCTCTCTCCCAACTCCAACTGACACTTAATCCTGTTCCCCATTCCCTCTCTGGCTCCCTGCTTTTCACACAGGTCCCCCATCCCTCTGCCTCCCAGGATTATTTTATTCTCCCTTCTAAGAGGGATTGAAGCATCCTCACTTGGGATTTTCTGCTTGTTAAACTTCTTAAAATGTGTGGGTTGTATCCTAGGTATTCTGTAATTTTGGCTAATATCCACTTATCAGTGAGTACATACCATGCATGTCCTTTTGGGTCTGGGTTACCTCCCTCAGGATGATTATTTTCTAATTCCATCAGTTTGCGAACAAAACTCATGATATCTTTGTTCTTAATAGCTGAATAGTATTCCATTGTGTAAATTAACCAATTTTTCTGTATCCATTCTTCATTTGAAAGACATCTGAGTTGTTTTTAGCTTCTGGCTATTACAAATATGGCCACTATGAACATAGTGGAGCACATGGAAACAGAAGGAACATTGTCTAACTCATTCTAGGAAGCACAGCTACTCTGACACCTAAATCACACAAAGACCCAACATAGAAAGAGAACTTCAGACCAATTTCACTTATGAATATTAATGCAAAAAGATGCAACAAAACTCTAACAAGCTGAATCCAAGAACACATCAAAACCATCATTCACCACAATCAAATAGGCTTCATCCAAGAGATTCAGGGACGGTTCACTATATGAAAATCCACTAACAACCCAACATATAAAAAAACTGAAAGAAAAAATTACATAATCATCTCATTAGATGCTAAAAAGCATTTGACAAAATACACCACCCCTTTATGTTAAATGTATTGAAGAGATCAGGAATTCAAGACCCATACTTAAACATAATAAAAAACAATATACAGCAAACCAACAGCCAATATCAAATTAAATGGAGAGATACTTGAAGCAATTCCACTAAAATCAAGGACAAGACAAAGCTGACCACTCTCTCTGTATCTATCCGATATAGTACTCAAAGTTCTAACTAGAGCAATAAGACAATAAAAGGAGATCAAGAGGATACAAATTGGAAAGGAACAACTCAAGGTATCACTATCTATGGATATGAGAAACCCCAAAATCTACCAGAGTACTTCTACTGCTGATAAACAACTTCAGCCAAGTGGCAGGATATATTAACTCAAACAAATCAGTAGTCTTTCCTTATATAAATGATAAATGGATTGAGAAAAAATTAGGGAAACAACACTCTTCACAATACTCACAAATATTATAAAATATCTTGGTGTAACTCTTTCACACAAGTGAAAGATCAGCATGACAAGAACTTTAAGTCTTTTAAGAAAGAAATAAAAGAAGACTTCAGAATATGGAAATATCTCCCATGCTCATGGATCAATAGAATTAGCACAGTAAAAATGACCGTCCTACAAAAAGCGATCTGCAGAGTCAATGCAATCTCCATCAAAATTTTGACATAATTCTTCACAGACATAGAAAGAGCAATTCTCAGTTTCATATGAAAAAACAAAAACCCAGGATAGCAAAAATAATTCTTAACAATAAAAGAACTTCTGGAGGAATCACAATCTTTGACCTCAAGCTGTACTACAAAGCAATAGTGATAAAATAGTGTATTGGTACAGAAACAGACAGGTTGATCAATGGAATAGAATGAAATAGAATGAAAAAAGAACGCCTCTGAAATAAATGGTGCTGGTCTAACTGGTAGTCTGTATGTAGAAAAATGAAAATAGACCCATATTTATTACTTTGCACAAAGCTCCCATTTAAGTGAATCAAGGACCTTCACATAAAACCAGATGTATTTAATCAAATAGAAGAAGAAAGTGGGAAAAAAACATGAACTCATTGACCTAGAGGAAATTTCCTGAACAGAACTCCATGACTCAGGCTCTAAGACCAACAATTGAAAAATGGGACCTCATGAAACTGCAAAGCTTCTGTAGGGTGAAAGACATAGTCAATAGCACAAATTGGCAGCCTACAGATTGGGAAAAAATTCTTCACTAACCCCACATCCAATAGAGGGCTAATATCCAAAATGTATAAAGAACTCAAGAAGGTAACCGCCAAAACCCCAAATAACTCAATTTAAAAATGAAATACAGAATGAAACAATGAATTCACAACAGAGGAATCTCGAATGGCTGAGATGCACTTAAAGAAGTGTTCAAAGTCCTTAGTCATCTGGAAAATGTAAGTCAAAAGGACTTTGAGATTCCACTTTACACCAATCAGAATGACATCATATACTGGCAAGGAACACTCTTCCATTGCTGGTAGGATTGCAAACAGGTACAGCTACTCTGGGAATCAAACTTGTGTTTTCTCAGAAATTTGGAAATAGAGCTACCTGAAGACCCAGGTATACCACTCTTGGGCACATATCCAAAGATGCCTCACCATACCACAAAGACTCGTGCTCCACTATGTTCCACTATACTCACCTCCTTCCTTTTATTCCTTCCCTGGGTATAAGCTATTCTAAATATAACAATGATAACCATATGATAAATATGTAAGTCTGCTTAAGTCATGCCTCTGCTCAGTATTTTGTGTTGACTTCTATGTTTCTCAGCACGAAAGCCAAAGTTTCTGCTATGGAGTGGCAAGAGATTCAAGTGTAACACATCTGACCTTCCATTTGCTTGGTAACATTTCAGCTTCTTATGCTTCTTGCCCATGTACCATCCCTCCAACCCTACTCCTGCACCACACTATTTTGTCTGCTACTGATAAATTCATGATCCTATGGGATTTTTTTCCTTGTGGCTGGGATGCTATTTCTTAGCTTCTATTTTGTTCCTGATTAAAACATCAATGACTTCAACATTTTATGTCTCTCTTCCCTGCTTAGATTTTCATGTTAGTATTTATCTTTTCACGAGGTATCTGCTTGCTGCTTTGCTCCCTTATTACAATACAATATTACTAAAAACTAAGAACAGAACAATGTAAGAGGGACTCAATGGGTAGTTTCAAAGTAAACTGAATAACTGCCATTACATCCATCATAATTTACTATCATCATTATATCCAATATTCTATGCTTATAAGCAGATTTCTTTGATTTCTAGTTTTGCAGAGCCTAAATGCTTACTGATGCATCTGCTTCTAATTTTTATTTTACATTGTATTCTTTGCAGAAGCCAATGGACAAGGATTCTTAAGACTGCTGTGTCGTCAGTTTGTTCCACCCGAGTGGCTGATGGGGTGGGGTACCACTGTGGTAGCTCTAATTACTTAGCTAGGAGATTAGTTTTTTGGTCTGCAAAATTGCTTCTGTTTCTGGTCCTCCAGGCAGAGAGATACCAAGCAAACAAAGTTAATTAGGCACTTCTGAGTCTAGACATTTGCCTAAAAACTTCAAGCCAGTGGATTTGTATTCTACCCTGAGGGATGGTAGAGCTAGTTTCTGGGAGAAGTGCTGCAGAGATACCCTGATAGAAAATGGTGCCAATCAAGCTATCAGTGAAGGCACTTCAACTACAAAAAGGATGGTTCTCCCATCTGCCTAGAACAAAGGCTGCTGACTTCCTACTGATGACTCTCACCTTTCCTGATAGAAAACTATCACTGTGAACTCCAAGGATTTTCATCTGCCATCAATATAAGCTTCCAAAGTGGCAGGGACTAAAGAAATGAGAATAGAAGCTCTAATGTATGAATAGCAGTGGTTCTCAGTGGTCTCCAAAAGAAACTTGCAAAGTCCAGATAAACTTTGCTTTATTCATTGCCACAACTAGGGGCATCCTTTGACATATATATGTATGCTATCTATTTGAAAATATGTAGCCTTTCATTAAATCTCTGAACTTATATGTTAATGATATGCATTTTGTTACTTTATTTTTTTGTGTGAGTCACAGTGCTTATTTGTTTTTATTCAGATGTACATTTCCATATAAATATGCCAATCTGTTTTTACTATAAATATGTGTGTATGTACACACATTCTCACATGTGTGATCCCTGAAACTGATTTAAAATAGTGTGCTGGCTAATCCTAGGTCAACTTTACAAACAAACTAGAGTTATTTGAAAGGAGAGAACCTCAGTTGTGAAAATGCTTCCAAGAGGTCCAGTTATAAGGCATTTTTTTAAATTGGTGATTGATGGGAGATGGCCTAACCCAGTTTATGACTCTGTTCCCTAGGAAACCATCACCATTTTCTGGCTTCTGTGAGTGCTGCATACATGTAATACAGAGATATACATGCTAGCAAAATATCCATGTATATAAAATAAAAATAAAACATTAAAATTATATTCACGTTCATTTTGTCTATTCCCTGTATCCTGTCCTATCTGCAAGCAAACTCTGACAGCCCTAACTTGACAGGTGTCTATTATACAGTCATTTGCTTCTATTTTTTACTATTTACTATTTACTGGGTTCAAACTACCTTCACTTTGTGTCTGTAGTTCTAGTCCCTGTACCATTGCTTCATCCACTGAAGTTGAGAATACTGAGTATCCCCAAGTATCTGGCAAGGTGTGAAAGTATATCTATAAATTAGTCATCTGTAAACAAGCTTTACACAACAAGGATAGAATTATAATTATTGCTTGTTATAATAGTTTCTTATTACTGCTCTTCAGACTTACCACACAATGGCTCTAGCAATCCAAATTATTTAGCTTTTTATTATATAATATTTTATTTATTCTTTGAGAAAATCATACATCTATACAACATATTTTTGTCACATTCAAAACACAGTACTTCTCCCTAGAAACCTCAGAATCCCAGCATGTTTCCTTCTTAACACTCCAAAATAATCCATGAAGACCGTTTAGAGTTACCTGTATGTACAGAGATATAAAGCCATCAATTGAGATGTAGGCATGCTACCAGTGGCTAAACTCCCAAATAAAAATGATTCTTTCCTCATTAGCATCCATAAACTGCCAATAATCCTCAACTCAAACAGCCTTCTCCAATTGTCTTAGGGTTAAAACACCATAACTAAAAGCAACTAAGAGAAGAAAGAATTTATTTGCCTTACATTTCTACATCATAGCCCATCATTGAAAGAAATCAGAACAGGAAATCAGAGTAGAAACCTGGAGATAAGAGCTAATTTATAGGCCATGAATAGTGCTGCTTATAGGTTTATTTAACATGGCTTTCTAGCCTGCTTTTTATAAAACCCAGGACCACCAGCCCAGGGATGATGCAACCCACATGGGGTAGGTCTTTTATCATCAATAACTAATTAAGAAAATGGCTCCAGGCTTGCCTAGAGCCTGATCTTTTATTCTTTATATTTTTATTGAAAATATTCTTCTCTCATACAATATATCCTGACCATAATTTTCTCTCCCTCCACTCCTTCCAGCACCACACCCCCCTTTTTCCAAGATCCAGTCACCTTCTGCAGTTTCCCTTAAGAAAATTGTGGGCCATCTTCTCCTGTTGTCCTCCATCTCCTCAGCATCTTTTAGTCTTTTCTCCCATTTTCCATGGGATTTATGGAGTTCCAGGGGAGGGACCTGAGGCAGACCTCCAATTTTGACTCCACATAATGTCTGGTTGTGGGTCTCTATAACTGAAGGAAGCCACTCTGATAATTACTATATATATATATATACATATGTGTGTATAGTATATATATGTATATATATATCACACACATATGTGTGTATAGTATATATATGTATATATATATGTATATATATACATATATATATATATAACAATCTATGAGTAATGCAGAATATCATTAGGAATCATTTCACTGATTTTTCTTTCTTTTGTTTATTTCTTCTGCTTGCTTGCTTGCTTGCTTCTATTTTTCTAGTTCTGTTTGGTTCTACCCTAGGTCTCTGAGTCTGATCTTCCAGCCCATGTAAGGTTGACATAGCAATATACCTCACACCCATGTATGCTGAAATTTTGAGCTGTTTGATCCTGTGCTTGATCCCAACAGCTATGTTGTGTCCGCATGATAGCATTTCACAGCTCTTCTCTGACCCTCTGTCTGAGTCTTTCTGCTCCCTCTCCACTGATGTTTCTTAAGGTTTAGATGGGGGAGATAGATGTAGACAACCTCTCCATCTGAGCACTTACATTTATTTATTCTCAGCACTTTGATCCATTACAAATTTCTGGAATAACCATTATACAATATAAAAATAGCTTCTCTGACCAAACCATAAGACAAGCACACATCTATCGGTAAAAATATAAATACTTAGAAGACAGTTTGACATTACACATTAGCAAAAGAATACTATAAATTTGTTCATAGGGCTCATGAGCTCCCCAGACACACAATTTTGACTAGGTTTATTGTTTCAGTCATAAAAATTCTTCCTGTGGAGCAGGACTCTAACCAGAAAGCCAGTGGTTACCTCTATAACAGCTATGCAATTATTGCACCAGTGGTTGAATCTTGCCTGGCAAGTCAATACTGTAGCAGGCAGGGTCTGGTCATTGATGACTTTTCCCCCCTAGCAACCTTCATAGCACTCTCAAGTGCTATGAAAGAATGTCAGTGGGGAGGGACTTTCCTAGCAAGTTCAAGATTGATTCTCTCTGTCCAGTAACTAGAGCCTGTAGTATCTCCTGATAATAATTTCTTGCCATCTAATTATGGTGAACAACTAAGAGCAATGTTAGCAGCTCGTGTTGTTTAGGTGCCTCTGAAGAATTCCTAAATAATTATGGAGTTATCTTGTCCCTAGCACCTAGATTTAATGCCACTGTTCTTGTAGGAGCAGCATAGTCCATCTAAGATACTTCGATTCAAACTCCTGTTTAAAATGTGCTTCATTCCTTGTTAAGCTCAATGGGTCACAAGGCAAAATGAAAATACATGAGTGTTAGAAAGAAAACTGTAGATAAGGATGGGATGAACAAATCCAGAATGATATGGAGAAAGAAGGACATTGATTAGAGGAAGCAAAATTCATTGTAAGCATGTGCTAAGTTATTTAGAGAACATTAAAAATGTAAAAAAAAATAAAAACCACTTGCTTTTCACATGAAAAATAAAATGTGCCTCTTTAAATTAGCTTGCAGTATAATTACTGAACCATAGTACATAGGTGTCTTCATTTCCTCTAGTTTGATAACCCACTCCCTAATCACTTCTTTCTTCTACCTCTTCCTTTATTCTTGATTGTGCCTTTAACTTCCAGAATCACACTCTGATTTCTTTTCCAGCTCTAAATATATATCTCACTGGACTAAAATCAAGGGGTTACCTGACCTTTCATTCTTTATGGGGGGATCCAGGGAAGAATTTGTTTCTCAGACTTTTCAAGACTTTAGTGGAAATTTGTTTTCCTTTTTCACGATTTATTTTTCTCCTTCTCACCATTACAGCTTATTACAGTGATAATGAATCTAGTTTTTCTCAGAGAATATTACTTGAACTTGTGCTTTTTTTCCCTTTATCTAGTCTTAAAGATATTTGTGATTACTTAGACATTTCCTGGGAAATGCTGTGAATGTTGCCATTGTTAAAATCATCCATCTGATAAACAAATAATTTCATCTTTACCTTCAACTCTATTTGACACAGAACTGAATATAGTCGTTGCTTTAAATTATTAGGTATGTTAAGAAGAAAGAGAAATTATTCTGTATATCATTAATTGGATTTTACCTGAAATGTTGGTCTTCCTAGTACTTAACCTTCAATGTTATTTAAATTGACAAATGTCTGGCATTATATATTAAAGAATAAACCCTTCAAAGTAAAATAATTTTTAATAAATAAAACATTAAGACTTACAACAAAGAGATTTCTCTTGGGGGCATTCCTTCATTGAAAAGATTAGATTCAAGAGAAAAAAATATTGTCTCAACATAGAGTTTACTCCACAGTCAACCTCTTTAGGTTATTTAAAGACATCTCATTTAGTGCTGAATGGTCCACAGTCTCTTAAGCTCTGCATATTATCTACCTATTGGTTTATGTTAATTATTATCTACTATAATATGTAGTGGGATATATTTAAATCCCCAATCTGAATATGACCGGTCAAAGAAAACACAACTCAATAATTGTGAATATAATCTGCAAGCCTAGATTGGGCAGATTTACCACTTCCATAATAAAAGCTTATCTTTTGAGAGTTTAATGATGAATATAGAAATACATCCATAGGAGTCATTTACTGCTATGTTCATAGTAGAAAAACAGTAGTAGACCTTCCCCTTGGGATCAGGAATTATCTACTCTCAGGTTCTTGGACAATTTAGCAGTGTCAGGTATGGGCTCTATCTTATAGAAAACGAATTTAAAAAGTGGTCACTCCCAAACATTTGTACCACTATTGGAATAGCATATCTTACGGTCGTGCCTCCTCTTGTAGGTCATAGGGTTTTTTTCCTCCAGTAATGCATAAAGTACCTTCCAACATCATGAAAGCTAGTCAGCAGGGGTAAAGCTTGTAGTTGGGAACCAGTGTGATTTTTCTTTGTTTGGCAATAGCCTGTGGTGTTTTGAGGATGGTTTGGTCAATGGAACCTCTACGGCCAATCATTCAACAAGATGTAAGCAACCCTTGGCACTGGAGGTTTTACTCGGTGGCATAAGATGTCTACTTGGGACATTGTCTCCCCATACTGTATAGTGACTCAATTTAAATTATTTTTATATATGTTAAACATTTTAGGAATTTTTTATGGTAAGAGGTTTACATATAGCTTTTCACAACACCCTGAGTGTCTAGGTGCTAGAAAGTTTTTTGTTTTGTTTTGATTTTTTCTTGATTTTAAAATAGTATAATTTCCAGCCAGCATGTTTACTGTGTTCTTTGTTTGGATGAAACATCCATTTCCAGAAATATGTTTGCCAGCAATAAAATCTTCTTTAACCAGAAAAGTTACAAAGGATTATTTTAAGTGCCTACAGAGCAGAAATGACAAGCCAGAGGAACCATTCATTGCACTCACTGGTAATTGGAGACAAAGTGCTGACTTTAAAAGATTGTGTTCCAATAATGCAATTATTTCCCAAAAATCTTAATAAAAAGTGCATTTCTTCTCATGTTCCTCAGAGAAAAGCCACTTTAAAAATTCCAACCAAAGGCAAATACAAAAAAAAAAAAAAAATACTTTAAGTTCTAGTTACAAACCTCTTCTCTGATCTTATGCTAAGAAGATGAATATAAATGGTGCTACAGGGACTAAAACACAGTTAGACGTGACACTGTAAATCATCACCATTAGTAAATGTAGTGTCAGGTTCTCATGTACTTCAGACCAGTTTAAACTCACACTGTTATTTTGCGTTATGCCTGGATGAATAGATATAGTGTGATGTGACAACTGGGTCAGCAGTCAAAGCAATTCATCCTCACAGACTCAACTCTGAGCAGGTCCTATAGGATGCTCTCTCAGCCTCAACATGCACTGTTTTACCTGTTCCTCTAACTGAATCAGGAGAATCCCTTCTATCTTACACAGCTATATTATTTTATCTTTCACCCATCACTTGGAGGTATGAAGCTAGGCTGACTGTATATACGCCCTTCACCTGTTCTGTCCATGAAAGATTTACTATCCATCAGAACAGAAAGACAACATCATGTCCTTCACATTCTAAAAGTTTCTTCCTTCTTTAAAGACTCTGATTTTCAAAAACAAGTTCCCTTTGCCTTTTATGTAGAAAGGTCGAGACCTATCCATTAAACAGCTCTAGAGGTGTGTCAGTCCCTAGATATTGCCTGTAAATTTTTATGTCTTTATGGGAGGAAATGTGCTTTTTAAAAATAGAATAATCTTAAACTCACAAAGGAAAAATTTCTTCATGAACGAACTGGTCCAAATGCATCTGGGAAGATTGATGAAGTCTTTTCACCACCAAGGCTGAAATATCAATTCTAAATCCATTGATGTGGCAGTTTTGTTTTTAGGCACTTATGACAACTGACATTTATTTGACCAAAGTCAGAAACAGCTTATAGCAAAGCTAGATATAAATAAGTACACTACTAAATAAACAGCATGCACAAGTCTCAAACAAGCTAAAGACGAAGGGCCAGTAGGGAGAAGGAAGATAGGCATTAGTCTCCAACTCCAGATGAGAAGCTATTGGTAATGTATAGGTGCACGGGGAAGGATAGTTAGTTTTCTTTAAGGATGTAGCTTCTGGTATGTTATCCATGATCCAGCTGGTGGCCACGTACCAAAAGAGTCAAAAAATTTAAAAGATGTTACTTGTCTGAGCAAGGCAATTGGGTGGGAAGATCCCACTAATTAATAATGTATTGTGAAAAGCATAGGGCTGCTCCAAGAGACCAACTGCAACTTTAGTTTGAGCTGACACAGAGTCATGGAATACATTAGTTACAAAAACTTGCCATAGCTGTGGACAGCAAAGCTTTCTGTATTAGGTTAGAGATACAATAAAAAAATTTCAACATAAACATATTACAAAGCTAAATATACAAAGTTCAGCATGCATAGTCTCATTCAGAGGGTAGAAATAGTCATAAGATTTTCAAGGAGTTGAAATATAGGTTTAATATCTAATGATTTAAGTCAAAACCACAACCTCTGCTAGTGAGAAAAATAATTCATTAGTTAAATGAATAGTATATTTAATAGCCCTGGGCTCAAATAGATGTTTTATCTTTGTTAAATTGAAAGAGGTTATAAGTGGCTGAAATTTAGAAAGGGTGTTAGAACCTTCTTATTGTCACCTTATCCAAGGAGGCCTTTCCTAACTATGTGTGAGTTTCTGTGTCAAGTTCTCTAGTTCCAGTGTAGCACAGAGTTAACCTATATCCAGTTTTTCATTCAACAGATATCAATGAGGACATTCCATGTTTATGATTCTAGCTTTGGTATTAGGGTAGAGCTTTAGACCAAAGCATTCTCTTATCCATGAAATGTAAGTTTCCTTCCTTCCTTCCTTCCTTCCTTCCTTCCTTCCTTCCTTCCTTCCTTCCTTCCTTCCTTCCTTTTTCTTTCTCAGTTTCCTTGATATATAAGCAAATGTCAATGACATGAAGACAAAGATACCCTGTGTATTTTTCTATGTCCTTCTCTAAACAATGATGAAATCTAAGAGCTTTTCTACCATTGTTTGCTGCATGGAGGGATGAATCAATGAAATAAATTTGAGAAAGAAGCTAAAAGAAGTGTCTGGGATTTAGCTCATGAGGCTCTTCCAAACCCAGGAAAGCTGAGTTTTGTTTTGTAGATATGCACATAGAACTTTTAAAAAAATAGCATGACCAATATTTTGTTCAAAAGGGCTTCCAACTAACACATAAATGAAAAATAATTTTAAAGAGGCAGTTAACCATACCCTCAATTTTTGGATATTAATGAATACCAATTAAGCACTGGAGCTTGATTCTTCATTTGTAAAAATGTGGTGTGGGTCCTTGATGAGCCTCGTATTCCTGATGTGTAACATTAAAATTATAATATTACTCAATTCCTATTTTTGAACAGGGGTAGGGTAAGGTTAAGAGGAATAATATCTACATAATGACATTATTAACATCTTAATAATTAATGTCTTAATAATAGTTCTTACTGTAGCTGCCAAATATACAACAATGTCTCAGTTTGAAATATACAGTGACACCAAGCAAGCACATTCCCCATGTCCATTAGTATTGTTATTGTCATAATTAGCATGTGGTATCTTTTTATTAACTTTTGATTTTATCTTTTTTCTTTCCTATATTAGCATCCTGATTCGACTAAAAAATTTTAGCTTAAAAAAATTGCCATACTACTCTGACATGGAAATAAACTGTGTGTGGCTTGAACATCATCTTTGTTCACTTGGCAAAAATGATATAATAGTGTTAAATGGTCAGATACTTGAATCCTTTCTGTAGTGTCACTATTCTCTGATCATCTGAAGAAAAGGGACCACCAATATGATATAGATTCAGTTCCTCAAATAAATCTCTCATATTTTGAATCTTCTGAAATAAAAAAGCAAAATAATATCCCAAGCCCTAAGGAGACTCTTCCTTCATCTCTGAGCCAACACATTTATATCAAAAAGCCTTGTGATAGTGAAGAATGAGTATAGGCTACCCCAAAGGACTTGAACTAGAGCCCTGTGTTATATCATTGCAAGGCTTGCCAAGATGCAGTTATTAACTGAGTTGCTAAGAGAGGATCCAGAACATCTGAACTAATGAGCACACAAACACTTCCTGGTTATAAAGTAATTATCAGATTTTAAAACTCAGCATTTGTGAAAAGACTTACAGATCATGACTTTGGTTCATCATAATCAGTGTATGCTTTTGTGAGGAATACTTTTAGTATTCAGCTTGACACAGTGTAGACTCACCTTCCAAGGGAGACTCCATGAGATTAGTGCCTGCATTAGGTTGTGATATTATCTTGTTTAGGTAAATTTACATATGCCCTATTTTGTTTCCCACTGTTGTAATAAATACAGTGAATAATAATGAACAATAACAACTAGTCCAGGGGAGTGTTGGATTTTTAATGTTGTTTTGTTGTTGGTTTTGTTGTTGTCGATGATGATGTTGTTGCTGTTTCATCTTATAGATTACCATCACAATGAAACGTCATGGCAGAAACTCAAAGCAAGAACCCCAGACAAGTACTAATGCAGAATCCATGAAGAAATGTTCTGTGATAGCTTGTGTTCCATGAAAAAATTATCTTGATCTTTTATGCACCCTAGAACCACCTGCATAGGTATGTCACTGTCCACAATGGCCGGCCGCTCTAACATTAATCATTAATCAAGAAATACTCCTTCAGATTACCTTTCAGGCCAGTGATATATGGAGGCATTTTCTCAGTTGATCTTCTCTTTTTCTAGATGACCATAGCTTATATCAAATTGACAAAATCCTAACTAGCAGAAGGTAAGATCTTCCCACTGTAGGTGGCATCACTGCCTAGTCAATGGACCCTAAATTATATGTGTGAAGAAAGTAGGCTGAACCCCCAAACAAATGCATTCATTGCTTCCACTTCCTAAATATGGGTGTGATAGGACCACCTCCATCAAATTTCTGTTACTATGAACTTCCTCAATATTATGAACTGTAACTTGATACTGAGCAAAATAAGCTCCATCTTTCTAAATTGCTTTTGTCAAGTTATTTTGTCACAGAAATAGAAATGAAAATAAGGCATCTCCTTTAGCTGTGTCCCTGCCTGACCATACTGTTCCAAGTTGTTTTAAATGAGAACAAATACTGACAATACGTGACAATACATGTGCCTGATAGAAGACTTTTCTCTAGAATAAAAGCAACAAAAACAAAACGAAATAACAACAGAAAAACAATTAATTAACAAGCCTCTTATTAGTCATTAGACAAATAACCCAATTTAAAAATAGTAATTTTGATTGACATTTAACAATTCATGATATATATCATAATTGATGATATATGATATATATAATTGATTATATATACATATATATGTATATATACATATATACATACATATATTCACTAACCACATAGAAACATAATCAACATGAAAATAATTATCAATGATGACAATTGTTATTTATCAAGGGAATACAAAGATTATAATTACACACAACTAAAGAATTACATGAAAGTGATATTAAGCATAAAGTGCTAGAATTTAGAAAATGTACAGTTGGAGAGTACTTGGAGCTTTCAAATGTTGGTGGTTGAGGTTTAAACTAATCCAGTCATTTTGACAAATATTTGGTAGTTTGTTATAAAGCTAAGTGTGGGCTTGCATTTATTTTCAATTCTACTACTTTGTTTTTTCACAAGACCAATGCAAACAAGCTTCTGCATACAGATTTGTACAAAAATGTCTGTAACAGGTTCTTTTTTTTCAGAGTAACCTCAAGCTGAGAACAATTCAAATAATAAGCAAAAGATGAACATACAATTTCTTATGTGATACAATAGGAATAAATTTCATAAATATGAAATCCAAACACAAATGTTCTTAAATTTTATTATTTCTTTTTAAATTTTAAAAACAGTATCCAGCTCTACAGTAACAGAAAAAAAGCACACATTGACTTAGCTGGGAGATAGATGATAGCTTTTCCTAGAAAAAACAGAGGAAGCATTTTTGGGAAATTCAGAAGCATTCTATATTATTATCAATGGAATGGCTGCATTTTATTTCATGTGAGTTATAACCCAATAAAGAAAATGTCCAGGATAAATTAATGTATCAAGTATTATAACATAAAAAAATAAGTGAGTATAAGTAAGAAAAATCAGGTCATACTAAGGGAAACAAAGAGTCCACAGGATGAAAAGTTGGCAATTGAAGAATAAGTAAGGTTGTCTCCAATGAATTAAAACTAAATGTATATAAAGTATATTTATTTAATGTAATATATATTACAATATAGACATTTGTGCATGTGTATGTAAATTATGCTTAGTAAAAATATCAAAAATACAAAGTAAAAGACAGTTTCTGTGTTTCAACTAATGACATATTCAAATTTTGGCTGCATCTGTATAGAGAATTATGCATCATTACATACTCATTAGGTTATCAGTTACCAACTGGAAAAGATAAAGTCACAGGGTGAGTCCCAAGAAAGCAGCCTCTTATAGGCTGTTGATGGAACTATTCATTTGTATAGCCATTATGGAAGACAGAATGGACTTGCCTCAAATTCTGAAAACAGAGCAACCATCTCATTCAGTAATCCCATCTATGGCTACATATCCAAAGGAATTGAAATCAACATTTTAAGGAGACATTTGCACCATTACGTCTACCACAACGCCATTAGTAATAACCAAATCACTGAAACCATTGAATTTTGGTTGACAGATAAATAAAGAAACATATAGACATATTTCCATGTATATGACTTAATAGTAAAAAGGAAGGAAAGACTGCAATTAGGAACAGTACAATTAGATTCAGAGACATCATGCCACATGAAGTAAGCAGATACAGAAAGACAAGTCATGTATGATTCTTCACTTTTATGTGTAATCTGAAAAAATAAAACTAACACAATATGGGAGGAAAATTGTGATTGTCAAGGGCTAAGGATAATGAAAATGTGTCAGTCAAGGGACATCTTTCTGTGTTCTAAGAATAGATTTTGAGGATCTACAATCAATATGATAACTATATTTAGTAATGCACGATATATTTGAAGTTTGCTGAAGTTAGATCTTTAATAAGTATTCAGAACAGATACAGCAGTAAGTATGGTGTGTGTTTATAAGGTTGGTTGCGTCAATCATTTTAATGCACATTAACATGAAATTATTTCACATATTGTGTACATACCTTTGGAATTTAAGAAATAAATGAAAAAAAGTAACAACCAAGAAAAAGATCACAGTTCACATTCTTTTCCTTCCTTTGAAATAACGTAATTCTACAATGGTATTCTCTTTTTAAGCCATTTTAAATTAGATATTTAAGTATTCTATACAACTTACTTTAATGATACTTACCCTACCTGCTCCAACTAGCTCCAGATTGACAAACCTTCCTTTCTCATTCAACACCATGTCACTTTTTCTTCATCAAGGCCAATTGGTGCTGCCAATATATACTTAGATGTGTGGTTTCCCATTGGAGTGTGGTCAACCTATCAGAAACAATAGTTTTAGGGTAATATGACTCTTTCTTTCCTAGAAGCTACAATTGGCAATACCTCTTCAGGAACAGGTGAAATAGTATGGCCAACTCCCTTCTCCATGTTAGATGGGGTCTGTCTTTGACTTTCACAGGTCTTTGTGCAGCCTGTTCCAACCACTGTTAATTCTTATGTAGAACTCTTGCTGTGGCCAGAAGACACTATGTCCTTCAATTATTTTTGAGGCTTTCAAATAGAAAGCATAGTTTATATTCTTCATTTAGGACTAAATATTTTTCTGTTTCTTATTATCTAAACCAGGGCTATTTGTGAGTCTCTGTGTTGATATTCATCTACTGCAAATACAATTTTTCTAATGAAAGTTGAGTGATTGTTTAACATATTGAAATGATCATAAGTCATTAGGAGCTGGTTTTATACTATGTCCATTTGGTAGGTTCTCTCCTGAGGCCCATGTCTAGGTATAGGTTCTTGGCTCACCAATCATTCCAGGTATGAATCTCATCTTATGGAGTAGGCCATAAATCAAAACAGAAAATGGTTGAGATTCTGATGATGTTCATACTACTCTTGCATTAGAAGGCATGTCTTGCCTGGCTAATCATTATTATAGATCACAGGATTCACAGCTGGGTAAAACTGGTGTTTACATTACTCTGTGGTAGTATACATAGCATCTTCTATGCCTATAACAGCTAGACAGTGAAGCTTTCAGATCAGCTACAACAACCTGAGGTTGTATTTCTTACAAGAGAACCTACAAATGTCACTCTTCTAAACCAGTATAATTTCTAACTTTATTCAAATATTTGTCTTTATTCTTATTGATCAGTTGAGTTCTCAGCCCTTATCCAAAAAAAAAAAAATCTTTTTACAGCAGTCACAGAATATTACAGAAAGTTACAGCTAGCCAAAATATAGAGAACAATTGTCTGTGATATACCTTTTCCCAGCTGATATATACCATGAAACTTAAAGCTCAAAGAATATCACTGAGAAGAAGAGAAGGAAGAAAAGAAGGGGAGCAAGATTATAAAAGCAAAGAAGTCTGCTGCAAAATTTGTCTATTCTACATATTATAGTAAAGCTACAATCCTAAATTCTCAGCAATATGGTTGCTTAAATAGTAGCTGAACAATGACAACACCAGTTGACATGCCAATGTATGTGGAGGAAATCTCCAGAGTCCTACCCCTATATCAAGAAAGATAGGCAACTAGACAGGGCTGAGAGAGGAAAAGATGAGTCCCATAAATGGTGATCCAATCCCAAGTAGTAAGCTCTAAAAAAATATACATGCAAGCAACATTAAACAATGCCAACCTGAGTTTGCTTCTAACCTCAGGGTATCCAGGCACCATTGCACACCAGACTGGATTGGATAGAACAAAGTTCAGCTAGGTGGGTATATTGAAGAAGAACTTGGTTGGAGTAGATGTGGGAAAAATAGCCCTCTCTGGGGACAGTTTTCAATGAAACATGGTTCTTCTATGGAAGGTGATAAGGGCCATATTAATATTAGAGAGTGGGTAGGGGTATTAAGGATGAGTGTACATCATTGGCTGAGGCTGAGATGCTGAGAATGTTTCATTTGCATGAAGAAAAATTCTAGATGCTTGCTGGACATGACCTTATAGGGAGAGAGGAATTTTAACCTGTAATTTTGTCACCAGCCTATGTGACTACCTCAAGGGCAGTGAAGGTGGGTCACAAGTCGTACCTTCACTGGCACATGCAGTCTCAGAGCAAGCAGGAAAACAGTCTGAATTCTGCCAGTCTTAGGATGAGATTTTCAGGGCTTAGACATTTCTTGACCTCACTCTTGCTCTGGATTGGCTTCCCCAATCACTAGGCTTTCAGACTCCAGAAAACAAACTCAGTAGGTTACATTAGTATGTTTATTTACACAAATACATCACATGCAGACACATACACACAACCACACAAATGCATACATGCACTCACACATGGACATAGCCACATATATATTTAACAATAATAGTTAAAGAATAAATGGTCATGTCTTTGAAAGGAAGTTGTGGGCATGATAACAGTTGGAGGGAGTAGAAAGAATGATGTAATTATACTTTTTATTAAATAAAAAAATAAGAAGGCATATTATGGGACATCATTGTGTGCATTGCCACATAAAAGAATCTGAAAGTTCTTGTAGTGACAGGAAATTTTCACACTTCTATATTCAGTATTTTGAATTATAAGTTCTTTTTCATCTCATTATTTTATTCTTTTAATTTAGAATAATATATCAGCCAGTTACAAACCAGCATTCTACTGAGAAGCAATGCTGACACACTAAGAAGGTGACAATTCTTAAAGGATCTGCCCTATCAGTTTCAATGCATAGTGCCTATTTCTTATAATACGAATGAAAAAGCTGAGATAGTAGAGAAGGAATGTATATTCTCAGGTTTAGTGTGTCAATATCCCCATAGGAAAGGCCAAAACATGTGCACCTAACAAGTACTAATACGGACTTTTTAAAATGTTTATTTGTGGCCAATAAGCCAGTTGTGGTAGTATCATCAAAGCTTGTTGAATTTCTGAGATTTAGGCTCTAATCAGACTGATGAATCAAAATCTACACTTTCACTAAGTCATCAGGGAGTCTATTCACACATTGAGGTTTAAAAGTGACCATTCAGAGAAATTTTCTATTCACTTATAGAGAAAAAATAATTTTCTTTGAAATGTATAACTGTCTATTCTTATAATTTTAATGATTTGAGATGGATGGGTAACATTTACACTAATGTGTCATGAATATCACACAGGATCATAAACAGAGAACCTTTCAAATTCATGTGGTTATGAGGATAGGACAGTGGTTAGTAGTTAGGAATCTATCTTGTTGCTACATGTTGATCTTTATCTCAATTCTTATAAGAACTATATGTAGCCGTAAGTCATGACTCTAATAGCTTTTGTATTAACCATGATAATAAGAAAAATTGCCAGTAGTGTGTTATTATTATTGAACCTGCCACTGTTCTAGGTTATGTGTTTACGTGTTGGGGGAGATATTTCTAACAACTTACATGTGACTACAACATCAAGAGGTCTTCATCATGACTATACTTTTCAATGGCTCCCCAAATAAATTATTTTATTGGATTAATTTCTAAGTACAATGAATAAAAGATTATAGAAACAAAGAGTTAAAGTATTTACATTTTTCTAGAAATTTAGGTTAAAATAGAATAAAATCTTAAATATAAATAAGGCAAAACATCTAAACCATACAACTTGTTAAATTTTTTAATTAATTAATTTACTTTATATCCTGTCCACAATTTTCCCTTTCTCCTCTCCTTCCAGTTTTTCCTCCCTATATCCGTAACCCCCATCCACATTCCTCACTTCTCTTTAGAAAAGGGGTAGCTTCCCATGAATATTCAGCCACAGCATAGCAAGGTGAAGTAAGACCAGGCCTATCTTGTCCTATTGGGGCTAGAAGATTCAGCCCAGTGTAAGAAAAGTGTCCCAAAAGCAGACAACACAGTCAGAGACAGCCCCTGCTTCTGCAGTTAGGAGTCCCACATGAAGACCTAGTGATACAGCTATTATGTATCAGTCTGACCAGTACAGGCTCCTTAATCAGCAATTCAGTCTCTGTGGGTCCCTATGGGCCCAGATTAGTTGATGCTGTGGGTTTTCTGTGGTGTCCTTGACTCCTCTGTCTCCTACTATCCTTCTTCCCTTTCTTCATCAGGATTCCTCAAGCTCATAGTTATGTTTGGCTGTGGGTCTCTGCATCTGTTTTTATCAGTTGCTTGGTAAAGCCTTTCTGATGATGGTTACAATGCATCTCCTTTTGAAAAGAAAGAGATCTGTTTTATATTTTGGTTGATTCTAAGACAGAAATCTCTGAGCGGCTTCTGATTGCCTTGCTAAAGACACAGGCAACCATGCCTACTACAAATTGTTTAAACAAGTTCAGTTAAAGTAGTGAAAATTCTAAACTACTCTATCTTGCATAGAAGTTGGTTTAATTTTATATAAGTTCAACCGCTGGTTGTGTGCACCTGAATTGCCTAGTAGAAAAGCAAGGTGACCATTTTTGTTTGCCTCTGTGGAAACAAAGCTGAGTTCAAACTGTGGTAGGCACACAAAATCAAAATGCCTTCCTGCGGGAAAGTCTTGAAAACAAGAACAAAACCATAGACTCATTTTATTGTCTTAAGCTGACAGATAGGCAGTGAGGATGAAAGAAAGAAGGTGGTAGATTGAAGATTGGAAAGTACAAGAGTGGAAAATACAGTCGATCAGGTACTGGAGTATTGACTTTTAATCCCGAGTTTGCCATAGACTTATTGTTGTAATCTCAAGAAAGTCTTTACCCATTAGTTAGCTAGTATTGTATAAGAAAAAGCTACAAACTACAAATAACTTAAAACAACATGTGGGTTTTTTTCTTACTTGCGAGCCTGTATTTGTAGGTAGGTTGGAACTCAGCATCTCTTGGAAGATGTCATCTGGGCTTGGGCCAGCAGGGAGGCATGATTATCAGTTTCCTTCACACACATCTCATTTTCTTTGAGTAAACATTGCCTAAGATATATCCTACTCAAAGCAAATGGCACATGCATAAAAGAAGAAGCTCATCCACACATGCTTGTTTCAAGCCCTGGTGTTATTCTCTTTAACCAATCACTGGCCAAAGTGAACATAAAATCAAGAAAATTAAGTGCTGTAATTGAGGGTAAAGAAGTTAATTTTGTCATCAAGGAGCTAGGAGACGAGTGTGGCTAAATAATAATTTAAGCCGTGATTTTCCTAAGTGAGGTAGACACATTTCAGAACTATCCAGGTTTGTCGATTTTAAGTGTGTGGATATTTTGCTTACATGTATGCATGTGCACTGAGTATCTGGTGCCCGAGTAAGCCAGGAGCGGTATCAGATCCCTTGGACCTAGCAATGTAGATGACCCTGAGTCAGCACTCAGGTGCTGGGAAATAAATCTTGTTCCTCTGCCCGAGCAGCCAGTGCTCTTAATGGTTGAACGATCTCCCTAGCTCCTATTTTGGACACTTGTAGCTATGGACATTATTCTACAATTATAGGAGAGATCCAATGAGTTCCTATATAACTATGTATAAATTACTATATATAAAACACTGCCCTGAAGGCTAGATTCGGTCATTTCCAAAATTGTAAATCAAACATATATATATATATATATATATATATATATATATATATATATACACACATACATATGTATATGTATGTATATATACATACATATATATACATACATATATATATTCGAAAATATTCACACACACACACATGACTTTTCTTGAAGGCTATGAATTGTTGACAGTTTTGCCATTGCAGCTACCCTTGTTATACATGACACAGATTTCGAGACTGTAACATTGCTTTCCTTTCACAGACATGCTACTTACTGTAAGGCACTCACCATAGGTGTATATTTTCATAAACCTTGTGGGAAGTATTTACTTAAATCTCAGAATTTCAGTGTGATTTCTAGCTCTTGTCTCCTCTGCAAATTACTTATATCCTGTCTGTCAAACTAAACAGAGAAAAGGTGGAATGTATCTGGTTGATACGTTTTTCTCATATACAAATAGGAAAGGACTGTGGAAGTCTTTCAAACTTCCCTGCCTGTCATCCCAGTATTGTGAGAATGTTGCATCTGAATGTGTGGTCAGTGTTCTGACATCTCAGGATAAGAAAGCAAACTGGCAAGAAAGTTATTTTTCAAACGGAGGTGTACAGTGTTAGAACCCTCTAACAAGCACTGTAGGCCCTGGGAGTGCTCTGTTTAGTATGGTTCTCAAAGGCAGCAAATGGAGACAGAGAAGTCAAGGAAAAGAAATTGTTTAGTCAAGCCAAGTATCAGAAAGCTTTTCCTAATAAGAAAAACAGCTTTAAACTAGCAAATTTTTCCAAGAGAAGTGGAAAGACATTATTTAAAATGGGGCCAAAGGAAACTTTTCATAATCCATTGCAAACAAAATACTCACTTCAATAAAGGCTACATACTCAAGGGTGGATGCTTCTTTTCCTTTGTTGTTTATCTTGATTTAGATCTCTGTTGAGCAAACTTTAGGATGGACTTTGAAGGCAGACAAAAATCATGCTCCACTCACATGCTTTCTTTAGGCCTACACAGATAGTTGAGGTGCCACAAAAATGATCATTAACTTGTAGTGGTCATCTTTGTTGAACATGCACACAGCACACGTGGATGCGTGCCCATTACTTTGCATGTGGACTGATTGTCGAGTCTCAGGCCGTCACCTCACTTGCCCTATAAAATTTGAAAATTTTTTTTTTTTTTTACTTTTTTCTTGATCTGCTACAGAACTTTTTCCCTCTGAAAGTATTTTTGGGATAACATTGCTTGTTATTCAATTATTTAAGACAGAGCATTTGCTGACAACTCAATATTCCATCTTTTCTTCTCTTTGACTAAGAAAATGCAAACTGTGCAAAGGAAAATAACTGGCTTGGCATTGGGTTGGAGTAGAAAACAAGCAAACAAAGTAAATGTAAGCACAAATGGCCCTAGCCTCACCTGCGGAATCATCCCAGGTATTAAAGGTGACCAAAGAAAACATTCAGGAAAAGACTTTGAACTGCTATATCCAATATGGATTCCCTCAGAGAACTGGCATAATAACTGTGAGGACCTTTGTAATCAGCTTGTTGTCATAAAGAGGAAGTTTGATTCCTGGCATGTGTGTGAGCTGATTATATTAGTGATAGTTTGTTATTCAAAGACATACCACACTCATTCACAGAATAAACATTTACTATGCATCAGTGCTATTCGAAAGATGCAGAGACTGACATGTTTGTATATGTGTGCACTCCAGGATTTCTATTGGCAGCCCTCAGTCTCCCAATTCAGTCCCTGCTCTTTCAGCATCTTATATACTTCCAGGTTCTCACCTTTGAAAATCATTTGATAATAGAGTTAATGATTAAGCAAACATCAAGTTATAGATTAGGGGGTGTGTAATTAAAACCATAATGTGAACAGCCAACCAGAGGGTATGCATTCTTCCTCTGTTGAAAGATGCTCAAAGACTAAGTTTGAAGACTTTGTTGCAGCCACCAGCCACCAAATAACCTAAGTACAGAGGTCCATGCTGTAAGCCATCAGGAAAGAATATGTTAATAAAGTCCCCCTTCAGTAAGCTGGAGCAAATTCTGAAGTGTTAGCTGAGTACTGAGAAAGTAAGTACTGTCAATGTGCTCATGAAGCTGTGACTGACTGGGCCAGGCACTTTTAGGGTACTTTGCTCACATTCCTTAAAAAATGTTAAATGCTAATTGTCCTTATGCTTGAAGAATTTCTTATCTCAGAATATATGCTGGAGACACTAAATGGCCTTTAATACAGTTATACATTCAAGTAATAGTTACAAAAACAGACAAGCCCCCAAAATTAAACAAAACAAAACAAAAAAACAACAACAGCAACTTGAAAACAAAAGATATATCAATAACAGAATACTCCAAGTAAAAACTATCTATAGAATCTCCTCATTTAAATTTATTAAAATAAATTCAAACTTGCAAAAACAAACAAAATCATACACATACAAAAAGCAAATTACCATGCAGATTGAACAAAACATGGGTATTGGCAAAGTTTACGCCTAGGCTCCTAAAGACCAATAACTCCTTCAGTAATTATTCAAATGCTTCATTGTTTAAATTCAAACTATGGTATGAGAAATGAATAATAAATGAACACATACTTTTTGAGTAGCTGCTAGGTGATATATATAACACATATATATTGTATATAAAAATACTTAAATATATTATACAGAATATGTAATATTCTGTATAATATAATATAATATATTTTTGTTGTTATAGGAACAAACTTGTCATGATCTAATTATAGAAGAGTTTTTTTCAGCTGGGGGTGGTTGGTGATTCATGTTTTCAGAAACCTGGGGCTGGAAGTTTCAGTGGCTTTGCAGATGAATGAATCCAAAGAGATGCTTGAGACATTTCTGTTGCAGTTGCAGTGTTGGTATGCTATGGTGATTCTGCATGCTGTATCTACACAGGGAGTACAGATGAACATACAGGGTATATGTTAATGATTGACTAAGGTAGGTTTATCATTTAAAGCTTCTTCTGATTCTTTTTACATTTCTGTTTTAATTGTAAAATCTTTTTCTGTTCCCTTGAGATGTAGATCTCATTAAAATACTTATTTTTATAGCATCATTTATGTCAAAATTTGGGAACCATATCATAAGACTGAAAATTGTCCTGGCCAGGTGGATAATCAAGTGGGACCCTTAGACCCTTTGGAGAGGACTGAGATCCATGAGAAAATAAAAAGGCACAGCACGTCAAGAAGTCTGATCAAACTGGCAAAATTTTTATTGTTCACACAGGTTATATACTCTAAAAACAGGATATGGGGAGGAGTAGGAAAGGAAAGAGGGCTTTGCAGGTGGAGGAAGCAAGCTGCAGCTGTGGGGTCTAAGTTATTCTCACAAAGCCTTTCCGTTACCAGGGTTCTAAAAACATCTATCTAGCAGGATGTTGGCTAAATCTAGAGATCAGGAGGAAGGGTTACTAAGGTGGGTTGCTATGAGGCCTTGTTTGAAGTTCTGAGAACTGAAAAGTGAATCATGGAAGGTAAGCAGAAAGAAGAATAGTAGATAGGAGAGCCAAGGGTGAGTGTTAGCCAAGAGTAAGGCCTTGCCATGGCTTCACACGGAAAATATGACAGGAGCTAGTGTATATATATATGATATGTAGATAGATTTTTTACATAGGCATATTAAACATATGATTTCTATTTGTATACACTTATGAAAGGCATAATTTGTAAATTTGTCACAGTAAGATGTTAACAACTGTAAGTAGCAAAATTGAGTAATGATGAAATACTACAATGCAAGTTATGCGAATAGTTTATCTCCCACAATAGTTCCTTGCACTGCATCCACATAATTTTCCACAATGATAATACAATGTTCACCTGATGAAGTGAAGTTCCACACAGCATATTATTCCTAATTAAATCTCATTTTCTATGCTTGATTTTCACTTACAAAGTTAACAACTCCATCTTACTCAGCACGTATCACACACTATGGCCATAACTCAGCAGTTGGAGGTACTATAGCAAAACTAACATGTGTGGCAAGTGGACTGTGCCACCAGACAGAAGAACTGGTAAGGCTGCATGGGCTCAAACCCTGGGCAATATCAGATTTGAGAACGGCAGGTGTGTAACCAGCTCCCTGCCAAACTACCTGATCTGGACCATGTAACCATGACACCCCACTGAGAGAACCATGATAATCAGTCATGTAGCATAAAAATCTTGAGTTCACCATGCTAATGATATATCTAGATAAGCCCAGAGTGTTTAGCCAATGAGCTTCTCTTACTGGGCATTCCTCCCTACAAAAGGTATTTAATTACTGGTTCACCCTGAGTAAGGTGCGTGCATTCACATCTGTCATCAAATAAAAGTTTGGACAAGCAAGGAGCATATCTTTGATCAAGGATCCATGGAGAAGGAGGGAACCTTCATTGTAAAGGGCTGCACTGAAACTCCCAAAGAAGGCCTCTCTTCCATCCCCTCTGCAGTAGTAGCACTCAGAACCAAACCAGATTCTGCCCCTAACCAGGCTCATTCATCCCTTTCCTGCCTGGCATGTAAGCACCCTGAGGGGAAGAACGGACCCCCTTTTCCAACTCCCAGCAGTACCCCAGGGGCACCTTGGGTGTACATGTGAAGGGGAACCACAGCATACACCTCAGATTCTGCTGTTTATTACCCGGGGAAACCAGGCCCCTATTAAGGACTCCCCTGAGCAGCTTCCAGGTAGTGCTCAGGCACCCCAGCAATGAGATACACATGCAATCCGGCCAAAGCATGA
Source organism: Arvicanthis niloticus (assembly GCF_011762505.2). Classification (NCBI taxonomy): domain Eukaryota; kingdom Metazoa; phylum Chordata; class Mammalia; order Rodentia; family Muridae; genus Arvicanthis; species Arvicanthis niloticus. Next base: position 46,724,056 of record NC_047671.1, read on the forward strand.
ATTTCTTCTTCTGATTTGTCATAGTGAATCTTAGAGACTTCAGCCTCTCCTCCCTCCCTCCCTACTTCCCTCTCTCCTCTCTCGGTGTATGTGTGTATTTACCTTCCTTAAGCTGTGAACTTTCACCTTGCTACTTGAACAATGAATTGTTTGATCTTCTTTGTCATATCCTAATTGACAGCATATTACTCTTGTGTTTTAGAGTGATTGTTAAGCAAAATAAGCACTGTCTTAACTCAAGTACTGTATGTGATAAAGTTACTGATCTAGACTGATATAAGAGTATAGTGGACACTCATGGAATTTTAAGTTTCTGTGTCCTCATACCAGGAAATGAGAAGAGACATGCAATCTCTACAGAAGCACAGAGAGTTAATTAACAAAGGTATCATTCCCAAGTGTGTGTGGAGGGCTGGGTAAAGCGAAAAAGAAAAAAAAATTTCCTTTTTAAAATTTTTATTTATTTATTTATTTATTTTTATTTTTTTATATTTTATTTACATTTCAGATGCCATTCTTTTTCCCCATTTCCCCTCCCTAGAAAACCTCTATCCCATGCCCCCTTTTCCCTTTTTTGCTTTTATACAATTTTTTAAATGTTAATCAAAGGCTTTATAAGTTTGGTAATGCTCAATCAGAAGTGTAACCCAATACCCAACCTAGATATATAAACTATCTTTGACTGGTGGAGACACATGAACATCTGCCTCCATGTATTGTTCTGGCTGGTCAGATAACAAATTTATGCAGTACAGGGTTTTCTGTACATGCTCTGTTAGAAGCAGTTCTACATGTAACTTCATGTGTCTATATCTTATTATCACATTAAATTTGCAGCCAGGGCTATGCATTTTAATATTTTAATGAGCCACAGGTTGTCTTCAGAGACATTGCAGGGCTCTGTGGCTGAGCCAGTGACAGTGACAGCAGTGCTGGCCAGCTTTAGCCAGCTGGTACCAGCTTTAGTCTTTATTTGTTTAGGTTGTGTTCTTGTTGCTGTTTTCATGTGCCAGTCTTGTAAAGCTTTTCACATGGTTTTCTGATCCTGTCAGGCTCTGCCTAACTGTCCTGCCTCATGAAAATGATTGATCCCATAATCAAGACAACAATTAATTTGTTGTATTAGCTACTTGTGATAAAATACTTTGACAAATGCAACTTGTGCTCATTCAAAAGCACACACACTAAAATTGGAATAAAAAGATGTTATCATGTATAAGAATGACACTGAAGTTATGTAGCAATGCATGCTTTTGTGGAAGACAGAACACAAGCAATAGAAGAAAATGTAAAGGACTCAGTCAAGAAAATGATAAATTTAAATACATTCACACAAATGGCACATGTAGGATTTTTGAGATACCATGCAAAGAACAAATCTGTGAATTATGAGAATAAAATAAAGAGGAAAAATCCAAGTTGAAGGCACAGAGAATAAACTCAACAAAAGTACAGAGGAAAATTTCTTCACTACAGACAAACTGATGCTAATGTGGGAACAAAAGGCACACAGAAATTCTAACTGTCTTAGAAAATAAAGTCTGCACAACATAATTAAAACCGTAAATATACGGAACAAGGGTTGATTATTGAAAACTGCAAAAGAGAAGGCCATATTATTATACACAAAGTAATGTTCACAGGAATGACAGTTTCTTACTAAAAACATTAAAAGACAGAAGAGGTTAAAAGCAAGATATTTCAAGTTCTGAAAACATACAGATATCAATCCAAAATATTATAATTTGGCAAAACTGTCATAATTTAAAGAGAAAGAAAAACTTAAGGAACTTATGACTACCAAGTCAGCCCCAAAGAGAATACTAAGAGGAGCACTTTGGAGTGAAGACAGGGGTAAACATGTCCAAGAGGCTGCCAGTAAAAGAAAGGATGCATAGACAGTTTTTATGCAAATAAGTATATGAAAACAAACACTACAAAACCAACAGTTTTCCAATAGAAAAATACACTTTTGTAAATAAGTACTTCTAGTATTAATGCCCTAAATTCTTCAATCAAAGGAAACAGGCTATCCAATTGGATTAGGAAATAGGATGTGTCTTCTGTTTTCCACTTAGAAGTACACCTCAACTCCAAAGATAGACACTACCCCAAAATGAAATGACGAAATGAGACCAGAAAACAAGCAAGCATCTCTAGTCTAATATCTGACAAAATAGACAGTAAGTCAGAACTAATTAAAAGAGATAATGAAAGCCACTTCATCCAAACCCAGAGGACTATCCACTTGGAGTACATTACAATTCTACATGCACATGCACCAAGTGAAAGTGCATACTTCTGGCTTAAATTAATGGTTAACCCTAACACAGAAGAGTAGGTGACTTCAGTACCCCATTTTAAACCATGTACATGCATTCAGACAAAATAATAAATAGAACATCATTGGATTTAAGTGACATCATCAATGAAAATGAACCTACTTAATAACTACTAAATCTTCTATTCAAACCATGTCCAATATACATTTGCTTCAGCAGCCCAAGGATGATGCTGTAAAATTAGCTGTATAGCAATCTTGAAAATTTCAACAAGTATAGGACTAATCAAGATAAATAAATTTATATTTATCTTAGCATGGCATGATAAAGTTGGAAATCAATGGTAAAAGAAACTCCAGAAAATACACAATTTTGTGGGGATTAAATAACACATTATTAAATAATACATGGGGTACCTAAGGAACCAAGAGGAAAATAAAAATGTTAAAATCCTGTCAGTAAGAAAGAATGAAAGTAAAAGATCCCAAAACTCCATATACAGTCTTAGTAGGGAGAAGAGTCCTAACAGGAATGTGTACAGCTGCCAGTGCTTACCTACATTACTACACCAGTGAACTCAAGTATGCAATTTAATGATGTCCCTTAAGAGTTTGGAAAAATAAGGTAATGAAACTCAAAACATTGAACTGGAAGATATAAGTAGAACAAGGGTAGAAATTAATACAATAAGAACTAACAATGAAAAATTACAAGGAATCATTGAAATAAAAAATTGGTTCTTTAAAAACAAAAACAAAATTGAAACTCTTAGCTAAATTAATCACAAGAAAGAAGACTGAACTTAATAAAATTTAGGGTTGCTAAGGTAGACAAAAGATACTCATAAATTTTTAAAAATCATAAGGGTCTACTAAGAACCTATATTCCATGAATTTAGAAAGTCTAAAAGAAAAAATGAATTTCTATATGAATTAGACTACAGACATTAAATCAAGATGTGATCAATACTTTAAATCTATCTGTAACAATCAAGGATATTGTAGCAGCCATAAAAACATATCTATGGATGAAGAAAAGCTCAGGTCCACATGAATGCATAATAAAATTCTGCTAGACCTTCAAATGGATTTATTTTATGCAATAGAAGTAGATGGGTGCTTCCAAAAACCTTTAGTACCATAAACAGATAAAGGTACAATGAACAAAGAAAATCAACCCCAAATGTGTCAAAACCTGAATTTGCAAGGCCACTATTCAGAGGACAAGTAGGTTTTATGATGAAAGATATAGGAATAGGTGGGAACTTTCCTGATCCTCAGCTCACAGGAAATAAGGCCAACAATCAACAATAAAGATCAAATAAAAGTAAAGTGCTTTTGTCAGCCAAGAAAATGATTGATCAAGTGAGGAGGCAGCTTCCAAGTTGAGAGAAAACCTTTGCCAGCTATATACCCACCAAAGACCCAGAATAGGTGAAGAACTCAATGAAACATATTAACCCAATTGCTAAAAGGGCTATAGATCTGAACAGAAATTTCTTAAAATGAGAAGTATAAATAGTTATTAAATATTTTTAAAGTGTTAATGTCATTAGTCATTAGGGGAAACATAAATTAAACCTACCTTTAATTTCATCTCATCCCAGCAATAATGTCTAGCTTCATAAAATCAAATGACAGCAAATGCTGGTGACAATGTGGGGGAAATATGAGTCCTTATTTGTTGGTGATGGTAGGGTAAACTGATGCCACTATGGAGATCTGAATAGACATTCCTCAAAAGCTAGAAATAGATCTATTATATGATCTAGATGTTCCTACTGGTATTCTGTGTCCTACTATAGAGATATTCCTACATTTGTGTATATTGCTTCTCTAGTTACAACACCTAGAGAATGAAGGCAGTCTATTGCCTTCAAGAGATAAGTGAATAATAAAAATGTGACACACACACACACATTATGACTCTTAAGCTATTAATAAAAATGATACAAACATTTATAGGAAAATGAACATAATTGAAAAATATACTGAATGAGGAACCCTAGAACAAGTAAAACAAATCCACATTTTCTTTCTCAGATGTAGAACTTAGTGCCCATCACCCACTAGTATATAGTCTGAAATTAGCTAGAATTCAACAAGTAAATCAGTAATCATATAATTACAAATAATTGAATAAAAGGAAAAATATACAATATTATGAGGAACAGATAAAAATCAAGAAAATTCACAAAGTAGTTAGAGGTGGTTCAGATGTGGGATGAGTACAGACATATACTGTCTTCACTTTAGATGGGTTTTGTTGGCATAAAAATAGGAAATAATTGTCAAGCAATGTATAAAGTATTATATTGCTCTAAAAGTCCTTTCAAGTTTTTAAAGATCAAATGGGCCATAAATAGCTATGAAAATTGAGAAATAAAAATTAATTAGGTTGATTTATGTTCATTTATTGAATTTTTCTACCCTCAGGCTGAAAATAGACCTTCATTTGAGGACCCATTGAATATTTGTGAAACAATGACCTTCTATTATTCCTGAAGCATAATCTAGGTCAATAAATCAAGACACAGGAAAAGCAACATTATAACCTGCATTTTCTGTGATCACTGGTGTAAAGTTACAAATCAATAAACTTGACAAACCATCCAAATCACTTGGTAATTAGAATAAAATGACCAAATTTGCTGAGTGCTTACTATATATTTCATGCTTAGAATATACTGTGATTTTTTTCTTCATCAGCTCAAACATCCTTTCAATGTCTTTATCATCACTGCCACGTCACAGGTGGTGAAACATAAGACAGCAGAGGTCATAGAGCATGTTCTAGTTATATATCTAGAAGCTTCTCTGTGAGAAAATTTAATGTAGCAGCCTTATTATTATTCTCTCTCTTCCTCTGCCTCTCCCTCTCCTGTCTCCTCTCTCTCTCTCTCTCTCTCTCTCTCTCTCTCTCTCTCTCTGTGTGTGTGTGTGTGTGTGTGTGTGTGTGTGTGTGTGTGTGTTATCTCTGGATTCTACCTCCTTTAGTTTTGGTTCAAAGAAAAAATGAAAGCACAACAATATTTAGAGTAGAAAGCAATAATGTGAAGAAGAAAGATTTTAAGAACCAGGGGAAAAGTAAGTTTGATGTGAGGTTGTGTCTCAAAAAAAAAATGTCAGTATGGCTACCTAAACATAAAAAAACAAAATAATCATTTCCAGTTTTCTTTAGTTTTACAGTGGAGCAAGTGTGTGTGTACACTGCATTGGTAAAGTATGAGGTACTGTTGGAGCAGATACTACTAAAAATGAATTTGGTCCTCCTAATTCAGACCCAAGTATATTTGTCTAAAGTGTCCTCAAAAGTTCCGTGTCCTGAGTAGCTGACTCCTTTGAACTGTGGCAAAGAAAACAGGATAGCAAACAAACAGCCAGGAGTAAATGTGTTGTGGTCTTGGCAACAACCAACGAATAGAGTGTTTCCAACAGAATCTATCCACGTCTATCTCATGGTACAAATAACAACAACAACAGAAAACAACTAATAAGATGATTATCGATGGAAAGAATAGAGAGGACCATTTGCCTAAAGTGTTTGAATAGTATCTTTGGCATTATATTTTAACATGGCTTACTTATTTATTTATGCTAGATGTTATACATATAATGTGATGAAATTTTTTCTGTGTATCTACTGCCTCTCTCTATTTGCTATGAACACTCATTCAGAAACAGAAACATGGCTATGGCAGCTCATTCTCTGCCCTGCACAATCAACAGAAAGATTTTTAGCTTTTAGCTTACCATCAGTTCCTCTGGGCTATGAGTGTGAACTTACAAAACCTCATAGTTTGATAATATCTATCTAGGTAATATTAATTTATTATGTTGTACTCTTCATCCATTTTGATGACTATGGAAGATATCTCAAAAGTCCCTGTAACCCTGGTGAGTCATGAGTCTTCTTGTTTCGGGAGGTCCCTGAGACTCCACCAGGTGGACTCTAACAGTGCCCAATATATAAAATGGAGGGTCAACACAGTGGAAATGTTCATTGGTGCTTCCAAGCAAAATCAGTTAAGCAAGAGAACTCTGACTTATTCTCAAAAGCTGGAACAAGCCATTTTCACAGGATAAAAGGCCATGGTTCATTGATTCATTTTGGTCACATATATGGTGTTAGATACACAACAGGGAAGGAGAACCAAAGACTAATGATAGGTACGAGTTGTTTGTTTGTCCTTTGTTTGAGAGTTCAGGGTCACACTCTTCATTCTTCAAAATTAGACTTAACTCTATATGAGATGTTATTCATACGACTATTTTTTGATAATGCTTTTTTTTCTTGATAAGAAAACTTCTGCTTAGATATACCTGGGCATCATGACCTTGACTCACTTCAACCCTGTACAGCCAAGATGGAGAAGCCAATTACTGTTTTTACCTAAGACAGCAAATAAAACAAAACCTCCATCCTCTCCTGCTGTAGAAGTCACCTCTAATGGACTTTACATTCTCTTTCTAGTCACCTCATAGGTCAAAACCTTGGTTTGTCACCCTTGAGTCCAAACTTGGAGGTAAAGTGAAACATTGGAGGAGCAAATGGAGAGATGTTCTTATGCGTGCATCAAGAAATGCAAATAAACTCTTTTTTGGACATTTGTCCTAAATAATTTTTAAATCATTTTATGCATATGAGTATGTGCCGACAGACACATATGTCAGGTACTCAGTGAGGCCAGAAGAGGTAAGGCCAGAAGAGTTTGTCAGAGACCTAAAACTGGTTGTGAGCTGCCATGTTGGTGCTGGGAGCCCAGCTCCTATGGAAAAAGCAGTCAGTGTTCTTATGAGCCATTCCTCCAGCCCTTGATCTGGGCATTTTTAACATAGCCCATTTTGACTTTTCCTAGTTCCTTACCTAGAACTTGGAATGTTAATAGCTTTCACCTTTACTTCTTCCTTTCATCTCTGTCTGGGAACCAATCAAGGACTTTGGTCTCCAGATACAACTGGATGTTGTTTAAATGGAATCACCCAGTGCTTTAGATGGGCCAAATGAAGGCATACCCAACACCCTCATCCATCTCTAAGGGAACAGATCAGTCATCACTCTGATTCATTAATAGTAGGTAACCTCTTTAATTGGGAAAATGAGAATATATCAAAACTGGAAAGGCAGCTCAGGGCTAGAAACTCAAAAGCAACAGTTCTAGAAATTCCCTTGCTTCTCTGGTCAGAAATTTGAGAAGAGAAGACAGCTCTGATTTTCTTATCTCCTAATACACAAATATCTCTGCCAAAGATCTATCCATGTGGTAGAGCATAAACACTTCAGACTAGCCCTTGATCCATTCCACTTAACAACTTTGAAATGGGATCTCTAGATTTTCATGATGAAAATGGGTGATATATTTTTCCAAATTTCAGGCTATCTCCTAAACGATCTTAGAGTGACCTCAAAACTCAAAAGGATAATGACACAGTAAGTAAAGGCCCATCAAAAGAACTGCATTTCTTTCTGCTCAAGAGTATAAAATATTTGACTTGGGTTGATGTTTAACCCAGTTGACATTCCAGTTTTACAGAGTCAATGGCAGGACTAAGGAAGAGTCCTTTGGGAAGATAGGGGCATTCCTAGGAAGGCGGGTTCTCCTTAATCCATGTTTAAGAGAAAGGTAAAATAGTTATTCATTTAACAAAGCAATATAATTATCCTAAGAATTCCCATCCATAGGGCAGTGACTTACAGAGTCACAACCATTAAGCATTTAAAGTCTGTTCACTACTCTGAATTAATCAGACAAAATAATAATAATTTATTCTTTTATCGTTTTGTACTTCTAAGAATATTTTTAAAAAATATTTATTGTTTTTTTGTGAATGTCACATTCTATTCATATCACCCTCTTCTTATTTCTTCTCTCCCCCTTCCATCGTCCCTGTCAACCAAGAAAAAAATTTTATTGTAAAAGCTCACACTGTGTCCCACAATATACCTTTTTGTCTATAATATTTTGCTTGCAATGAGACATTGGTCTAATACAAGGCCTCTGACTTCTGCTCCTCTATAGATACTGGAACCTGACTAGGACTCCTTTGAATATCATGTTATTGCCCTGTGACATGGAGATCCTGTAGTTTTGGATCCATAGGACCCGCCTGTTCATGCACTCAATGGGGTAGATGATGAGCTGGGCCAATACAAAGATATGGGTCTGGGTCTGAGAGTTAGCTGAACTGGTGAGCTTGCTGGCTCTTTCACTTTCCTGGCCCATGGGTCAGCTCACCAGGAAGCCCCACCAGGTCCATGTGTATCCTGCTGCCCAGGTGAGGTACAGTACAGCTCTGTTTACTGTTGCAGCTAGAGAGGAACATGGCCAGTACCCCTACTCTCATGAATCCAGGGCCAGCTCTCCTGACTGCCATAGATGACTGAAAACAAAGGAGGAGAGGAGGGTCTCTCCTCCTAGTTCACACTACCACCAAGCAGAGAAGAGGCAGGGATGGCTCATTTTGCTCATGCCATTGGGGCCAGGTCAACTGCAACTCTCTTACATACAGGTTTACCTCTACTGTGCTGCCCAGGTGAAGTATGGGGCCCACTCTCCTGAGTACTGCAGTCGATAAGGAGCAGGGACAGCCCTCCTGCTCTTGTGATTCCTCCTCCCTACCTTCTCCCTTCTATTTCTATCCTCTGGGAAGATGAAAGTCATAACTTGCTTGCTCTAGGGTGTTTTTCACTTAAAGTCTTAGAAAAGCATCCTCAACATCTATTTGGTCTCCTTTTTAAATTCTTCTATTAACAAGACTAAGATGCCCACTTGGAAACTCTTATTTTTCCCCTCTCAATTTTTCCATAATTCAGAACAAGAAGAAAATAGCTAACAAACTTGGGTAATATTTCTGAGACACTATGCAAAAAACAATGTCTATCCAATGCAAACACTTCATATGATTTATTTATTATAGATGTCCAGGGTTTGCTCCACCATCATTTTCTTTAATGTGTACACACACACACAGACTTCTAATAGTAAAAGAATGATTTCCCTTTGATGAAGCTGGTTGGTTTATAGCTTTAAAGTTAATTGCAACCCACCAGACAGAGCAGTTACCTATCTGAAGTTTCTGGTAACTTGTCTCATTGCATTATTTCTCATGTATTCTGAAATTTATTTCTTCATTTTTAGAAATGTTTATCAAAATAGGGTCCATTTTGACTTTAAACCCTTCTATAGCCTACCTTTCTTATGATTACCATTTTGCTTGGCTAGAGAAACTTTTTGTTCCATAAATCTCAAAGGATAATTGCCTTGGATGCCTCCATTTTTTTCAACCATCCACTGTAATGTCTACTCCATGTGATGGTAAATGTCACAGCAATGTCTTCATTTATCTCATCTTGACACATTTCTTCCCTTTAAAATATAGCCTGAAAGTATGTTCTTAAATGTTTGCCTTGATGTGGGCAAAGAACACTCTGGCCTTTAAGTCCATGCCAGGATTTCAGCAGCCTTAAGATGTTTAATGTACTATCTGGTTAATTATTAACATAAGAGTTGTAACATCAGCCCACTCGTTGGTTCTTCAATGATCCTTTGGAGTTCTAGAAAAACTCGAATGCACATTTTTTCTCACCAAAGTGAGTTTGCTACAGCTTTAAAACAAGCTTCCCATCCAGTATTATCAAATATAAAATCATAGTTTAGCAATACAATGAGGACTATGTAGAACTTACAAGTAATCGGGGTTACCAGCATAATGACTTTTAAAAGCCCTATATAACATTATTAAGATTAACATAATCATTTCAAGATGCATTATATATATATATATATATATATATATATATATATATATATATCACAAAACACATGTAAATATCCATTTAAATTAATCAAGAAAAATAAATCCAGACCTTTTACCATATAATGACGAGAGAGGCTAATTTTCAACATACCTATCTTTTTGCCATTTTAAATTTAAAGCATGTATCAATCTTAGCACTAGAAAAGTAACATAAACTCTACATATTTGAGAGAAAATATGTTTTTATGACTGAATAAACTAATTTTCTATTGTAATATTTTTAGGTTTCATAAGTAATTTGGTTGTGCTGATATCACAGGAAAGTATTTCTTATGTTAGAAAACAAAAGTACTACAACAATATCAATGAAGTCAATCATTTTAATCATTAATTGATCCATTGGCATATGCTAAGTCACTATTACTATTATCTTTATCTTGCACATGGGATACATTTGATATTTGTCACGAACTCTTGTATGTCATGTTGCATGGCTCCTATGCTGTTAGAGCAGTGTCCATGGTGAACGGATCAGGCAGAAAACCAGAGATGATTGTCAGAAGTGAAACACACATATTTTCACACTCCTTTTAGATAAATTCAGCGAGTCTTCCCAATAGAAATAGTCAGAATGAGACAAAGTGCTTAATAGAGATAAGAGGAGAGCTATTTGTTCAGGTCTGCAGCTTTCAGACTTATTGAAGGAGCCAGTGATACTTCAGAGTACTGCATGTATCCAAGATATGCCATGCCATTTCATGAGGTCCTTGGAGATGTGTTGGGTCCCAGTGTTGCATGAGGTCACATTTTTGATTTAGGTCTTTAAAAAGAACAATGAACTTTTAAAATGTTGTATATTTGTGTGTGTGTGTGTGTGTGTGTGTGTGTTTGTGTGTGTGTGTGTGTGTGTGTATCACCAGATATATAATCTCTGATGGGATCATAGTCAAGGGTTCTTCGGACAATATTTCTCTTGAACTGCATCACATTTAACAGTGTAAAGGCTTGTTTCAGGGACCAGATATGTCTGCAGTAGCAGCTGTAGCACTTTTGGCTGATTTTATGTCTTACTATTTGAAACAGAAGATTGCAATTGGATGCTATAAAATGAAATGTAGCTTGCAAAATTATTTCTGATCTGAGAAAATATGTGGGTATGTCTGTATGCACAGACAGGTGTGGTACATAAGCATGACTGTGCTGAGACAGACGAAGAGTGGATATGTGTGTAACTGCACAAATTATGTGTGCATATGAATATTCAAAGTCATATTTCTGAAAGTTTCTATACCAAGAGTTTTCCTGAAGCTGGGCAATTAATTATCCTTTAGGTACACAATTAAAAAAAAAACAAAAAGGATTTTTTTCTTCTTAAAGCAGAGACTTCTTTACTTCTGAAGGCAAGAGTTTGGTCTGATAAATGAAATTCCTTTATTTTTATTAACAAAAGTAATCAATAAAGCAGCAACTGTCCTCTCTTTACCATGTTAGCCCATAAAATAGTTCAAATTACATTTCTAAAGGCAGATGGTTTGCCAGTTGTTGGGGACCACACTAGCCCCAAGTTGGGGTGGCCAAAATAAATGTTGCAGCCCAGGCAAAATGTTGAGGCCCGGGCCGACCCACGTTTGGGCGGCCACTGTATCCCGGCCCAAGCTGCCGCTCTGGTCTTCAGGTTGGGGGGGGGTTCAGCAAGAGCGAGGGTGAGGGCAGATTCTACCTAATGTCTGATGTGTATGAATCTCTCTCTCTCATCTCCCTAATGTCTTCTCTCTGCTGTGTCTCCCTAATGTCTGAATCCTACTGTCTGCCTCTGCATTTTATATGTCTTACTTCTAAGCCACGCCTCTAAGTTACACCTTTAATCATGCCCTTAGGTCTTGTCTCTAACTCTGATCTCTATACTTCTAAATCATACTCTTAAATTACACACCTTTAATCTCACACACCTTTAATCTCAAGGTATTTAAACCAAGATTATCGGAGTGTTCTCAGCTGTTGTAGGCTATTGTAATCCAAATCTCATGTCAGGGTATATGGCTCAAGATGGCTGCAAAGCTGATAGCCGCTTTCTGCTAAAAGTCGGCCCCCAACAGCCAGTGATCAGCATCCTACCCCAGCTTGTTGCTGACAAAGATTATGGATACGAAATTGGATTGCATTGAGTGTCTCATACTGGGATTTGGGGGTTTTGTGAGTGTAGAAGAATAATGCTACAACATCTCAATAACCCATCAGACTGAAGGGGTGCTTTTTGTCATCATTTACTAACTACAACAATTTTAAGAAAAGAAGTAAAGAAGGAAGGGCGGGAGGAAGAAAGAGTGGGTATTTTTTGGCTCTCTATTTGAAGGTGTAGCATGTCAGTTGAAGTGTAGTAATGAGAGCACGGAATGGGTAGCCACACTGTGTGTTGTCAGGAAGCAGAAAAGTGGATGATGGGATTCAGCCTTTTCCTTCCTTTTTATTGAGCCTAGTACCAGAGCCCATACATGGAGACATGTACATCAGAAGATCTTCCAGCCTCAGTTAAACCTGTCTGGTAACACCCTCACCGTCACACCCATGGTTTCTATCGTAGGTGCTCCGAGATCCTGTTAAGCTGACAATCACGATTTCCCACCACACATGCCTTTTCTTCAGATTTCAACACTTTCTAAGAGTAAACGTCTCAGCTTCCATCTGCCAGCCAGAGGATTACTTTACATCTCTAGCCTTTGGCACCTTCTTTGTGGAGGAACTTTCTAAACACCAGAAGGAGGAAAAGATGATTTAAATTCAGCTGTTAGTGTGGAAAGATTTGTGGCAGAGGATGCTTTTCAAAAGAAGCATTCTGAGAGCAAACTTATCAAAGTACATTTTCTAGTCTTGTTCAAAGTAGCCACTTCTCTTTGTATAATGGCCATTCGGTTGGTATGAGGTAACATTATTTACCTAACAGAAACACAAAATATCTGCTACAGAACAAAGTATCTGCTGTGGATTATACACTGCTACAGCATTCACTGCTCATGAATAGTTATAGGTATTACTGAATACTGAACAATGCTTCTCTTAGTCTTGAACGCCGGCTTAGCCCCACTGGTCAGCTCTGATGTGCAAACTTTCTCTGTTTATGGAGATAGCAGATGGGACTGGAATGAGTGATCTGAGGTTCAATCTAGGATGTGGTTCTTCAGGCAGGGTCCTGGTGTTCAGTGTCATGTGTTTTCTTCTTCTTTCCACACAAGCTCACGCTCCACTGACCTTGCCTGTGAGCTTTAGTTTCTGGCTCATTGGTGATCTAAAGCTGATAATGCTTTCATTTTTTTCTTCTTTTATTGAAAAATACATTTTTATATAATATATTCTGATCATTGTTTCCTCTCCCTCACCTCCCAAATTATGCAATACAATGCAATGACTGCTTCTCTCTTTACAAAACAAACAGGTAAGTAAGCCTACAAAGTAACAAAACAGATTTGAAGAACACAACAGCAAAACATACAGAGAGAAGAAAAAAGAACAAGATTCAAGAACTTAAGAAGCACACACATATGCAGAGACACATTAACACAGAGAAAACCAATAAAAACAAAAATCAGAAATCATAGTATTTACCACTAAAGTAAATAAATGCCTAGACAAAGCATTATGACACAAAATCTTCAAGATTATATCTATTATATTAGATATAATCTACTAAGATTATATCTAATATTATAGACATGAATAGCATGAAGACTTTTACATACTTATATTCCATATTATATTTATAAATTCATAAGGAATAGAGTTCTTTTCTATCTCTGCCACACTTTTTCCTTTTCCTTAAACAGGAACTCTAGTTTCTGTAAATTCTTCGTTTCTCAATTACAGCTCCATCACTGAATTTAGATAATAGTTTTCTCATGTCTTCATCATCCTTGCAATTTAAAATTTTATAGATGGAGCAGAAGTAGCCCAGAAGTGATGCTGTGACAAGTAACTGATTAATAATACCTGTAATTGATAACTTGGGCCATATTAATACTAAGAAGCATCTTGTATGTTTTTATATTTTTGTGTCTCTGACACTGCTCAGCAAATTGTGGACTCAATGTTGGGTCAAGCCTTGTCCTTGATATGAAGCAAGTACATATACATGTTAAAGTCCTAATTTCTGTTATATCAGTACATAATCTTATTTTGAAACTGAGTTATTGCATATTCAATTAAAGTGAGGTCAATAATGTGGACCTTAATTTGATTGGTATCAGTTTTAAAAAGGTAGGTGTAATGCAGAGGTAGACATGAATGTGGAAAGAGTATAGAAGAAATGCAGAGTGAAAGTGGGCATCTATAAACCAAAGATTGAGTCAAATCTTTCACCTCTTAAGAGCCTAAATGGAGCCAACCTTTATGATTTCAGTGCAGGCATCTAGCCTCTAAAACTGCAAGACAACTCCTTTATGTGACTTAAGCAGTTAGCAATTAAGTATAGTGTCAAGGACCAGTGTCAGCTTGGAGAGGGGTACTGAGAGAAGACATGTCTGTGAGCAAGAACAACTTGAAGTCAAATCCTGGATACAAGTGATGACTTGTATTGTGCTTGATAAAGCTTTTCTAGTCTGCTTCTCTCTGTCTTCTGCTTTCTCTCTGGAGATTTCTCTGTCTATATTCTGCTTGCCTGCTTTTCTAAAAGATTTCTCTGCCCATATGCTGTGCACGCATGTGTGTGTGTGTGCATGCATGCATGCGTGCGTGCCTGTGAGCACGTGTGTGTGTGTGTGTGTGTGTTCTACAAGTAGCTCTCTGATTTAATCCTAAAAAATTCTCTGGTTAGCTCATCCCCTGCAGAACACAAATCCAATCTTTTATTTATCAATCCATTCATTTACTCTGGCTTTCTTTTTGATTTTCTTATAAATAAGCATCTTGTGACCCCAGACCTTTGATTCTTAGGAGAGAGCAAGCATACATTTTTTCCCCTTAACACTGCAAAAAAAATTTAGAGATCTGTCTGGTTTTGTTAAGCACAGATGATAAACTAGTTGGGTGGGACCTTACCCTGAAATTATGATTGCCTGGACTCACTGTGTTCCAAGTTGACCTTGAACTTAGGAATCTGCCTACATTTTTATCTGACTGTCTGTATACTTGAGACAAAATGGGTCATAGTGTAGCTACTTCTGTTCTTTTTGATTCATGAAGCCTCTCATAATTCATATTGCATCCTTAAAATCTGCATAGCTGAGAAATTACAGATTTTTTTGAACTCATGTATTTAGAGATGTTTCCCACAGCCTTAAGGACTTTCCTGAAGATCCCAATGTTTACCACTTTGCATAAGCACACCTTGGACTCCTGCACTTGTGCTGTCTGATTACCATGGAGTCATTAACTTTAATAGGGAGGATATTCCTCAGAAGGGAAGAGTCCTCAACTACTAGTGGCTCCAGAAAATATGGACATTATTACACAAACAAGTTTTACTTATACCTTCAGCAGCCACAGACACCTGTGGGCCCTGTCCCAGTAGCAAGAACCTTATCACTCTATTCTTACAAGGGACATGCCAGGCTTGGCAATATGGAAATCCTATAAAGATACTTGAGTGCCTGTTTTCATAGGACAAATGAGCCAGACAATGACTAGATAATTATAATCAGTGTGTGTACTGTATTTCTTAGTTTTCTATTGCTGTGATAAAATACTATTACCAAAGGCTATTTAAGGACGAGGGGTTGTTATGGATTATGTTTACAGAGAGATGCGGTTTATGGCAGGGTAGAGACATGTTAACAAGCAACAGTCATGGCAGGAACCTGAGAGTTTGACTCCTCAATTGCAGGTATGAAGTAGAGAAAGTGCACTGAAAGTAGGGAGAGACTTATACTCTTAAAGCCTGCACTCATTTAAGTACTTCCTCCAGCAAGGCCACACTTCTAAACCTCCCTAAGCACTACCACCAACTTAAGACTAAATGTTCAAGTGCCTAAGCTGAGGGATGTTTCCATTGAAACCACCATATATAGAATGTACTTAAAGGTGGGCTAAAAACCTTAAAGGGAACAAATGGAAATCTATGGGAGAAGGACCAGAGAATCTATCCTCAGGGGCAAGTGGGGGGCTCAGTAAAAGTTTCTACAAAGAAGTAAATTTGAGATAAGAGATGGAGAAGGAAAGGGGGAAACTTGTAATCAAAATTCAGACTCACACATACTGAGGTGTGATGTTATGGGGAATATAGTGGCAACAAGCACAGATGTTTCTGTCTAGAGGAAAACCTGATGGAATTAAGAAGTGCATGGAGTGGCAGTGTGGTTTAGCCCAAAGAATAAGAGGAAGGATGGTATAAGATGGTGATGATAAAGTTAGCAGAAGGCTCTATGCCCTTTGGGCCTTGTTAAATAGCATTTTTATCATAATAGATCAATGAAAAGTCTTTAAAGGATTATAAGTTGAATATAAAAAGGGCACATTGGAATCTATAATCTCACAGCCACTCTTCCAGAAGGATGGCTAATAGGAAGAAATCATGCAGCCAGGGAAGTCAGGCAGGATGTTCATACTGAGCACCAGGTGAATTCCTAAAGAGCTAAAAAGCACATGTGGAGATGGACATCTTTAAACACTGATGGAAAAATGGGGGAAGACTTGTTGATGGCAGAGGTCACATTCACTCAGAGAAACTAAGACCCATTTGAGTCTTCTACTATTCCTGTTTTACAAGCATTGGAATCTTCAAGCTGAGAATTAATATACAGTAAGCTCAAAAAGTGAGTTATGGGTTAGAGATGCAACGTTAAAGCTTATTAGCAAGTGCATGTTGATTGGGGCTTTGTGTGTCATTGAGATGGACAAGAAAGCAAAAGAGGACATAGTAGTAAGACCCAATAACACAGGCACTTATTTGGTTTATTTATTTTTTGTTTATTTTGTGATTGTTTTATAAAGAAAATAATAGGATGTGTAACAAATCACTCCTGTCAGATCACAGAATATCAAGGCCTCTGAAACTAGCCTTATGTCAGTTTTCATCTTGCATAACATTGTAGGGCAATGCTTAGTCCTATGTGTCTTTATCAAAACCAAAAATAGACCATTACAGTTAGTTTTTTTCCACTGGCAGAGGTGAGGCAAGTGAAATCTTTCCATAAGCATTGTAGATAATAATAATGTGAGAATTGATTTTGCTTTTTATATTTAAAAAAAAAATAAGGCTCATTGGCCAAAGACTTTATCGAATTGTGTTGGTGACTGGCTTTTTCATGTGTACTCACTGACATTTGCTGCAGGCCTTATCCTTGTCTCACACCAGTTCCAGGAGCATCACTGAGTTCGTTTGTGTTTATTGCTCCTGTTAGGGCAGACACACACACACACATATGTGCTGCTTCTGTCTTAGAGGGAAGCAATGGGAATTGAAATATTATATTTACTACAGAAAATGTTCAATAATGTATTTGTCACTGTGGGAACAAAACAAATAAACAAACAAAAGAAAGAAAAAAAAGGACCATCTGGAATAGGGTCCTTCAGACATGGGCATGACCATTGTCCTCTTGGACTCTCAATAGCTATAATTTACCTCCAAGAGACCCATATATGATTAGACCACTAACATTACCTCACAGATGAGGCAGAGTTTTCTAGACATTACAGGAACTACTCAGGAGACTCTTTCCCTCTCAGAGGATATATAATTTGCTAACACTTTTGGATTGGGTGCCATTTTTCTCTCAGTGGTATAGATATCTGTAAGGTGCCCATGCTCTTGTGGGTATCCCCTGACTCATATCCCTGTAAATGAGCCCAATTAAATTTTTTTCTTCAAGCCTGTCTTGGGCAGAACTATTCCTTTTTGTCATGATGGTCAACTTAGAATGAGTAGACATTGGTTCACATCGCCCCATCAAAAGTTAACACTTAGTACCTGGACAAAGACAGGACAGAACCAAAGATGGGTTTTGAAAGAATGCTTGAGTTATTTCTGCTATAGATAATGAGCCATGCAAGTGTAGTTAAGCCATCTCAAGGTGGATCCTCCATAGGGGTACTTCAATAAGACCATGAGATCTTCCCATGTGTTATGAAATGTCATGTGGTCATGCTGTAGAAGCTGTTTCATTTCCCTTGCCATCCATGAAAAGCCAGCTTCAACTGAAAGTAGGATTCATAGTACTCATAAATGATTTTTAAAAATACCAATATGAAAAAAATTTAAGCTAAGGGTAGGCATTTATTCCTTCAGAATCACATCTGTGCATTTCTCTTTTGTAGCAGTTTACTGGGTGTACAAGCTGTGCTTTCTCAGAAGTCAGGTGTGACTGATGGAGGGTCTAGCCACAACTATAATCCAGTCAGAACCAGTCAAGTTAGAACCAGAGAGATAACTCAAGTTAGCAAGTGTGGCAGACAAGGCAGGGAGGAGCATTTCCCTGCTTCCTCTTGGTCATTGTGTGGTTCAATACAATGAGAGTCATCTCTTTCTAGTCCCTTAGAGATGTTCTGCCAAGCCTCTCATGTAAGAAATGCATTGCAGATATTATTCTTCAGGCTTTTCTATGTGAACTGAGCCCACAGTGTGAATATCTCTATCTCATCCTTATCTTTGTCTCTATCTTTAAATAGATAAATAGATAAGTAAACAGATGATAATAGATGATAGACAGACAGACAGACAGATGAATGGATAGATATAATTTAATGTTTATTGCCTTGGATTATACAATTTAGTTTGGGAAGTTCAACAATGACTGTCTTTACATTGGAGATGCTGAGAACCTGGTAGCTAATCATCAAGTACATTAGATGCTTCAACGGCCCCCACCTTGCACTGAAATCTTGGAGAAGATGGCAAACAACTAGCCTTTCTTTATAACTGAGAAGTCAGGGAAACTGAGTCCTGACTTCAGCAAAAGGTGATAATAGTTGTAGGGAATTGGTTCTAATGCTTTGTCTTAATTCAGCTCCCAAAAGCAACATTCCCAGATGCTGAGGCTCCCTGCCCCTTACTGGCTTCCATTAGTAATAAAGAATTGCCATATAGCCAATAGCTGGGCAGGGAGACTGAGGCAGGACTTTTAGATCAGATGGGCAAGTGACTGAGGAAGAGAGGGAGAACAGGAGAATCACCATGATTGGAAAGCAAGGAAAACAGACTTAAAGGCCCACCAACATGTAAAATTCCAGGAAAGTGGCCCTAGGGACCATTCCTCTTATTGTGTCTGGGGTCGCAGAGATTAAAGATTTTAAAAGATGTTAACTCCGAAATACTGGAGGGGAGTGTGTGCTAGCTGCAGGGAGGTTCAGAAGTGCCCAACCATTGAGCTAGCCAAAAGCATATCAAAATTACCTGGTGTATGTGTGTGTGTGTGTGTGTGTGTGTGTGTGTGTGTGTGTGTGTGTGTGTGTGTGTGTTGTGTGAATGTGTCTTTCATTGATGAATCCAAAGCTTTCGGGAGGGTGCAGTACATACTTGACCTGCCAAAAGTCAAAGCAGTTTAATAGCAGTGGCCATAGGCAAAGGTAAATGGCTCTACTAAGAGGCAACAGCAAGTAATAATAATAATAATAAATGCCAAAAGCGTTTTCATTTGTTCCTGTTATATCCTGTTAGATCCACCAACAAAATGCTGCCCATAATCAGGTTGTGTCTTCCCTCTTTAATTAACCTAATCAACAAATTATTCCATGGATTTTCTTGACATATTCAAGGTCAATCTAATTAAATGCACTAGTCTACTCTAGATCTTATTAAGTTGACCATCAATAGTAACAATTATAGCATCCCTATGATAACACCTTGGGATGATGAGACAGGACAGCTCATTGGCAGTGACAAATTTTTAGAGAGCAAATGATAAAGTGCTTTCCATGCCTCTGCACTGAACAGTAATCTTTTAATGAAGAAGTGTTAGAACTGATAGAATACATAGAATATATTCTTGCTGTGTTTTACATTGCTTTTTTTTTGTTGTTGTTTTGGTTTGTTTTTGCATCCCCTTAGCTGACTCAGCATTTGACATCGGCTTGCAATGGTTGATGCATGGGCCTTCAGGGATTCTGCCCAACCTTTGTGAAAAAGAATTATTCAGCTGATATAATACTGACTTGCAAGCACTTACAGGTTTAAAATAGCATCTGAATGATACAAAAACACAGGGAAAGGAGATTGATTGCCAGTTCACAGAGGGAGCCATGTCCAGGCACAGCAAGTTTCATTGTTAGGGAAGATGTATCCATTAAGATGAATGGGAGAACATGCCTAACATCTTGTACTTGTAAATGATAAAATGATTAAGAAAGAATTTTAATGAAGGAATTCTGAATAGGTGGGGATAGACTGCCAGCTGTCATAAGGCCATTAAAAATACAGTACCTATGGGTGCTACCTCCCTAAATATTGTTCTCCAAGAAATTTCATGAGATCCCCCAAACAGTACATGGCATTGCACTGACATACTAATTTTATTTTCTTCAAATATACACTCCTAAATGAGGTTGTTGGGCCATATGGTGATTATATTTTAAGGAATTATCATAACATTAGCTAAACTAAGTTACATTTTATTTCGACACAATGCAGGTCTTCCCTTTAATCTCACTTTCTCCAAAACTCAATAAGTATCATTTTTTTCAACAATAACTATTCTAAAAATAAAATGGTACCTTGAAATTCCAATTTGATATGCACAAAGTTTCTTATTAAGTTTGACTTTTAAGTACACAGGGGCCACAGTCTTAATTTTATATCTTTTCACATAAAAAATTCCTCTAATGAATGTATGTGACCTTTATATAGACATAGCAAATAGTCTAAAAATATATGGACCTTTTAGCAGAAACATTATTTCTTCTAAAGACTAATACATGAAAGAGGTCCTAGTGAAGAAAGCTGTACAGAAGACATTCAGAACAGTCCAAGGTATTTTAAGCATAAAGACCAAAAGACTGAGGTTGAACAGTTAGTAGAATCAATTTAATTTTTTTAGTATATGCTCATGAAAACAAGATGTAGGGTTTTCCCTACAAGCAAATCCCAAACATGGTGAGAAAGATTTCAAACTGTAGCTGTGTATGGTGGTGTATACACACTGTTCTTCTGGGTATCATTAAGTATTGTGAACATAAAGATTTGTTGCTGTTGAATCCTGCAAAATTTTTTGTTAAAGAGATGGTGACAAAATGCCCTATTATAATCCAATGTCAGTTTAAAGAAGTTCATCCATGTCTTCTGAAATACTTGATGGGGTTAAGGAAAGATCATATATACTCTCCAGCAGTGTACCTGAGAGAAAGGTGGTGAGGACAGAAAATAAAGTCACCACAGCTTTAGAATATAGAGAGGGATATTGACAGAAAATCCTGAACATATTTTTGTCATCTTGGCATCTTAAATTTTCTGATGTTTTTGTTTCCGATTCTCTTTTGAAGAATGGTCTCAGGTAGCTCAGGCTAGCCTTAAAACTCATCTTCCTACTTTTATCTCCAAGAAATTTACAGCATCATACCCAAATGCATTTTGAAAATTTTACCATCATGTTAAAAATTTGTTTGTATGGAAAACACTTCTTGTTTTCTGTTGTTGCCATGAATATACATAACAAATATGGATCTGAGGTGGATCTACCAACTGTTCAATCTGGGACATGTTAATTTCTTTGGTTTTTATCTGCTTAAAATAGCCCACACTGTTCTTAACATTTCCCAGACTGTTCTAAATGTCTCCTGGACATCCTTCTTTATTAGAACCTGTTTTCAAATATTATCATTAGAAAACCTGATTTCTATAAAAGTCAAGTGTTAGTTTACAGAGAGCAGTTTACATTTTTAAAAAGGCAGTTCACTTAAACCTTTTATTCACATTACTACTACTGTGAAAAACGTCACCAACAGAGAAACAGCATTGTCAGGCCATTTCTATGATGCACATAATTTACATAACTCAATGGCATTTGAATTACTTATATAAGTATATATAAACTGAAACAATGTCAGTTATTTTAGTTTTTCTTTACAGTCAGTAATTTAGTCTCACTAGAAAGATGAAAACTAGAAAATAAAGAGTATAAGAAGTCACATTTTATCAATGGCCATTTTTGACTCTCAGACCACACTTGGATATCTTATTCTCTGCTACAAATCAAGGTTTTTGAGAGACAAAACAGCAGTTACCACTTCTAACCCAGTAGGCATCTCTACCAGCTCCATTGTATTCAGGGTCATTTTAAAGCACACCATGCCCCCCGAGCTTATTTCTCCATTAACACTATTAGGAATTTTAATGGCTACAACTTAAAGTAAATCAGAACATCAGATGATCTGTGCTAACTAAAGTGCTCATATGGCCTGTAAGTCACTCAGAATCTTCAACATCTGCCTCTATTTTCTTTGGTAGAGAGGGCATTTCACCTTAAGTGTATTTCCACCATCTATCCTCAGCCATTGCAATCAAATTATTTTATGCAATTGACGACACAGTGTCCCTAAAGCTACCATTTTAGATGATTTGAAGCCTGTCTTTATCTGTTGTAGGTTTATTTTATTTTATTTTGTTTTATTTTATTTTATTTTATTTTATTTTATTTTATTTTATTTTTGTATCCTCTAAGCTGAGTTGAGTACAGTTTCACTATACTTGACAAGCTCACTGGACTGAAAGACTTCTAGCCCAAGTGGGAATAAACATGTGGCAATGTTTAAATTACTTGGAAGTGCTTGCTCTCAGTCAAAAATGTGCATTCTCAACAGTGTTTCTGGATCCTGTTGGCCATTTAAAGGTTCATTTCAAAGGAAGAAAATGCAGTATCTTAAAGTGAAGGAGATCACCCTCATCAATATAACATCCTGTCAGAGGAAGCCAGGTTTGGCTTTAAATTGGCGGGGCTTAGTCAAAGCAATAATAGAGAGTTTTGGTTATATCTAGTGGAAAATGCGTTTTGTTGTTGTTCTTGTTTGGGTAATGTATTAAACATACACAAAGAGAACAGATAACAATCTGTGTCTAAAATTATTAGTATCATTAACAACAGAATATTTAAGGAATGTAATAGTTACTTTATGGAAAGTAAGAGTTAACATTTGTTAAACACTAACTGTGTATCAGGACACTGTGTTACCAGTACATATGCACACATACATTTGCATACTCATATATACTGCATTCTCACAGTAGCACAGAGAATTTCCAGATAAGCCAGACTTCAGGTGAATAATGAAGTTACTCTGAGATAGTTTGATAATAAGACCAAAGCCAACATGGTAAATATAAGTCTATTGGCTCCACAGTGGACACCTATGTCCTAAATAGCATCACCTATGTCCTAAATAGATATTGAGGCCTGATATCATCTTCCTCGTATTCTTCTGAGAAGCATATTAAGCCACAACACCTAGATTCTTTCACTGACTTTCCATGTGTTGGTCTATGGGGGTAGCACCCAAAAGACTGGCATTTTGATATATTCTTGGGGTAACTGTTTAAATTATTCAGAACTAAGAGTTATTATGACTAACAGGTAAAATGATGTCTGAGATTACTGCAGTAGAAAGGCTCTAACATGAGAAGTCTGATAGCCTGGATTGTAAGAGCACTTGTTTGGCAACTAGCTCTATGTCTACAAACCATGTAACCTTTCTGGACCTGTATTATTCTATCTGTAATCATTTTAGAACAAGTACACACTCTGACATTTTACAAACAATTTATGCATTCTCATAATATGTGACATAATACTCTTATTAGATAGGTGATATAGTTTTTATGTGTACCAGGATTAAGGTACAGTGGTCCTTTCTAGTGACCAGTGCACATTTTTATGGACAACAAGTAGAACTCACATTTGAGAATTGTAGAACTGACCATGAACACTTGTTGATCTATTTAAGCTAAGAGGTAATCATTTCCAGTCTCTGATAACATCCCTGCAAATCCATTCGTGTGCACTCACTCGTAGTCCACACAACTCTACTGACCTTTACAAGCAAATATGTCCTTGGTAGCTCTTTTGTATTTGAAATTAACTATCCTGTTGGAAGAATCAGGCATCTATGCAGACGCATGTTTAGCAGCACATTATGGGATCTAGGGATCAGTTAATTTCATAAGCATATCCAGGGAGCCTGGAAGACTTACTTTTCATTTTAATATGCTGTGGCTTCTCTAATACATTCCACACTAACATGTTTGTTAAATGAATGTGTGTTACTTAGGCCAAAAAATAAACAGCTATTGAATATTCATGTATGCTGAATGTAATCAGAGAATGATCCAGGAATAGAAACCCAGAATGCACACTCCTACACCCCATCTGTAACCATTAAGGGAAGAGGACCATGATAACACCACTGAAACATAGTAATTCATACAGCAATGTAGATGTCATGCACGCTATGTTCAAGTCACTGTAATAAACAAAAAGTGCTTAGATCTGTCTTTGCTGAGGACAAGAAATGACCTGAAAATAGATACTGGTGGTAGTATTTATTCAGTAAGTATTCACTGAGTTTGGACACAAAGGTAGACACTAAGGTAGTGACAAAAAAATCATTTCCCCTACAGTTTATGTTTTATATGAAGAACAGCAAAGAACAAATGAATATAAAATAGACAGTTTGAGAAATGATGATAAAGTCTATAGAGTGGATTGTTAACACTGAAGTGGATATAGAAGTCTAGGGAAGGCCATTGATTTAAATAAGGAATCCAGAAAAGTCTTACTAAGGATATAAAATAGGGTGTACATGGAGAGAGGGGAGTAAATCTAAGGAGCATCAGTGAGAAAGGTATTAGAGATAGGGTTTAGTGAAAACCAGCGTCTTTAAAAGAGACAAGAGAGTTGAAAGAAGAGAAGGCAGGCCAGAACAGGAAGAGCACAGAGAGCATGTTTTAAGGGAGTTGAGATTTCAGGATGTCACATTCAGGAAGAGCTTTAAAGTATAAAAGTTTTGAACTTCAGTTTTCAGTGAGGTGAAATATTGGAGAGTCTCTGTGTAGAAGATTGTTAAGATCTAACTTGGATCTTAACGTTGAGTTGAAATAAAATTACAGCTGAGATCCAGCTTGAATCCTCTAGGTTGTGTGTCTGAAGTGCCTGGTATCTTCAGCAATAGGGACTTACTTTCAATTTCTGGGAAGCAACCAAGGGTATACAAATAGCCTGTAGTGTTTTGGGAGTCTCTTGGACAACACTAATCAATGACACAAAAAAGTGTCTTATATTAAGATTTCCCCCAATGGTCCTGGGGAAAGCATTGTCAATACAGATGAAAAAAACTATACAGATGTATATGTATTATATTTGCTTTTAGGTGAATAGATAAAAATATTATTTCTTATGGCTTTTTCAGACATCCTAACATTTGTTTTAGACTGTCCTCTCCATTTTTTAATTTGTCTAGCTTTTTCATTTCCATCTTTATCATTTCATCCTTTAAATTACTTTTTTCCTCCATTTTTTCCTCTATTCTTGCCTGACCATCCCTTCCTCCTTTGGTCACCTTTTACTTTCCAGGTTGCTGTATTTATCCAAGTATAAACCCATAAATGAGATTTGGAGCTAGGAAACACATATGGGAACAAATGAAGACTACCTTTCATGGTACCAGAAGAGGTGATGCAAGTTTCCAAGGGAGGAAAGCAAACAACAGTTCTACCCAGATGTAACACCAATGAACCACAACAATGACCAGCATAGGATAATTTCTCTAATGGCACAGTAGTGGCACACATATCTTGATGGTAACAAAATAGTTCTCTAACTAAACTTGAGGCCCCTTCAACATGCATGGTATCAGAAATATAACCAAATACATAAGGCTAGTGGAGTCGTGAGTCTTAGAGAATAACCAAGTTCACTTGACTAAACTAGCATAATTCCTAACTATATTCTAAATAGTTATCAACAGAGAAATACAGGTCTTACTCACCAAAACAGTGTCTATTTGCCACATACAGGAATAATTATAGAAAACAATAACTAATAAAACTTCAGAGAAAAAATGATCATGTGTAGCACAGTCCCAACCAATAATATCTACAACACAATTCATGGACTTGAGACTCAGAGATCATGGAGAAAGACAGGGTGGGCAGATTATAAAAGTCTGAGTAAAAGGAAGTTTGTTGTGAGATTATGCCTTTTAGGAATGTCAGAGTTGTTATATCCATAAAGTCTCACCAATGTGGCTGCCTAAATATGGCCTGAACAAGGATGATACCACAAAACCATCATGAAAGAGAAAAATATGTGATCTTGAGCATAGAAAAAGAAATATAAGGAATGAAGAAATGCTGACAGCAGGAAACAATAATCTTTTCAAGGGAAGAAAGACACACCAATTGGTTATCCATTTCTAAGTGGTCGTCTCTGAGAATTCAAGTAGCATCATACATACTGAACCAAGTAATTTATATATGTTTATAAATATAAATAAACTATTAAAGAAATAAGGACCATAGATTTGAGAGAGAGAGAGAAAGCAAGGTGAGGTGAATTAGAAGGGGTGGTAGAAGAATGAAAAAAAGAAAAAAATGTTGTAATTATAATTTAATTTAAACCCTTCCTGTTAAAATAACACTTTTCTCTCAAAATACAATTAGAGCATAATTATTCCTATTTGTACCAGCGAGGTACAAGATAATCCTAATACCCAGTCCATCATTTTGTTGACTAACTAGAACCTCTGTCGTCTCTCCTAACTAAAATACTTAGTTTTGAACCTGGCTTTTTCCTTGGCTTAGAATAAATGTCAGCTGAAAACCTTCCACTCAGATCTTTTCTCTCAAAGTAAATAGCCAGGATTGGCTATGAGACTATAGGTCTTCAACCCTGTCAGAAATCTAGAATGACTGAGTTAACTGAAATTATAGGAAGTACAAAGCATAGCTTCTAAAACTTAGCAAATTTATAGAGACCGCTGAACACCTGGACAGCCCCTATACTACAGAACGTTGGAGCATCAAATCTTCAGCCTTCTGGCCCAGCATCATCTGACAGACCTTAGTGATGCAGAATTATTAAGGACTGATTACTCTGTCTAGGCAGATATAATCAGTCAACTATTCTGCAAGTGTGTTTTTTTCTGGATAGTAATTTGTCTGTAGATGGAAAGAGGCAATTCTTGCCTTCTGGCTGTCTCTGCACAACTAGAGTAACTCCAAGGATGCTCAATTTCGTCTTAGAATCCAAGACAGGAAGCTGTCAGGAGCAGATAGGTCTCTAATCAAAATGAACATTAATATAGAAATGTTTGTAACGTCAATTCTGTGGACTTCTGACGTTTTGAAAACAAACTATCCATGTAAGATAAACTGGACTGTTGTCTGTTAACTCCTCTCAGCTATTTCTAAATAAAACATAGAGAACACCCTAACAATAAACTCCAAGTGTTGAATTTGCTATAGTCCCTTAACTCACAGGCTAACCATCTCAAATCTGTTAAAAAAGTTAAAGAAGGACTGGGTCTAAGCCTTGTATTCCTAAATGTGTTATACAGGCACAATGCCTATGCGAGTACCAATATTCATCTCATTTTTATATCAATAAGAAACTCGTACCAATGAAAACCTTAAATTTGAAATCAAAGTAAATTTTGTACCATTTAAGAGATTATAAGGGGGAAGGAGTACCAAGAGGAAGAGATGGAGTAAGGAGAGGAGAAGGTGAAGGAGAGGAGAAGCAAGGTGATGAGAGAGAGAAAGAGAGGGGGAGGGGGCATGGAGGCAGATGTCCATGTGTCTCCATCAGTCAAAGACAGTTTATATATCTAGGTTGGATATTGGGTTACACTTCTGATTGAGCATTACCAAACATAGAAAGCTTTTGACTAACACTTTAAAAAATTGTATAAAAGGAAAAGGGGACATGGGATAGGGGTTTTCTAGGGAGGGGAAATTGGGAAAGGGGATGGCATCTGAAATGTAAATAAAATATAAAATTAAAAAAATTAAAAAAAGAAAAGAAACTCCTGGGTCGTATCAAAGAAACAAAAAAATACTTTAATTTAAAATCTAAAATTATGCCAGGCGGTGGTGGCGCACACCTTTAATCCCAGCACTTGGGAGGCAGAGGCAGGTGGGTTTCTGAGTTCGTGGCCAGCCTGGTCTACAGAGTGAGCTCCAGGACAGCCAGGGCTACACAGAGAAACCCTGTCTCGAAATCCAAAAAAAAAAAAAAATCTAAAATTATGATAAAAATTAAATGACAAAAGTACACTGGCACTGGAAGGAGGTCTCGACACATCACAGTCATGGGCTAGTGAGTGATAAGCCCTGACAGACAGGAGTGGTGGCTGAGAGAAGTTCAGCTTCAGGTATATTTTGAATGTAGAAGTAATGTGGCTACCAATCTCACCTTATTTATTGAAGTTATTTTTTGTGTTATTTTCCAATGTCCTACATTCCTGGAGAAATTTATACCTTTCAAGGCCCTAGTAATTAATGGAGGACATTTTAAGTAAGAAATCATTAGAAATTACATTTATAGTTTGCTTTTCTTGCTGTGATAAAACCTTGACCCAAAGTCTTTCTATATGTGTTTCTGTTCATTGAGGTATAATTATCAACTAAAATGGATACCTATAAAATTGTAACATAATTACAATAGCCAAGCCAAAGAACACATATACTGTCTTCTAGTTTTCTTTTTTGCATGGTTATGTAAGTACTTAAGATTAACTCAGTAAATTTCAAATATAAAAGATTCACTGCAGTGACCTACTTGAAATTATATTTCTAGATTGCATGCTAGTGATTCTAGCCTATTCATCACAAGCTTTGAGCTTTCCCTTGCTTTCTGACACTTTACCCTTGCTCAGTTCCTGATAGCCACCTCTCTATTTTCTGAATCTTTAAGGTTATAAATCTTAGAGTTCATGTATAAGAGAGACCATGTTGTATGACTTGTTAGTATGCCTTCCCATAATCCGCTAAGCAATAATGCTTCCTAGTTTGTTTATGTTGCAACAAATGAGATAGGATTTTTTTTGCAATGAATAATGCTGCATTGTTTATGCACAAAGCATGCAATTTTTGGTTTAGCCATGGATGGATACTTATGCTGAGCCATTCCAGCCTACTGTGAACAATACTACAAAGAACAAGAAATAAAAGTATTTTGTGATGATATTGTATTCATTTCTTATGAATATATATTTGGAAGTTGAGTTTGTTAAGGTAGTCTCTCTCTTCCTCTCTCTCTCTCTCTCTCTCTCTCTCTCTCTCTCTCTCTCTCTCTCTCTCTCTCTCTCTCTCTCTCTCTCTCTCTCTCTCCCTCTCTCTCTCTGTGTGTGTGTGTGTGTTGAAACCATCTCCCTGATTCCATAAAGGTTGTACCAATATACATTCAAATCATATACTTGAGTTTCTTATTTGTCATTCCTTCTTGACTTTACATTTTGTGTTCTTGATAGTAGTTATTCGAACAGTATATGTAAACTGACTTAGATATTCTGTTCCTGAGTGAATGTGTGTGTGTGGGTGTGTGTTTTTCTTGTAGATGCTAAGTGTTTATATTTAGAATCTGTGTGTATATCCATATCATTGTTGTAAACTGACAAATTTTACTTATTTAACAACTGGTCTTTGGAGAGAGTTTTGTGAGAGATTTTTGATGTAATGTCAAGTTTGTCTCATATAGGTGTGATTACCACTGCTCTCTTTTGATTGCAATTCACATGTATTATCATATTATCTTTTCTATCTCATTACTTTTAGCTCAAAAGAGAGCTCTAATATGAATGTCCTGTAGTCCTGTAGGAAGCATATAGTTGCCTCTTCTAAACTGTTAACAAATTTTCCTCTATGTCTATTGATTTGAATGTTAGCTTACATTTAAATTATACTTACTCTATTCTTTCTCTGGTCACTTTGTTTTTCTCTGTTAGTCTTCCCCCTCTCTTTAGTCCCCCTTCTCTCCCTTTGCCTCCTCTCCCCATCTCAGCCTCTCTCCATTTCTTTCTGTTTGAGATAGAATCTTGTTATGTGGACACTTTGGCTTCAAATTCTCTATTTCGCCTAGGCTGTGATTCTCTATCCTCAGCTTCCCCAGAGCTGGCCTTGCTGCTGTAACTATCACAGCCAACCTCATTTCCTTTTGCCCATTTTATTACTATCATACGGTTCCATTCTTCGCCTTTCCTCTCGTCTTCCCATTGTGTTCCATTGATTTTCTATTATTGTGTTTCAGTTATTTCTGGGTTTCGTTTGTGAACCTTCTATAGATTCTGTAGGTATTTTCTTTAGAAATACCAGAAGTTTTGTATAAGAAAACTATTATTATATGATATATACTTAAAATTTTCTAATATTTTACAAACATATTATAGCTGATAACTTAATTTCAACCACATAAACTTGTACATCTTACCTTGTCTCCCCACACATGGTCTGTTTTATTAATATCATGTTTGGTTATGCATATCTTTTAATGTGTTTTGTGTTTAATACTTTCCTTTTGGCTTCCGTTTTAATTTTTTATTAGTCATTTTATTTATTTACATTTCAAATGTTATCCCCCTTCTCCGATTACACTCCGAAAACCCCCTATCCTACCCCTCCCCTCTGCTTCTATAAGGGTGCTCCCCTACCCATCCACTCACTCCTGCCTTGCTGTCCTAGCATTCCCCTGTTCTGGGGCATCAAGTCTTCATAGGACCAAGGACCTCCTCCCTGATTGGTACTAGACAAGACCATCCTCTGCTACATATGCAGCTGGAGCCATGGGTCCCTCCATATGTATTCTTTGGTTTGAAGTTTAGTCCCTGGGAGCTCTGTGGGGTCTGTTTGGTTGATATCGCTGTTCTTCCTATGGGGTTGCAAACCCCTTTAGTTCCTTCAGTCCTTCCCATAACTCCTCCCTTGGGGACCACGTGCTCAATTAAATGGTTGGCTGCAAGCATCCTTATCTATGTTGGTAAGGCTCTGGGACAGCCTCTCAGGAGACATCCATTTCAACCTGGGGCAGTGTCTAACTTCTGGATATGGTCCCTACAAATTCTCTCTCCTTTTTCCTGGGTATTTCAGCCAATGTTATCCCCGTTGGTACTGGGAGCCTCTTGCTTTCCTGGAATACTTTCATTCTTTAACTTTTACCTTAGAATAAAGTCTAATTTGCCCACTACCATTACAATAATGTCTCATTTATTTGCTCATATACCAACATTTATCAGTGAGTTTGTGCTTACCTATGCCATCCCTTTAATTTCTATGTGAAGATCCCTCTTTAATGGTTCCACTAAGCTAAATTTGCTTTTGAATTCTCTCAGTGTTTTTTCATCTGGGAGCATCTTCTCCTTTTGTACATTTCTGAGGACATCTTTTACAGCTATACTGTCTATTGTTATTTATTTATTTATTTATTTATTTATTTATTTTTAGCACTGCAAAATATCCTATTACCTTCTGGCCTACATAATTAATGCTGAAAATTTGCTTAAACTCTTGTGAAAGAACTTTTCCCCTTCAGAAGTTCTCAGCTTTGAAATTTAATGATTTAATTCTGTGTCTAATCTGGTTTTTGTTTCTTTCTTTTTTCTTTCTCTCTCTCTTTCTTTCTTTCTTTCTTTCTTTCTTTCTTTCTTTCTTTCTTTTGTCTTTCAAGTTCATCTTATTCCCTGTTCTTTAGACTTTCTGTACCTTGATGTCTACTTAATTTCCAGGTTTTGGGAAGTTGAATGAGACTGGTCCTTCTTGTCTCCTCCTTCTAGAGTACCTGTGATGACAGTCCTTTAGTGATGTCCTCCAGGACCCTATTTTCCCCTACTCCTTTGAGATCTTTTTAATCTTTTCCACATTGGATCATGTCAATGACTATCTTTCAATTTACTGAGTTTTCCCTTTGGGTTGAGTTAGTACACTCTTCAATCATGCTAAAGTATTTTATATTGCTGATTCATCAGTTTAGTAACTTGAAGTCCCTGTATTTATTTATTTATTTATTCAAACTTCTCCCTTTCTCTTGCAATGTTCTCACTGACTACAATATACATTTTCTTTGCAGCTTCCTTGAATTCTCTCTCAGGTTGTTGAGGTTTGTTTGGGCTTCTTTGGACCACCAAATACAAATTTGTATCTCCAGTGTCTTTACCTCTGTGTTACAGCCTTTGTGTTACAAAAATAGTCACCTCTCAGTTTTCAAAGTTTGGCCTTGGTGAAGATAAAACTCTCTCCAATCTGGAAGTCCAGAAGTTTTATCAGCCTCTCAAACCTTCATGAGAGTTCAACACCTCTATTTTTCTTCAGTCTCCCATAGGTGTCTAGAGTATGTCAGCCCTGATTAGGGCTCTGAGTGAAGCAAGGATGAACCTAGACCTTTGGGAAATCCACAGTTTGAAAGCTGAATCATTGAACATCCTGAAGAGTTCCTATTCCCTCAGAATGTAGATCAGTCTGTGAGTTTTTTCCCATTTATCCTATCATGTTAAGGTAAAATCAGTAACCATAGTGACTAATTCCAGACTAATTACAATTATCACTGCCTCACTGGTACCCAGGTGGATATCATAAGTGATGATCTGTAAGTTGTTCATGATACAGAGGACAGTAACATTGTCATTTTGGAAGTTGCAGAAAATCTGGGGCACTGTCCCCAAGACACAATTATTTCCTTCTTGTAGAAAAAGACAGTAGCTGAAAGATTTTATCCTTTTTCTCTGTCCAGGTCCAGGGTAGAACCTCAGAAAATTACTAACATTAGCTAGCACCTTTTTCTTTCCTAGGTAACTAGTTGTTTATAGTACCAAATATTTAAGTCCTGCCAGGATTCTAACAGGACAGGGGAAATGCCATTCCTCTGAGAAGTACCCAAATATGTTGGAATATTGGATACAACTTTTTCCTAAAAGGAAAGGTTGGTTGCAAACAACTTCCCTCTTGATCATGTGGCACTGGATGAGAGGTGAGGATTTTTATGAAAAGGTGTCTTGAATTTCTTTACTGACTTCAATATCTCTTGCTTCGTGTTTACTTGGAACGCAGAAGGCTTTAAACTACCCTGTGCTACTCTGAGAAAACGGGGAGATTCTTGTGTTTCTATTCTGCTATCTTTCTTACATCAAACCCTGTGAGTAGGTGGTTAATGGACACATTTTATTCACCACTTAGAATATTAATATTACTGCAGAGAATATTAAGTTGTGATCCTAAACTATAAAAAGTATATAAAAAAAGATATCAGTAGAACAGTCTTTTTGATTAATTCTTATTATGAAGAAATTTTGTAAAATAGTTACAGTTAAAGACAATTCTTTGTCCAGACAAGAGAATCCAAATGGTTAGGCACACCTGCATTAGATGAATAACATGATTTTCAAAACTGTCTTTACTTTTCCTAAAAAGAAGCTAGAAATACATTTGATGTTGTTTCTATCAAGTCTTGAAGACTTGTGTGTTTCTTTTTCCAGATTCCCCTTTCAGGGGCTTGACACTGACTGCTTGAAGTCAGATATGAGACAAACAACATTTACACTATGGACATTGACCCATGATTCAGAATGGGATTTTTTTTGATTAATGAGTTATTAAGCATTTATTAATGCAAAATTTTCAGAACAAAAACCCTAAATCATTCTGTCTTAACACATTAAACTCTGAGTCATCTTCCCAGGCAGCTCCTGCATGATTTCCACTTAGAATTCGAACCTACTATGTGTCTTAGTTTCTGTTGTCTCATCCTTTGACATCTAGTTCTTTGTCAAAATATGGGACAGAGTATAGTCCTTTCCAATGGTAGCCAGTTTTAGAGATGATCAACAAAGTCACATTTTCACTGCAATCTATTTAGCTCAGATTGCCTGTTCAGATCTTTCCAGAGCAAGATGCTAAACAACTAGAACTTGGACCCCTGAGACCATTGTATCATTTTAACTAATCAAGCCTAAACTTTGTTTTCCCTTCACTGTATGTTTCTTTTTTTCCTCTTATAAAACACAGTAAAACCTTGTTCTAGCAGCTGCTTCCTATCCTAGGCCTCTGGCTGACTTTGGAGTTTCCTCACAACCCCACTTCTACAGCATGCTTTGCTTAGTCCTTTTGGAAACTGTGAGCAAATAAATCACACTTTAGTGGTAGAAATGTGCCCCTCAAATTTCTGGAGACATTCACTGGAGAGCAACACATTGAAATAAACCATAGAAATGGGGTTGGAAAAAGAGGCTCTTCTTAGGATTAAGTTCCTAGGAAGACTGCTGTCAAACCAAGGAGATGAGAATGCCTACACATATGGTTCCCTTTAAGGTAAGAAGCTAATCTCTCACAGCCCTATGCTGATCAGAAGACTCAGATTTTAGCAAAGCAAGTTGACCTAGGGTTTTGCCAAAGTCATTTGACTGAGGGTATGAAGTAAAGAGAATATGTTAAGTTCTGTGAACTGGTAAACTTCATTGCTTATTGCTGAATGAGTACAGGAGGTATACACCTCTGCAATAGCATATAATAGGAAAAAAATCACTTGGCAAATACAGTTCAGCTTATATAATTCATGAGCTTCCTGAGCCAGGCTCCATCACTACAGAGGATGGATGATGTGTATGAAAAGGTGCTAAAAGTTCATGCCAAATGCAGAATCAGATATATCCTTTTGGTCCTGGCAGGAAAATAAACGCAAAGTAAATTAGCCATTTATAACTCTGCAAAACCCAACACCCTGTAAAGATTTATCAACTAGACCATGAAAATAAAAAATTGACTGTCACACACGAAGCAATTAAAAATAAAAATCGGTGCTGCCGAAGTCCAAGTAACACAAGCTTCAAGAGTAAAAATGTCTGCAATCTCTCTGCCCTTTTCATTTTTTCACGGTTCTGGGAATTTCAGATTATTTTGAAATTGGTGGCTGGATGGAAAGAATAGCATTTAATTTAAAGTTTGCTTAATGATAGAAGAATGCTGAATAAATTGTTAATCTTTTCACTCTCCCCAAGCACTGAGACAATGTGGATTTTAAGGACCATTTAAAAGACATTACAACAGAGCCAATAGTCTCCTGGGTTATTTAACACCGTCAACAATACAGGTGTAGAGATCAGAAACAATCAGAAGTAAATGGATCCATACAGTGTTACTTGCATATATGTTTTCAGGAATAACTGTTTGGCCCTGGGTAACCAGTAGGTGTGTTGTTCTATGAGGATGACTACCTCTGCCTCTTCTAGCTTTCTTCAGTTGCCTGTAGTTCTTTGTATAGAATTGAGGCCTCATGGGCTTTTCCCCAATCCAATTTGTCATACTCATTGATGCCATCCTATTTTCACTCTTGGACAGTCATGTTGGGAAGACTTTCCAGTATAGCTTCTGTGGTTACTAAGAGACACAGTCTAACAGAAAACACCTTGATCCTGAGCCTCAGGTACAAGAGTGTTTTGTAGATGTTTCCATTAGGATTAGGTTCTATAACTCTGCATTTAATTGGTTGTCATTTTCTATAGTGGTCTCCATCTGTTACAAAAAGAAGTTTCATTTAATTTTAAAAAGTTATAAAATTAAATAACATGCCCCATTGACTTCATAAAAAATCAATGAAATTACTTCATAGGTATACAGGGAACACAGTCAAAGGGACTGAACACAGAAAAATCTCCACATGAAAGGTATACCACAGCACCCCTCACTAGATTCTTACCAGATGGAGTAGGCCCCTGTGTATCTTTCTACGGTCCCCATTCCTAGGTAATGGAAGACACATCTTGTTGACTAATAACTGCTAACATATTCTTAGTATGTGCTATGAATTAGATTCTCTCCATAATTCTTTTAAAATCTTCACAGCAGTCTTTTCAAGACAGACTTTTATTTCTCACTCACAGTTTCAAAGCAGAAGGTCTTGATAGTTAAATAAATAGTCTCAGGGGTGAGTTTGTGAGCTGGGTTGGGCAGATGAGAAACCATAGTCAGTCCAAGTACAGTCTGAATATCCGTTCGCTCTGCTGTTCATTGTGTTGTTCTTGTGGACATGTTTATTATTTCTGGTACAATCTGTGAAAAAGAAGATATTGATTTCAACTTTAAAAAACTGGCTAAATGAGGATGAGAATAAATTTGCATAAAGTTATAGCTCTCAGACTCTCCAGGGCATCCCATGAATGCACACTTCCTTGTGCAGGGATTATCAGAAGCTAATGTTGGGACAAGAGTATAAAAGTTATAAACTGTTATGCATTAAACAGACAAGCAGAACAAAAACTGTAATTTTACTCATGCAATTAGAATGTATTCACTATTGGCTTAGAAGGAATGTATGTGTGTCAATGCCCTGCCCAGAATGTGGGACAGTTTGCAAACTGAAGACAGCTGAGGAGACAGGGACAGATGTGATATGAGCAGAGGTGGTACAAACCCACATGTTCCAGAGATAGAATTGGTCTTATGAGTTGACTTGAAGCCATAAAAAACAAGATCACCTGGCATCACTCAAAACTAGAATCACAGCCATTTAAGGCTTGATACAACATCTTTAGGTTAAAGTCCCCCAAAATTTCATATGTTACAATCTCTAAGAAGCTATACTTGAATAACCATGTCTTACAAGCAAGATACGTAGAAGATCATCATACTAGCATTTGTACTTCACAAGGAAAAGTAGTCACTGGCTTGGCTCTTATGGAGTCTGGAACATAGTGAATTGTTCGTGAATATTTGTTGATCTTCTGATTATGTATCAATACATATCCAATTGTCCTTTTAATTACTATTAAAAAAAATAACTAAAGAAAGAGTCTAAGTCACAGCTTAAGAGACTCTTTCTTGGAGAAGATGAGGATCAAATTAATTTCCTGAATGTTGTAGATCCTGAATGTTGTCTTCTTTTACTCGAATTGAATTTCCTGGTGCCTTTCCCAGCCCCTACTGACATTCAGAATGGGAAGGTAGAGAGGAAGCAGTTTCTAATCCCAACTCTTGCCCATCTCTGTGTTGTATACCCAAACCTAATTTACATAAGCCAGTGGACAGAAAACACGTGGCTGTTCTGTCAGAAAGTCTATGAAGTCTGAACTAAAAACATGAGACTAGATCCATGTTTTTTCCTGCCAGGGGAGCCCTAAATTCTGGTTTCTAGTCCTCAATGTAATCTGGAGGTCACACAAGAATACTAGGATAGCTAGAAGGAAACTTAAAGGAACCAGTTCCTAATCCCTTCAAAGCTTAGAATATTTGAAGAATGTAATGCTTTTGAGCATAGGTGTGCCTGTAGGCATCCTGAATGAACATACATAAATTATAAGTACTTCCAATAAGTGACTATGTTGTGACAAGGTTAACCCAGACACTGAGAAAGTAAACTTCTACAAAAGATAAGTCTCTGTGGGAAAATCAGCTCACCTATTTTTTTCTTTTAAGTGTGAATTCTTTGGCATGGGACAGATACAGTCTTCAGGTTCCCTGCTGTGCTAATCTCAGAAGAAAATAAGCATCATCTCTGATCACATTTCTGGAAAAGGAGACATAAGGAGACTCTTTTAAATCTGATTCTTTTTCAGGAAGCTTCCTGCTGTGCTAGGCTCAGTCTAACCACCTTTATACTCTTTCTTCTTATGTAGTTTTTATGTCTTCTTCTTTCTAGAGCCAAGTGGGCTTCTTTGAACCTTAGGCTATTTTTACATCCTGAAATAGTCTCTCCACAGCCTAAAATATGTTATGCATTCTTTATACTTTGAGTCACAGCTAACTGCCCTCCAGCAGCAATATCACATTCCTCATTAAAATCAATCACTATACCCTATACATTTGGTTCATTGACCATATTAGATTCTAGGATTGTTTTCATACACACAGATTTAATTATTTAGTATCTTGTACATTATGATTAACTTTGCTTTTATCAGAAACAAGCACTTTTTGTGTATCTAATTATTGCTTCATACGAAATAACTAGTACAATTAACAGAGCTGGTTAACTTTTGTCAGTTTGATGTAAGGTAGAGTCACCTGGGAAGAGGGACCTCAGTTGAAGATTAGTCTTCATAAGACTGGCATGTGAGCAGGCTTGTCTGTGGGAAAACTTTTGACTAATGATTGAAGCTGAAGGGTCAAGCCCCACGTTGGTGGCACCAGCACTGGGCAAGGTGGCTCTGATTGTACAAGAAAGCAAGTTGAGCAACTACAGGAAGTAAGCTACCAAGTAGTGTTACTCTATAGCCTTGGCTTCAGTTCCTGGCTCCAGGTTCTTGCTTTGATTTGCTCCTGTGGCTGTTTTCGATGTTTGGACTTTTGATGTTTGTCAGTGTTTATCACAGGAACCAAAGCCAATCTAAGTTAAGACCATTTAACAGACATTTGAAAAATCACTTAATTTTTCAATGAAACGGTTACATTTTTGATTTCCTTTATTTGAGAACAGTCTGTATTAAGAATTATGTAAGCATGAACTAGCAACTTAGTAATAAGCAAGTTCATTTCCCACAGATATGCCAAGTTCACTCAGCAATGCCCCTTTCGTGTTTCTTATTTTGTTTCTTATCTTCTCTGGAGCAGAATGGAGTGTTGGTTAGCCATGAACCCTGCCCATGGCCTTTAGGCTACTGATTTCTAAGCCCAAGTTGCACTTTCAGGATAGCTTGATTATTCTTTTCTTCCTCAAGTCCTTTTGTAAAAAGAAAAACAATCGCAAGGCCTAGTGAGTTCTAAAAGATCAAATAGCCCGAACTTCATTGACTACTCAAGAGGTCTCTCATCTCAGATCTCTTTATTCAGAAATTTTCAACCTCTGGATCATGACGTCTTTTGGGGTCACTTATCAAATATCCTGCACATCAGATATTTACATTATGACTCATAACAGTAGCAAAATTAGAAGGAGTCACCACAACATGAGGAACTGCATTGAAACGCTAAGGAATTAGGAAGGACGAGAACCTTAAATACACCTTTGGAATCTTAGTGCTCTGAGCATAACCTCAAAAGAGGCATTACCTCTGTTCTTAGCAAACAAACAAATAAACAAACAAACAAACAAAAACTGTTATTTTACATACAAGTCCCCTCCTTCTTTATCAAGTTCTGAAAAAAACCAATTATATCTTTCTTTAAGTATCCATCCCTACCTTAATGAAATAAGTTCACTAAAGTCAAATTTTTCACTATAAATGAAGTATAAATTCAAATGTGAGTCAAAAACTGTTGATGGCTTTGAAACTGAGGGAGGAATGCTGTCCACGCCCACTTGCTTGTTCAATTTTTGTCAGTTTAAAACTCATGTTTTGGTTTATTGACAGGCTTAAATGGAGTGTCCTTAAATCTTAGCTATATTTTAAAAAAAGTATTCTGTCCATTAACTTTGAGGGAAAGTAATTTCAGAGGTTAATATGAAGGCGGTTTCCCTTTGCTTTTCTCATAAATTATGCATACAGCTTAAAGGAAACTGGTAAAGATTCTCATGAGAGGCACACTCAATAGTTATACACAAAGTGTGTTCTGCTGTTTGGCTAATCTTCTGATTTTATACTAAACCCTTTAATTTAATTTTCTCATTAATATCTAAAACTTGACTATGCACAACCTGACACAATATTAGGAGTGGCTTCTATGGTGTTTAAGTCCCAATTATTCTCTTATTTTACTTGTTCATACTAAAAGGAAAGTTCTAAATTAAGCACACTATTTAGCCACAAATGAGACTGGAGACTGAAATCAAGGCTCTGCTACTTGGGGGGGAGTTTCATATTGCCATTTCTCTTTGGCATTGCTGAGACAAAAAAATTGGAGCTCACAAAGAAAATTTCCATCATATTTACAAGAGTACTTTCAGTTTATTACATTTGTCCAATATTCTTTGTACCTTGAGTCTTAAATCTCATTCTCTGAGCTCAGAACTCTTCATCAGTGTAAAGGTCATTAATTTTAATTAAATGGATTTTTTTATTCTTACAAGAAAATGAGAATTAGTGTCACTAACTTTCATTAAGTAAAGCAAATTGAAATTTATAGTACATCATGAGACGTACCAGAAATCAGAGAAAAAAAGCGGTTGAACTGGTCCTTTGGGCTGATTTTACTTTATTTGAAACATAACAGAGGAGCAAGCTAAGGATGACATCAAGTTTGCAGGTTGTGTTAGCATACCTCATGAAATAAAATCACAATTTGTGTCTGCACATTTTTATATGCAGCAGTCAGTTTAGAGCGGTTGACTAGGAAGAGAATGTAGTTAGATGTGAATGTGTGTAGTTCTACTTCATTAGTTGCTATTTTCTAGCTTTTACTTTAGGTCTCAGTTGTCTTATCTTCATGTTGAAGACAATGGGTTCTATGCTAAGGTCCACGACCTCATTAGTCCTAGGACGCTGGCTAGATTCCAGTATAGGCATGGTTGTCCTCCTCTTGAGTGATCTGTCCATTCAATTAGATAACTATTGGTTGCCATTAACAGGTGGTTGCTGCTTATTTCACCTTTATTCACACCTTGTCACACTGACAATTGTGACTCATGTATATTTCTGCTGGCTAGGACTGTCTAATTGCTTCCGTCTCTTGGAAGCTTGCATAGTATTTTCTGGAACTATGAAAGCTAGATAACAGGAAAGACTCTTGCTTTCAGGTCAGATCTCATCTGAGTCGTATGTCCTAAATATGTGCTGTCTTTAGCAATAAGATAAGTATGCATATACATTTGCATGCACTGTGTATAATTTTAGGTGAATATAAATAATATAATTCCTTAATGCTTTTATTTAACAACCTTAGTATTATTAATTTTCCTTTTTCTTTATTTATCTCCCTCCCTCCTTCCAAGTAGTAGCCCTATTTTCCATGTCCTATATCATCCCCCGAATCCTGCTCTTCATTTCCGAAGCCCCACAGAACCAAATGGTCCTTTTATAGTTCCATGGTTTCTGAGGTTAATCTATGTTAATGTATACTCCATATGTTAACACCTGAAGATATGGAACTAGGACCTGCAGATGAGTGAGGGAATGCAGTGTTTATGTTTCTAGATCAAGGCTACCTCAGTCAATGTAATCTTTTCTAGGTCTATGTGTTTACCTGAGTACTTCATGATCTTGTTTTGTTTTGCCTGAATGGTATTCAATTGTGTATGAGAGCATCATTTCTAATACCCTGTCATCTGTTGAAGAACGACTGCCACTTCGCTAAACCAGCAAATTTTCTTATCATATTCTGAACTTTATCCTTTTACTCATAGAAAAGTACAGCTAATACCCCTCACTAAGGAAGCCTCTATTTACAGCAAATGAAAATCATCACAGAAACCACAACTGGACACAATACAGAGATCAATAATTTGTAGAGAACACAATGTTAAAGGATACACCTACATCACAGTTCTTGCCTCTATGACTCAGTAAACGGCATGAGGCAGGAGGAATTTTAAGAGAATACCAGGGAGTCTGCTTTAAAATAGTCTCTGCTAGAAATAGCTACATAAATGAGTGGAGTGATGCCAATATATATTGATCTATTATCTATATATTACTGTATATTTATTCATAATACTGTCTCATGGTCATTTTCTGTTAGTGAAATACTTCATTTTTCATTTACGACCACTTATATTTTCTAACCCTTTTATCTATTAAAAGATGATTGGGTATTTTTCTCTTAGGAATCTCCTCTTGTTAATTTTCTAGTAATTTTATTTTCTCTAATTTATTTCTATTTATTCCTTTATTATTTCTTTACTTTGCTAGTTATTTAGTTATTCATTTATGTTGTTCTATACTGAGTTTCTTGATGTATGGTATTAGATCTTCTTGTTCCCACAGTAGACACACGCACTCTTCACTTTGCTTTTAGTGATACTTTTGCCTGAATCCTACAAGTTTATTTTCCTGTTGTATCTTTATTTTTACCTTGAATTAATTTTGCAGTCTATATCAATTTCCTCTTTAATCCAATAATTGCTCAAAACTATTTTTTTTTGTCTCTGTGACATTATGTTTTTTTTTCTATCACTGTGAAAACTATGAATTTTATCTTACATTTGCTGATAGCCCTTTAATCTTTGCTACCAGGTTTTCAGTATTCATGAGAAGAACGCATTTTCTTCATACATGTATTTTCATAGTACATTCTTGTCCTTCTTAGCCTTTCCCTTTGAATTCTGCCATTCACTTTCTTTACATGCCTCACCCAATACTGTTTTTGTTTGTTTGTTTGTTTGTTTGTTTGTTTTTGTTTTTTTTTTTTTTTTTTTTTTTTTTTTTTTTTTTTGCTTTTTGTCTTGCTGAATTTAACATCTCCAGATTGGCTATGGGTAGGAATAATATCCTGTATTATTTCTACAGAATATGTAGTGATTCAAAAATCTCTGCTTTTGTTTATCTGAGCAAAATTATCTTTTCTTCCTTTTTGAACAATGGATTTGTTAAATTGAGTACTCTTGTTACGCAATTTTTTTTTACTCCCTCCTGGAGTTGGTAGTCCCTCCTGGAGTACTCTAACAGCATTTTCTACCATTCAGAAATTAGAATAAAAAAGAATAAAAAGGCTGGCAGTATAGAAGGAGCTTTCAGAGGGACATCAAGTCACCTTTATATTTATGCTTTTAATGTTCATTTTATCTTAATGTTGGACAGTTTGTTAATAATTTGTCCTGCTTTGAGTCTCATACTTCATATTCTTTAGTGTATATTTTGGGTGTCATAGGTCTTTCTGTCTGTTTCCTTTCTCACAGTTGCAAATTTGTTAGTCATTATGTTCTTGGTTGTCTCTACTGTCTCTCCTTGTCTCTCTTCTCTCCTTATGTGTTTTATGTGTGGTTTCTTCTACTTGATGTTATCCCTGATTTTAAAGCTAGCTTTATTATTATTATTATTATTATTATTATTATTATTATTATTATTCATGTATATTTTTTGCTCCTCCAGTGAGTGGTCTCTGATTTTATGACGATCTTTCTATTTAATCGAACCCCATGTTGAAACACTTGTTTGGGTTTTTAGTTCAGTCACTGCCTTGCCATTTTCATGATTTATGTTTAGCGCTTTTTATTTTTCTCTTTTCTGAAATTCTTTCTTATTATCTCTTGACATCAATGAACATACTTATGGCCTTCATTTTAAAGTCTTTGTGTGTTCATTGTTTCTTCATTTCATTATTTAAAATTGGAAATTGTTCTGGGCTTCATTAGCAAAATTTAGTAATATACCTGGAGATCACTTAAGATTGGCATCCTACTGTGCACTCAGGCTGCTTACTTAGCCTACCTTTAAAAAAGCAACGTAACAACCAACCTTACGTGTCTTGGATTTCCTTCACGTAACTAGCACCCTAGATGCTAACACAGTGCATATCTATAATCTTAA
Source organism: Arvicanthis niloticus (assembly GCF_011762505.2). Classification (NCBI taxonomy): domain Eukaryota; kingdom Metazoa; phylum Chordata; class Mammalia; order Rodentia; family Muridae; genus Arvicanthis; species Arvicanthis niloticus. The sequence goes on from NC_047671.1 coordinate 46,767,317, forward strand.
AATATGTACTTTCCCATGCTTCTGACACAGAAAGAAATGCATGTGAATGTCTTCAATGGTAGACATTTATTGAAAGCAACAAATTGGTTGTAAAGAAACCCGGTAAAATGAATATTCACCATAAATGCTGGTAGATAAATGACACATGGATATTGCTTGGCATCATTTGTTTGATTTTTTAAAAAAAAGTTTTATTAGTCATTCCATTAGTTTACATCTCAAATGATATCCCACTTCCCAGTTACCCCTCTACCAACCCTTCATCCCAGGATATCCCACATCCCGGTTACTCCTCTGCCACCTCCCATCCCACATCCATCTTCCCCCCTCCCTTTTGCCTGTACAAGAGTGCTCCCCCACCCACCCATACTCTACCACCCTACCGTTCCAGCATCCCCCTTCTCTGGGGCATCAAACCTCCCCTGGACCAAGGGCCTCCCCTATTGTTGCTGTTGGACAAAGTCATCCTCTGCTACATGTGTATCTGGAGCCAAAGATCCCTTTCGGTACACTCCTTGGTTGGTAGTCTAGTCTCTGGGAGAACTGGGTGGTCAGACCAGCCCATGCTCTTCCAATGGGGTTGCAATCCCACTCCGCTCCTTCAGACCTTCTGTCAGCTCCCCCACCAGGTTCCCTGAGTTCACTCTGATTGTTGGCTCCAAGCATTCCCTTTTGCATTGGTCAGTTGCTGGCCGGACCGCCCCAGGAACTGCCATACTTGGTTGCTGTCTGCTAGTGCATCTTGACCATGGTAACAGTGTTAGGTTTGGTGTCTGCAGATATGATGTATCCTCAGGTGGAGCTGTTCCCCAGGTGGCCCTTCCTTCAGTCTCTGTTCCGGTTTTTGTCCCTGTTCTTCTTTAGACAGAAACATTTCTGGGTTAAAAAAAAAAATTGAGATGATGGGTGGTTCCATCCCTCTACCAGGACCATGCCTATCTACTGGAAATGATCTCCACAGACTCTATCTCTCCCTTCTTTGCACATTACAGCTAAGTCAATCCCACTGGGTCCTTGAAGATTCACTTAAATCTGGTGTCTGGGCAATCCCCAGTTCCTCATCCCCCTGCTACCTTATTTTTATTCGATTTCCTGACCCTCTGTACATCTCTCAAGTCTCTTCCAGATTCTGATACTGTCACCCTTATTTCTCCCTCCTCCCCCTCCTTTCTCCCTCCCTTGTCCCCTTCCCCTTCCATCTCTCAAATTCTTCCTGTTACCCCCTCAGTGAAGGACTGAAACATCCACCCCCTGATCTTCCTTCCTTCTATGCTACATATGATCTATAGGTTGAATCATATGCATTGTGAGCATTTGGGTTAGTATCCACTTATTAGTGAGTGCATACCATGAGAGTTCCTTTGTGCCTGGGTTACCTCACTCAGGATGATATTTTCTAGTTCCATCCATTTGCCTATGAATTTCATGAAGTCAATGTTTTTAATCGCTGAGTGGTACTCTATTGTGTATATGTAGCACATTTTCTGTATCCATTCTTCTGTTGAAGGACATCTGTGTTGTTGCCAGCTTCTGGTTATTATAAAAAAAGGCTGTTATGAACATAGTGGAGCATGTGTCCTTGTTATATGTTGGAGCATCTTTTAACTCTATGCCCAGGAGTGGTATAGCTGGGTCCTCAGGTAATGCTATGTCTAATTATCTGAGGAACCACCAGAGTGATTTCTAGAGTGGTTGTACCAGGTTGCAATCCCACCAACAATGGAGGAGTGTTCCTCTTTCTCCACATCTCTGCCAACATCTGCTGTCACCTGTGTTTTTCATCTTAGCCATTCTGACTGGTGTAAGGTGGAATCTCAGGGTTGTTTTGATTTGCATTTCCCTGATTTGCATTAAATCTGGGTCAGTTGAATTCAGGAAAGTTTCATCTCTTGTAAAACTCTGTTAATGTTTTCTGTAAAGTATCTCTCAATCCTTCCCTAACCAATGCTTTTTGTGATGTTAATGAATTAAAATGAAGGTCTCTTTTAAAATAACACACAAAGACACACAAATACAGATACAGACAAAGGAACAGACAAGACAGTATTAAGGCAGGCATAGATTCCGAGTCATATAACAGAATACAGACAGAAAAAAATGCAAGACACAGGGAAAGAAAGATAAAAAATTCAAATCTGGCCTCGCTTTTGGTAAAATTACTCCATGGGGAAGTGTTTTAATTTCATTTTCTTAATACCACATCAACATGTTTTGAGTACTGGGGGTTATTATTAATACATATAACCAATCTATAACCTATTCTTTCTCTTGAGCTAAGAACCACTAGTTATACCAATTGCCTCCACATTCGTGTAAGGCTGTATTCAGTTTCAAAGTGTTCATGCTTTAGTTTGTTACTCTTAGAGTTCTAACAAATGCCTGGGGACACTCACCAGGATTAGTATGTAGTAATCAGAAACATCACAAGGAAAGGAGTGCAAAATAAATCCTTCTACAGATATATTAACTATAAGTTTATTTTCTCCATTAAATCAGACCACAGGGAAGAACTGCAGCAGAAAGTACCCACTTACCATTTGAAATTCCTGGGAAACTAATAATCCCTCCTATCATCTTTAAAAATAGACAGGTTGGAATCCAGATTTTCAGCTGGTACTTAGAATGGAGATATTAGTTTTGCAATCTCATGCCTACACTGAAGCTGGGAGCTATTCGATGTGAAATAAAGTAGGGAAAAGGATTAAAGAAAAATCAAATGGGATCATTCAAAACTGCTACTTAGCTCTCTATATTTTCAGCAGGACTAGAAAATTTCAGTCTCCAGCAGCCTTGGCAATTTATATAGCCTCTTCTGTGACAGCTGAAAGATTAAGAGTTTATATAGTCAAACTTTTTTTCGGATTCATGGCCTTCTCCTAGGGTAAGATCTGTAGGTGTTTTGAGAAGATTTTATGTGTCCACACAAATTTCCAGATGCTAAGTATCACCTCCCTCTTTAACTTCCAGGTATGCACTAGTTGGAAGTACGACAATACCTGAAATGAAAGTAGTGTGTGCAGTATTCCCCTCCAAAGGATGACTGTAACTTACATCTTGCTATCTCCTGACTCTGTACTGAGCTCAGGAGAGGCATGGGCATTGCAGGCAAGCCTGTTTAAAACTGTAATATTGAACAGCAGCCCATGTAATTTCTGTAGGAGGCAAGTTTGTTGTCAGTCTCCTGCATAGTAGGGATAAATCTGGGATATTAGATATACGCTCCAGAACTTTTCTTCCTCAGAGAGACATTTAGAGATGATTGGTCCTCCTAGTCATGTGGCTCTGTGCTGGAGTGAGGCTGCACAGCCAGTGTGTCACAGATTTTGTTGTTCATTGTTAAGTGGAAACTTTCTTAGTCAATGTGTGACACAAGAATCTTTCAGCTGGTTCCTGAAAGTTTCTCAGAGGAATTGCTTAGTGCATGGCAGTATGTGTACTAAATATGTAGGTAAGAAAAGAGTCTCTGGCTTCATATTTGGACATCTGCTGATATCTATAGTTTGCTGACAATGGGAGAAGGTAAATGATTTTAGAACCACTTTGTTTCAAAGGAAGCAACCAGCATAATGCATGAATTGGTCCTACCAAGCTTAGAAAGAAACTGTAGCCGCTGAAGTTCTACTCTCTGACACAGACACACATCCAAAGTAAAATGAATACATTTGTGTCAAGTATATGGATCATAAAGGACCCAGGTTGACAACTGTACCAACCTGTGTCCCTTGTAAATGGCTCCACCCTGCCATTGTGTTCAGCATTAAAGCCACTAAATTCACTTCTGCTCCTATGTGAATTCCATTTTCACCAAAACTTATGTAGTGGTTGCTTTGTCAATAGATAATAAAATGTTCTGTTATTTTCATTATAATCACATCTTAATTATGTCAGTACCTATTATTATCTAACAAATAATAAAACATGCTAGAATTCATGCTAGAATTTTAATACAAGGTGAATTGCATACACCTTGTTTGTTTGTTTATTTGTTTATTTATTTACATCCCAAATGCTCCACTTCCAGGTACCTCCGTCCCATAGTCCCTCTCCCCATTCCCCATCCCCCTTTCCTCTGGAAGGTGGGACACCCCTGGGTGTCCCCTCATCCTGGCACATCAAGTCTCTGCCAGATTAGGTACATCCTCTCCCACTGAGGCCAGACAAGGCAGCCTTGGAGCTGAGTGGAATATCTGGTATGTACATGGCAGGGTCATCATTCCAGATCACGTATATTCTTTGGCTGGTGGCTCAGTCTCTGAGAGTTCCCAGGGTCCAGGTTAGTTGATGCTATTGTCTTTCTGTGGGGTTCTCATTCCGTTCAGGACCTCCATTCCTTCCTCCAACTCTTCTCCAAGTTTCCCTGACCTCCAGTGTTTGGCTGTGGCTATCATCATCTGTTTCAGTCTGTTGCTGTTTAGAGCCTCTCAGAGGACAGTTATGCTAGGCTCCTGTCTGCAAGCAAGACAAAGAATCATTAATAGTGTCAGAGATTGGTACTTGCCATGGGATGGGTTTCAAGTTGGGTTGGTTCCTGTTTGGCCTTTCCTTCAATTTCTTCTCTATCCCTGCATTTCTTTTACACAGGACAATTATTGGGTCAAAAGTTTTGTGGATGGGGTGGTGTCATTATTCTTCCACTGGGGATCCTGCCTGTCTAGCAAGGATACTTGAATCACACTTAGAAGGGGAGACAAAATAGTTAAAGGAGTCAGAGAGAGAAAGGACCTGAGTGAGAGATGGGAGGAAGAGGGGAATGGGGAAGTTGGAGCAGGTATGGGAAAAGATAGGAGAGAAGAGAGGGCCAGGAGGGAGATTACTACTCTCTAGGAAGTCCCAGAGTTCTGGGATAGGGGGGCTTCCAGGTATCAATACTGATGACCTAAGCTGAGATGCCTAACAGTAGGGACATGGAACCTGAAGAGACCACCTTCATATACTTTGTTTGAGTGTGCATACATTCATATTTACAGTTGTTATCATTATATTTTTTTAAAAGAACATAGAAAATAAAATTGATGTTTATCATCATCATCACCACCACCATCAAACCACCCTCATCATTTTGGTTGCTTCTGTATTTCTAAAAATTATAGAATCACCTAGTTTATTTAAATCAATTTTGTGAGGAAGTATAGTGAAAACTCACTGCTTGTTTTATAGAAAATAATTCTATGGTGGTTTGAATCTGCTTGGCCCAGGGAGTGGCACTATTGGGAGGTGTTCCCTTGTTGGAGGAAATGTGTTACTGTGTGAGTATGCTTGGAAACCCTCCTCTACCTCCCCTGGCTTTCTTTGGATAAAGATGTAGAACTCTCAGCTCCTCTAGCCTGATGCTTCCATGCTTCTTGCCATGATGATAATGAACAGAACCAGTTAAATGTCTTTTATAAGAGTTGCCTTGGTCATGTCTCTTCACCACAATAGAAATACTAACTAAGACAAGTCCCATACTTCTGTTTATTTCACTGATTGCTCTGGAGTTCTAAATTCACATGGTCTATATTTGTATGAAGTAGAATTATTTGTATGTTCTGAATGTGATACCAAATGACATTGTAAACATTTGACTTATAAATCACGATTAGACCCTCTATATACCAGAGGTTTTCATATCTGTGCTACTTATTTATGGAAAGCAAAGGAGGCTTTTGTCCTCTTTGTTGGATATCCATTGCAGAGAGTTTTGTTTGTTTTGGTTTTATTTGATGGAAGGTGAGGTCTGCATTTACCTATGATTCTTTCCATTCCATTCCATTCCCAGGCCGTCATTCCTTCTCTCACTGTCTTATGGAGGCAAAACATTTGATGAGTAATTCATCTGCTCCCAGGCCCAGGAGGAGTGGCAATTGTTGGGGATTTGAAGAATTTCCTCATTGCACAAAAATGTAACTCTCTGCTCTAACCTCTTTGTGCATCCGTGTTTTCTTTCATAATAGCATTATTCTGTTAGCTTTCTATAATATAAAAGATTAAGTCATTAATTGTTCTAAAAACACCAGGAAACAGATAATTATAGCCCCAAATGATTACAGAAAGGTGTTGGAAAAGCATCATATAAGTCTGGGAGAATCAGATTAGGAATGATAGGACCATGAATCAAATCATGGCTACCATGCTTCCAAGACTGCATATTTCAAATGAAAAGTATGCAAATAACTGAAAATATTAAATTACAACCTATAAACAAACAAACAAACAAACAAACAAACAAGAGCCTGATGCAGGATCATACTTTATAACGCACGCCTCCCGCGTTGCCCCACGCCCGTGGACGAGAAAACACGTGAGACGCAATTCGGGTAGTTACTGCAAAACGAGGACTTTTTACTTCTGTAACACACATGTGGAAAGTGCGGAAGACACGGAAGGGCGGAAGGGATGAGATCCGGAAGGGGCCTTGCTTAAATACAGCCTAGAGTGACGTATTCACTTCTGATTGGCTGTTCGCTCACCACCCAATATTATGCCTCGGGATTGGCCGTGACTTTGGCGAGCTTCCTGCCTTTGCAGCTGCGCAGATAATTGTTTACAATTGGGAAGACATGCGGCCAGCGCCATCTTGAAATGGAAGATTATATCACCTTTAACAGTGGCTTCCTACAATACTTATGCATTACAGTTTGGTAGGACAACCAGGAATTCGAATTTAAATAGTATGCATTTGAGAAATCAATTAGATATTCATGTGATATCAAGTTGGCAGTTTAACATGATCATGCCTGGATTTAAGGATATGCTTTCAGACATGGCAAGAGTGAAGATCCATTATAAGTAGTAACTGAGGATACATCTTTGAAAAACTAACTTTTCAACATCTAAAGCTACAACACCGAGCACCATCTTCAAGAGGATCAACAGTCATTGTGGGGGATACTTGACAGAACGTTTAGGGTGAAGTTCTAGATCCTAAGTTAAAAGGTCTTTTACTGAGAAACATATGAGGAGATATGTCAATGTGGTTCATATGTCACATAAAGTGAAAATTGAACATTGGTTGGGGCAAGGTATGTGATATCAGTGACTCATAAAATTTCATTATAATCTAGCAAAAAATCAAATTAAAGTAGATTTATAATTACCTATAGAAGAAGAAATAATTTTCCTTATTCTTACTTATTAAATTAATAATATGTGGTTCCATGAAAGTGATTATTAAATAATAAAATACACAATCCAATTTTTTAAAAAATTAAAATGAAGTTGAAATGTGTAATAAAATACTGAGGTAGAAGATTTAAAAAGAGGCATAGATGCAGACTGAACTAGAGATCCAAATGCGATGGGGTCATATGCTTGAATTTAGAAGAAGCAGACCACCAACTCAAGCTTATGTGGGAAAAAAGAGATGTATCAGTTCTTATAACTAAAGTTTGGGAATAATGGAACTATGGTGTTCCAAGCTACAGTCTGGTCACCCTGCTGTAATGGCTTCACTGTAAAGTCAGCCTCCTCCCGCCCCCTTGTAGTCTTCACTGACTAACCATCTATGTGGCAGAGACTATCTTTCTCTTTAGCTGTAACTTTCATGTATTCATTCTCATTAGCGTAGCTTGTGCTGTATGTCAGCAACCATTACCCTGTTCCTGGAACTGGACGATCTAGAATTATTCTTTAGATTTCACTTTTCGAAAGTGGAAGTGGAATCAAGAACAGCTTTTTCCAAACCAAATGGATTCATAATCAGAGAGTTAGTGGTAGAAAAGCTAAAGTTCCAGTGATATATATATATACATAATACATACATACATACATACATACATACATATATACATACATGCATACACACATACATACATATATACATACACACAGAAACATACACACAGACACTCACAGACACACAAGCACACACAGGAGAAAGGTGTTGGGGCTTAAAGAGATTTAAATTATTGAGAAGAAAGAATAATATTTGGAGGGAAGAATAATGGAGACAAGGAGAGATGAAGCGTCTCTTTCATCCTTCACCTGTAATAGCTGTTGCTGCTCATTTTATGCTTCTGGCAACTCTAAGAGGTGTTTATTCTAGAGAGCACTGTAGAAAAAGAAAGGATATCTAATATTACTTCAGTGAACATTTGTCCTTTAAACTAAATTAAAAACTCACATTTCATGCCTTTAGATACTTTTTCATTCTGCTTTATATATATTTTTTCTTATAGTGTTATACTCTCAAGTCATGGAAAGAGCCTTGAGCTCACACATTTAATAGAAAAGTCTATTCAGACCACTTGGTATAAGTCAAGATGCTCTTTCAGGCAATTTATCCAGCAAGTGAGCATTTTAACCTCCAGGGTGAACAAATTTTCCAGAGGGTGTGAGGGTGGAGTGAGAGCTCCAGTGTAAGGTAGGTGACAAGTATTCCTTATACAGATTTTCAAAGAATCATTCTGATTCTTGCTCTCTTCTTCCTTTATAAGTACACAGCAGCTCTCAGTTGTGAACCTTTCTGCATTGCTGCAGTGGGCACGGGCTGCTTTGCACTGGCTGTTTGGTTAGGCAGGTACCCTGCCTGGCCTGTGGCACCTTTCATCCCTTCCATCCCTGTGTACACGGATGATGTCTTCAGCCACAGGCCCTTACTTCCTACTTCTTCTTTGTGTATTTGTGACTCTATATTTTTTTCACTGTCAATTTTTTCCACTACTTGTTTTGAGAAATAACAAGTATTACATCTCACCAGTAACCCTTAAAGTATCACTTTATAATGTTTAATGTCTGCTGTTACTATTTTGACTAATCTTTCTACCACTAAAATATACATATACCAGGGTTTAAGACCTATATCAGCATTTTATGCACCCAAATACACTGATTTCCCTAAAATTCATCTCCTTTTATATGTGACCATACTGGTGATTTTTTTACTATAAAAGAGAGCATACTTATTTATTTATTTATTTATTAATCATTTTATTCATTTACATTTCAAATGATATCCACCTTCTTCATTTCTCCTCCACAAACCCCATCCCATATCCCATTCCCTTTGCCTCTATGAGGGTGCTCCTCCACCCACTCACCCACTCTTACCTCACCACTCTAGCATACCCTTTTGGGATATCAAGCCTCCACAGGACCAAGGGCCCCCCCTCCTACTGATGCCAGATAAAGCAGTCCTCTGCTATATATGTAGTTGGAGCCATGGATTCCTCCATGTATACTCTTTGGTTGGTGGTTTAGTCCCAGGGAACTCTGGGTAGTCTGGTTAGTTGATACTGTTGTTCTTCCTATTGGGTTGCGATCCTCTTCAAGTCCCTCAGGCCTTCCCTTAGCTCTCCCATTGGGGTCCGCAGGCTCAGTCCAATGATTGTCTGTGAGCATCCGCATCTGTATTGGTTAGGCTCTGGCAAAGCCTCTGAGGAGACATCCGTACCAGGCTCCTGTTAGCAAATGGTTCTTAGCATCAGCAATAGAGTTGGGGTTTGGTGTCTGAAGATCATGCTGATTTTAAACAGGTTCAAACATTTGAAGGGTGACATGTAGCAAAGAGCATTTGAATTCTAACTGTCATGTACTTAAGAGCACAGAAAATATTATGACAAAGTTTTTGAAGCTTTCAGTTATGGTTACCCACATAAATCCAACATAAGTCCTGATTTTTCTGTTAAATATTATAATTTACTGTTAAGTTAAACCCACACTTGCCATATCTGTGTGAAACAGATAAGATATAATGAAAGATTATAAAGGTTAGAAAAAACATAATCAAATGCAATGCCATATCTTCCTACTTGAGGCTTAAACATCTTAGATACATGTACGTGGGAAGGGAGTAAAAACCCTTAAGCACAGAACAAGAGAAATTTCAGCTTGAAGTCAACTATTTCTATTAACTGTCAGTAAATTTTTGGTAGTTGATTTGTTCTATGGCTTTCCTTAGCTCTATAAAATATCTTGATATATCACTTGAGACATATGGCACCCTCTATCGCTGGAGTGAGATGCCATCTTGAAGGGGATGGCATCTGAAATGTAAATAAAATATAAAAAAAAAAGAAAAGAAAAGTACTGAGATGCCTCTGTTAAATAACATTCCCTAGATGTGCAGACAATCATATAGTGGACTCAGTCCAATCCTACTTGCTTGTTTGACTTTAACTGTTCCCTAGTTCTAAAGAACATAATGATCAGCATCATACAATAGACTTAATTGTCAGGTAGAGCGATACACAGTCAAGCTTTCTTAGAAGCTCTAGTTATCAGTAAATTCTTTAACAATACAAGGATTTATTCGTTGTTATCTTAGATTTTGTTATTGTAATTAGTTATAATTGGCACAAACAACACAAATAGTAAGAATTGTTCCTAGTTTTCTAATCATGAAACTGCAGAAATTATTCAAAGTCCTCTCTGTCGAGTTACAACTATTCCTGGAGAACTGTGAGCAAGTGTCTATTCACTTCAGGTAGGAAACTGATGGCAGAACAGAGCACAGATATCATCAATGTTCAACTTGGCGAACCAAGGAGTTTTACTGGGGTTATTTACAGGAACAAAGGTTGCTTACAGAGGCAGAAATGACTCAAGAGAGCTGCATCACCACCGGCTTCCCTGGCACCTGTGACAGCCCAAGACAGCTGGAAACCCAGAGCTCACTGCACAGTCTGTAGCAGCTCAATAGTTTGGAGATTGTTTTTTCCTAGAAGCGTCAGTTGCTATGTGCCTCTTTCCTGTAGTTATGTCTTGTAAGTAGTTTAGCTAACCTCTGCTTTTGTCTGTCCACTTACCCCATTTGGGTTTTTTGTTTTTTTGTTTGTTTGGCTTGGTTTTGGTTTGTTTGTCATGTATTTCATTGTTATTTTGCTTTGCTTTAAGGTTGCATTAATGATGTCTGTTTTTTCCAAGTCCCTTTGTCTGAGCCTTTTCCAATCAGATCAGGGTGTTTGAATGTAAAGAATCCCTGTGAATGCTAAGGCCAGCAGAGGCAAGAAGTGTTAACATTCTGTTTAAGCTCCATCCCACAGTTACCTGGCAACAGCCAGAAAGGCCTGACTCAATATAAAAGGGGCTGCTTGCCCCCCTCTTCGCTCTCTTGATCTCTTGTCTTCTTACTCCTACTCTGTCCCTTTGCCCCTTCCCCATTCCCTTTCCCCCCTCTCTCCATGTGCTCATGGCTCATGGCTGTCCTCTATTCATTCTCTCTCTCTCTCTCTCTCTCTCTCTCTCTCTCTCTCTCTCTCTCATCTATCTCTCTCCCTTTCTCTGCCTCTACTACCCTCTTAACTTCCCTCCCCATGCCTAGAATAAACTCTATTCTATGTTGTGTGGCTGTTCCCTCGGGGGGGTGGGGGGTGGGGGTGGAAAGGGATGCCTCAGCATGGATCCACTGAGACACCCTCTACCCCCATACCTAACTACACCTCCATAGAACATACCTCCCTTCTCTTCATCTTTTTATAAACATATCAAGAAACACTTATGGTTCACCATGACTTGGTTAGATGGGTTGGTTCAAACTTCTAGAGCCTGACCATGAGCAATTTATTTGAGTCATATATAAATAAAGCACAATTGTGGGGGGAACGTTGCTAATGTTAATGCACTCAATCCTGTGTGCAAAACAAAGCCATTTTTACATTGAAACTCTTTACAAAATACATATGGCTTCTTTTATAAATATGATCTGTGAACTCAGAAACAATGCTCAAGATAAGGATCTAGGGATAATAACTGAGGTAATCTGTAGGACAGTAGATTGCCATGGCCCTACAGATGTCACAGAAGTTACAAAGGCTGCTGCAATGTACAAGAGACATCTTCAGTAAGGATGGGTTTTATTGCCAGTGAAGTAATCCTAAAGGTCTAAGGAGGGAGAGTGTGGTATAAACAAACATAGTGGTCTCAAGGATATGGGTGAGGCCTGGAGAGTGTGTGTGTGTGTATATATATACATCAAAGATTACCAGGTTATAAAATACATCTATTCTCAGCTTTCCAGAGGGAAACAAGAAGAATATATCCTTTCCTTCCTTTGAAGAGACAAGCCAGCATTTTTATTCTTCCTGGGTTCTTTAGCACTTATCTGTGACCACAAGGACCTAATGCCCTCTGCATCTAGAGCCTTCTCACTTTTGCTTCCCTAGGAGTAATTCTTATCAGTCTTTGCTGCTTATATGATATTGAACTTAGAAAGTCTCAGGTACATCCTGAAGCTATTTTAAGTCATTTACTTCCTGTCTTAACGAGCTTCTCTGCAGGATGGAATATTTTAGTCTCAGAGGAAACAGTTTTCCAATGCTACCTTTGATCATTGTGAGCCTCTCTACATTTTTTGCCTCATCTTTTCTAGCTGCCTTTGAGTCAGCTCTATTCCATCAGCTCCAGACTCAGCCACATTCATAGCAGCTGGCATCATCTGTGGCTGGCTCAGGATATCCTGGAGAGTTTTCAATCTCTATAGAGACACTGTTGAACACTCATCAATATTTCCCCCAGCTGTTTTTTTTTTTTTTTATCATTGTCACTTACTACACAATTTATCCATTTCTTTTTATTCTAAGCACTTCATTTCATACTCAAGTTTGTTCCCAGCAGTTCTGGCTCTACTACAAGAGTCCTTGTACCTATTTCTCTTGTTATTACTCCTGTTTGGTTTTACTTCATTAGAATATACTAATTAAAAATTAATTTTATTGTGGTATTTTCAAATACACAAATAATACACTGCAAATCAAATCTATTCAATTTTAATAATTCTCTTGTTTCTGCTTCCAGATCACCTTGGTCACTTTACTCTTTATAAACCATGTCTCTACTATTTTCATGTCTTATTATTTAAATATAGATTAATCACATGAAGAAAATATGCAGTATTTTCTTTACATATCTGATTAATCTTGCTTAACTTGAATATTCCCAGTTCCTTGTTTGTTCTTCTAATATGGTAATATCATGTGTTCTGGATAGTTTTATGTCAAATTGACATAATCTAGAGTTAGTTGGAGAGAGGGACTCTCAGTTGAGAAAATCTCTCCATAATATTGGCTTATAGGAAAATGTGTAGTTCATTTTCTTAATTACTGATTGATGTATGATTGTCTTGTGAATTGTGGATGGTGCTATCTACTGGCCTAAAGTTCTCAATGCCACAGGAAAGTAGGCTGAGCAAGCCAAGAGGAAACAAGACAGTATGTTTCTTCCTTCCATGGCATCTGTATTAGTTACTGCTTTCAGGTTCCATCCCTGTTTGAGTTCCTTCTCTGAGTTTTCTGAGCAATGGTATATGACCTCACAGCTGCAAACTGGAATAAACCCTTTCCTCTTCAAGTTGTTTATCATCATGGTATTTTATTACTGCAATAGAAACCCTAACTAAGACATCATTTTTTCCTTACAGTTATACAAAACACCATTGTGTATATATAACACATTTTAAATCTGTTTCTCTGAAGATAGACAAAGAGATTCGTTCTATATCATGACTAACCAGTACAGGTATCTTAAATCAAGTTTTTCTCTACTGTCTCTTTTGATTTTAAATATTTTGCTTCCAGTTAAACTTTAACACAACACTTCCTCAGAGTGCTTCTCTCGTTATGATCCTAATTTTTATTACTTTTAAATTTTTTTAAAATGTATTTTATATATATATGAGTACACTATAGCTATCTTCAGACACAACAGAAGATCCCATTACAAATGGTTGTGAACCACCATGTGGTTGCTGGGAATTGAACTCAGGACCTCTGGAAGAGCAGTCAGTGCTCTTAACCACTGAGTCATTTCTCCAGCCCTACATTTTAATTTTGAAGATTATAATATTATTACATAATTTTCCACTTTCTTTCCTCCTTTCAAACCTTACAATGTACCCCTCCTTGCTCTTGTTCCCATCCAGATTTATAGCCTCTGTTTTTCATTAATTTTGCCAAATGCATACACACACATACACACACACACACATGCACACACATACACACACTTAATTACAATCCAATGTTTCTTAACATTTAGAAAATGTGGCCATTTGTTTCGTTTTTTTTCTGTTAATGAATGTTTATTAAAATCTATATATTCATGTCATAAATTCTAATTTTTGTGGGGAGAGGCATGTGACAAAGTTTCTATGCATAATATTTTTATACACTCACAAAAAATACACCAGTGATGTCTACTTATGAAAACTAAGCTTTTTTCTTTTTCTGTCCCCAAACACTTTATCAGTATTTGTATATACATACATACTTATACATGTTTACATATATACATACATATATGAACAATAATTAAATAAGATATATTTGAAAAGTATTGAGGGTTGGGAAGAGTGGGAGGAAGGAGAGAAAGAAAAAAATTATGTAAATACAATGCTCATATATGAAATTCTCAAAAAGGAATTCATTTTTTAAAAAAATGTTCAACAGATTAACTTGCATTTTACAATATGAAAATAAATATGACCTATAATTATGTTGAAGGACATTTTAACTCACTACAAACTTTGAAATTTAAAATGAAATCAATAAAAATTATTTTACCCAGCATACTAACAAAAACCACAATAACATTTTATAATTCAAAGTATTTCTGAGAACAAGAAAATGAATTGTCAGAAGCTAAGTCAGCAGAGCCAGGGGGACACTGTGTGTTATTTCTTTTCTTTTCATTTCTTTTTTTTTCTTTTTTCTTTTTTTTCTTATTATCAAATCATAATTTTTACTTTCTAACACAATTGTTATAAACACAAAAATGCAGGATGTGGGGAAGGGGATGACACAGGAGCATAGACGTTCAGGGGGAGTACAGATATCTTTCAGAACAGGGTATCAGCTGGGTGAAGGTTCAGGGGTCAGGAAACTATGACTCTGCCTATGATTCAATTGTCCTTATTTAAGTTGGTACTATCTGCCAAGGCTGCCTATTTACAAGGTCTATAACTACTCAAGCTGGTAGATTTCCACAGAAGCTGCCTGTTTACAAAAGTTTATAGACATCTGTTTCAGTGTTTTTCCATAGAGACCCAAGACTTTGTGTTAGCAGGCATGTATGTCAGGCCTATTGCTGATTTTAGGCTTATGGCTGATTTTAGGCCTTCAGTGTATAAGCAGGGCTGCCCCTGACATCTCCTCCCTTCTCCAAATATAGAAGGGTTGTGGCGATTCTAATCTTGCCAAGGCGGGGATAGAGGCCTGACCTCCAGTAATTAAAGGGGACGTTGTAATGGCTCCAGTCCTCCTGGGCCTGGAGCACTGAGCAGACCACCAGCAGCAGCTCTGCACCCAACCTCACCAAACCCAGATGAAGCGGGGCTACTAGGAGCTCTAACCAGGGCAGTATCTCAGGTAAGGATTCAGCAACACTCATCACAAACAGGGAGTAACCAGGGCACACAGGGACCCAGGAATTCACTCCTGGCCAGGAGCACTGGCCATTTGTTTCTACCAGGCTTTTTCCAAACGTTTGCATACATTATCAGTTGAATGGATGAATAAATAATGTTCACATTCTCTGGTATGGAAAAGTCACTAATTTTAGTGATAAAGAACAGTGGTCAAACAATAAAATCTCATTCCCTCATGAATTTTCTATCCTATGCTTAGAAACTGCCAATAAAACATGCAAAAATATCTATTTCAGATGGTGACAAGAAGTTTGAAGAAAAATAAAGCATATATGCTAGTCAGCCTGATATAAGCTACACTCATCTGAGAAGAGGAAACCACAAGGAGAAGAAACATTTTCCACTCATTTGTGGTAGCTCATATGAAAAATACAATGCTATGTAAAATATGAACTATTACTAAATTCTTTTCATATTTTTTTAGATTTTAATAAATTGATTAGGAATTTTCTGTGTGCAATCATATCATCTACAGATAACTAAATTTTCATGTCTTTGCTTTTTACTCTCAACATCATACACAGACTGTGGCAAACATTCCCTTGTCTTACCATTGGATGGGCCATTCAATACAGTTTTAATAGAAATCATCAATATCATCTATCATTCTTACCTGTTTTCCATCAAGAATATTGTATTTTTATTTTATCTTCCATAGATCAAGAAAATTTCTTACTACTGCTACTTAACTAAGAAAATGTTGTGTCATGAAATATTATAAAGGAGTTTACTTTTCTTATTTTTTAAATGCATCTTTATTTATTCTTCTCTCATATATTTCAACCCAACAGTGGTTTCTCACCCCCCATCCTTCTCCCACGTTCCCTTTCCCCCAGATTCACTCCTCCGTTTCCCTTCAGAAAAGGGAAGGCCTCTCACTGCATTCCGTTATATTGATTGATTTTAAAATGTGAATCTAGCCTTGCATTTTATGTATAAATTGGATATAGTATGGTATCTTATGCAAACATTGACACTTTGATTTACCCAGTTTTATAATTTTCTTTTTTATTTATGTTTCTATAGAATGTTAGTGTTAGGATACCCCCCCCCAATATTCTTGCTATGACTAATGTAAAACTGGAGAAAGTATATGAAATAACTATTTTGAATGATCACATTATAAGGTTTTTTAAAAATAAGGTCAATAAAATTAATTCTTTAATTCCCCCAGATTTGGGCTTGAAGCAACTTTTTTCCTCTTTAAGAGAGACCACAAATAGAATATTTGTGCCTAGCTGAGGTAAAGTGAGGTAAAGTGTCAATGGGAATGAGTCTCTAAGAAAGAAGTAAGTGTATTGGCAAAGAATCCTACAACTCTGTTCAGGAGCGAGATTAAGTCTGCTGTCAACTATGACACTATCTAAGATGTGGGGACTAGTGGAAGTTTATCAACCTGCTCTCCACATCCTTTCATGATTCCTGGAGCTCCCATTTACATCAGGGGTTTCCTTTGTCCTGACAGGGTCAAAAGATTGACCCCCAATCACATCCTGTTTGAACGTGTAGATGATGAAGCGATTTAGGCATGGTTTGATCCTTTTCCACTTGTAATTTCAGTGAGGATTGCTGGCAGAAGGTAAGCAATATGTAGTCTCCACCTCAGGTGTAGTAACATATGGCAATTAAAGTGAGCTACTTCCAGTCATCCAGGCAAGAACCTGATCAAAGTGTCAAGTGATTTATTTCCAGTATCAACTACAATTCCCTGCACCAAATACTATGATTTGTTTAGGGGGAAAAAATTGAAGAGGGTATCTTCTAAACTCAGCCACATATTAGTCACAAATAATGGAGGGAATGTGAGTAGTATAATTGCTCTCCAACAGGTAAACACATTCTGCAGCTTCTCCACATTCATCCCTATTATAAATAATTGTTCCAATTACTGTTATCCAAACGCTGTGAGAAGAGTCTGGTAAAGAAGCAGTTTAAAGCAATGCGAGCAAGATTACTTTTTATGTTCACTGAGATAAATCTGAGTCAAGCAGGGAAGGGGCAGAGCAATAGAGATGCAGATGGCAAATGAACTTGAAAATTACCCGACCAAATTAAGCCAACCAGAAAGCAAGTATAAGTCAGTCTTATTATCTTCACTGTCATCAATACTTTGGATTGAACAGCCATGAACAATCACCCAGGCTCATGAGTTAACATGTTTTGGGACAAATGCCAAGATGAAGCAGTCCATTTATTATTTGTTGGAGGAAAGTACCAATAATGTGGAAATGTGTGCCTGCAATACTGACATTTTATATATATATATATATATATATATATATATATATATATATATATATATATGCATTGTGGAAGCTTACTATCACTTAAGAGTTTCTATGAAATGGCTGTCTTGAGTTCAAATGCTGACTTTTAGAAGTACCAAGGTTTTGTGCAATATTCGTACAATATCAGTATTTGACTCAGATTTATCTTACTGGATATAAAAAGTATTCTTTCTCACATTGGTTTAAATTGTTTCTTTACCAGATTCTTCTCAAAGCATTTGGATAGCACTAATTGGAATGATTATTTATAATCTTAGTCTAGAGTCTAGACTAAAAGGAAGACCTGCTTCTAAAAGACGTTTAAGATGAAACCAATGGCAATCATGTGGACCATCTAAATAATTTACATAATTTGATTTGTTTGCCAATGAAATCAGAAAGTAGAGTATGTGATCAGCTTCTACAGTCCTCATGGTCGAGCCAGACACACTGCATGATTCCATTTAGAGATTGTAAGAACTTAGGAAACTGTGTCTATAAGGCACATACTTATTGTCTGGTGCGCAACATTCAATGACTAGTAGGTAAAATGAATGATGAAGGAGTTGTTAGAATCCAAACACTGTTACTACACTAGAGAACAGGCTTGTTAAGTTTTTCTGTATAGGGCCAGGTAGTAGATGTCTTAGTTTTCATAGAAGTACATATTCTCACAGATATTTGCTAACATTCTTCTAGCTTGGAAATAGACAATTGGATGTGATTTGACCTAATAAAACTATTCTTAAATACAGATTCAGGGTCTGATTTGTTTCCCAGTCATCAGTCATTGCATAAAATAGAGAATTAGAATTTAAGAATGCTTTGAAGGTTTGTTCTTTGTAGTCTCTGTCAGCTGTTTCTCCTGGTAGGGTCGATTTTATCACTGTAAACAAAAGGGAAAATGAGAATATGATTCTTCATGATTTTGCAAAACTATCAATCAGAAAAATAAAATAAATAAAATGAATTCTGGTTATACTGAATAAGGCTCAAAACATTGTAACACTATGTGGCCAACTGATTATGTTTCAATCAAATCACAATTATATATTTATACAAAATAAAAATTATACATAAACACCTGAAGCCTCTCATACTTTTTGTCCACCAGCTAGCAAGGGATTTATATTTTAATAAATAGGAATATTTTTTTTTTCTTGTGAAATCTCTGGGGTGTTGCTTTTACGGCCATGTAATTACTAAGAGCATATTGCACCTCTCTTCTGAAAATGTGACAGTTTGGACATAACTAATACAACCATCCAATTCACAAGAAGTAGAAGCAAGTCTAAATATCACTTCTTATCTTTGGAAGCTGTAAAAATTAGCTGGTGGCACATGCCTTTAATTCCAGCATACCACTTGGGAGGCAGAGGCAGATGCATCTTCAAGTTTGAGGCTAGCCTGTTCTGGGTGAGCTTCAGTATAGCCAGGGCTACATAGAGAAATCATGTCTCACATGCAAACAACAACAAAACAAAGAAACAACAACAACAACAAACCAGAGCCAAAAGCAAAACTTCTACCCATGGGGTATAAAAGCCACATCCTGGTAACTATTTCTATCTATGATCTCTTCTGTTTTATCTAACGTTTATCAGACACCTAATACTAAAACATGCCATATACTATAAAAGACACTGAGGATAAAGTATTCTTTAAGCTCCATATCTAGGAATTTAACCTACAGCCTCAACATACTAGAAAAGCTCTGTATCTTTGAGGAAACTACTGTTTCTTTCAAATAATTTGTAAATTCCATAGACACAAGTTCCATTTTTCATATCCATGACCCAAAGAGGGCAAAGATAGAGCACACATTTTCTATCTCTACAGCTAGCACCTGGGCAAGCATCCTTTGTATCAATCGACCCCAGAGCAAATGCAGGGCAAAGAACAACTCAGTACTAGTCAGAAGCTTCATTAACTGTTCATTTTGTGTTCAGTTTGCATGGAGAAGGAAATATAAAGGGAACTAAGTTATACTGCCAAATTTTAAAAGACTTGATTAAGTAGTTACCAACTCTTCTCTTCATAGTCTACATTTTGTGTTTAATGAAATTTTATAGTACACCAAGCTACAAATTAAACTTCTTACATGATATAAATATTGTGAGCGTTTAATCTTCACAATTGCCCTGTGAGGTAGAGCTATTATTGTATCTATATTATGGGTATTAAAGCTAAAGTTCAAAGAATTTAGGAAGCTTATATAGAGCAATATAGCTAGTCAGTTGCAGAGCCAGAATTCCATTGTGCATCTGATTCCTTTTAAGACTAGAAACAGTCTGACCAATTTTAGATATAATATACCTCAGATATGAAACTCCATGATGACTTTTATTTAGCTTTCTCACTTACTGCTACTGTTATCACTGCAATACATATTTCCATGCTAAAAGTATGTGTTGTTTAACCAAAATTTAAATTTAATGTGGACTAAGCTGTATTTTTATTTGATAGTTCTGTTAACACAATCTTTTAATCATTCTATATGGTGTACTTGTATCATGGGGAGAATGTCTCTGAATCTGAATTCTACATCTCATCCACAATTTCATGGTCATGAGTATATGGGGCCAAAGAAAGCATTCCCAGTGAAGCTCTAATTAAGTAAAACAAGAGACTGTTTGCCTTTCAGTCAGGCTTCATAATGTGGATTATTTCATCTCAACCAGGAACTGTAAACATCAAAGTATCACCTGCACAACCAACATTATGGCAAGCATTATTTTCCATTGCTAAAACTGTCTGAGTCTAAGCACTCTAATGGTTTGTTTCCTTTTACTTTTGTAGTGATGGCATGCATCAAAGTTCACCTATAGTAGTGAGCTACTTGTCACCTATTGTGACAGCACTAAGCAAGCAGGGTGAGCACAAGCCAGTAGCATGAGGTAGCTTAGACCAAGACATGTATTCAAACATGATGCTATATTCTTAAAAAAAAAAAAAAAAAAAAAAAAAAAAAAAAAAAAAAAAAAAAGAGCTGTTACATCTAAAACTTGTTTCACACAAGAATTTTACAAAGTTCGCAACTTATAAGCTTGTAATTACAATTTTTAAGAATATCTAAAATTACCCTTTTCCCCATTTTAAATAAGATTCATTTGAATTATTCTTTAAACAGCTTTCCACATCTTTGAAACTAAAATATTTGCTCGTAAGTAGACATATGACTCAAATGAGAACCAAGAAAATGTGAAGAGGGACTGGTTTCCTTTTCATACGGTCCCAAACTTTAATTTTAGTTATTTTTAGGTTTATTAAGGTACATTATTTGTACCAAGCAATAGAGTTCGCTGTGTTATTTCTATAATGCACATGCCATTCCTTAGTCATGGTCACCTCATCCATGGACCTATGTTCTCTGTGTATCCATCCCTGTTCTGTTCCCCTTATTTTTCCCTTGCTGTCCCTCTTCTGTCTACCCATATTCTATTTTTGTCTCTACATATGAGAGAAAACGTGAAACTTTTATATTTGAATGTGGTGTACCTTGATTACCAATTTGAAGTGTCCCCAAGCTAAATTCCAAAGAATGTTCAGTAGAATTACTAGTTAACAAATAACCAGAAGTGGATATTCACAAAAAGAAAATAGTCATGTTGGGGGAAATAGTATAAAAATCATCCTGTAAAAGGTGAGAATTGACACGTGATAACAAAAGATGTAGATGGGGAGGGAAGGAAAGACCCTACAATGAGCAAACATCATGAGTGAACTCTTGCTTAAAGGAGAAGACACTCAGAAGACAAGGATGGCTGAGACTGAGGAAAGTTGCCTCAGCACACAGGCTCAAACAGTAGACCAGTGTGTCAAATAAATGCACCCAATCTTATTGGGGTGATGAGTAAAGTACTTTACTTTCTTGGAAACTCAGAATTTATCCATGCCAGTAAGTTTTCTTTAATGAAAAATAGAAACTGCCTATAAACATACCTTGCTAAAAATGAAACCAAAAAGAAGAAATTCCCCATAAAAAACAATAAGATAAACAGTATATTAAGCTCAATTTTACTGTTGTACTTATAGTGATTGAAGTAACTCACTTACCAACTCAGAAACATAAAGCTTTCATAAAATAGATGTCTTTTTCATTCTGTCAGAGCCATGCATTATGACCTTTAACACTGCTTTCTTAATGCAGGAAGGAGATAAGGTGTAAAGGGGGATGAAATTGTGTAATTGGTAACAATCTCCTAGTGATATTTTTCTAACTGAAGTGTCCTCTTAACTGAATCTGTCACATGTGAATATTACAACACTCATAAATCATGCAAATATCTGATATTATAACATCCATAAATCACTCAGATAATATAAACCTAATAACACTTATAGGCTTTCATTATATTTTGAAATTATCATACTAGCTATGTATCCCTCAGAAAGTGAAATGACATCTCTGTAATTTGGGTTCTTAATTTGCAACATACGTGCAGTGACTACTATCTAAAAGGACTGTATCAGGATAGAGACATCATATGGTAAGTTTCCAGCATGACTGTCATTTATGCACTGGCAACAAGCCAAAGTCCAGTGTAATTAGGATGGCATAATTTAATTCTCATTAAAAACAAAACAAAGCTTTTCTCTCCCTACAAATAAGTTAACTAAGAGACCACAGCATATCAATAAACCTAATATTGTGATTTTTCTTTGTTAATATGTTTTTAATTGAAAAAATAATGCCACTTTCCTCCTTCCAGCTCCAAAAAGTGTCCTTCCCTTGAAAGTTTCCAAGTTCCTTTGCATTCTCAAGTTGATGCTGCATTTTTAATTATTGTAACACATGTGTGTGAGTGGAGAGTGTGTATGTGCATATATATATACTACAACCTACTAAGTCTGTTTGTGTTGTTGGTTTGTATATAGTTTCAAAGCCGACTACTCTGCATTGGCAGCTAAGAAGGTGTTCATCTCTAGGAGAGGTATTTATCCCTCCGTGAGCTGTCATTACTTGCCTCTAGTTCTTTGTCCAGGGATGAAATAATCTCTTTTCCAGGGTAAAATGTACATTGATACAGCCATTGCTCCAGACTTATTTATGCATCCATTTCTAAGAGAGCTCTTTTTAAACAGTCTTTCTGTTATTCTGCCTCACATAGTCTTTCTCCTCCATGTCTCATTATGGAAGAGCACAGCTGAAGTAGTGGTCAACAATTTTATTATTTTGGTAGTAATATAGCCTACTCTGCCCAGCCCCTCAAAGGGAGGTTTCTCATGTCTGGTACTATGGTTTTTGATAACCTATGATTTTTATGTAGAACATTATCATCCCAAGAAGTTTAGCAGTTTAACTTTATAAATACACACACACACACACATATATATGTATACACACACACATATATATGTGTGTGTGTATGTGTGTGTATACATATATATAGTTATATATATAGTTATAGTTATAACAATATACATATATAAATATTGTATATTTATAGAAATATATAACAATATACATATATAAGTATTGTATATTTATAACAATGTACATATATACATATATTGTATATATGTATATATGTATATATGTGTATATATGTATATATATATACACATATATACATATATATACATATTATGTATATATATATGTATATATGTGTGTATATATGTATATATATATTGTATATATTGTATATATTGTGTATATATATATATATATATATATATATATATATATACATACATACAATGTAAAGACAGTGTTGTACAAGGAACTGACTGAGATCTCTGGATCTAGATTCATTTTGATTGTAAGGCTTTCCTTTCCTTTTTTTAAAAATTGGGATATTGAGTTTTTCAATTTTTTCTTCATTTCAGAGTATATTTTCCTCAGTATTTTTATCTCTGTTGAATTTAGAATATGAAATTCTGAATGATCTCTGTTATTTTATTTAGGTGTTTATTTGTATTTTCTTGGTCATCACTCAAACATTTTGGGTCATCTTCCTAGTTTAATAAAGTGTTCAAGTTTCTTTAATTATTTGATAAAGTTTATCACTGTTATTTTTAATTCTGTGTGCTGGGGCTTATCTAGTTAAATCTCATTACAGAACACTATTAAAGAACTAGTGGGTTTGATGGAGGAAAAGCTGTTTTGGCCTTCAATAGTTTGTTTGTTTGTTTGTTGGGTTTGATTTTGCTGTTTTGCTGTTGTTTTGATTTTTAATTTTCCCTTTCTATTGAACATAGATTTTTTTTTCCGCTCTGGAATAGGATGATAGAATATTATCCTGATTACAGTTTCCTATCCCTCTTCTCTTCCCTCCTCCCACTCTCCTCCCATGACATCCAGATCCACTTCCTATCTGTCTTTCCTAGAAAATAATAGGCTTGAAAGAGATAACAACCAAACATAACAAAATAAAATATAATAAGGTAAAACAAAAACATTACATTGAAGTTGAACAAGGTAACCCAGCACAAGAAAATGAGCCCCAACTGGGCACAAACCTTAGAGAGCCACTTATTCACACACTCAGGAATCCCACAAGAATACTAAACCAAGAGCACTAAACCTGGTGCAGATGCATGTAGGCCAAGTGCTTATTACTTGTGCCTTATGAGACCATATGAGCTTTGCTCACATGATTTAAAGGTCCTTGTTCTCCTTCCCTCTCCTCTGTCTCTTATATCCTTTCCAGCTCCTCTTTTGAGGGGTTCCTTGAGTGCTGATGGGAAAGATTTGATGAAGTCATTCAATTTATAACTGTGTGCTCCAAGGTCTTGCTCTCTGTACATTGTCTGGCTGTGGGTCTATTTATTGTTTGCATCTGCTACAGGAGGAAGGTTCTCTGATTATGGCTGAGCAAGGCACTGATGAGTATAGCAGAATGTCATTAGAAATCATTTTATCATTACATATTTTTTATGAACAGTAGAATTTGGTTTTGCCTTAGGTCTCTGGGCTATGTAGTCTCTGGTTTTGGGTCCATAGTGATGGAGCATCATTTATGGGTTCCTTCACCTGGACTACCTGGAGTAGTCACTAAGTCAAATCAGAATTGGTTGGTTACTCCAACAAGTTTTGTGCCACCACTGATTGCTCTAGAATAACTTGCGGGCAGGATAGTATTGTAGATAAGATTTTGTGTCTATACTGGCGTTTATGTCTCACTTTTGGTAGTCTGAAGAGTACCTTTTCACACCCAAAGCACTAGAACACAGAGATAAAGCTTCTGTGTAGGCACCAGCTTGACTTTTACAGGTACAATGAGTTGTATGGGTGCTGTCCTCAGCAATGGCATTTTTCTGTCAGTTTATGAAGAGCAACCTATTGTCTTGACAACAGCCTAGGCTGCTTGGGGATTTCCATGGTACCCTCTTTGCCAGAAACTCAATTGGATGTAACCCAGTCCTGGTGCTGGAAGCCTCATTTGGTGACAAGAGACAGCCAGTTGGGATTCAATTTTTCTTGTTATTTGGAGACTTTCATTAGAATTTTTATAAAATATTTTGGCAGTTTCCACTGCTATATAATCCTTACTATCTGTTAAATGTCCCTCAATTCTTTCTGCTTCCCATGATCCCTCACTCAACCCATATCCCCTCCCATTCCCCACCTGATATTTTTGTTCTTGTTCCCCAAGTTCCAAGTCCACCCTTAAAATCTTTTCAATTTTGCCCTCCCAGGGAGATATCTTAGTCACTTCCTTTATATTTAACTTCTCTGATCTATGAAGTATAGCTCTGTAATCATTTAGTTGTTAATATACACATCTACGAAAATTTATACGTATCATATTTATCTTTCTGGTTCTGAGTTACTCTTCATTCAGTATTATATTCTTTTCTGTTTCTATCCATTTGCCTATAAATTTCATGATGTCATTTTTAAAATAAATCATTAATATGTCATTATGTAAATGTACCACATTTAATTTATCCATCCTTGTATTGAATACAATGGATACATCTTGTATTAAATGGAACATCTAGGTTACTTCCAGTTTGAGGCTATTAATGATAGAGCAGTAATGAGCATGATTTATCAAGTATCTTTGTAATAGAATGAAACATCCTTTGGTTATATCCCCAAGAGTGGTATAGCTAGATCTTGAAATAGATCAATTTCCAATATTTTGAAGAGCCACCATACTGATTTATTTATTTATTTATTTAATTTATACATTTTGTATATTAGTCCTCTACAAGATGTGAATTTGGTAAAAATTCTTTCCCATTTCATAGGCTATCACTTTTTCCAAATGACAGAGTGCTTTGCTTTACTGAAGCTTTTCAGTTTCAGGAGGTCTCATTTATTAATTGTTGATCTCATTGCCTGTGCTTATGGTGTTATGTTGAGAAAAATCTTCTGTGCTAGTGAGTTCAAGCTATTCCCTACTTGCTTTCCTATTAGGGTCACTGAATCTGGTTTTATTTTGAGGTATTTGACCCATTTAGGCTTGAGTTTTGTACACAGTGATTAAGTATCGATGTATTTGCATTCTTCTACATTCAAACATCTAGTTTGACCAGCACCATTTTTTGAAGTTGTTATCTTTTTCCTGTGTGTATTTATGACTTCTTTATAAAAACAAACAAACAAACAAACAAAAAACAGGTGTCCATAGGTGACTGCTTTTATGTCTAAGTCTTTAGTTTGTTTTCTTTGATCAACCTGTCTGTTATTTATGCCAAAACCATACTAATGTTATTACTGTAGCTTTGTAGTATGCTTTGAAATTAGATATGGTGATACCTCCAGAAGTTTTTATTTTTCTAGATTGTATTAGCTGTCTTGGATTTTTGTTTGTTTGTTTGTTTGTTTTTTGTTTGTTTTTTTGTTTGATTTTTTTCATAAAAAGGTAAGAATTATTCTTTTAAGATCTATAAAGAATTTTGTTGGAAATTTGATGGGGCTTGCATTGAATCTACAGTTTACTTTTTGTAGTATGGCCATTTTTACTGTGTTAATCATATCAGTCAATGAGCATTTGGGAGCTTTAGATCTTAATGATATTTTCCTCAATTTATTTATTCAAAGAATAGAAATTTTATCAGATAATGTTTTCTCTTGCTTCATTAAAGTTGTTTCAAGATAATTTATAGTATTTGAGATTATTCTTAAAAGTGTTTTATTCCTGAATTCTTTTGCAGAACATTTGTCATTTTTATATAACTGAGCTTCTGATTTTTGTGATGTAATTGTGAATCAAGCTACTTTGTTGTAGGTATCCTTTGGTGGATTTTTTTTTGGTATCACTTGTGTATACTATTGTGTAATTTGCAAATAAAATATTTTGACTTCTTTCTTTACAGTTTATATTTCATTGATCTTCTGTTGTTTACTACTCTAGCTTGGACATCAATTACTCTATTAACTGGGTATGAAGAGAGTAGACACCCTTGTTTTGTTCTTGATTTTAGTGGAATTGCTTTGAATTTCTTTCTATTCAATTTGATCATGGTTATGGACTTGCTATATAAACTGTCTTTTTTATGTTTAGGTATGTTCCTTGGGGTTGTGTCAAAGGCTTTCTCAGCATCTGATGGTATGAACACATATATCTGTATCTTTTAGTTTGTTTTATGGTAGATTACTTTTAT
Organism: Arvicanthis niloticus; assembly: GCF_011762505.2. NCBI lineage: Eukaryota > Metazoa > Chordata > Mammalia > Rodentia > Muridae > Arvicanthis > Arvicanthis niloticus. The sequence goes on from NC_047671.1 coordinate 46,794,482, forward strand.
TGATTTTCATATATTGAATAATCCTTGCATCTATGGCATGAAGCCTACTTGATCATCGTGGATGGTCTTTTGAATGTGTTTATAAATTCTGTTTGTGAGTGTTTTATTCAGTGTTTTTGCATTTATATTCATAGGGAAATTATTCTGTAATTCTCTTTATTTGTTGTATCTTTATCTGGTTTAATTATCAGGATAACAGTGACCTCATATAATGAACTGGATAAGGTCCCTTATGTTTCTGTTTTAATAATTTGTTTTGTAATAATTTGAGAAATATTGGTGCCAACTCTTCTTTAAAAGTCTGATGTAATTCTACAATAAAAATATCTGGGGGATTGTTTTTGAGGGGGAACTTTAATAACAACATCTGTTTCACTGGGTATTATAGGTCTTTTTAAATTGATTACCTCATATTGATTTCACTTTGATACGTAGAATTTATGAAGGAAATTATACATTTCTTTTAGATTTTCTAATTTAGTAATGTACAGGTTTTGTTTTGTTTGTTTTTAATTGTTGTTGTTTTTTACCTTACAAGGTATGTTTTTTTTTCTCTTTTTATTAGATAGTTTCTTTCTTAACATTTCATATGTTATCCCCTTTCCTGGTCCCTCCCGAATCCCTTTATCCCATGCCTCCTCCCCCTGCTTCTATGAGGCCATCTTCTGCTACATATTCAGCTGAAGCCATGAGTCCCTCCATGTGTATTCTTTGGTTGGTGGTTTAGTCCCTGGGAGCTCTGGGGATCTGGTTGGTTGAGACTGTTATTCTCTCTATGGGGTTGCAAACCCCTTCAGCTTCTCTAGCCTTTTCTCTAACTCCTCTGGATTTCTTCAATATCTATTGTTATAACCCTTTTTCATTTTGCTTATTTTTAAATTCTCTCCCTGCCTTATAGTTAAATTGGATAGTTTTGTAAAGAACATTTGATTATCTAAATGAACCATCCCTCAACTCCACCCCACCAAACATCTCCACTCTCTGGGGCCTCAAGTCTCTCAAAGGTTAGTTACTTCTTTTCTCACTGAGGCAGACTAGGCAGTCCTCTGCTATATATGTGCTGGGGCCTCATGTCAGCTAGTGCATGCTCCCTGGTTGGTGGCTCAGTGTCTGAGAGATCTTGAGGGTCCAGGTGAGTTTAGACTGCTGGTCTTCCTATAGGGTCACCCTTCTCCTCAGCTTCTTCCAGCCTTTCCATTGGTTGGGCCTCTCAGAGGACAACCATACTAGGCTGCTGTCTTGTAATCACTCCATAGATAGCATCAGTAATAATATTATACTTTGGAGCCTCCCCTTAAGCTGGATCCCAATTTAGGCCAGTCACTGAACTTCCTTTCCTTCAGTCTATTCTCCATTTTTGTCTCTGCAGTTCTTTTAGACAGGAAAAAAATCTGGATCACAGTTTTTGATTGTGGGATGTCAACCTCATCCATCCACTTGATGCCCTGTCTTTCTACTGGAGGTGGACTCTATGAGTTCCCTCTCCCCACTGTTGGGCATTTCATCTAAGTTCCCTCCCTTTGAGTCATGAGTGATTCTTTTATAAAATTGTATGTCCTTGTGTGTTGGGGCATAGATGAAAAGAATTAAAATGTCATTTTAATGGATTTTTTATTTTATGAGTATATACAGTCCTCTCCTATCACAAGATTAGTTTTGGTTTATATTTTATTTTGTCAGACATTAAAATGGATACATAAGCTTGCTTATTATCTTGGAATATCTTCTAAAAGCACTCTCAGATAATGTTTATATTTGATATTGAGGTGTGTTTTTTTATATGCAGCAGAAGAATACATCTTGTTTTCATATCCATTCTGCTAGTATGCTTGTTTGTTTGTTTATGGAATCTATTCCATTGGTATTGAAAGATATCTATGACTAATGATTGTTCTTTCCTGTTATTTTGTTGTTGGTGGTTGTGGTCGTGATTATGGTGGTGGTGATGGTGGTGGTGGTGTGTACTTCCCTTGTTTTCATTTTGATGGTCTGAGATTATTCATTAATGTAGTTTCGTGCAATTCCCTGAGGTTGACTTTTCCTTCTAATACCTTCTTATAGGACTGGATATATAAATAAATATTGCTTAAATTTGTCTTTATCATAGAATCTCTTGTTTTCTCCACTATGGTGATTAAAAGTTTTAATAGTATACTTCTGGCTATAGTAGTGTGTGTTGACATCTGTGTTTCATTAAAGTCTGATGCACATCTGTTCATACCCTTCTGACATTTTGAGTCCCCATTGAGAAATCATGTGTAATTCTAATAAGTCCAGCTTTATACATTACTTTATACTTTGCCTTTACAGCTTTTAATATTTTTTTTAGTTTTTATTTTATTTAATTATTTTTTTTATAGTCCAGTCATTATCCCCTTCCTTCTCTGCCTTCTGACAATTCATCCCATTCCTCCTACTCTGTCTCCAAGAAGATATCCCCACCCCACCAGACCTTCCCCCTCCTTGGGACCTCAAGTCTCATGAAGGTTAGGTGTGTCTTCTCTCACTGAGGCAAGACCAGGCAGTCTTTTGCTGTCTATGTGTAGGGGGCCTTGTATCAGCTAGTGTATGCTGCCAGGTTAGTGACTCAGTGTCTGAGAGATCTCTAGGGTCCAGGATAGTTGAGACTGTTAGTCTTCCTATGAGGTTGTCCTCCACAACTTCTTTTAGCCTTTCTCTAACTTAACCACAGGGGTCACTGGCTTCTATTCATTACTTTGGTATAAGTATCTGTGTCTGACTCTTTCGGCTGCTTGTTGGTCCTCCCAAAGGACATCCATGCTAGACTCCTGTCTGTAAGCACACCATTTTATTAGTAATAGTATCAGGCCTTGGAGGCTCTCCTTGAGATGAATATCAATTTTTGCCAGTCATTGGACCTCTTTTCCCTGAGTCTCTTCTTCAGTTTTGTCCATGAAGTTCTTTTGGACAGGAACAATTCTGGGTTAGAGTTTTGACTGTGGAATGGCAACCCCATCTCTACAAATTCCCTCTTCCCACTGTGGGGCATTCATTTTTCATTTAGTGTTCTTTATATTTCTTTTGTCTTTATAGACATCTCTTTCTTTAGGTTACATAATTTTTCTTCAATGATTTTGTTGAAAATATATCTTATGTCTTTGACCTGGTATTTTACTCCTTCCTCTTTCTTATTATTCTTAGATTTTGTCTTTTTAGAATATCCCACATTTTTCTAGAGGTTTTGTGTTAGGATTCTTCAGATTTAACAATTTGTCTAAAATTAAAAATTTTTTGACTGAGGAATCAATTTCTTCTATTGTGTCTCCAATGCCTAAAATTATTTTTCCATCTCTTATAGTTTTCTCATAAACCTTGCCTCTGTAGTTTCTGATAAATTTCTAAAATTTTTATTTTGATAATTACATCTCACTGAATTTTCTCTATTTACTTCTTCCATTTTTCAGGTCTTTCATGATTTTATTCATTTACTTTCAGTGGCTCTGTGTGTGTGTGTGTGTGTCTGTGTGTCTGTCTGTCTGTCTGTCTGTATGTATGTATGTATGGTTTTTTTTTAATTCTTTAGTCTATTTATTAATTTTCTCTTTAATTACCCCTATAATATTCATATCAAATATTTTAAGGTCTTTTACTTGTGTTTTAGCTATATCAGAATATTCTGGGCCTGGTGTGGTAGGGTTACTAGTCTCTAATGGAGACATATTTTTCTTGCTGTTAATTATTGTGTTTCTATGCTGGTGTCAAGGCATCTGAGATTGAATATAGTTCTAGGTGCTGTTTTTTTGGTCTTGTCTTTGCTGAATATATATTTTATTCCTTGGTTTCTGTTTCATTTAGAATTTTCAGAGACTATGTTGGCCATTTCTTGCCTGGTAGGTAATTAATTATCTGTGAACCAGATAAGTATAGTCACATGGGGTTCCAGATAAACTGTGTTTCTGGAACTGAGTACTGACATTTAAAAGTGTGTCTAAGCTAGTGGTCTGAAGGGGCTCAAAGAAGGAGAAACATAGCGTTCAACCAGGATCTGCTTATTTTGCATCCTTGAAATATGGTAGAGATTTAAGAGAGGTCACCCCAGAAGGTCTGCTATAGAGCTAGGGCTAAGACTGAAGATTGAATCTGTAGAAACAGAAGGAGAGAGGAAAGTCTACAGTCAACCTAACTGGTTGCCTGGAGAAGTGCTCTGTTGGTTAGCAGTGGGTGCCTGCTGGATTTGGAGGATGGAATAACACAATGAGTAGGAGAGAGAAAGTTCTGTGGAACCCATAGGAGATGCTGAAGGGAACATCTTGCAGAGGGTGTGCTGTTGCAGAATTAGGGATGAGACTGAGGGGTTAGATGTGGAGGAGAGGAGGAAATGGTGAAGGTCTTGTTTCCCTGGCCTGCTCAGCTGGTGTGTTCCCAGGGAGTGCCTGCTAGTATAAAGTTTGAAGGAGAGATCTTCATGAACCATTAGAGATGGTGTCAGAAAGGAAGACTGAAGCAGGTGTTCTGCTATATAGCTGGGCATGACACTGGATGGCTGGATCTTGAGGAGCAGAAGGAGAGGTAAAAATCTGCAGTCAGTCTATCTGCTTCTCTACTAGTGCCGATCTTTGAGTTATCAGGTAGCAATAGTGGCTGCTGTAGTTGGAGCTAGCATAAAGCAATGTGTAGAGGGAGGGATGTTAGGAGTGGAAGATCTGTGGAAGCCACAGGAGATGGAGGCAGGATGGCAGAGAAGGCTGAACTGTAACAGATGTTCTGTTGCAGAGCTGGAGGTAAGACTAGGGGGCTAGGTCTGGAGGAACAAAGGAAGAGGTGAATATTTTGCTTTAGATTGAGCCAGTGCAGGAAATGCTCAACCTGAACAAGGCCAGGTAAGGCTGGTAAATGAGCTGTTAAGTTACACCTGGGAAAGTTACTTCCTTAACCACAGGTCTAGAACTAGGTCAGGTAAAGGAAATAAATTTTTACATGGAAAGGAATCATAACTACATGTAGGTTTAGGACTAAGATTGAGGGTTTGCATGTGGTGTTAGGTTTGTGAGTGAAGCAACAGCAGAGGCAACATACCAAGGAAAGGTGGCTAGTACATAGAGTTCTCTGGCCTTTAGTAGGGAACTAGGCTTGTGAGTTCTCAGATAGTTGGCTGTTTTGAAAAAGTGTTGAAAGGTAAGCAGTGACTTACCCAGGAAAGATGGATTGCACACAGAAATGATTCATGGCCATAAAGTTGGAATTAAACTTGTAAGGTTTCTTTTTTAATCCATTCATTACATCTTTATTTATTATATTATTGCTAGCATTGCAAGTAAATAAGCCTGCCCTATTGTTATAACTAAGGAACCAGGAAATATTTACATTGAAATGAAGTTGTTGTTTCTCATGGAACTTGTCTAAACAGCTGAGGACATAGACTCCTCTTTCATAATTACAGATGGATGAGGAGAAGCATGTAATTCGTTAACCCACAAATATAGGTAAAATGCTATCTTCATTTGCTGATTTAATGGTTCTTTAATTTCAGTATCTTTAATAGTTACCTGGGAAATTTTTCAATATGGGGAGCACCATACCTAACCATTAGAAATTCTGTGCTAAGAAACTACAGAGAATTGTCATATGAATAATCTGGTCTAGAGCTCAGGAACAATCTAGACTGTCATTTCAGAGTGTTAGACCTGAGGTCACAACCATGCTAGAAAAACAGTTCATGACTAACCTATGTCCTCCAGCTCTGCCACTGTCTTTTTGAGACAGTCTCTCAGTATATTTCTCAGGCTCATTTTAACTTCTGTTCCTCCTGCTTGATCCATTCAATTAGTTGAGATTACAGGACTGTACCACTAGGACCTGCATTAGTAATCTGATGAGATGGGTTCCATAGGCCTCAGTTAAATTATGCATTTTGAAAGTGGAATGGGTACTATCCAAAAATCACGAATTGAAAGTGGAACAATATATGTTGTTACGGAGACAAACATTTACTTGCTCTACCACTGGACTTGCTACTTTTTGCCTCATATTTTTGTTATTCAGCTTAGTAACTTCAAGAAACTGATAAAGCAGCATGTGCCAGGTTTTAATGATAACACCTACTCAGATTACGTTCAGGATAACTCACTAGGCCTCATAACTATTATAGTGATGCAGGGATTCTTCCAAAGAAACAGCATCACTAACTGAACACTCCATAATGGTGAATGAAATCATAAATCCTCTACACTACAATCTTTAGAGAAAACTTCCATGACAGAAAATATTATTCTATTTTGCTTACATAAAATAGATGTTTCAAAGGGTTAAAAATTTATCCTGTGTTACCCTGTGAACACATGGTAGAGTTAAGATTCCATACCTACTGCCTGTCTTCTAACAGATACAATTTTGGGTAGTATAAAGCTACAATAATCAGGCTTTCCAGGAAAATAAAATATCTAGAATAGTTCGTTAAATGGCACAATCACTCCATTACATTAAATCTACTACCTAATTATCTGTGGTTGGCAAGTCCTTATTCATCCAAGTTTATTCAAGTGTCCTAGATATTTGATGTACTTCATGAAAAAAAAATCTAGAATCTCCTTTCAGATCTCCTTATATGAAGCATTGTAGGATACCATAGACTGCTAATTTGTGGTGAGTCTTTGCCATATCCAGACTTTGAAGAACACTGCCTTTAGATTTCCATGTTCTATGAATTGATGCTTCTTCTCCTCTTGCTCATGTACCATTACCAACTGGTACATGATTACATTCATCTCCAAGGATACACAGGTCTACTGCTGACTTGCAATCTAAAAAGTGTAATGACTGAGACAAGCAGATTTGAGATGGAGGTACTTGGCTTACTGACACCTCACATGCAGAATAACACATCAAATGTGACAGAGCTTAGTAGAATCATTTGGTGCTAAAATTTGCCAGTTTTGTTTGCATTTGGTTTGAGAGGTAAGAACTCTTGTGGTAATTATATTTGGATCAACCAGCATATTTGAAGCCCAAGTCCGTTAAGAGCAAATCTTAGAATGTATTAAAGCATTTTAAGAGATGACAATAAAGATATTCACTTCAGTGCCAATCATTTATTTGTATACATTTCTACATTATTTCTTCTACTAAAAACCAACAAGAAGGCATTATTTTTGTTTTCTCTTACTATTGAAGAAAATAAAGGGTCACAGGGATCCAGAGTCTTGTCTCAATGCTCACAATGTTTGTGAGTTGGAAAACTGGGATCAAATTCATATCTATTTGCCTTTACACATTTAGTCATATATTAATTCACCTGCTCTACTTGTTCTCAAGGGTCAATATATTTCAGGGCTACCTAGAAGATTTACTAGAAGACAAATTTCTGGGGCCATCTCATAGATTCAGTCAGCATAAATAGTACGCTGATAATGTGCACTTAAAGAAGAAGCTAATGTTGCTTCTCTAAGTACCATGTCCTCTGCTGAACACGTCCAACTCTAGTCACTTTACAGATGTACTAAGTTCAAAAGTCATAGAAGGAAGAAAACCTGCTCAAGACTACACTGTGAATGACTAGCCAGAAGAAAACCAAAATGCAAGGCTTCTGGTGCACAAATAATAGCTTAACTGTATCTCTCTATTTAGTATCTATGATAAAAAGACATAGTGTATCAATGGTATAATGACTAATACTTTCTCTGAAGGGCACCCACATTCTACAAGCTGGCAAACAATAGTACATTAAACTCAAATTAATCAAACATCTTTAGTCTTAAATTAATATAGTTGTGAGTTATGTATTCCTACTACACTGCTATATGATCACTGAAAATAACTAGTAATTTTCCTGATAGGAACACATAGGATTCATAAGTTAGGCACTTCATGTGTGTAGATTTCTTCCTGAAGACATATCTCCAGAAATACAGTGTAACACATCTGAGACATTTGTGAATCAATATAAATACACTGTGAACCCTCAATAAGCCGTGGCTTTAATGGTGCTTTAGTGACATCATGACCATGGTTTTAATAATTCCAGAGTTTTCTGATGCTTTTCCTATCTTACCGTCTCCCGTACTGATTACTGATTTCATTTTCTCCTCTATTCTGGTAAGGAGTGCCAAATTCAATTATATTTTCCCTTAATGATGTTTCCATTTCACAGCCTCTGAAAAACAGGCCAGATGTTAAGCTTGCTTTTCTGATGTTGCTGTTGTTATTCTTTCAACAAATTCACACTGCAACCATTGATCTTCTGTTTTAAAATAAGGAGCCCTAAATTACTGCAGACACTCTGTCTTACCTGCCTTTTAAATCTTTTCAAGAAGTCAGCCTTGATGGCAAAATGGTCATTAGTCATTTGGGACATACTTTAACCCTTGTGACAACAGTAAGACATTTTGCAAGCGATCCCTTTGCTATACAGACTTCTTTTGAGTCAGTAAGCTGTCAGAGGAACAAAGAGAAGGCTTTGTTGTGTTCCTTGTTAGCATCAAATGGTTCTACTGAGCTCTGTCACATTTGATGCTTCATTCTGCATGTAAGGTGTCCCCAGACCCAAGATGCTGTGACACCAAGTAGCCAAGCTACTTGTAAGAGTAAGCAGCCACATGCATGGATCATCACTTTCTGCTTTGAGTAGTTAGCAGTGTTTTAGAGCATACAATGACAAAGGGGGACTACTTTCTTACAAGTGCTATAGCTATGATTTTCAACCCCAGTAGAAGGAAGATTTGTTAGGAGAGCATTTAAAGTAAAAATCCTGAGGCACTTTTCATAATGGTCTGCATTAGAATTTCCAAGGGTAGAAGTGAAATGGCTTAACTCAGCATTATAACCCAAACATTTCCACAGTAGTGGAACTATTTTGGGAAGGTCTAGAAAGTTTAGGAGGTAGGACCTAGCTCAAGGAAGCTGGACACTGGGAGTAGATCCCAATGGTATAACAAGTCAAACTGTTTGTTCTGTGCATTCTGTGTGCCATGGTGTGAAGAGCTGTGTCCTGCCACATCCTTCTGCTGTCCTCATGTCCTAGGCAAAAACACTACCTAAAAACTTCTGTACCTTTCCCTCATTTTAACTAGTTTTATTTGATATTTTGTCACAGTAATGGAAAAGTAACAAACACAGGGGAAACCCAGGTACCTGTAGTTCTGAATACTTCGTTATTGGATTCCTCCCAAGAACCACTTCTGAGTAATTTGAAGGTCTGAATGTGTGTGTGTGTGTGGGGGGGGGCGATATCATGTGTGCTTGTGTGTGTGCATGCACGTGTCATGGGTATGCATGTGATGTGTGTGTGCATGTGCACACGCGTGTGTGTGCATATGTGTGTGTGCATGCATGCGTGTGTGTGTGTGTGTGTGTGTGTGTGTGTGTGCTTTTGGTGCATGGGATGGGGATTCAACAATGTAATAGATTTAATATTATCAAACCAGGTCTTCTAAGAAAGATTATCCTTTCTGCAGAGAGCAGCTAGTCTGTCTTACATCACTTGAGAAAAATTTCCACTACCATTAAATGAAAGAAATGTGCTACAACTCAGCTTCAAACAGTCTACCCATTCTGAGAAGAAGCAAGATTGTAATCAAAACATGTAGTAGGAACATCTGCCCTTTGGGCTTCAATCAGGAGCTTGCATTTGAAATCACCCATTTCCTTTATTTGTAATAAACACACAGCAATCTCAGTATGTATTGTCTGTGTCTCCCTGTCATCCCTTAAAAGGGTGCCTCAGTGAGTCTCCACTGTAGCTGCTCTCACTTAGGGATCCCATCCAGGAATTTTTGCATGCATTTTTATTTGTACTGTTCATCTTATAATAGAAATTTCATTATCTTAGACATAATATACTCTAAATATTCCTAAAAATCTATCTTAAATCTTGTATGAAATGCATTAAGAGATGTAAAATAATCTGCTTACTTTTATTTCCATGGGTTATCTTTTTCCTATTTGTTTTTCATTCAAATCATTCTTTACAAATGGCAATAATAGTAATTACAACATAAAAAGTTTTACACATATATTATAAAATTAAAAACATTTATAATCCCAAAGAATGGGCATATCACACTCCATGAAAGAAAATAGATTTTTTATTTTGGAGATCCATATTTTTAACTGACTTTTTTTTCAAATATTAATTGTCCTTAGATAATTTCATAAACACATACAACATGTAATCACCACTCTCATATCCCATCTTTCTAATAAACTTCTCCAGCCCTGCTCTTCACACCATTGCCTCCCTTCCTCTCCCCTCTCCCCTCTCCCCTCTCCCCTCTCCCCTCTCCCCTCTCCCCTCTCCCCTCTCCCCTCTCCCCTCTCCCCTCTCCCCTCTCCCCTCTCCCCTCTCCCCTCTCCCCTCTCCCCTCTCCCCTCTCCCCTCTCCCCTCTCCCCTCTCCCCTCTCCCCTCTCCCCTCTCCCCTCTCCCCTCTCCCCTCTCCCCTCTCCCCTCTCCCCTCTCCCCTCTCCCCTCTCCCCTCTCCCCTCTCCCCTCTCCCCTCTCCCCTCTCCCCTCTCCCCTCTCCCCTCTCCCCTCTCCTCCCCTCTCCCCTCTCCCCTCTCCTCTTCTCTCTCTCTCTCTCTCTCTCTCTCTCTCTCTCTCTCTCTCTCTCTCTCTCTCTCCTGATTCTTTTGTGACACACTGATGTTAACCAGGGCTTTCTGTGTTGGAGCCAGATGGCACAACATACAACTAAACATTGATTGTCCCTTCCTGCAATCTGTACATAGCAAATAGTTCAGATGTAAACCCTATGACCTGTCAAACCCTTCTTCTTCCTTAACTGATTGTCTGTGCTAAGGCTGGTCCTTATCTATTTTTTATTGTCTATAGTGTATAATACCAAAGTCTAGCAATACTACATTTTATAAAAGAAAACATCCAGATCTTGATGACTTGCAATCATACTAACATCAGTGACAATTGTAGCCTTGAAGTTATATATTCCCAAAAGGTTCTCATTTTCACATGGACCACCAGAAATGAACAGATAGCCACCATCCAACATTGAGGTTTCATTTCAGAATGTTTGAGGACTGAAACTTACTTCACTATAACTGAGTTCAGATGTTAAATGGCAACAGAAAGATATGTGTTTTCTGAGACATTCTACTTATAGGCTTGATTACATCATCTGTCCCCTGAAATGAAATGCCAGTCTTATTGACTGACTTTATAACTTGTTTTCTTAAGACATGCAATTATAAGCAGGACAATCCTTGGCATCTTGTGAATTTAACATTTCTGTTCATGAGTTTCATGACTGTCAAGGAGTTTATGAATTTTGTACTTCATCATATGTTAATATAAATTTAAATCACATTTCAAGACCATACAAAATTATGAGTGAACTATATACATTGCTATCTGGAACCACCCAACATCTCTAGTCAACAAAACCCTGCTGTTCTTTGTTCACCTTTTAGGTGCTATCAAATGTCTTTATTCTTGAGGTGGAGAAATGGCCCAGCAGTTAAGAACACAGGCTATTCTTCCAGAGCATCCTGGTTTTTCTGAGAACTCACAAGGTAGCTCCCAGCCTTCTGTTATTCTAGTCCCAGGGAATTTGACACTTTCTGCTGTTTGCCATTCTGTGTATATTTTTGTCCGCTTATTTATGAATAGCTTGTGAAGTTTTTTACTATGAATTTCTAGTTCCATTGTCTTGTCTGATATGATACTGGAGGCTATTTCTATTTTTTATTTGGTAAAACTTGATTTGGGATTTGGGATATAGTCTAATTTAGAAAAAGTTTTACATGTTGAGACAAATTAGTATTGTTTCCTTTGGATGCAACATTTTTTATAGTCTGTAAAATCCATTTGATAAATGCTATTGTTTAACTCTTAGGTCTCTTGTTCTTTGTTCATTTTCTATCTACTTGACCTGTCCAGAGATGAGAGTAGGTAGTGGCATCACCCATTACTGCTGCATCAGGACCTGTGTGACCTTTTATATCTATTAGGATATGTTTCACAAAGTTGGGACCATCAAATTTTGATATATATAATATATATATATATATATATATATATATATATATATATATATGTTGTTTCTTGATGAATTATTTTCTTCATTAGTATTAAGTAGCCTTATTTATCTCTTTACATGAGTTTTGTTTTATAGTCACCTTATTGCATATTAAAATAGTTATGCCAGGTTATTTTCAGGCATTTTCCCATTCTTGATACACTGGCTTCCATCCTTTGACTCTCAGACTATGAAGAATATATTTATCAATGTTTCTTGGAAATAATAGATACTTACGTTCATTTTCTTAAGATAGGCTACCAGTCTGTATCTCTATTGATAAATTGAGACCATTTACATTTAAGGTCATTATTTGACAGATGATTACTAAATACTGTGGTTTTATTGGTTACTTTTTACTTGGGTGGGTTACTGTTTTTTTCTGTTCTATTAATATTTAAGGTTTACTGACTATTGTGTTATGCATTGTGGATATATTCACAGTTCTCTGATGTTAATATAGCCTTTTCCTGAATTTTGCTCGTTCCTTGGGTCTTGGTTTCATGATTGTCCCTATGCATAGTCTTCTTTTAAATAGATCTGACCTTGGTAGTCATGATTTGTCTTAATTTGTACTTGCTCCAAAATATTCTCTTCCAGCATTAATTTTAAAGATTAAATTTCCATGTATAGCAATCTTGGTTAGAAGTTCTCTACTTTGAGTGCTTGATAAATGTCATAACTTGTTTTCCTGACTTAATAGTGCTGATGACCACACTAGTGATATTCTGATATGTTTCCTTATGAAAGTGAACTGTTAGTGTTCCCTTGCAGCTTAAAATATTACTTTGCTTTCTAATTTTGTCATATATGTCATAGAGTAAGTCTTTTCTGATCATGTCTACTAGGGATTCTAGATGCCACTCTCCTGTGAAAGCCTATTTCTTTTTCTGTTTGGGGATTTTTCTGCTTTCTTGCTGCTTTTTCTTTCAGTAGATTTTCTTTGCTTATATTGTTTATCTCAGCTTCTTTTCTAGACTGTGGATTTTCAGGTTTGGACTGTTTATCATATCCCAGAGTTCTTAGATGTTAGGGCAATACTCATTTCCCCCATTACTGATGTTGAATTGTTAATGTTCTCTTTCATCTTTGATTATTAGTCTTTCATGTCATGGTGATTTCCACAGTGATTCTTATTTAATTAAGTTTTTTTTTTAATTTCCAACATTACTATTTATTATTTTAATTCAAAATCTTAGTCCTCTTGGTGGATTTTTCTTCCATTTTACTTATTTCTTTTATCCTTTTTAAAAAAATTTTTTCATAAATTGTGCTGAACTGTTCTTCTACATTGTTTATGTTCACGCCAGGCCTTAGACAGAATGCATGTGCTTGTCACCACTTTCTGGTCATTGATCATGTTAACAAAATTATCATACATTTTTAACCATCTTGGTGACTTTGACTTAGGTAGTTGCAGAGTTATCATGCTAAAATGCCTTAGCATCTGCCTAAAGCTACCATTTCTGTCTTCATTTCTTCTTTAAAGAGACTCTATCAAAGCCCCTATTCCCATTTTCTCTTAAATTTTCAATTTCTTTTCTTCTTTAAGTCACCATATAAAATATTGGATTTCATTATTTCATTTCATACAAATGTATTTCAATATGCACTCCTCCCTAATTTCACTTTTTGCAAAGAAATTTAAATTTGAGCTTTGTCTCTCACATCTGTAAATGATATACCCACAAACTAATGTGTCTCTCAACCCTCATAGAGAAGCTTTTTGCAATAGTAACATGAAGACCAACAATTGGCCAAGGTGCAAAGAACAAGAGACTCCAGAATGCTCAGCTTTGAGTGGAACATCTATAGTTGAACCATTCCTCCTGAGAAATAGCAATCATCGCAAGAAATCGGACTCACAATTGGACATAACAAGAATATAAGGAACAGGAGTGGAAAATAGATACAAGAGAGTGGTTATGAATACATGAAGAAGGCCTGTGCAGGCACAAGCTGGACCAAGTCCAAGCATAGTGAGGGGAGATGGGCCTAAAGTCTCATTCTTAGTTGAGGAGCTATTTGCAATTGGTAGCTGCTGTGCTGCCAACCCTGACCAGCAGGAATTAAGACACAGAACAACCGGTTCCTTCTCACAGCAGTTTACTCAGGATGCTTAGCAGTTGGTAGTCAAGATGGCGAGCCTGAGATCCCTTTCCGGGCGCAGCTTATAAACCCTGCCAGGAGCCCATGAACTCATGCCATGTATCATCTCTCCATAGGCTCGTGACGCTTGCGTAAGATCGGGCCACCTTGAAGCACAGCCTTCATACCTAATAAGGACTTGTTTATCACTCGGCCCTTGGGTGGCCATCGCCATCTTGGGGCGAGGTTCTTATGGCGCCTAACAAGCTGCTGGGAAAGGAAAAGTCAGTTTTCCTTAAAAGTGTAGGCTCTTACACTGGGCAGTCGTGGAGCACATCTTTAATCCCAGCACTTAGGAGGCAGAGGTAGGTGGATTTCTGAGTTTAAGGCCATCCTGGTCTACAGAGTGAGTTCCAGGACAGCCAGTGCTACACAGAGAAACCCTGACTTGAAAAACCAAAAAAAAAAAAAGTGTAGGCTCTTATATTTTTGTGTATGAACCTAGCATTCAAGAGATGTGTATATATTTGCTTATTTGCGGATATTAGCTGCTAAGTCAAGGATAACCAACCTACAATCCTTAGAACCACAGAGGTTAGCAAGAGGGTAATGGACTAGGGAATACAGATAGAACTCATTAGAAAAAAAGAATATAATGGATGGTTATAAATGGATATGGGGAGGAAAGTTGGGAAGAGGAGACGAAAGGAATATGAAGGAGGGAATACAGGAAGAGACAGCTAAAATTTAGGGTTCAATTGAAGGGTAGTATAGAAATCTAATATACTAGAAGCTTCCTAAATTATATACATATATGAAAGCAATCTAATGCAAATCTCCAAATAACAGGGGAGAAAGAGTCCCAATTAGTCATCTCTTGTCACCAAATGAAGTTGGCAGTACTGGGACAGGGTTACATCTTATTGAGTTGTTGATCAAAGGGCTCCCAGAAGAATCTCAAAACAACCCAGGCTGTTGATAAGACCAGGCTGCTCTCCAAAAACTGCAAGCAAGCCCTCTTTGCTGAAGACAACACTTATACAACTCATTGACCATAGAGATATCAAGTTGGTGTCTACATAGAGCTTTCATCTTCTCATGCTAGTGTCGTTGGTACTGAAAGGTACTCTGTACACTACCAAAGGGGAAACATTAACCTCAAACTAACCACAAACCCTATGATCTACAATAGTATCCTACCTGAAAAATATGCTAAGGAAATGATGGTATAAATCTTGTTGGTTAATCAATAACTGATTTGACTTAAGGTTCATTCACAGAGGTGGAACTTGTATTTGACACTGCTTGAGTTATCAAGAACTAGAGGCTAGAAAGCCCAGGGACCTTGAATAAAACAAAATACTACTGTTAAGAAAATGTAGCAATTAAATGGCTCCTAATGATATTCTGCTATATTCGTAAATCAGATTCTTTTTCAGCAATCATCAGAGAAGCTTCTACCTACAGCAGATGAGACAAATACAGATGTGCACAGCCAGCTATTATGCAGAAATTCAGAGAGCCTGTAACACTCAGACCTAAATGTGATGTCCTCACTATCAAATCCCTCCACTCAGAGCTTGAGAATCCCATTGAAGAGGAGGCAGAAAGAGTGTGAGAGCAAGAGGGGATGGATCACCCCAAGAAAATAAGGCCCTCCATATCAACACGGTCAAGCTCATATGAACTCATAAAGAATGAGGTAGCATGTGCGTGGCCGGCATGGGTCTGCACTAGTGTCTCTTCCTATATTTTATGGCTTCCAGCTTAGTGTTTTTCATAGGGTTCCTGAATATGAGAATGAGTGATCTCTGATTCTGTGTGCCTTCTCTTGTGATCTTTTTTCTTCTGCTTATCTGTCTTATCCATCTCCTATGTGATAGTTTGTTTTATATTACATTTTATTTTGTTATACTTTATTATGATTCCTTAGAAGCCTGTTCTTTCTCTGATGAGAGACACAAAAGGAGTGGATCTGGATGAGAGGGGATATGAGGAGGACCTGGGAGAAGCAGAAAAAAGGGGAAATGTTATCAGAATGTTAATTGGAAATGAAATCTATTTTCAATAATATTTGTGTGAGCCTTGGAAGTCAACCACATTCCAATAGAAGGACTCATATCCAAGAATATATGAGCAACACAAATAGACCACACACCCAAAAACAAACAAATAACAAACAAACAAACAAACAAACAACATGTCTCTGAGAGTGAGGCTTTGAGTAGTTTATGGAGGGAGAACATGATAAAAATACATTGTACAAAATTCTCAAAGAACTAATAAAAGTATATGTTAAAAAGTTATATTATTCATTATTTCATACTTATTCATTATTTTGATTAAAATTATAATGATCTGCTAAAGATCATAATCATAACATGTGCATTTTTGATATGAAGGTCAGAAAAATTAAGTTTACCTATAAATTTGAGGTGTTGGAGAAAAGAAAACATTTTCAGTTTCTCAGCATATGGATCTTCTTCATGGGTCTTCTATCATGACAGTATGTATAAAACAGTCGTGTGGATTATTCATAAGATTCCCAAACAGGAGCCACACTGATCCTGTTACACGATCAAATTATTAATTCATTTTGTAAGTGTCCAGGTTGAAATGCAAATAAAAGGAGTAAATATGGCATTTGCCATGAATGAACAACAGTCTGTTTGAAAATAAAGATATGTTCATCTGCCTGGTTCAGTCAACCAATTCCCTACTCTGTCAGCATTCTTGACCTAGCTTAATAGTATATTGTTAATTAATATATGTTTTACAGAGCCTTTTGCAACCCCCAGATCACATGTGTTCTGGCTACCTGGTAATTTTGGACAAGAGTTGAGTTCACCAGAATGTCAATGGTCTAAAAAGAACATCAATATTAAATTATTTCCAGACGAAAGAAAAAAATCCTCACAAGTCAGTCCATGTGGACTTAGGGGGTGAAATCCTCATGTCAGCAAGTCATTTCTAACTTCTTCCATCTTGTATATTAGAAAAGTCCATTTTAATGTCTTCTAGCAGTGGGTGCCTGTCATCTATGGAGAACATGGTAATTTGCTGGAATTTTGGTCAACCTTGCCACAGGAAATGATAATATTAATCTCAATGGGGAATGTCACCAAAATAATCATATTGTGAGAGACTCAGAGATGGTGATAAATTACATGTGACAAGTTGTAATGTATTTAGTGTATTATTGTGTTTGTCATGTGTTAAAAATTTGATTATACTTGTCTATCAAATTTTTTCACAATGATTTTTGAATTTGTACTTTGAATGTGCAATGCTTCTCTTAAATTCCTTACTTCCAGAGTCAAGAAAAATTAAGTGTACACACGCACAAACACAATCACAAAAATTAAGTGTACAAATATATACAAGCATACATATAAGCACATACACATATATACAAAAACACACACATAAACATATACAAGCACTCAAACACACAAATATAGAAACACATATATACACATACATACATGCACACACACAACACACACACACACACATATATATATATGTATACATGGGTACATACATATACATATAAGGAAACAGTAATTATATACATATACACAAACAGAGGCACATATACACAGAAACACACACATATTTTTGCATACATATACAAATAAACACAGAGACATACATACACACAGGCAAAGGCACATACATGTACACAAATACACATATACAAATACACACATATACATACATACAAACACAAAAGCCTACACCTACATACACAAACTCACAATCACACACACACACACACACACACACACACACACACACACATATTTATTTTGTTAAACTAACAGCTGTCTTATTATCATTTAAGGCTGACAGCTTTTCTACGCTGGATGCCTGTGGTTCATGCAGGTCAGCTGTGGCTGAGCCTATCTCTCATTCCCAGGAGAAGAAAATGGTCTATATATAATCTCTCAGAGCATCATATTAGGCCAGCCTTCAAGACTAATTCAGGGAAGGACATATGACACAGACAAGCCAATGACATTTAACCCTAAGAGTTATTATGGAAAAATAAAGTTCACAGTTCACTAGAGCTCTAAGGTAGGCAGAATACAACTCCAGAGATGGTCCTCTTCAAGTTAGAGCCAGAGGAATATCTACCTGGGAAGTGGCCAATAAAAAAAAAGAAATATGGAGAAAGTCAGAGACAGCATTGATTTTATGCTTTAATGTATGAAGCCTTGCTTCATGTCATCTGGCGTTGAACATTTCAGTTACACAAACTAATAAATTCCCACTTCCTCTGTCTTTTGTCTTCACCTTCTCCTTTCTTTTCTCTTTTACCAGGGCATTCCTCATTCTATTCTATGTCACTTGAAATTAAAAATAGCACAACCAACATAACAATTGAATTCAATGATAAATGATTGAACATACTGTTCTTCTGTCTCATCAACATTGCAGGCAACATTTTATATATCTATAATTAATCCAGGAAAGTATTTTGAGAAAAAAAGAGCAGAAATAATGTAAGCAATGATTTGTGAATAAAACTCCTATAAACATATTTGAGCAAGTGTCCTTATGGTATGGTGGAGCATCTTTTGGGTATATCTTAGGAGTGGTATAGTTCAGACTTGAGGTAGATCTATTGACAATCTTTATAGAAACCACCAAATGCTTTCCAAAGTGGTTGTACAAGTTTGCACTCCTACCAGCAATAGAGAAGTGTTTCCCTTTCTCCACATCCTCACCAGCATGTATTAACGCATGAGGTTTTGATTTAGCCATTCTGACAGTGTTTTCCCCAAAATAAATTCAACTTTTTATCTCTGGTGGAATCATCTTTGTTATATCAGATTAACTAAATTGTGAGAGACTTGAATCTTTGCTTTTAATATACAAATAATATACTAAGGAAGCAACTGAGTTTTGGATTAGTGATATAAGTATGATATATAAAATCAATTCTACTAATGTTTTCTGGGAGAGAAATTTTCTCTGAATGTTTTCCTAAAACTATTCCATAGATAAATTTGTATTACTAATAGTGATATATTTGGTATGAAGAATGTTCTTTGCTCCACATATATTAACTTAAATTCTCTATAATAAAACTGAGAAGTAAGCATTATGTCTTCCTATCAGTTTTGAGATAGCATTCCCTGTAAGATCATGGCTGATACAGAACTTACTGGTTAGTCCAAGCAGGGCTTGATCTCAGGGGCCTGTTGCCTCAGCTGCCCAAGTGCTAAGATTGCAGGCATACATAACTATGTCTGCTTTTATTATTTATAGATAAAGAAATCAATGTTCAAAGGAGGTTTAGCTACTTGCATAAAACAGTGCAAGTTTAATTTGAAACTTTTACCAAGTCACTTTAACAAACAACCTTGTAAGTGAATACCGTATACCACTAGATTGTTAGATGTTCAGAAATATGTGGGCAGCACAGATTAAACTTGACCAATGTAAATAAAAAAAGAGGGAAGGCATCATGTTGGGTAGGTGTATAGAGAAGTAAGATTTGGTCTGGGAATATTGGAGAAATTGGTCAAAACACTTATGAAATTCTTAAAGAACTAATGAAAATAGTAGTTCACCATCACAAGAAATTGTTATGTTGGGAGAAGCTGCTAACTGTTAAGTCTAAATGTGATTAAATGCACGTAGGTATACCACCTTGTAGAAAGAGCCTAATTGATTACAAACACATAATGAAGAAATAACAAAGTCACAGCATGAAGAGCTATGTCTTCCTGAAGACATTAATTAACCCCAATGAATATATCTGTACATGATAGAGAAGCATTTCTAGACTTTTTTTTTAACCTAGTGCCAATTCAAATGAGTTATCTCCTTGGAAACTGAAAAACATTGGCAAGTACTTGTAATAAGCTATTTGCTATAATGATAGTGTGCTTACTGATGACAAATATTTAATTTTTCTTGAAGTAGTTATACAATTATATGATATATATTCATTTAATTTTTTCATCATCATAAGTATGTCTTGTTAACTCATTTTGGGTATTTTGAGGGTTGAAAGAACTATGTCTATATTTTTTCACAGATATCTTCCACTTACATGTAAAATAAATACTGACAGATTGTGTTCTTATTACATTTACTATATCCTCATTCTTCAAAAAATAGACTTCTGCTTGTACTTGTGCTGCCCAATGACATAAATATTATGTCAGCCAGGATTTAAAATGGTACCTAATGAAAGTCAGATAGAATTCATTGTTAATATTTGGTTATTTAGACTCTTTTGTTTATTTTAGATTATACTAAATATTATTAATGGCAAAAAATACTAATGATTTTGTGACTATGGTCTAACAGTAAGATTTGAATTTACATGGTAGCAATTGCCCCCTTTGTATCTTCAAAGTGACTTTGTTTTATATGCCCATTCTGTCTTGCTAATGGAATGTGAAGACCATGCATACTCATAATCTTCAGACCAGAGCATTGAAACATATGTTATGTGTGGCCTTTGAATTGTCATTCTTTCTACTCAAATCTTTAGTGACTACCACAAAAGGAAATCCTCAGAGTTCTTTTCCAATTTAACATAGTTCAAAGAAATTATATCATTTTAATATAAGTGAATGAAATGTCTTGAGGTATAGACAGAGATTATTAATGAAGCTGGAAATTCTATGGAAAGTGAAGCCTTCCATGACAAGAAGGTCATTGCTTTATTTTTATTAATACACTTCATCTGCCAAGATGAGTGACTGAAAAGCTAAATACTCTGATTGCCTTGAAGACTCATCTAAGAGTGATGCCCCATTATAATTTTTTCTACTCACATTGGCATGAAAGTTGGTATTGTCACTGTTGCAATTTTGTTTAGACTATAATATGGTTAAAATTTTGTGGGTGCAGCTTTCCTGTTCTAAACATAAAAAAACTATCTCACAGTAGATGCCTTTGTCCTCTGGCTCTTACAGTCTTTCTGAGACATGAGAGTGGAAGAGTCTGTCTTCCCCATGGATGAACTTTATAACTGGCTAAAATAGCAAGTGGTCAGCCATAAATTCATACACATACTAGCAAGACTAAATAGACTCTCCATATTTTCTTTAGATATTTTATGTATGTATAGATGTAATAATAATTAACAAAAAGAGAGAGAGGATAAAGGTGGGTAGGAATTGAAAGAGTGGGAATATGGGAGGAGTTGAGAGAGGGGTAGAATATCAATGTTGTTTTAAGAAAAGCAACAAACATTAATTATACATTTCATTAATGAAAGAATTCAATGATAATTTTTACTATTACATACATTAATGTAGAAAACAACAGAATTAAGAATTAAGCTTTAATTCTATTCCACAAAGATTTGAACATCATATCCTAGCCTAATATTGCATTTGCAATTTCCTGATTAATCTTAGGTAAAAATCCCTAAAAAGGTAATGAATATGTTAACTTATATCACTATAAAGTAGTTCTTGGTAACAAAATATTAGAAATAATATAAATACCCAGAAATAATATAAATACCTGGGAATAGGACATTAATTGGAATAATTATACTATATACATATAATAGAACTACTAGTAAACACCAAAGTTGCATTAAGTACCATTAAAATAAAATGATATACAAAACTTAGGATAATAATATTTTTAGTATGTGATGACAAAGATTTTGATGTCACATACTTTACAAAAATGAGAGTGAACAATCGTTGGTTTCTGCTAAACAACAAATGTGTTATTAATGTGTTGATAGTTCCACAAAGTAAGCCTTTTATGATAAGCACAATGCTAATGGATTTAGTTCAGAGTTGGGAAGGAACTGATGAGAAAAAAAAAAATATCCTACCTAACAGACAACTCTATTTATTCCACTCTTTTTTCCTCCTGTTAATAATTTAGGGGATTCTTGCCTGAAGTACAGACACAAATGATAAAACAGAAAAGAAAGAAAGAAAAAAGAAAGATTTATCTTCTCTGACAAAAAATGGGAAATATTATTATAATCTATGTCCCATAATGAAATGTAAAAAGACAAATGTACAAAGACATCTTTCATCCTTCTTAGTACAATTGCACACACTCATCTTTGTTCACTCATGTTTGTGGGAATATACTTCTAATTCTTCCACTGAGAATGTGTCAATAAACAGTGCAAGTATTTTCCACAGTGGAGAGCATGTTTTAACTTTGTCTTTCAATATTTAACTGATGAAACTTCTATTAAAACTCTATAAATATTCAAGAACCCAGTCTCAGATATAATCAGGCATTATATCTTCCTTTAATGCTCAGGTCAATGTGTTATGATGCAGCTAATTTTCTAACTCCGGCACAATATGACAACCTCATCCTGATCCAAAATATATATTCTTCTTTCCGCTCTATAATCTGTCTTCAAAGATTTTATAGTTCAACAAAACACATTTGAACATGATTATAGCCCTTATTATATATCTTATAAGTAATGACTTGTTACAAAT
This sequence comes from Arvicanthis niloticus, assembly GCF_011762505.2. NCBI lineage: Eukaryota > Metazoa > Chordata > Mammalia > Rodentia > Muridae > Arvicanthis > Arvicanthis niloticus. The sequence continues at coordinate 46,817,011 of NC_047671.1, forward strand.
GACAGCTTCAGAGTTAAGTTTACAAAGTATCACCTTATAGAAATGTTAGAGTCAATATTTCTAATGTGTTAAGAAAATAAATTATTTATTCAATCAACAATGTGTAGTGTTAAAGACTATTGACTGAACAACAAAGATAAAACGACAAATAATATCATTCCCTGGAATTGTAAAACTTTATATTTGTGAATAAATAAGAGATATGAAATGATTTTACATCTAGACGTTATAAGTCATCGATACATAAAATCTCTATGTAGCAGATATACATAATACAAATGCTGTCATCTGTTAAGAATGTATCTTTATCCACTGAAGATGAAAAATCATTTTAAATTTTTGATTATTGTTACCCTTATCCATAGACAACAGATAGACATATTCAACCACTTGGGCTACTCAAGTATCATATACTAAACTCAATCAACTGAAGGTTAAATGAAATATATTCTCAAACAGTTTTTGAATAAACTAATATTATGTACTTTTGAGGTCTGTAGATATGTCATAGAGACTTGTATTCGGGTCTCTTATTGACATTATGTCATTAATGACATAATGATTTACTAGTTATTTTAAAATTATATTTAATCAAATTATATTTAATGTTAAGATATTAAATATAAAACACCAATCAAATAGACATCAGTGCTTCATCTATTCTATTCTATACAAGACCAGGCCCTTTTACTTAGAATTTTAGCACTCTATAAAAAAGACTCAAAGTTAAAATTATCAATAGCAGCTAAGAAATTCTAACCTGTGTGGTACAAATTTTGATGTTTGAAAAGTACTGAATTACTTAAAAGCACCATGAGGAATTAGTTATTACTACTTTTATACTTTATTTCTTTACAAACATGAAGTTCCACAGTTCCAGGAATGATATTATTTGTCATATTATCTTTGTTGTTCAGCCAATAGTCTTTAACACTGTACATTGTTGATTGAATAAATGATTGATGCATTACTTTTGCTAATAAAAATCACAACAGGGAGAATAAAACAAAAACCAAAAGCCCAATATCACACAACAAAAACAATAAACAACAAAACCAATAAGGTGGCAAAATTTGCTCTCAAGAATACCAAGAATGGGATTTTGAAAATAGATGACACTAATTTAGTTGTGATAAGTCTAACAAAAGCTTAACAAAATACCAATAAATTCTTCAAAATCAATAATATATTCAAATGTTAATTTGTAAGTTCAGTGACATTGTGTTGTGTGACTAAAATACTTGCAAAGAGTAACACCACTAAAATATAAATTGCCAAATATTTACATATGAGGAGTAGAGTGGAAATAGTCAGAATTTTGGCAGTATAAATATAAGAAGATAATATATCATGTTAGGAAAAGTTAACCCTCCACATGTTTCTAAGACTCGTAGGGATGCATGTGCTCCATTAATGACATTTGAGGTTTTGTTGGAGATGATTACAATTGTAAAACAGTAACTGATGACTTTATCAACTCAGTGTGTTTTGCCAGAGTGGGAAACCCCATTATACACCTCTGAATATTCAAGGAGAAAATAGCCCACTATGGCAATCACAGTACACTGAATCATTGCATGGAACCAAAGACTAGAAATAATCTAGACATAATTAGTCATCCTGGCATAAATTTACATTTACTGTCCAGTAAATGCTAGTCTGTTGGGCCATGGAAGGGTATCCTGGTTCTTGGGTTGTGGGTTCAGCTGTGCCCCCAGAACCCAGGCTTTTGTCATGAGGTGGGAGTGAAACAGGCCCCAGGCCCTAGAGAGATTTACATACTAATGAGATACCTGAAGGCCAAAGGGTGGGGCTGATTAAGCATTCCTCCTCAGCCCCTCCCCCCCTCTTCCCCTGCTTATTTAACTCAGGTCCACCCTGGATTTTGGGGGCTCACATCCAGATCCATCCACCATCTGCCATGCCAGTAAACCGGTTTTGGAAACCCAAGGACTTCCTCTTGTGTTGGGGCTGCGTCGAGGAACCATGGAGAGGCCTTTAGTCAGCAGCTGGGCCTAACTTCCTGCTGGAGGAACCCAGAGTGTTCCCAGCCAACTACCCACAGACTAGTGTGAGGAACCCTGCAGTTCCCCAGCTGTTTTTTTAGTTTTTTTTACCTACACTGAAGAATGAAAAATTATAAAAATCATTTTTATAGAATATATACATATATAGATGCTTTTAAAGTTCTTTTAAGGACATGAAAAATTTTCTCTGAAGCAAGCCAGGCCAGTTTCAGGAACTGGCTGAAAGTCATTCAGGTGGCGAAACACGATGACAGGGCTGTGGCTCTACGGTTGAAACAAGTGAGACATAGTCAATATATAGTTGGTAAATGACAGAGTAGGGCAGTGACATGGTAAAACCACATTTTTGAGAAGAATGAGTGTGCAGAGTGATTTTCACATGACTCTGGATCATTTGGGCTAGATTCCTCTGAAATATTCCACTGTTCTTGGTTACCCCTCCCTTGGTCTTCCCAGTGCTATGTTCAAAATTTGTAAAACAACCATTCATGTGTAACTGCTTGAAAATGCCTTCCTTTCCCCACCCCATGCTATAAAAGACCCCTTAGCCTGCCACTTGAGGTTAAACTCTGCTCTTGAGAGAGCTCGTGGTTTGACCTTGGCCAGCCAACTTCCCTAATAAAGCCTCTGCTGATTGCATCCAGGTATGGTTTCTTGTGATCTTTGGGTGGTCGTGATTTCCTGAGACTTGAGGAAGGGTCTCCCGAGTATGGGGGTCTTCAACACTAGTCTTTTCTATCTTGAAAATTAAAAGATAATATTAATGTATGCAGTCTCTTTCTATTAATATACATTAGATTATTTGATCCTAAGTTAGAGAGATTCAAACAGAGCTAAACAACTGACTGTGTGATATGTTCTGATACAGGTGATGACTGATTTAGGGTGATGGAAAGACTGGTATCTGTTGAACTAATGATGGCTTCAAGTGGCTGAATAAAATCTTAGAAAATGTGACTTTGAGAACAATGGTGGTGGTAGTTCTGAAGGAGCATTATACCACACCCCCTCCTCAGTCTCCTAAATATACACAGGCACACCTTTCCTAACCCACTCACATGCAAGCAAACACACACACACACACACACACAGAGAGAGAGAGAGAGAGAGAGAGAGAGAGAGAGAGAGAGAGAGAGCACTCTTGAAATTATTTTCCTGCTTTTCAACCAGTGTAATGTTTGCACAGAGTAAATATAAAGATATACTACATGGCACCAATCTTGACTTGACAGATTAACTTTATCAGTTGGCTACTTACAGCACAATATCAAACAAAATACTTTTTTTGTGTATTCTGCTGAACTACCTACACATTTCCAAAGTAGTGTTTTTTAACTCAGATATTCAGAAATTAATGTTTATCACTGCATGAATTTTTATGCCTTTGCTACATGTTTATTCCAAACAGTATATAGCGCTATTCAGTGTATCTTAGCATCCATATGTAGTATTGCACTTTATCCCTTAAGATGTTGGTTTTTTATTCAAATGTGTTATGTGGCTTATCATTCTGTTCAATTTGAGTATATGACATATTTCAATTTAAATAAAACATCACACTTTATTTATATACTTAATTCTAAGCACACATTATAGTCTACCATTTTTCTTATTGAAGATCTTTTCCCCTGGATGTCACACATAATGTTTCTCTCTGTATCATCTTATACTTTAAAAATGCCCATATGTACCTTTGCAGAATGGTGTGCAAAATCATATCTGAAGCACTAAATAGCTCCAAAGGGAGTAAATATTCTAACCACACTAAGTATTAGAAAGTATTTCATTTTTTGAATTGTCCTGACTACTTTTAAATTGTTCTCAAAGTAAGTATACCAATTATAAATGTTTTATTTCCTTAACTCCCCAAAATTGGCATTTTAAAACAGAACTATCTTGTAAATCTAATGAGCTTATAAAATGTGTTTAAATGCAAATTAATGTATTAGTAAGGAGGTGGAATATTTTTTATGTTATTTTGGTATTAACATTTTTCTTCTTGTATTTCCATTGGTACATTTGGTATTTAATTAGACTCTAAATTTCTCATATCAATATGCTTGGTTTTCATTCTAGAAATTGATTTTTTTGTTTAATGTTTTTATTGTCCATTTCTTTTTCAAGTCTTTTAACGTTGTTTCAGTTTTATGACTTCCTTATAAACACTGAAAATTATATTCAAACTTATAAAATATTTACCATGTGATTTGTGCTTCCTGTACCTTATTTTGAAGCTAGCTCCAGAGTACTTTACCAAAATTGTTTTCAATGTAATTTTCTAAGAGAGTTTTATTATTATGTTTAATTTTTATTTTCATTGAATAGATTTGTGTACATGTTATGGGTTGAGAGATCTATGTTATTTGTTTCCACATGGGTTTTAATTTAGCATACTGCTCAAGGTGAGACCAGAACATAGAGTATGACTCCAATATAGTTAATACTATATTTATCAAGCCAAAGAGATTACATTTTATCCCAAGGCCAATGGAAAAAACACAATGTGAACAGAAGAGTGACTTTTAAGCTAGATAAATGAAAAAAGCAGGGCAGGGCACAGGGAAAGGGACAGACAACAAATGATGGTACACAGTTGTATAGTATTAGGTCCTAGATTTCAGAGATCTGACCCAGTACTGAAGTGGGTGTGATCACTGTTGTGTGGGGAGTTACAAGTTCCTAGAGTTGCTGTAGAGACACTGGGCCTTTCATCACCTTTTGTTAGTTTTTTTGCATATTTGTACATTTCACAGAAAAATGGGACTTTCTGAGAAACAGCTAGATATAACTTCTGAACTACATTTACATCATTACAATCCACTCTATCTATGGAACCTTCTCAGGAAACAGAAATAAAAAGAATTAAAGGAATAATCCAATGAAATCAAAGCAGTGTCTACTGGCTGAACAGCATCAAAAACAACATAAAAAGAAAAAAATCCAACAATTTACTCTGATCAGATGTCTGAGTACATCATTTCAAAGAGTATGTTGCAACAGCTAACATCACAGGGAGCAAGAATAATAACATAGCTACAATCCAATGGGACCATGGCACAATCCACAATACCACATACACAATCTCAATGACCAATACCTTTAATATTATACAACTGTTCACAAGCACACACAGCACACTGTCTCAATGAACACCCAGCATGGATTAATTCACTCATTAGGTCAGAGCCCTCATGATCTATGTATAGGATGTAGAGCTCTCAGTTACTTCTCCAGCACCATGTCTGCCTGTGTACCACCATTCTCCATATCCTGGTGACAATGGACTAAACCCCTGAATTTGTAAGCAAGCCCTAATTAATGTTTTTCCATAGAAGCGTTGCTGTGGTTATGGTGTCTCTTCACAGCTATAAAACACTAAGACACTAAGACATTCTGTACTACAGATGAGAGTGCATGGTGATTTATTTTCCTGACACTAAGTCTTTAACTCAGAGACTGAACATTTGCTGCACCTTTGTAGCTAAGTTAATAATATCCCTTGAGATCACTTTAAACTATGTACTTAACCTGCTGTCTTACTGTGTAATCAGCCTGTTTTAATTTAACTTGCATTTAAGAGAGCAATGTAACCAATTTCACTATGCCTTGGCTTTTCCATGTAAGCAACTTTTAAAACATAAGTTAATGCATAATTTTAACCTTATATTTTGTTCTCTTTCATGCCCTTTGCTCAGAACAACGAATGTATGTATGTATTGTGATAATCATTTGCTGAAAGTAGCCAATAGGTTTAATGCAACCTTAAACATAACAAATATCTTCCACAAAGGTTGGAATCAACATGTAAATGTAAATATAGATTGACATATGGTTTTCTTTACTATTCTGGGTCCTTTCAGGTCATTGAAGTACCTTTTTTTATTGGTTATTTTATTTATTTACACTTCAAATGCTATTCCCCATCCAAATTTCTCCTCCACAAGCCCCCTATCCCCTCCTCCCTCCCTGCTGCTTCTATAAGGATGCTCCCCCTCCCACCCACCCACCTACTCCTGCCTCCGAGTCCTACCATTTCCCTATCCTTGGTCATTAAGCCTCCACAGGACTAAGGGGCTCCCCTCCCAGTGATGCCAGATAAGGCAATCCTCTGCTGTAGCCACGAGTTTCTCCTGTGTACTCTTTGTTTGGTGGTTTAGTCCCTGGGAGCTTTGGGGTGTCTGGTTGGTTGATATTGTTGTTCTTCCTATGAAGTTGAAAACACCTTCAGTTCCTACAGTTCTTGACCTAACTTCACCATTTTGGTCCCTGGCTGTGTACATCCACATCTGTATTTGTCTGGCTCTAAAAGAAGCTCTGAATACCCACGATACAACTCACAGGCCATATGAAACCCAAGAAGAAGATCATACCAAAGTGTGGATGCTACAATCCTACTCAGTAGGGGGAAGAGAATAATCTCTGGGAAATAGAGGAAGACAGGGATCTGGGAGGGAGAAAGAAGGGGAAGGGGAAAAGGGGGCTCAGCTCAGATATGGGAAGAGATGGGGGAAAAGTACAGAGGGTCAGGAATTTGAAAGTAGGTGTGTAGCTGTGGGGGAGGGGGAACTGGAGGTAGTCACAGATGCCAAGTACCCAAGAGGTTCCCAGGACCCAACAGGGAGGAAATTAGCCGAAATACTCCCACTCCCCCCAAAAAGGGAGATAGAACCTGTAGAGACCATATCCAGTGAATAGGTAAGGCCCCCAGTTGAGGGAAGGGGCTACCCAACCACTTCAAAAATATTAATTCAGAATTCCTCCTGTCAAAAGAAAATGCAGGGACAAAGAGTGGAGCAGAAAATGAAGGAAAGGTCATCCAGAAACTGCCCCAGCTGGAGATCCATCCCATCTGCTGACAGCAAACCCAAATACTATTGCTGATATCAAGAAGTGCTTACTGATAGGAGCCCAGTAAAGAAGTACCCTTTTTAATGATATATTTTTCCATTTGTTTGTTTGTTTGTTTGTTTATTTATTTATTCACTCACTTTACATCCCTATCACAGCCCCCTCTCTTACCAGTCCACCTTCACAAGCCTCTGCCCATTTTCCTCTCCCCTTCATCTCTGAGATGGGAGAGGTCCCCCTAGGTACTAACCCACTCTGACACCTCAAGTCACTGCAGGACAAAGTACATCCTTTCCCACTGAATCCAGACAAGGTGACTCAGAGGAATGGAACCAACAGGCAGGTAACAGAGTCATGGTAAGTGCCTGCTCCAGTTATTGAGGGGCTCACATGAATACCAAGCTCCAAGTTTATCACATAGGTACAGAGGCCTTAGGTCCAACCCCTGTGTGATCTCTGGTTGATGGTTCAATTTCTGGTAGTCTCCAAGGCTCTAGGTTATTTGACTCTGTTGGTCTTCTTGTGGAGTTGATATCTCCTCCAGGTTCCTCAATTCTTCCCCCAGCATTTTCAGAAGACTCTGTCTCATGTTTGTCTGTGGGTTTCTATATCAGTCAGCTGCATACTAGAGTCTCTCAGAGGACAATTATGCAAGTCTCCTGTCTGAAGCATAACAGAGTATCATTAGTAGTATCAAGGATTAGTTCTTGCCCACGGAATAGATATCAAGATGGGTGAGTCATTAGTTGGCCATTCCCCCAGGCTCTGGTCCATTTTTGTCTCTACACTTGTTGTAGTTAGGACACATTGAAGGGTTTGTAAGTGAATTGGTATCCTTATCCCTCAACTGAGAGTCCTGCCTGGCATAATGGCACCATTTCAGGATCTATACCTCTCACTTCTAGGAGTCTTATCTAAAGTCACACTCATAGACTCCCTGAAGCCTCACCATCCCAGGTCCCTAACATGTCTGTTCATTCTCAAGGCCCTTTCTTCCCAGTTCTTCCTACACATGATTCCTATCCCCCTGTTCTGCTCTCCATTCCTTCCACCACTCAACTACATCCCTTCATCTACCTCCTATAACAATTTTATTGCACCTTCTGAGTGAGATTCAAGCATCCTCTCTTGGACCTTCCTTGCTATTTAGCTTCTTTAGGTGGGTGGATTATAGCGTGGGTATCCTGTACTTTATGGCTATTGCCCACTTATAAATGAGTATATACCATATATTTCCTTTTGGGTCTGGGTTACCTCGGTCAGGATGATATTTTCTAGTTCCATTCATTCACCAGCAGTTTTCATTATGTCCTTGTTTTTAGTAGCTGAGTAGTATTCCATGGTGTAAATAAACTTCATTCTTTACACATTCTTCAGCTGAGAGGCATCATAATTGTTTTGATTTTCTAGAAATTATGAATAAAACTTCACCCCAGATATCAAGCTATACTAAAACTCCATGCTGTCCATATAGAAACAGGTAGATTGATCAATGGAATCAAATCAAAGATCCTGAAATAAACCCACACACCTAAGGACACTTGATTTTTGACAATGAAGCCAAAACCATACAATGGGAAAAGAAAGAATCTTCAATAAATGGTCCTGGTCTAACTGAATCTCTCTATGTAATAGAATGCAAATAGATTCACACTTATCATCCTGCTCAAAACTCAAGTGCAAATGGATCAAAGACCTTAACATAAAACTGGATCCACTAAATCTAATAGAAGAGAAATGGAGAATAGCCTTACATGTGGTGGTACAGGAGACAACTTCCTGAACACAACACCCATATCTCAGTATTAAGATCGACAACTAATAAATGGAACCTTATGAAACTGAAAAGCTTCTGCAAGGCAAAGAACACTGTCAGTAGGACAAAACTGAAGCCTATGGATTGGGAAATTATGTTCTATAACCCTATATCTGACATGGGGCAATATCCATAATGCACAAAGAATTCAACAAGTTTGTCACTAACAAACTAAATAAACCAATTAAAGATGGGGAATGGAACTAAACAGAGAATTCTCAACAGATGACTCTCTAATGCTTGAGAAGCAAAGACATGTTCAGCATCCTTAGTCATCAGGAAATGCAAATCAAAAGGACTCTGAGATTCTATCTTACACCCATCAAAATGGCTAAGATAAAAAACTCAAGCAAGAACACACGCTGGTGAGGATATAAGAAAAGGGGAACACTCTTTAATTGCTGGTGGGAATGCAAACTTGTATAACCACTCTGGAAAGCAATTTGGGAGTTTCTCAGAAAATTAGGACTAGTTCAACATCAAGACTTATCTGTACTGTTCCTAGGCATATACCAAAAGATACTGCATCATACCAAGGACACTTGTTCCACTATGTTCATAGAAGCTATTTGCAATAGCCAAAAGCTTCTTTCTTTGTAAAGTTCTGGTTAAGATCCCTGTAACAAGTATTACTTGTTTTCCTTCATACAATGTTTTCTGTGCTGTTAAACAAATATCTGTTAGAAACAGGCACAACAAATATACAGGCACACAGAGTGTCACACATACACATACAGAGAGAAAGAGAGAGAGAGAGAGAGAGAGAGAGAGAGAGAGAGAGAGAGAGAGAGAGAGAGAGAGAGAGAGAACTGATAAATTACAGGCAGGCCAGTAACCACACACTACAGACAGATAGATACATGGAGAGAGAAGTAGATAATTCAAATTTGAGCTTGAGCTCAGAAAAAGTACTCCAAGAAGAAACTGCTTTGTCTTTTTATTCTTCATTGCAACATCAATTCAAGAAAATTCTGAGAGATGAACAATCACTAAGGAGAGTAAGAAGAAACCCAAAGTGAACTAAGTCACTTGAAAAGGCTACATAATCACCTAGGGATCAGAGGAGGTTTACACAAATATCTACACCTCAGTGGTGCCACAGCTGCAAGGCAAGGCAATTACCTAGGAGGGAAGAAAGCCTACTCTGGGTCAGGATGATCCTTTTCATCCCAGCTCTCAGGCAGCTGCTACAGACCCACCAATCCAATCAGGAAGGAGAGCTCCACTCTGAAGACTGACTTTTCCAGTAGGTGGGTAGTAAAGAAAGTCTAAAAGGCTGAATGCTAACTATGCTCCAGCAATGGGCTCATTGGCCTTCACCCAGACAAATTACAGATATTGTTTTTCTCTTGACAAAATCTTGTCATCTAAATAAATAATATATGAGCATAATACAACACTTTTATTTTTATCTCACATTGGAAAGATTTGGGTCATACAGTGAACAAATATTACAAAAATAAGTCCACGAAAAGAAAAATAAATAGTACGATTGCAATTTGAGGAAATTAAAACTCTGCGTTAAATGGCATAAAATACTGGAGATTATTTTTCCCCAGATAAAATAATTATGATTATAAAAATTGGAGCAGGGTACAATATGCAATTAGGCAATAAGAGGAAAACAACTAATTTGGGGAGTAAGCCATTGGGAAAAAAAGGAAAATTAGGGCTTAGAGGGGGGAACCTAATTAATTATGAAAATTATTTGGAGGCTAATAGTATTATTTTTAAATAACATGCTTTCCATGAAAAATGATAATATCATGAAGATAGCATTTTTCTTTTCCATTTTGCAAGCATTCAGTGGGCTAATCCCCAAGTAAGAACAAAGAAGCTTAGTAACCAGTTTGTCAAAGAGATAAGTTTAATGTAGTTTCTGTTCCTGGCTTAAAGGCAAACATGTCTGCTCCGACACTGTGTTATCAGCAGCCATCTACAGGAGGGCAGAGAAAGTCAGCAACAAAACACTCACCTTCACTAGCAAGGTATTTATTTCAGGAAAGATTTCATTTTGTGTAACCTTTGTTTTCATTATCCTTCATTAAACAGAGCCACTAAATAAAATTTCCTCATTTCCCTTGCTTGCTTAATCCCTGTTTCCACACAGATAAATCTCATATAATTAGCTTGAGCTTTGGAAAATAGGGTTGCCTAGCACACATGAAATGGAGTTTTTGCCATGCCAGAGGAAGTTACTGCCTGTTGTGGGAATAGAAATGCTTTATAGGGAATGCCTTGCCCGTGGCTATGCATAAAATGAAGAGGGAGCACAGGAAATTTTTTCAGCTCTGAAATACTTTCCATTGCCAAAAAGTATAATATTTTATTTTCATTCATTTTCTTTGATATCTAACACCTAAGAATATTGTTTTAACTGTGGTTTAATTATGGCAACAAAATGATTATAAAGAAAATATTTAGAAGGGATCAATCATATGTGTTAGTTAACTATTTCTCTTTGGGCCCTAGTACGAGAATTAGTACTCAGCAATAACTGTTTTATGAAAAATGGAAAATAGTGGTGTACTTCTCTGAGAATATTTCATGGAAGTTCTTCTATTCTTGCCTTCTGGTCCAGGAATTTCTTCCCATCCCATCCTTATTACATATGTGATCAGAAGCTTGAATTTATTGTCCTGAATATAAAATGACATTCTGAGGGACAGGGTAGTAAGTTAAAAATATGCAAAACTAAACACACACACAAAGAGACACACAGAGAGAGACAGAGACAGAGACCATGACAGACACACAGAGACAAAGAGACAGATACAGAGAGAGACAAACAATGATAGACATAGACAATACACACACACCTACATACAGAGACACAGACAGACAGAAACACACACACACACACTGTATATAAGAGAACAATGAACAGAATGAAGAACAAAATTAAAGACCCAAATGAACATTTCTTTCCATCATTCATCTCATTATGTAGAAAAACGCAGTAGCGAGATGCAGTGTGCACCTTTTCATACCTAACAAATATATGTCAAAGATATCTATAGTCATTCCATGGGATTATTGGGGATTCGATCCATGAGCACTTGCAGAGTCTTGCTGTGATCACCAGATAGTCAAGTCCTTATAAATAGGCTTGCACAGCCTTGTGAATAGTTTAAATTGTTGTAAGGTTACTTATAATATGTAACATAAAGTGAACATTATGTAAACAGTGGTTATGAAACATTATTGAGGGAGTAATGACCAAGTCTGCACATGCTCCATATATATGTGATTTTACTTTCCCATGTTTGATTGAATTCACAGATGTGGAACTCAGAGATATAGGAAACTGACTGTTTATAGCAGAAGATGAAAACAGAAAGTAGATTTCAGAATAAAATACAGGGTGTTTGCTTAAGTTATTTAAGTGCTAATGTTGTTCAGTTTATGTTACAAAAATCAACTCTTCTGGTTGTTTAAAAACAAAACAAAAAAACAAACAGAAAAATACTTCTAGGGATGAGTGCCTTTATGAGCACCTCTCAAACTCCAGTGCCACTAGGTACTCATCTCCCAAACCACTGAGAGTATACTTCAAGTGCGGATTGGTAACCAATGAAGTATTCATGGTGTTAGAGCACAGAGAAAACAGTGTTTGGGAGGACTTGTTTTCATGAAAATAACAAAAGTTGAGGCAAAACATATTTCTCTTGCTATAACTATTATTTCTGTCCCTGGAATAGCTGATGACTTTGCTATATCTGCACCACTCTGTCTTCTATGAGACAAAACACATTTCTCTTGCTATAACTATTATTTCTGTCCCTGGAATAGCTGATGACTTTGCTATATCTGAGCCATTCTGTCTTCTAGTAAGTGTCTTAGGTAAGACAAGAGCAGCAGGATTTGACTTACTGCTGGGGCTTCTCTTAGTTGGAAATAGAATGGGTGTTCTCTTTTCTAGTGCATTTTCTGACCTAAGACATGTAAGCTAAGAATTGCTCTTGACCATGCTACTTCTAAGTGATTTTATTTACAGTACTGTTTTGCCACGTCAGTATTTCCATGGTGCACTTCTTTGAACTCTGACTTTGATTGCTGTAGTCAGTCTATCATCTCTTCCTATAAGATCTATGGGTCTATTGACTTTCCCAAACCACGGCTCTCAAAATACTTCGCTTTTACATCTCTTCTAAGTAAATAGCATACCAAGTGCCCCTGGTCTCAAGAAAATCAGAGTTTGCTCCTTTGACATCCCAAATCCGACTCATTAACAAGTCCTTTCTACTCTACTTTAGAAATATAAATATGTCACATATTGAATAGTCCTGTGCCAGTTTAGAGTGTTTTTTTTTTAAACTAAGTCCAAACCCTTGTAAAGATGAAATGTTTGTGTTTATGTTGGTTCTATTTTTGCTATCAGAACCAGTAAAATAATATCAGACTAATGAAAAAGGTTTTATTTTATTTCACATTATTTTCTACTTCTAACAATATAAAGATCTGAACTGGCACAATTGGTTATTCTATAAATATCTTCAATGACTGTCCTTGTTAGCTTAGATTGTCTACTTGATAGTCTAGAGTCAGATGAGAGGAAAGTCTTCATTGAAGAATTGCCTAGTGCATATTGGTCTGTGGGCATGTCTCTAGGGTATTGTTGTGATTATTAACTAATGAAAGAGAGCCTAGCCCACTATGACAAGACATCATTCCTACACAGAAGATCCTGGGATGTACTGAAGGAGTCAGAAAGCAAACAAGAGAGCCAGCCAGCAAGCTGTGTTCCTTCATGATTTCTGCCTCTGCATTCCAATAGAATTTTTACTCTGACTTCCTTTAATAATGGACTATGGCCTGGAAGTTAAGCCAAATAAATTCTTTTCTTCCCTAAGTAGCATTTAGTAAGCAAGGAAAAGAAAACAGAACACAAAGACAATTTGCTTCTTCTTGAACTGAAAAAAAAAGTGAGGATCCTTATGCATCTTGGAGATGTGTTATTGTCATCATTACCATTATTATTGCATCTGATTAGGAAGAATCTTAACCAAATCAACCTTTATATGCCCAACCCCAAAGGGTGGAGGAGGACTAGCTCTGATCTGTTCATCAGGTCAGTTGTTTCAAGCCAAATTCAACTGATTATTGAGATTGCCAGATGAATATTTCTCCCAAACAATTAAACCAAGTACATAGTCAGTTCAATGACCAAACACAGCCAGGGTGCTAGCAGTCCTATCAAAACCAATATATTTTGTTCTTTCAAAAATATTACACTTGTTGAATTAGCTGTGTTCTTTCTCTGCTTTATGGAATTATAGAAGCAAAAGAGTGTCTAAGTCATTTTTCATTAGCTTATTGCAGCTTCTCATATTGTACTATAAAAATAAATAGAATTCCTAGTTTATTTACACTTTTCTACTCCAAGTATTACCCAGGCTGTTTTTTGAAAGCAAGGCTTTTGAGTTTTGCTGTCCTTATTACAATGGTTGGTGGAATTTTCTGTCAAACAGCCATTTATACTACCAATATTTATCAATGGGTTGAATTTCAAGCTTTGGCAATAAAATGTAGTTGTTTACTGTGAACTTTCCATAGTTGCGATGTCTCTGTGTTCAATAAAGCTATATCACTTCTGGAAAATTGCATACACCTTCTAAAATTCACTTTTTGAGACAGTGAAATGGGGAAACAGTTTTTATGAATATTAAATAAGCATCTGAAGACAAAATTTAGAACAGCACTTGACTTGCAGATAGAACTCTTCTTTTTAGACTCTTTCCCGGAGAATCAAATCTGGTCATTTAAAGCAAATGGTTGAAACTAGAGCCCATTATGTTACTGGAAACACATGAGATACAAAAAGACACGCAGTGCATGTCCACACATATGGGAGGTGGAAAAATATTGACTCAAACATGTAGCAATGATCAGTTGTTAAGGATTAAAGAAGAAAAGAGATAAGATGTGATCAGCGCATCCTGGGTGCATTATAGAAATACACTGAATCTAATTAACAAGTACCATTGATATATTCTACCAGGATAACAGAAAACTGAATGAAAACTGGACCTTTATCTTCCCTCTTCTTATTCAGTTCCGTGGCCTTAGGTTACTTCTGTGCTGATAATGATCAGACCTTGCACTTGAACACCAGATTTATGATGAGCAAATGCTTCCCAGATTCATGACCAGCCCTTTCAATGAATAGAAAATGTCCATGTTTTGCTCCTGTTCCTACAATCTGACATTTCTGCTGACATTGAAAAATCAAAGGCTTGATTGCTTTAGTCAGTCTGGCATTTACCCTGTTGGTTGGGATTCTATGAGCACTAGGCATATTGCTTCTGGGTCCATGATTTATAAGATATGCTATAAAATATAGGCTAACAGTAAAACACAGAGTCCAGTTTATAACACCTTCCATGTGAAGTACTTTTTAGGACACATATATTATTAAACTATAATATCACAACAGAAGTAAAATTTTACTTTGAAAATTAAATGACCCATTTCTCAAGAAGTATTTATAAATTATTCAATTGAATTCATTATGATAAAATAAGCAATTTTAATGAAAAACTGTGTAAATAGTCTAAGAATCTGTCTATGTTCCAACAAGCATACAAATATGAGCAATTAAAATTGCTCAATTGTTTTTTAATAACAGAAATATCTGGTTTTAGCTTAATATAGGTCTATTGTATAAAATTTGTCTTCATGGACAGCTAAGTTCTGTTTGTGAGAAAGATTGTCCTTGACCTCAGCTGTTTAAGTCCCACATATAGGTAAAAACATGAACCAGTCTTACAAAATAAGACTCAAGGTCCAGTGAGCTAGTTCAGAAGGAAGGTAAAGGTACTTGTGTACTACTGATGCTGTGGACCTCAGTATAATCCCTGGAGCCCACAGGGAAGAAAAAAATGAAAACCAATTCCTACAAGTTGTCCTCAGTCTTCCATACACATACCATGGTACGCATGCTCAGACATAAATAAATAAATAAATAAATAAATAAATAAAGAAGAAGAAAAAAGATCTGTATGGAACTCGTGTGTAATTACTCCTACTACACACATTAATTAGTTTGATTAAGCCAACTCATTATTAAAGTCATAAGTGTTGTTGATGACATAGCAGATTTTTGTATGTAGCCCTGCTTTCTCCTCATTCATTCTCCTTAAAGAGACTCCCAACACACACACACACACACACACACACACACACACACACATAGACAAGGTGGACTATATACAATCTCCTTAGAACTTCTGAGAAGTTGCCTATTTCCTCACAGACCTCTCATCTGAAATTCAAGGATTAGAGGTTCCTCTCCCTTATTACATTCAGCTCCTTAGACACTCTGGTCATACTGAATTCACTTTTGTATCCTTCCATCTAATGCATCTCCTGGTGAATTTCATTTTAGTGTAGAAATCTCTTGGAGCCATGTCCATAGGGAACACATGGCTGGCTGAGGGGGTGGGTAGGAGGGAAACAGTGATATATGCTGGCTTCATTCATTTGAATGCTTGTCTTTCACCTTTGAATTTTGACTCTGTGATTCTTGGATCTGTCCTGTCTAATTTGTTGTTTCCCAAGAGATTGATGCAGGACATGGAACTTAAAATATATTCAATGAAGGGTCATGGGAAATACTAAGCATGTCAGATTGGCTTCATTGTAAATATACATGTAATAGTACCTTATTTTCAGGCATACTTAGTGCATGATAAGATTTTGTATGAGCAATTTACATGTGTTGGTTCATTTACATTCCCATAGCAATCATAAATACAGTCTTATTGCTGACGATTAAGTTATTATAAATGTAAACAATTTAACTTTTCTCCAACAATTGTAGCAATTGTATTTATGTGAACAGGAATTTGTCTATCTCCAGAATTTGTAATCCTGATCACCATTCTAAAATATTTGGCATGGGAGTCTTCATTCTTCTTAGCACTGCCATGAGTCTTTGATCATTTGAACTGGTTTCCCACAAAACCTTGACCAGCTACCTTGGAGTCTCAGCCTCAGAAAGTAGAGGCTAGCTTAGCGAGGATCATATGTTCTAGGATCCAAGTAGATATAGTGGTATTCAATGCTCTTATCCTAAACATATGCTAGCAGGAGGAAGTATAAGAGAAGAAATGTAAAAGAAGACAACAATAAAAGCATACAGAATCAAACTTCAAAACTAAATATTACAACCAATAGATACAGAGAGAGGCAAATTTGGAAGAGGGCATTCACATATAAGTTCATGGTTATTATAAGAAAAGACTAGGGATACATGGACCATAGCTACATGGGGGATTCTAAGCAAGAAATGGAAAATTAAAAGATCATAATGACTGGGTAAGTTAGGACAAGGTGATGACAATATTTGTACAAGACATCAAAAAACTTAAAGTTGGCAACTTTATACAGTACAGTATGTGTTCTGAATTCAAAGCATGGACAAAAATACAAATATCATTTTTGAAAATTATGAAAAATGCTTTATAAATACATTTAAGAGAGGGATTATATTCAGCCTATGGACTATATGCATAAATAGTCAATAGGGTAAAGTATGAGAAAAAACTAAAGTATATAAATGAAAATATCCAGTAAAATACTGTCAAGGTGAGCAGGTAAGCAAAATGCAGATCTTCCCCCTCTCTTCCTGATATTCCAAGTCCAATGCCAAAGGCTCATTCCTAGCTTTATAGCAGATTATTTACTGTGTCTTCCCCTCACCCTCTGCCTTCATCTCCACTCTATCACAGAAACCTTCTTTTCCTAACATTTCTTCCCCTACTCATTGGTTTATACTCACACTCAATCTCTATAATCATTTCCTGCAAAGCGGCAGGTTACTATGCCCAGAGAAAAAGGTAGACTAACTGTGTCCATGGACTTCTCCCTCCATTCCTCTAAATTCAATTCTCCAATATCTCACCTAACTATGTATCAGATACGAGGTATGACCTCTTCTCATACTCTGCTCCATTTCCCAGAAGTCTAGGCAGATCTCTGTGGAATATCCTGCATACCTTTGTTCTGTGGATCCTCATAGTATCCCACCCAGCCTATCCCCATTTCTAACTATCAGCTAACAGTTTCTAAAACTATATTTTATCTGGAAACCCCACAGTGGTCACACCTATCAGGATCCTAGATAAATATCCTATCTGGAAATCCCCCAGTGGTCTCACCTATCAGAATCCTAGACAAATATCCTACTGGCCATCAAACTCTTGTAAGATCAAGAGACAATAACAGAAGGCAAGGAATAAAATACACACACACACACACACACACACACACACAAAGTCCAGATATCAGCACGTAAACGTATAATCTTTTCAAATCCAGATGCTTACACACAAGTGGAAAAACATAATAAATAACAACCAGGTCAATGCATTTGCCCTAGAGCCCAGCAACACTACTACAACAGTCCAAGAGAATTGTAAAATAGTAGAAGAAAAAAAAAAGGCCTTAAAATTGACTTCATGGATATGATAAAATTCCTTAAAAAGAAACTGGATAAATGCTTTAATGAAATCAGGAATAAGATAAATGAAGGAAGGAAATGAATAAAAAATAGCTTAAGACCTTAAAATGGAAATAGAGTCAACAAAAAACAAACAAACAAACAAACAAACAAACAAACCTGAAGAAAATCTGGAAATAAAAAGTTCAGTAACCCCTGAACAAGAAACTTAGAGACAAGTATCATTTACAAAATACAAGAGATACAGAAGAAGCTATCAGGCATTGAAGATGTCATAGAAGAAATGGATACCCCAGTCAAAGAAAATATTAAATCTAAAATAAAAATTCCTGGCACAAAACGTCTAGGAAATCTGGGATACAATGAAATGACCAAATTTTTTTTAAAAAAGAAATAAAACAATGAGAAAAAACACAGGTTACAGCTCCAGAATATGTTTTCAGAAAAATCATAGAAAAAAAATTCTGAATACAAAGGAGGAGAGTCTTATGAAGGTATAAGAAGCATACAAAACATCAAATAGATTGGACCAAACAGAAAGTCCCTGGATGCATAATAATCAAACTCTGAACATATAAAACAAAAAAAGAATAATACAACTACAAGGGGAAAGGCAATATAACATATACAGAGAGATCTATCAGAATAACATTTGACTTCTCATAGAAATCTAAAAGCCAAAAAGATATGTCAGTGTGCTACAGACTCTAAGAGACCAGAGATGCCAGCCTGGATGAGAATACCCAGCAAAATTTCCAATCACTATAGTTGAAGAAATTAAGTTATTTTATGATGAAACTAAATTTAAGCAATATGTATCTACAAATCTGGTCCAATAGAAATCTCTAGATGAAAAACTCAAAACTAAAAAGATTAAACAGATCAAAGGAAGACAAAGAATAAATAGTTAGATGCCATTTAATTAAAAAAAAACAGTAAACACATACATTAGGAGAGAGGGGAGAGAGAGAGAGAGAGAGAGAGAGAGAGAGAGAGAGAGAGAGAGAGAGAGAGAACCACCACAAGAAAAATTACCAACAACAAAATAACAGAAAATAACACTCTCTGGTTATTAATATCTTTCAACATCAGTGGTGCCAATTCTGCAATGAAAAGTCACAACAGAATGGATAAAATAATAGGATCCATCCCCCATCCTTCTGCTTCATCCAAGAAACACATATTAACATCAAGGTTAGACATCACTCTTGGATAAAAGAATGGAAATGAATATTGCATGCAAATGGACCTAGAAAGAAAGCTGGTGTAGCCTTTTTTAATATTTGACAAAATAGACTTCAAACCAAAATTAATCAGAAGATATAAAGAATACTACATACTCATAAAAAGGAAAAAGTCTACCAAGAAGATAAGCAATTC
The DNA here is from genome assembly GCF_011762505.2 of Arvicanthis niloticus. Classification (NCBI taxonomy): domain Eukaryota; kingdom Metazoa; phylum Chordata; class Mammalia; order Rodentia; family Muridae; genus Arvicanthis; species Arvicanthis niloticus. The sequence continues at coordinate 46,836,545 of NC_047671.1, forward strand.
TTAGCATTTATGCACCAAATGCAAGGGCACAAAGCTCATAACTCCACCCTCAAAACAAACAAACAAAAAAGCACTACTGTTACATAGCTTAAATCACATATTGACCCTCATGTTCTGATTATGGGGGACTTCAGCACACCATTGTCACCAATAGATAAGTCATCTGGACAAAAATTTAAGAAATAAATACTGGAGCTGACATTACAGACCAAATAGATCTAACTGGTATTTACAGAACATTTCACCCAAGCAGAAAAGAATATTCCTTCTTTTAAGTATCTCATGGAAATTTCTTCAGAATTGACCACATACTCGACACAAAACAAGTGTTAACAGAATAAGAAAATTGAATCAATACCCTTCATCCTATCTGACCACAACAGATTAAAACTGGATATCAGAAACAATAGAAAGCTCAAATTCATGGGATCTGAAACACACACTGAGTAAGAAAGAAATATATCAAGTAGAAATTATGAAATTAATGGCCTTCTAGAACTGAGTGAAAAATGAACACATATAAAACATATATATATAACCTTATCAGATAAAATGAAGGAGGTTCTATGAGACAAGTCACAGCACTAAGTGCCTACACAAAAGGAGATATATTATAATAGTAATTTAATACCACTGCTAAATACTAAATGCTAAATTCTAGAGTCTATAACAAAAAGAAGAAATCAAACTCAAAAGCAGTAGACAGTGAAAAAGAAACAAACTCAGGGCTAAAATCAATAAAATAGAAACAACAAAGTAATAAAAAAATCAATGAAACAAAGAGTTGTTTCTTTAAGAAAATCAATGACTAAAAAAACCCTTGTCCAAAGAAACAAAGAGGTGAATAAAAGATATTCAAATTGATGAAGTTAGAAATGAAAAGGGTAATGTAACAACAGACATGGAGGAAATTATAAGGATATACTTATGAAAACCCATATTCCCAAAAATGGAAAATCTAAAAGATATGGATATTTTCTTCAATACATCACACTTATCAAAGTTGAATCAAGATCAGATAAAAAACATAAATAGATTTATAACTCCTAACAAAATAGCAACAGTAATTAAGAAATCTTTCAATCAAATAAAGCTCAGGATTATAGTGTTTTGGGTCAGAATTATACCATACTTTGAAAGAAAAGTTAGTATCAAATACTCATCAAATTATTCCACAAAATAGAAGCAGAAGAAACATTACTCAGTTTGTTTTATGAGGCAATAGTTACCCTGATACCCAAATCACATAAAGACATAACAAAGAAAAGGAATTAAAACCTATTTCCCTTGTAAGCACACATGCAAAAATTATCAATGAAATACTTGCAAACTGAATCTGAGTACATCAAAATATCATTCAGAATGATCAAGTAAGCTTCATTTCAGAGATGGAAGGACATTTCAGCATACATAAAGTGATAAATGTAATCCATCATAAAAAACAAACTGAAAGACAAAACCCACATCATTATCTCATTGGATGCAGAAACAGTCTTTGACAGCAATCAAACACTGCTTCAGGATAAACATCCTGGAGAGATTATAGTTACAAGAAGCACACCTCTACAAAATAAAGATAGTTTAGAACATGCCCATAACCAACACTAATTTAAATGGAGAGAAACTCAAACAATTGCACTAAAATCAGGAAGAAGACCAGGTTGTCTACTCTCTTCATACCTATTTAAGATAGTACTTAATGTCTTAGCTAGACAACTGAAGGCAGTTAAGAGGATACAAATTGGAAAAGAAAAAGTGAATGTAGCATTATTTTCGGATTATATGATGGTATAAATAAGTGATTCACAAAATTCCACCAGGGAACTCCTACAGCTGATATTTTCAGTAAAGTCACAGAATGCAAAATTATCTCTCAAAAATCAGTAGCCTTCCTATATACAAATGAAAAATGAACAGAGAAGAAAATCAGGAAATCAACACTCCAATAGCCTCACTCAAAGTAAATATCTTCTGATAACTGTAACCAAGCAAATGAAAGACTTGTATGATAAAACATTGAGACATCAAAGAAAGAAACTGAAGAAGATATCAAAAGATGGAAAGATATCCTATTTTCATGGATTGGTAAAAATGGCCTCCCTACCAGAAGCAATCTGCAGATTCAATACAATTCACATAAAATTTTCAACACAATTTTTCACAGGTCTTTAAAGGACAATTTAAAGTTTTATGTGGAAACACATACAAATACACACACACACACACACACACACAGAGAGAGAGAGAGAGAGAGAGAGAGAGAGAGAGAGAGAGAGAGAGAGAGAGAGAGAGAGACAGAGACAGAGAGAGACAGAGAGAGACAGAGAGAGACAGAGAGACAGAGAGACAGAGAGAGGGAGAGAGAGAACACGATAACTAAAACAATCCTGATAACTAAAACAATCCTGATAACTAAAACAACTGCTGGAGGTATCACCGTATCCAGTTTCAAGTTGCACCACGGCACTATGGTTATAAGGACAGCATGGCACTGGCACCAAACAGAGACATGTTGATCAATGTAATTGATTTGAAGACCTAGACATAAATCCATATACTTGTGCACACCCAATTTTTATAAAGAAACCAGAAATGCGCACAGGGGGGAAAAACAGTTTCTTTAACAAATGATTCTGGTCAAACTGGATGGTTGCATGTAGAAGAATCTAAATAGAGTCATATACTTATTACTTGCACAAAGCTTGACTCCAAATGGATCCAAGACCTCAAGTTTAAACCATACACACTGAACCTGATAGAAGCAAATGTGGGGAAAGCATTGCATTCATTGGCATAGGAAAAGACCTTATAAACCCTACACAGATAGTGCAGGTAATCAGATCAGCAATTAATAACTAGGACCTTGTGAGACTGAAAACTTCTGCACAGCAAAAGACACTGCCATTTGGATGATGTGGCAATCTATAGAAAAAGAGAAGATTGAAGCATCCACACTTTAGTCTTAGTCTTCCTTCCTATGGTGACCCAGAGCTCCCCAGGACTAAACTTTCAACCAAAAAGTATGCATAGAGGAATCTATGGCTCCATCTGTATATGTAGTAGAGGATGGGCTTATCTGGTATCAATAGGAGGTGAGGCCCTTGGTCCTGAAGAGGCTTGATGCCCCAGCATAGGGGGATGCTAGAGCTGTGAGGCAGGAGTGGGTGAGTGGGTGGAGGAGCACCCTCATGGAGACAAAGAAAATGGAATAAGGGGTTTCTGGAGGGAAACCTGAAAGGGGAACAATATTTGAAATGTAAATATATAAAGTAACCAATGAATATTAGAGTATAATACAAAGTAAAAGTATGTAACATGGAGGTAGGATGAGCTCCGGAGATCTTTTTATAGAAAGTACAGCAAGCATATATTTGTTCCTGTGGGCTTCTTTGAGATCTAACTCAGCTATAGAAGCCAATCGGACCGTGGCCCTAGCATTCCAAGAGCACCTCACATCTGTAAACCTTTGGCATCTCAGCCAGACACTAGGCCAAAGATGTGCCAGACATTGCCTGCAATTCAAGGCTTGTTCAATCTTGCTTTCTTCTCTTTGCTTTCCCAGGGTTTGATCCATAAAAACTAAATATCTTGTATCTCTACCCTAAGTCAACATGTGTTTTCTAAGGTCTCCATCTGTGCTAGGAGTTAGATAAAGTGTAGTTTTAAGAAGGCATTTAAAAATAATAGAACTAACATAAGTACAACTTTCTAGTGAGCAGGTAGCATTTACATGACTTCTATTTTGTTCCTTAAGGCACTTCTCCAGAATCACCAGAGAAGCTTCTAGTGCTCTGGACTAGTTCCTCAGTAAATATTTTATGGCTTCCAGTTTAGTGTTTTATTCCTCAGTGTGTAATGAGTGGGTCTTTGTTTCTTGTGCTTTTTCTTGGGCTCTTGTGTTTCTGTTTATTTGAATTTTCCTAATTCCTATGTGTTACTTTTTATTCTGTATTTATTATATTATATTATTAAATTTATTGTGTTACTAGAAGCTCGTTTGTTATCTTTTATTTGTTTTTTGTTGTTTTATTGGATATTCTACTTATTTACATTTCAGATGTTATTTCCTTTCCCCAATCCCCCTGCCCCCACCACAGGAACTCCCTATCTCATCTCCCCTCCTGCTGCTTCTATGAGGGTGTGTTCCCACCCATCCACCCACTCCCCCCTCCCCACCGCCCTCAAATTCCCCAACAGTGGGGCATTCCACCTTCACGGGACCAAGGACCTCCTCTTTCACCAATGCCTGACTAGGCCATCCTCCACTGCATATACAGATGGAGCCATGGGTCCCTCCACGTGTGTTCCCAAGCTGGCGGTTTAGACCCTGGGAGCTCTGGTTGACTGATATTTTTGCTCTTCCCGTGGGGATTGCAAGCTCCTTCAGTTCCTTCAGTCTTTTCTCTACATCCTCCATTGGAGAACACATGATCAGTTCAGTGGTTAGCTGAGAGCATCTGCCTGTGTATATGTCAGATTCTGGCAGAGCCTCTTAGGAGACAGTTATATCAGGCTTGTTAGTTTCCTGATGAAAGACATAAAGGGAATGAATCTGTATAGAAGGAAAGGGAGGAAGGACAAAGGAGTAGATGGAAGAGAAACAGTAATCAGTATATATTACATGAGAAAAATCTATTTTCAATAAAAGGGAAACAATTTTTTAAAAGAAAATATCAAATTAATAGAGTTTAATAGCATGAGAGTAAAAGGAGTCCATGTGGGTTCATGGGTGTGTTGAATGACTGCATGATGATTATTTATTGACTGATTTTCTTATGAAAACTCACAAAACTTACACAGAATGCATCACCATTTGAAAATACTGGTGCCCCTACAAAGCACCTCATGACTGGAGCAGCCTACATAATATTCTCTCTGAGCGTGTTTTACTCCTGAGTCATTGCTTAGTAGGAGTTTGCCACCTGTTATGGAATTATTGAGCTGCTTAGTTTTACAATTTAGGGAGGGTGATGCATCAAATAAAGGAAGGTGAAGTCAAGTTGATACGCTCTGGATGCTATGGGGAAGGCACAGTGCTATCTAGAATCACAATATGCTAGAGTTTGTAAGCTTTGACATTGTCATCGTTTGCACCAACAGCCATAACTAAGTTTTTAAAAGTGTATATAGAAGATAATTTTTTTTTTACAAACTTCTTTCCAATTCAGCCTGTTTACTGAAAATTCCTGGAAGCCGCAAAGTGCCATCTGTTTCGATATCAAATTTTACCCCCACAATCAAAAAAAAAAAAATATTGCTGCTTTTTTTATTCAAGAGGTTGCTTAGGAACAATGTAGTTGCATGCACAGGTCAGTTCCTATTGAAGTCACTGATGATGGGCAAGTACACAAACTTCTAGAAAGTGCCTGAATCACTTCAGAAACACATCCCAGAGTAAAATCCCCAAAGCAACATTCTATACAGACACAGTTAGAATGGTGCCTTTAGAATGGCTTGTCAATAGCTTTTTGACTTGATGAGGCTTTTTCCTGTTAGCTAGAAATTTGAACAGCAGGTTCCCATTGCAGGTGACTACCGCAGTGTTAGGCTTACAAAAGATGGAATTGCTTGTGAAGAAGGCCCAGAAGTGGCACTCCAAACACGGGCTTCTTAGGCTGAAAATGGCCAGAACATCCTTCAGCTCAGCAGGAGACAGTCAATATTCCAATTCTATTATGCCTGCAAATGAAGAGAGATGTGAAAAACAGGGCAGAATGTTAGAACGCACAATCTATTAAAAAGGTAGAAAAAAACAGAGGAGGAAATAAGTACAAGCTAAAAATGGTGTGATTATGTTTCATGAAAACCAGTGTGGCTATGTTTCTGAGAGAAAAGGTACAAGTCTGGTATGTGGTGGGGGGAGGGGTAGGACACATATATTTTTTTCTATAGTGTTAAGAAAACGTTGAGCGAATAAATATCTCCCATTAAAATGGCTAAGAAAATCCCTTGCAAGTTTACAAAATAAGAAATGTTTATCTTCATGCATAATTTTAAAAATGTTATGCTGGGCCTATGCTGACATAAACACTATTCTGAATAGTTGACAGAAAATTGAAGGATCAGCAATCATCATGATATTTAATCTATTCTGAATAATGGGGTCTGTTAGGTTGCCTGCTAAACCACTGAACTGGTTGCACATCTCTTGCTAGCCAGTCATGTATTTTAAAACATCAGCCCTCTACTTTCAGACTCAACATATCCTACACTTTTGGAAATGTCTGTTTCCCACTTAAGCTTATTTAATTTCTAAATTCTAAGTGTGTATCTTCAATATTCCCAGCATTGTACTCAGTGCCATTTGGAAGTCTGGTTTTCCCAGCAGCTCTATAGCAAAATTAGAATAATTTTCCTTTAGTAGCTAGGAAACCAACATTCCTTACCATAGAAATTCTTTTCAGTGTTTGACCACAAAAATAGATGTTCTTTCCACCAAATTACTGAATGACCCTTTTCAAGATACTTGGCAGCAAATAGAGCATGACCTAGGGCCTTGTGACTTTTACCATATCATGTTCAGGAGTTTCCAACTCAGAGGTATAGCCAGCATTGTCAAACAAGGTGGAATAGTGTTCAAGGTGACACACCAACAAACTATATACTCTATGAGTATTATTAAGTTGAAGTTAAGTTGCCATGTAATTGAAACTAGATTAGAGTCTGTTAAGAATTAGTCTCAAGAGTGACTAGCCAAATAACAAAACAAAACAACAACAACAACAAAATCAAAAAGCAAAAGCCAACCAAACCAAACCAAACAAAAACAAAACAATCAAAAACCAAAAACAAATCCCTATGCTTTTTGGAGGCTAAAGAATAGGAAGTAATGGAACCTTGGAATGCCATTGATAACATCTGAGCATATAATACTAGTTTATACTTGAAGTCAGCCTGTTGAATTTTTATCTCACAGTTACCTACAGAATAGGATTCCAGCATATGCTATTGAAAATGGAAGCAGAGAAGTATTTAAATTTTATATCCCAATGGTATTTAAGCCACAGTCTTGACTTAGTAATTGATCCTAATAGCATTGTTCTGATTTTTTTAAATTTGTTCCCAACATGCACAGGTGACAGACAGGAACCTCTTCTTCAGTTGTAGGCTTTGCTGTTTGGCATGCCAGCATTTGGGAGATATTTTATTTTTAATGTTTTAATTGTCTTAGTTGGCCAAGGAACAAAGCATATTTTCCTCTTCCAAAAGAATACCAAACAAGAAGCATGGAGAAAACCACACTGAAGCTTTCTTTATGCCCATCAGACTTCAGGAGTGTGTAACTAATGGAACAGCAGGGCCGTATGAATATCTTGTCTCTCTGAATAGTTGAGTCTCAAGACAGATGTTTGTAGTCATTATTGCCTATAAATTCTGAAAAAAAAATTTAGAAAACCGAGCACCAAACCAAAGAAGCTAGCTTTAATCCTCCTATAGTAAGCATGCTTTCTGTTTTCCTTGACTGATATGAAGAACCAAAAGTTATTCTTAATCACCAGGATCCCATTGAGGATATGGGAAAGCTCTTTTGCCGAGTAGTCTTCATGTCAACTTCATTTGCCCCTTTACTATTTCCTGTATACTTCTATTTTTATTTTGACTGATATTTGTCTCTGATGTCAAAATATCAGAGACAAAATCTTCCTGCTTTTAGAAATGAAAATTTACATGTCATGTAAAAATCCCTGCTATAAATGACTACCTAATATTGTCTTCTAATAGATGAATTATTCCTTTCCAATCTGAGAAATGATTAAGCAGTACAAAGGGCAGTGATTTTGTCTTATACAATGTCCTCTAATTCTCAGAGTACATCCAGAAAGATGATCTCAGGGTACCTTCCCTGTCAAGGGTCAGATGAGCAGTTGGGGGCTGTAGAAAAGAATCAGTTTGCATCCTTTTATAGCTACATCTCACTTAAATTTCATAACAGCAAAGAAAGCCAGGGGCCACATATAGAGAGGGTAGTTTAGACATTAGTTTATTATCCATTCAACTAAGAAGCAGATCTTTATTAAGTACCTACTGTCTTCAATTAAGCCAGATGCCAGGGAAGTAAGAAAAACAATCACTAAAAAATAAAACAGTGAGCAAATAGAAATATTAAAGGTTCTTATGAGTTGTATCAGGAAGTTGGGTCCTATAGAAAAGTGCTGGGCTTGAGGAGCACAGACTGTAATTGCAGAGCTCTGGAAAGCATAGTGAGAATACATCTAGGAGCTGACAGCTCCAGGGAGCACGTTACCTACCGGGGACACTGCCTTTGTGAACATTGCCTCTAAATTCTTCTACTTCTGGCAATGAAACTGAAACATTTAAAGAATGCCTTCATTCATCCAGGAAACAAAGAAAAGGAGAAAATAATTGCTAAAGAATATTTCAATCAATTTTATTTTTTTCATTTTTTTCATTTTTTGCATGTGTGCGTGTTTGTATATTTGAGTGGGGAGTGTTTCATGACATTTTTGTGGAGGTAAGAGGACAATCTAGAGTGTCTTTCCTTGTTTTTCCTACTGTCAGAGACAGTCTTGTCCTTGTTTGTTGGCCCCTGAACTTCTGGCCATTCTCCAGTTTATACATCTCTTCTTGCCACAGCAACACGGGAACTGTTGAAGCACACCATCACACAGCTTCACATATGTTCGAGGGTTTCCACACTTGTGTGGCAAGCAATTCATCTACTGAGCCATTCTTCTGGTCATTTTAGTATTTTTTTTAATGTAGTTTTTGTTAAGGAAATCAGTTCAGTAGACTCTAGCCTCCCAAGTTTTGTCACAGCCAATTCATCCAAAGAAAAGGAAATAACCATCTTCTGCCCATTCTTGTAGTGTCCTATACTCATCCCACCTGAGAATGAGGGAGCAGACTATTGGTTTAGCACATAGTCTAGGGAGACAAGGTTACCTATAGACTTATGAATCACAGGGCTATAGAAGACTCTCTGTCCCACTCATCACTACATTTCTAAAGTCTTATTTACCTCTGACCCATTCACTCAGTATAATATAGCACATATTAAAATGAAAAACAATTCAGCTAAAGATAATGAAGAAGCCATGGGTTCAAAAGGCCAAGTAGTGGGAAAGCTGTCATCATCTTAAGAATTTTTAAAAGACTAGTATGATAAGAGCATTGAAAGAAAAGTAGAAATCATGCAAATATTAATGGATTATAATCAAAGGGTCAGAATTTCTAAGACAGAATCCCAATGAAAATGTTGAGATAAAGATGAAAGGAAGTAATACAGATGGGAAGATGTCTTTCATGAGTTCATAAATGATGGCACAAAGCAGAGGAAAGGTTCTTTGTTGTTGTGATTTTTTTTTTTGTTTTTTTTTTGTTTTATTTATTTTTATTTTTGGATATTTTATTTATATTTCAGATGTGATTCCATTTCCCCATTTCCCTCCCACTCAGGAACCTCCTTTCCCATCCCCCCTCTTCCTGCTTCTATGAGGATGTGCCCCCCCCACCAACCCACTCCTTCATCCCTACCCAAGAATTCTCCCACACTGGGGTATTTAGCTTTCACTAGACCAAGGCCTTGCTCTCCCACCTATGCCTGAAACTGTCATCCTCTCCTACATATACAGCTGGAGCCATGGGTCCCTCCCAATGTGTTCCCAGGCTGGTGGTTTAGACCCTGAAAGCTCTGGTTGGTTTGTATTATTGCTCTCCTCATGAGGCCACAAATAATTTCATCTCCTTCAGTCTTCTCTCTAATGTGAGTAGTTTTGCTGGGAAAGCTGAGAGTTCCTCCATGCAGGAAGTTAGGCCTAGCTGCTGTGGCTCCACAGTTCCTCACAGCATGGCTCTAATGACATAAGAAGTCCATGGGTTTTTACAAGCTTTAATGTCATGGTGGATGGTGGATGGATCTGGATGCACCTCCCTGAAACCCAGAGCAGACCTGAGTTAAATAGGGAGGGAGAGAGGGAAGAGGGGCTGGGGAAGAATGTATATACAGCAAGCCAGTAGCCAACATCAAACTAAATGGATACATATAGGAAAGAAAGAAGTCAAAATTTTACTATTTGCAGATGGTATGATAATATACTTAAGTAACCCTAAAACTTCCACCAGAGAACTCCTAAACCTGAAAAGTGGCTGGATATAAAATCAACTCAAACAAATCAGTAGCCTTCCTCTACTCAAGAGATAAAGAGGCTGAGAAAGAAATTAGGGAAATGACACCCTTCACAATAGTCACAAAAAATATAAAATACCTTGGAGTGAATCTAACTAAGCAAGTGAAAGATGTGTATGACAAGAACTTCAAGTCTCTGAAGAAAGAAATCAAAGAAGATCTCAGAAGATGGAAAGATCTCCCATGCTCATGGATTGGCAGGATTAATGTAGTAAAAAATGGCCATCTTGCCAAAAGCAATCTACAGATTCAATGCAATCCTCATCAAAATTCCAAATCAATTCTTCATGGGGATAGAAAGAGCAATTTGCAAATTCATTTGGAATATCAAAAAACCCAGGATAACGAGAACTATTCTCAATAATAAACGAACTTCTGGGGGAATCACCATCCCTGACCTCAAACTGTACTACAGAGCAGTATATGCATGTACTGTATAGTATTGGTACAGAGACAGGCAGGGAGACCAATGGAATAGAACTGAAGATCCATAAATGAATCCACATATCTATGTTCACTTGATCTTTGACAAAGAAACTAAAATCATCCAGTGGAAAAAGGACAGCATTTTCAGCAAATGGTGCTGGTTCAAATGGAGGTCAGCATGTAAAAAAATGCAAATCAATCCATTCTTATCTCCTTGTACAATGCTCAAGTCCAAGTGGATAAAAGACCTTCACATAAAGCCAGATACACTGAAACTAATAGAAGAGAAGGTGGAGAAGACCCTCAGATACCTAGGTACAGGGGAAAAGCTTCAGAACACAACACCAATGGCTTATGCTCTAAGATTAAGAATTGACAAATGGGACCTCATAAAATTGCAAAGCTTCTGTAAGGCAAAGAACACTGTCAATAAGACAAAACAGCAACCAACAGATTGGGAAAAAATCATTACCAATCCAACATCCAATAGAGGGCTAATATCCAATATATACAAAGAACTCAAGAAATTAGACTCCAGACAACCAAATAACCCTATTAAAATTGGGTTACAGAGCTAAACAAAGAGTTTTCAACTTAGGAAACTCGAATGGCTGAGAAGTACCTTAAAAATGCTCAGCATCCTTAGCCATCTGGGAAATACAAATCATAACTATTCTGAGATACCACCACACACCAGTCAGAATGGCTAAGATCAAACACTCAGGTGATAGTAGATGCTGGCGAGGATGTGGAGAAAGAGGAATACACCTCCACTGTTGGTGGAATTGCAAGCTGGTACAACCACTCTGGAAATCAGTCTGGCTGTTTCTCAGAAATTGGACATAGCATTACCTGAGGATCCAGCTATACCACTCCTGGGCATATACTCAGAAGATGCTCCAACATATAACAAGGCCATATACTCCATTATGTTTATAGCAGCCTTATTTATAATAGCCAGAAGCTGGAAAGAACCCAGATGTCCTTCAACAGAAGAATGGATACAAAAAAATATTGTACATTTACACAATGAAGTATTACTCACCTATTAGAAATAATGAATTCAAGAAATTTTTAGGTAGATGGATGGAACTAGAAAATACCCTCCTGAGTGAGTTAACCCATCACATACGAACACACATGTTATTTACTCACTGATAAGTGGATATTAGCCCAAAAGCTTGAAATAGTCAAGATTCAACTCACAGACCACATTAAGCTCATGAGGAAGGAAGACCAAGTATGGATGCCTCAGTCCTACTTAGGAGGAGTAACAAAATACTCAAAAAAGCAAATATGGAGAGAAAGTTTGGAACAGAAACTGAAGGAGGGGCTGTCTGAAGACCATTCCACCTGGGTATCCTTCCCATGTGCAATCACCAAAGGTAGACTGATGTGGATGTCAGGAAGTGGATGCTGACAAGAGGCTAATATAGCTGTCTCCTTAGATGTCTGCCAGAGTCTGACATATTCACAGGCAGATGCTCACAGCTAACCACTGATCTGATCATGGTGTTCCCAATGGAGAAGTTAGAGAGAAGACTGAAGGAGCTGAAAGGGTTTGTGGCCCCATGAGGAGAGCAACAATACCAACCAACTAGAGTTCTGATATTTTTTACCTTTTATAAAGTTTAATTTATAAATTATGCACATTAAAAGATTGACAACAATGACAATAGTGTAGAGCAATCAAAACGATATGCAGTTGTTTCCTGGAATCCATGAAGATGAGTTCCACAACTTACCATGGACATCAGAACCTAGCTCTGCTTTGAGCTTTGGCATTAAGTCTCTTGTACAAAATGGTGCAGTATTTGGATACTATATATGCAAATCTGTATACTTTTTTGTATAATTTAAACCATCTCTACATTATTTATGAAACATATAAAACAAATGTTAACTTACTTAGGAAAACTGTATACATGTTCAGGAGTCTTTTGAAAATATTTTTTATTTCATGGATGACTGACTTTGCACATACACAATCCAAAGGTGTATCAGGGGATTGAGAAATAAGAGTTATTTTAAATCCATGAGTTGGTTAAGCATGACATTGCACAGCTGATCTATTTGAACTCTTGTTGACTATGAATAACTGAACCCATGAATAAATGTCAACTTCTGTAATAAAATACTTGGCAGAATATCTAAAATGAAGATTATAAATCCTTCCTCCAGAGTTTTTAGTTTGGTAGGATTTGAATGGTACTTAATTTTTAAACAAGTTAAAAATTATCTTTTTGGACCCACAGATAGGTTAGAGAACACATGTGGAATAATTTCTCCCCTTCTACCTTAATATGTGTTCCAGGGATTGAACTTCTATTGCTAAGCTTGCATGGCAAACATCCTGGACTAACAAACTTTTATTCCTAAAAAATTCTCAGGTAATGCTCTGCTTCTGGTATGGAACCAGTGTCAGAACACACAGTTACCACATAGTCTCCTCCAGCCACATGGCAACCATTCCTAGCTACCTACTCAACTGCTACTTCCTAAGATTCTTCCTGTGAGTTAGACATATACTGATTTACAAAGTGTCTTTTTTTTTTTAAAAAAAAATGATGTTCTGAATTCTAGGCATTTTCCTTATAAAAAAGAGTGATTAAAAATTTTTCAAGTGGTTTCATCTTCCCTTTGCTTCCGGGATCAATCTATTCTCAACTCTTTCTAATTGATTCTTGTCTTCTTGTGGAAGGAGTATAGATGAGTTCTACAGTCAAGGTGAAGAATCATGTTGCAGTGACCTTTTTCTGGAGCTGTGATGGCTAATCAACTTCACTATATCTGGAATCAATGAAAACCCATCTGCTGACCACTGACTGGAGGTTTTTATTACTTGAATTATTTGAGGTGTGAAGACTCATTCTAGTATATATCTTCTTTTTTAAAAAGTTAATTTCATATTAATTTTATTTTATTGATTTTCTTTATTTTAAATGTATTTTTGTTGGATGCTCTACTTATTTACATTTCAGATGTTACCCCCTTTCTCCATTCCTGCCCCCCAGGAACTCCTTATCTCGTCCCCCCTCCTGCTGCTTCTATGAGGGTGCGCCCCTACCTATCCACCCACTCCTCTCTCTGGACCCTCGAATTTCCCCACACTGGGGCATCCCACTTACACAGGACCAAGGATCTCCTCTCCCACCAATGACTGACAAGGCCATTCTCCCCTGAATATACAGTTGGAGCCATGGATCCCTCCATGTGTGTTCCCAGGCTGATGGTTTAGACCCTGGGAGCTCTGGTTGGTTAGTATTGTTGCTCTTCCCATGTTGCCGCAAGCCCCTTCAGCTCCTATTCATATATGTAGAGATGCATGAATGTGTGAGTACATATACATATGTAAGTACAGGCATGAAGCTAGATGTTAACACTTGATATCTTCCTTAAATGTTACCCATCTTATTTATTAAGGCAGGGTCCATCACCAGAATTTGCTAATTTACATAGTGTAGCTATCCAGTTCACCCTGAAGATCCTTGGATAGGACTACAGGGAGGTCATAATATTTCCTGGAATGTACAAAAGTACTAGGGATCCAGGCTCCCCTCCTCATGCATGTGTAGCAAATTCTTTGCTCACTGAACTATCTCACAGGCATTTAAAGAAGAGAGATCACACAATGTCTTCAATTAGAACACAATGGTATCAGCTAAAGTCATTTACATTTATACTTAGCTGTGAAAATTCCAACATTCTAGGACATTAACAACACATATATGCATCATATGAAAGTAAAAATAAAAAAGGAACATAGTAAAATAAATGTTAAGAATATGTTAAGCTAAGTTATAATAAAAAATACATCTTCCAAAATTTGTGCAAATCAGTAAAAGCATTTTAGAGTGAAATTTATAGCCCAAATTGCATACATATGAAAATTACTGTTTTCAATAAATAATATTAAGAGTCTACCTTAGAAATTAGACAAAGAGAAGAAAATTAATTTCAAAGTAATCAGGTGAAAAGAAATAGATGGAGGGAAATTTATGAAATTGAAATTAGCTATAGAAAAATAACTCTAACAAACAAAATAAGTATAAAATCGAAATTAGCTACAAACAAAATAACACAATAATCAACTCAATAAAGAAAACTAGTAGAACAAAAGCCATTTGTTTAAAATATTAATTGATAAACTTTTAGACAGTCTAAAGGAAAACTTGACAAAGAGGCATCATTACTGATATAAATGTTATTACAAAGACAAAAATGAATGTTAGAACAACGTGATATCCACATTTGATAACCTAGATGAAGTGAACTTGTTCCTTAACAATCAACAAGCTACCAAAACTAGACTCAGTGGATAATTTTCGTAGGCTTGTTTCTATAGAGATCCTAATAGGGGAGCAGAGCTACTCATATTCCCTTGAGTGAAGATGGTTCTCCTTTATTTAGGGAAGGTCATCCTCTTTGATCAAGTGTGCAGCTTTGGGAGGGATGCACATGGAGGGGTGAAGGATGAAAGGGATACATGTCAAGCTAAATCCAGATCCAGCTATTCCCCTCTTGGGCATATACTCAAGAGCAGTTGATATCAGTAGGAGGTCTGCTCATTTCTGAAAAGAAACAGAGGTGCAGTGGATCTTGGGAGCAGGGAGGAGGAGAAGGTTGGTAGGAAGCCAGGCTGTGGTTGAGATGTCTTGTATGAGGGAAGAATACATAAAGTAAAATAAATAAATTTAGACACTAATGAGTAATTTTCTATATTGAATGCAATAATCTCAGATCGATTCACTATAAAATATAATTTTATAAAACATTTAAGAAAGAAACAATATGAATTATTTACAGCATTCACAATTATTTTCAAAGGATACAGGGATAACTGCGGAGACAATACAGGGATCTTTGGTTGCAAACCTAGAGTTGGGGAGGCTCACTGCAGGCTAAATAAGAAATTAAAACATGTCTCCCTAGAAATCATGGGGGAGAAATGTGTCACCTTAAAACATCACAGTGAGTAGAAGTGAATATCAACCTCACCCATGAATGGAAGAATGTGTAAGAGTGCTGTTATACCCAATCTTGGTTGTCAACTTCACTGCATGTTGAATCAATTAAAATCCAAGCTTCTGGACACTCCTTTGAGGGATTGTCTTAGTCAGATTTGCTTGAAGAGTGATTCCACCCCTATATCTGGACCATACTTCCTGGTCGCATCTCACATAAAAGTGCATGGAAGAAGGAAACTTTGCTTTTTGAGCATCTTGCCCTTACATTTTGGCAAATTCATCTATCATGCCATTGCTGATACAAAATCCTTCTGTAGATTTCTAACTTCGACTGAAGATTAGACTGAGATCGCTGAGACATCCAGCCTTATGGTATGAACAACTATTCGACTCTTGGTAGCCTTTCCATCACGAGATAGCTGCTACTACATGTGTAGCCAGACCACATCCCATAAACATTCTATTAGTTTTTTTTCTTGAGAGCAGTGGTCCTCCACCTGTGGGTTTTGACCCACTTTGGTGGTTGAATGACCCTTTCAAGGAGGTCACCCACAACCATCAAAAAAACAAACAAACAAACAAACAAACAAAAACCCAGGTATTTATATTGTAATTCATAACAGTACCAAATTACAGTTCTGAAGAAGAAACAAAAATAATTTCTTATTTGGGGTCACTACAACATGAAAGACTGTACTAAAGGTTCACAGCATTAAGAAGGTTGAAAACCACTGCTCTAGAGAACCCTGACTACACAAGCCCTTATATCCATTCCGTTCTCCTGGGGCAACTTGGGAGGACCAAGGCAGTCTGAAACGCTTTCTTCTGGACTAGTGTTAACCATTGAGACCCAAATCTACTTACTTTTAAAAAGAACTTACTTTGGGCTAAAACTGAAAAGGAGATAGACTTACTGCTGGGAAGAAAATACTCTATAATTTCTTTTCATTTTTCTAGTTTGTACTATGGAAGTGAACTCAGGTGGGCCTCTCATTCTACCAGAATCCTATACTAAAGAGGTTCAACTATATCAGCACACCATCTGGTCATTTCCTTGGAGAAAATAGGAAAGAATCAATAGGCTGATAAAATATATAGAAGTACTGGATGCTTGAAGGATGGGAGAAAAGTGAACTTAAAACTGACAGATTTAATCTCTTTATAACCAAGCAGAACTGTGAAGCTGACAGTAACCACACAGGTGCTTGCTGTGGTCTTTATTGTATCTGATACCACCTCACAAGTATGCATACAAGCAAGCACATATCCAAGGAAGGTCTGAAGGCCTTGATGTGACATTGATAGTTTTAAAGATTTCAAGGATCCAGATTTGTTGCTAAGCTGTCATATCTGTGCCTTGTTTGTCTTCCTTTCTCTTTGGTGTGACAGCAGTTCTGCAGAAGGCCTGTGATTCAAAATAATAAAAGGAAATAAAAAGTGTCTGTGGACTGGGATCTTTCATAAACCAGCAAATACACATGGAGAAACAAAAGCTGTATCCAGTACCAAAAGTCCATAGAACATCAAAGCCAACTAATTAATGTGCTTAGTTAACATGGGTTTCTTTATATTGCTAAGAATTCAAGACACTAAGTAGGAGACTATAGCAGAAGGAGAGAGGTTTTCATCAAATCCTCACTCAAAGTTAGAAATATACATTTAGATGATGTGTACCAAATTCATCTAGTACTTCTTGATTAAGCAGACTTATAACCCAAAACTGATACAAGAGACAATCAAATGGGGAACTCTGAAAGGCAGCAAGAAAAGAAACTTATTTTCTTCCTTCCTTCCTTTCTTTCTTTCTTTCTTTCTTTCTTTCTTTCTTTCTTTCTTTCTTTCTTCTTTTTTTGGATTCTAGAGAATAAGAAAAAACACAGCAACATACTTTCTAAGAATCGAACCATAAGAAAACATCTGAGACATAAAACTGTCCAATTCTCAGCCCAGCAACTGGAGAAAGATGAGTGAAGTTCCTTACTCTGCCTGCTAGACCCAAGGAGAGTCCTCTCACATAAGGAAGTGTGACACCAGTAAAGAAGATGCTTCCACTAAGTAAGGAGCCACATAACAGGTTCTCCTTACATCCCAGACCTAAGACTTCCTTGTGCTAATGAAAAATGTTCAAGTGATAGGCTAAACAAGTGGGATATACACACATGCATGGACACACACAGACAACAATTAGATGCAGACAACCTCTTTGTCAATGGGGGGTGGTTCAGTCCTACCTGCCTAGCCAGTTTCTCCAGCACTATTTGTTGGAGAGTTCCCTTCTCCATTTGAATGGCTTTAGCACTTTAAAAAAAACCTGTGTTGAAAAGATTTACCTGAAGCTGTTTCTTCATTCCCTATTGCTGACAATGATCTCATACAGAGCACAGTCATCAGTAAGGAGAGAATTGTCTGCTTATTCTTCCTTGTAAACATTATGTGTTCTAGGAACTGTTGTTTCATGTAAGTTTCATGTTTGTCCATGTCTACCAAAAACCTTATCATGTACCACTGTGGTTTTGATTTTATAAGCCATATATGGCTAATTATATAGAACATGTTTATGTGCTTTTTGTAACATGTGTTGGTCCAAATAAATAAACTAATATGATCTGATTAAATAATAGTCAAAGGATAACACTGATCAGTCACCAAAGATACACAGATGGCGACAGCAGGTAAGCGTATTTAAAAGTGTTCATTTGGGAAGGTGAGTACAAACATAAAGTAGGGACCTGGGGAGGGTTTTGGAGGAATTAGGGAAGGGGGAAACACAATCAAATGTATTGTATGAAAAAGTCTAAAAGTAGTAAAATTCAACATCATAGACCATACAAATTAATATGTGATTCCTCTATATACACATTAAAAAGGCTAAAATCAGGTATGTGGAGGAAGTACAGGACTAGAAATGTGGCCAGCAGCCACACCCACTCTTGCTCCCATGACTGCAGTAATTATTCAGAAATACATGTAATGGTTTCTTCCAAAACTATTCACAATATTATTCCATGATTCAGAAAATCATTTTCCTTGGTAAATTACTTAAGTGGGTTCAAAACCTTCAGATTTCTTGACAGCACCCAGCTTCATTGAAAATTGTGTAAAGATGAAAGCAACTGAATGAATGAAATGTTCCCGAGTTAGTGATGGATACGTTAGTTATAGAATACTCACAGAATGAATTATTTGTCCAGTATCAGAAAAGAAGGAATATGATGTCAGGAAAATATATGGAGAGATTTCAATATGTGGTTAGTGAAAGATTAGTCTGAAAAGGAAAAATATGTGACATATGATTCCACTTATATGGCAATTTGGAAAGCAAGACCATGGACAGAACACAAAGGTCTCTGGGTTCCAAGTTTGAAATAAACATAAGTTGAATAAGCCATGTCTACAGTTTTAGGATGGCATAAAACTATATATGACCTTAAGTGAGTTCCATTATACATTTATTTAATCACATATAAAATGCTCTATTAAGAATGATCCAAAAGTGAATAAAAACTTATGGTAGAAAGGAAGACAGTCAACTAACCTGGACCTTTGGGCCTCTCACCCCTTGGGGATGAATCACCAACAAGGGAACAAACATACACAGACTGGACCTAAGCCACCCCTCTCATATGTAGCAGATGTGCAGCTTGGCCTTTGTGTGGGTCCTGAATAACTGGAAAGGGGGCTATCCCAAAAGCTGTTGCCTGTACATGGGATATGGTCTACTAGCTGGGCTGTGTTGTCTGGCCTCAATGGGGGAGGAAGCATCTAGCCTTGAAGAGACTTGAAGTGACCGGATGGGGGGATACCCAGAGAAACTCTACCAACTCAAAGGAGAGGGGGATGAGAGATAGGAGAATTGTAGGAGGGGTGACTGGAAGGGGAGGCAGAGAATAGGATGGAAAGTGAAAGGTAAAAAAATAAAATTTAATAAAAAAAGACTTTGGTAGTAATGACATCCACAAATGATCATTAATTATAGCAGTTTTGCTGCTTTGTTATAAAACATCCATAGTGTGGAAGATTACTGGAGGAAGGGAGTGAGGACAGCTGTACTGGAACTCTGGATATTCTCCCCTGTCTTATGAGGAAAAAGTTTGTTAGTTTAAAGAGAATTAACGGTTTAAAAAATAAACTATTCTAACATAAAAAAATGGTTTGAACAAACACAGTATTATATATATATATATATATATATATATATATATATATATATATTAATCAAAGAAACACATAGGCTCAAAGTAATGAGCTTTTAGGTAAGTTTCTAATGAACCTATTTGAATGAATGAAATAGAAAAAAGTGAGGCGCCACATTCAGGTGAAGATACTGAGAAACTGGTCAATGACTTAACGTTGTTTGAAATTAAAATGATAAGACACAGTGGACACAGCTTGCTATATTCCTATAAAAATAAATATGCACTTATCATAATACCCAACAATTGTTCTCTTTTGCATTTATTTTAAAAAAACACCTGTAAATTTCAATAAATTACACTGTGCTGCCCAGAGTCCATTTTTTGCAATGTCAATGTGCAAAGGTAAATAACTCAGTTTTTCTAATAAGTGTGATGTGATCAAATTCATATATGCTCACAGAATGTGTGGATTAGTAAACCAAAGTATTTTGAAACCATGTATTAATACACATAGGAGCCTAGACATATCTCTAAGAACTATGTTGAAAAAAATAAATCCAAGTCCAAAGGATTATATACCAATTTAAACAAGACTATATGCATGTAGTAATAAAAGACAAAAAAAACTATTTTAAAGGTTACATGCAACAGGATTGGATGCAAATAACACTCTTAAGATTAAAACTTTACAATATGATGGTCATCTTTCTGGTTGTCATTGCTTAGGAAGGGGAATGCACACAGGAGTGTCTGGGGAATTGTTTATGGTTATATAATTTTTTGTGTTGATGCAACTGTCCCATGGCTTGACTCGAGTGATGGAAACAGTAATGTGCATATTAGTAACTGTGTGAACTAAACACACACAAAAGAAAACAAGCAAAAGTTGGAGAAGTTCTGACTAACAACAGTGAAGTGTAACAATAACAACATAGGGTTTGGATATTATACTGTAGTAATTTTTTCACAGATTGTCTTTCAAAAGAAATGAATAAACATTACATTAGACTACTTTGTATAATTCTTATAAATGCATGTGCATTTATTATTTTCCAGTTAAAAAAATTGGTTTTTAGTATTAAAACTGAAAAATGTGTAACATTTTCATAAGCATAACAACAAGGCCACATTTCTGAAGACTGCTTTTAATATCTGGCTCAAATCTATATATCATTTCCTGAGGAAATCCTCTAAGATTCATGTCTTCTTAAATGACACCATCCTTCATCCTGTTATGAGTTAGACACTGATATATTTTCCTGAATGTTACTTTTCTCACTTTCTTTACAGTCACACATGTGAACATTTGTAATGCATGTGTGCAAATAAAAGATGTGCATAACAAATGATGAAGCTCCATAATAACCAGAATTAGAATACAGACTAGATAAAGTATGCATGTACTGATATGCAAGCAGTCACTCAGAAAATGGATAGAATTAATTATGTAGTTACACAGATTGAGCTTGCACAGGTAGAGTTAGTTTGAGTCCCAGAAGCAGAAAACAATATACTGAGGCATGAATATCTGATACTAGCATAAAGCATGATGCTGAGGCTATGTGGTCATACCTTATGCTGAAATAATAATGAAGTCTCATTTACAGAGTGGCATAGCAATAAAAAGTTAACTCAAAAACCTTGATATTTAGTGAACAGCAAAAAAACAAACAAACAAACAACAAAAAACCAAAGCAACAACAAAACTCCTCTGTGGAATGATAACCAAGAGTTGGCAATTAGCATGGCTCAAAATCAGTATTTGTTAATTAATTACCAAAAACTCAGAAGATAAAATTTGTTTGCAGAAGTCATAGAGACATCTAAAATAAAGAAACAGAAAACTGAAGAAATTTAACCTCAAATAGTTCTGAGATAATTATGATGTAAGTATAAGAAATGTATGACTAGGGAAAGCAATTAATGAAAAGCTATGCACCAAGAAACTAAGCGAAGAATACAAATAAAGAAAGATGAGGAAATAATTAGTAACTAAAATTATTAGACACACAACAACTGATTAAGATTGAGGAAGGAAAAGGTAAATATATAAATGAGTTCAGGCATCTTAGAAGAAAATAGAATATCAAGGGATGAAAATATTTAATAATTGTGATTAAAGCAACAAAAAGTAGAACAAAGAACACATTTTAAAAGCTAACTGTATATTTGTAGTATAGAATGGAAGGAGATTCTATCACCTAAACTTGGACCAAAAACCAAAGTGCTAAGAATATAGATTATAATTTAAGTGACCAAAACTAGAACAAACATTCTGACATTTTCCCAATAAATGCTTTAGAAAGAGTAAATAGCAGGAAAAGAAAAGATAATAGTTGAAAATATACTGGCTGGGAAACTTTTAGAATTCTTTAAAATACCATGTAATTGTCTGGATGATGAATAACATAATCTCTAAATTTGTATTTACTATAGTGGAAACCAGAGAAAAACTCTTAAAAACATCCATAGATAACCAATACAAGGTCCTGGCTTCAGCAATGTCAGTCAACAATTGACTCTGCTGCTTTGGGTAATGAGAATGTCATAGATCAGAACATCTGTCCTTCTTTCCTCTCAGGAGGTATAGCAGAACATATAAAGGTCTGAAATAGATACAGGCCCAGGAAATGGCCTAAGTAATTCACTTCCACCAACTATGTTCTCCCTCTGAATATTCTGTCATGTTTAACTAACACATCAGAAACTCGCCCGTGCTATCCATTGATTAGAGGGAGCCCTTAGAATCTGATCATACCCCAATGACTGAATGAATCAGCTGTAGACCAAGCTTTCAATTGATGATCTCGGAAGATAACTAGAAACTACAATATGTTTTATTGTTGGCTGTATTATTTTAAAAAGAAACATAAACACAAATTAAAATCCTAACTGCCAGCACATACAACATGACCATATTTGAAACTAAGACTCTTGAAAACATAATTGTTTAAATAATGATGGTTTCTCACAGGAACAGGGTAGGGTTTAACCTAGTACTGCTGAAGTTAGAAGGAAGGAAAGAGATAATTGGAGGGAAGGTAATCATCTGAAAACACAGAGACACATGAGGAGGGAATTACGTTAGAGAATGAAGATACATTAAGTTTCTTATTTCAGGGATCTATTATAGATATATGGCAATCCACAGAAATCAGGAAGTGACATAGACGAATACTCTCAATTCCTAAGAGAATGTGATCCTTTAATGCTTGATATATTAGTATCTGGCTCCAGAATTATAAGAGAACAAATTCTTTGTGAAAAGTAACTTTTATTCACAAGATGTAATTGTCATCTTGGAGTCTTACTGGTAAATAAACTCACACTTTCTAGCTCTTCTGAACACTGACTGGCTGGTTTAACTCAACTGTTCTGGCCCAAATTCCTCTCTAAGCTAACTGATTCAAACTACTTTTCTTGGTTTCTCATTAAATTGCTCCATTTGGTAATCAAAATAACTCTAGCTGTGTGTTCTAATCTTCTACCTCCTTCTCATTCTCTTACCTGTTTTGTCTTCACCTATAAACTGTCTCTGTAAAACTATCCCAGTAAAACTGCCTTCTCCCCCTTCTCTCTTTTTCTCCCCCCCCCCCTTCGCTGTGATGCTCTCTGAGTCAACTCTCCTGTGGCAGTTGGGCATATCCTGTCTCTGACTCATCCTGTTAAATCTTTCTCTGATTCATCACTTTATCTGCTCCTCCATTTGATGTAACTTCAAACATGTCTGCTTTCTTCTACAAACTAGCTTTACCTTTATTGTTTGAGATTACATATATGTACCATGTGAATGCCTGTATTCCAGCCAGATCACACAGACCTAGTCTTTGGATGTGACCTCTTGCATAGCAGCCATGTTGCTAGATTACAATTCCCCTACAATTCTTTAACTTTTTATTCTTGACAGTTTCATAAAATATTTACTGAAAGAAAATTTTATACCATATATTTTGAACATGTTTTTACTTTCCCAAATTTCTCCTAGGTCCTCCCCACTACCCTAGCTTTACTGGCTGGTTTTGTGTGTCAGCTTGACACAAGCTAGAGTCATCACAGAGAAAGGCGCCTCCCTTGAGGAAATATCTTCATGAGATCCAGCTATAAGACATTTTCTCAATTAGTGATCAAGAGTGGGAAGGCCCATTGTAGGTGGTGCCATCCCTTCAGCGGGTAGGCCTGGGTTCTATAGGGAAGCAAGCTGAACAAGCCAGGGAAGCAAGCTAGTAAACAGTACCACTCCATGGTCTCTGAGCCAGCTCCTGCCTCCAACTTCCTACCCTGTGTGAGTACCTGTCCTGGCTTCCTTTGGTAATGAACAGCAATGTGCAAGTATAAGCTGAATAAATTCTTTCCTCCCCAATTGTTTCTTGGTTATAATGTTTTGTGCAGGAATACAAACCCTGACTAAGATACTACCCACCAACATTTATAGTTTCTTTTTCTTTCTTAAGAAAAACAAAGGAAAAACAATAAGCAAAATCTTGAAATGCAAACCTTCAACAAACATACCAAACACACACACACACACACACACACACACACACACACACACACACAAACCCAAAAATAAACAAATACGATTCTATTAACATACCATGGAATTCATTTTCTGTTGGTCATCTACTCCTGGGCAGGGAGCCAGCCCTGAAGTTTGGTTGATATATCCAATGATACTACATTGAAAAAATTGATTTTCATTTTCTAGGGTACATAAATTACAGATAGTTTATTTGTTAGGGGTCATATCAAGTTTTTGTACTGGAACCTCATATATACATAATGTTACAATCTCTATGAGTTTATATGTACAACAACCCAGTTGTGTCTAGAAGACATTAATTTTTCTTGGAGCCACCATTACTGCTGTTTCTTGCAGTCTTTCTACCGCTTCTTAGAATTTCCTGAGCTTTGATGGAAGGGGTTTGATGTAGACACTCTTTTAGAACTGGGTGCTCCAAAGTCTCTCCTTTACTGCATAATATGATGATGTGGGTCTCTGTGTTAATTCGCATCTAATACAGGGAAGGAGCTTCTCTGATGTAGGTTGAGTGAGGGTATAGCAGTATGTTAGTAGGAGTCATTTTATTACTATGTTCTTTTAGCAGAACACCACAACAGAATCACAAATAGCTTTGGCAATAACCTGTGATGACTGGAAGTCAGAAAAGACCCCTTTGACTAATGGCTCAACATGATGGTGGCACAAAACTTCTATTTGGGGAACTGTCTCCCATATTATTTGATGACTACACTTATATTACTTTTACATGTATATATATATATATATATATATATATATATATATATATATTTGGAGTCATTTGCATGTTTGTGCACAGAATTCTGTTTTATTCATGATGATTGTCTTTCTAGAATCACAGAAGAAAGAGGAAAAGACTTTAAAGAACTTATTTTATCATTTTACTTGATGGACAAACCTGAGGATAATTTAATAGAGTTGGCTTCTCAAATATTCTGACATTGTATTTCTGAAATGCTAGTGAATATTAATAAAGCTTCAAATGATTTGTCAGAAAAATTAGAAAAGGGGGAAAGAGATTGCTGCATTGTGAATCTTCAAGTTAAAATGAAATTTTTTAAATCTCATATTTAAGTGGAAAACCTGGTTATCCCTGAAAACATACATATGAATATGGTTATATGAATGGAGAACTTTATATGTGGGCATTGAAACGTATGTGTGTATGCATATATGTATTATGAATATATATATATACATATATATGTGTGTGTGTGTTCATATAGTAACAATTATTGAAAAGTGATATGGATTTGACAAAGAACAAGGAGGGATATCAGAATGGAGAAAAGAAAGAGAGAAATGATATAATTATATTACAGTCTCAAAACTAAAACAAAAAATTACAAACTCCCATTGAGTACAGGGTTTCTTGTTCTCAACTGTAGAGATACAGCACATGTCTATGTGAGAGAGAGAGAGAGAGAGAGAGAGAGAGAGAGAGAGAGAGAGAGAAAGAGAGGTGAAGTTGTTTCTAGTTTTAGGGGTTAATAAGCCTCAACACTCAAAACTCTAGCAGTCTTCACCTAATTTTCTTTCAAATTCTTTATCTTAGCAAGTCTATTGATTTCCTGGTTTCTTTATGGACTTATCACTTTCCCATCCTGTAGCATTTCTCAACAGCTTTTGCTCAGAATTGGCCCTCTCTCATTGAGGCTTCTTCCACATGACCTCAAGTCAACCATCCATGTATAAGAAGTACTGCATGTTTGTCTTCAAATTCAGTTGCATAAAAATTTAGCCATACACCTTTTATTATGTCTCTTTGACTCTGAATGACCTAATTTGAGTTTTGAAGAAAATTACATGTTTTGAAGTCATGGAATGTAAAATGAAAGCATTCCCATTCACCTACATTGCTGGGATATTTGTATTTCTGCTAGCAAGAGGAGAGAGAAATAAATAATGAAGAAACAAATATATATCAAATGACCACTAAAATACTCATGTAAAAATTAAAATAAAACACAAAGAAGTTAAAGCTGTCACTCCAGGTCATTTGAGTAGAAAAAAAATAAGGATTCCATTTCAGAAAATGATCCAAAGTAGAATTAAAACAACTGGCTTTTAGTCACAATGCCTACCTCAGAGACCAAAGGTCTCCTAACTTAATAATATTCAACTTTTTGGGTTTCCATTAGTTTATTTATTTATTCATTCTATATCCCAATCTCAACCCCCCTCTCCTCCCAATGCCCCATCACTTACCTCCTCTTCCAGTCTCTCCTCTCCTTCACCTGAGAATGGGGAGGATAGCCTGGGTACCAGCCCATGATGGCATATCAAGTCACTGCAGAACGAGGCACATCCTGTCCCACTGAGTCCAGATAAGGCACCCCAGTTAGGGGAACAGGATCCACGGGCAGGCAACAGAATCAGTGACAGCCCTCACTCCAGCAGTTGGGGGACCTGCATCTGCATAAAGACTTAGCTGCAATTCTGCTACATTTGCTGGGGAGGTAGTGTAGGTAGAGTAGGACCATGTATGCTCTTTGGTTGGTGGTTCAGTCTCTGGGAGCTCCAAAGTGTCCATGTTGGTTGACTCTGTTGGTCTTGTTGAGTTGTCATCCTCTCCTGGTCCTTCAATCCTTTCCCTTACTCTTCCACAAGACACTCAGCTCCTAATGTTTGGCTGTGGGTCTCTGCATCTGGTTCAATCAATGGTTCAGTGGAGACTCTCAGAGAACAGACATGCAAGGCTGTTGTTTGCAAGCATAACAGGGTATCATGAATACTGTCAGGTATTACTTCATGTCCATGGGATGGGCCTCAGGTTGGGCCAGTCTTTGGTTGGACATTCCCTCAGTCTCTGTTCTATCATTTTTCCTACACTCCTTGTGGGCAGAACAAATTTTGGATTGAAGGTTGTATGGGCAGGTTGGCATCCTTATTTCTCCACTGGGCATTCTGCCTGGCTACAGGAGGTGATCCCTTTAGGCTCCATATCTCCCACTGCTATGAATCTCAGCTAGAGTCACCCTCATAGATTCCCTGGGACCTCTGCCATCCTAGGCCTTTGTCATGTCCCACACCCACACCTGATTTCTATTCAGTCTCCGGATCCTTTCTCATTTTTTAAAAAATTGATTTCAATTATGAGATCTTTCCACAATTAAATATATTTGAGAGAGTCTAGCTTTGCCCTTTCTAAATTCTATCTTTGCTTAGACTCCCGGGTCCCTAATGAACTGGCTGTATCATCTAACAGTGTGGTAAAACAAAAGCTCAACAATAGATGCTGGCATTGAATGTGAGTTTGTGCTTCATTGTTAAGTGAAGAGGAAACTCCAGCACATGCTCATGAAAATCCCATCTGTAAAACTCCCCTGGCTCTTACTTATTGGAAAACATTGTAACTAAATGAAGGAGATGAATAGACTTCTCTGCAATACTTAAAGAAATAATATTCTATGATTATGTAATTATTTTAGAACTAATAATCAAATATATACCACTTAAAAATATCCTGAAAGTTTAACATATATGTTCAGAACTAATTTGTTGTGACTGAACGAAGTATGCAGCCAATTTTCTCTTTCTGGACAATAGTGGGGCTCAAGAGTTTCTCCTCTCTAATTGCTTCATTTAGTTACTTACTTAGTTATTAAGTACTTTCTACTTTTGAGCACTTTCTCATACTGGGTATTGGGAATATGAAGATTAAAAAATGGTCAACAATTCATACTCCATTGATTTAAGATAAATATTCAAAAATAATATATACAGGGGTCAGATACAGGTTTGAACTTATGGATCAGCTTTTAAATCCAATCAGATAGTGGTTGGCTATGCCCAGGTACCACTATTGTACCAATGAGCATCTCTTAGTAGGACAGTTATAGTGCACTGGATCACAGGTGGTTAAGACTGATAGTTGATACTTCCTCTAGTTACCTACATAGCTTCTTTCACATCTATGAAAGTTAGCCAGTGATAATAAAGCTTCCAGGTGAATACTATCCACATTACTTCCTCTTCTATGAGCCAAATATGTGCTGTCTTCAACAATAGGATCTAATTGTCAAGTTATAGAGAGTAACTAAGAACATTGGCAAATAGCCTGTAATCTTAAGGGTCTAAGGTATCTTACTGGCCAACAACTCCAAAAGGGGTATCTCATTCCTAGCACTGGACTTTTGTCAATTAGCTGATGTTATCTAGTAGGAGCATTGCTGACATGTCATAGAGTAACCTGTGACTAGATATGTCATGGTTCCTATAAAACAACCTGCTCTTATTATCCTGCTAAATAGGAATGGTATTAATCTGATTCCTAATGACTTATCATTACATCCATTGATCAGTGATTGTCTCAACCCTTATCAAAGCTACTTCCTTTTGCAGGAAGCAGAGATTAGCACAGATCCAAAATGATCAATGAGAAAAAAAAATAAAAAGACTATAAAATAATCAACCCTAAACAGAACAGCTATGCCACACATTGTCCTGCCAAGGGGTCATTATAGAATGGGGGTATTAATTTACTACAAAGAAACAGAGTTTATCTAGCAGGGCAACTGAACATATAAATTCACATTAGGTGAGGTAGCATGGACAAAGCACACACAAGTCCAAGACAGACAAAACTGTAGTACAGAGAAGGTATATAGGCACAAATTCCCACCACTAACTTCTAGTCAATACCTGTTGGCAACTGATCGTTGCTATGACAGAGTTAAGTTTTCTCTTAGAGTTAGCCCCTAGTAAGTCAACCATGCTCCATTGGAAGGCCACACATACAGAAATATTTGGACAGCACTCTTTGGACTTGGTTTTGTTTTTGTAAGGGCACAAAGTAAACTGGAATGGGAAGCAGATCTGGGAGGAAGATCTGGGAGACTAGGAAAAAGGGTGAAAAGGTGAACAAAATATATTGTATGAAATTGTCAAAGAACTAGTATAAGGTGAGAAATAAAATCATTTTTCATTATTAAACAATTAATATTTCTCTAGATAATAACCATTGTACTTTCAAAATTTTTTTGCTGTTTTTTTAGCATAGACTAAAAAATGTCAACATATTAGAACCTATACTAAGAACTTTTGATGGTCTATTTTCCCATCCTAATTCATGTGTACATATTCATCTCTTTTTGGCAACTATCACTTTCCTCTTTGCAAAATAGAAAAATCTACTTCATTAAGAGTTTCAATTTCTCTTGTAAAAATTATACTAAGAGCTTAAAAAAGTTTAGGATACAATGAGTGTTTAATAGGTTTCAGAATGTTTATTTATTACAATACTCATTAATTATATGATACTTAGTTTTTATATACCAGTTTTCCGGGCTTAAAAGTGCCAAACTGATACAATACAGTGAGTCGGCTGAGGATGGTCTATGGATACATTGCCTATTATTTTGGTGAGCTATGTAAGAGTAGGTGATGATTCCCAGTGTGGGTTGATATCATGCAATCACTGAAGGCATGAAAACGGCAAAAAGGTAGAGGGATGATGAATTCCATCTTTATCTTCAACTGGAACATCCATTCTCTCCAGTCCTTGAATAACTGGAACTCCTGCTATTTGGTCAACTGGACACACTCACAAGGGTACATTCTACTGGTTTCTTAGGTTCTGTGTAGTTAGACTGAGAACAGTTAACAACTTAGGCTTCCTTATGTCGCTCTCTTATCAATATCAATATCAAACTGGGAAAGTTTCAGACTCTTAAACAGAATGAACCAATTTCTGTATGTCTATTGGCTTCATTTCTTAGGAAAACCTACAAATTTAATCATCACTGTTATCTTTCATAGTTACCTGACCTTGTAGACCAACTGAAAAAGTACTTCACTTCTTTTCACTAAATATTAATATTGAATTTGTTGTCCAGACTACTATTTTAATATTTTGTGATTAAAAACATATATGAATCAGAAGATGATGTTGAAGAGGCTTTCATGGCAGACTGGAGATATATACACTCCCCATTTCTCTGTATCATTTTCTACTGTGAGATAAACATACATAAGCCTCAGCTGGTTTTATTCAAGATGATTTCATATTGTGATAAAATTAACTAGGTATACTTCTATTGTCTTCAATTGAGAATTAAAGTAAAATATTGTCAATACATTCCTATTTGGAATTGTCATCATGTGTGATTTTTTTTATATCAAGATGTATACTTTATGATGACAGTCAGACAAGTTCCCATCTTATTGACTTCCAAGAAAAATGATTTTCTTTACTAAGCATGTCCATCTTTTGAACATTGTGACACTGTTTTCATCTACAAAGTTTCTACTTGAGAATTATACAATTCAACTACAGTAACAACAACACACACACACAGAGGGGAGAGGGGGGATTTTTGATTCATGCAGACTGGAGGATACAGGCTGGACTCATCTGCTCAAATAGTTTTTATATTGCAGGTTTTATCAGTTGTACAGCTGATCCCTTTTTCCTCTTTCCAGAACTTTAGGCTCAAAATTCTCAAGCACTCATACGGAAACCTATAAATTACAAATGGTATACTAGGTATTCTCAATCTTACTTTCTTTTCTAGTATAAATACTGCTAATAAAAGAAGAGACTACTTCTTATCTATGTAACCTGAGACTACTCAACATAGACCATTTGGTAATTATTACTGATCAATCAGTGTTGAAACAGTGAATAAAACCAGACTATCACTCTTATAACAAAGTATCATGGCTGGCATATTAAGCCTTTTTTTCTGGCAATACTTTATGTTCTTGTTTCTTTCAATCTTCTGTACACTTTACCACTTGGAGATTTTGTTCATTCATATATTCATATCTACAGGTAATTTTAAATTCTGCCCAGTCCAATATTTTAGGAATCAATCAAAGCATAGCTACTTATACTCTCAATGAGCTTGAAGTATTTTGGCCACTGAAATACATGATAAGCATGTCCAAGAAAGTTGTAAATTACTCCAATAAATTAAAATTTAGAGCAATTATATAGTAATTATATAGACCATAATTTATAGTAATTATATAGTAGTATTAGATTATATAGATATTATATAAACAATATAGAGTAAATATATATACTATGTATATTATATATGTATAAAACACCTTACTATTTGATTAAGTTAGTATGAATAAGAACAGCAAAAATTATAACATGAATCTATATGGTTGAAAAGATATCAAAACCTCAGAATAAAAACTTGCTTACTAGTAAACTGAGATCCACTGAGTAAACTGTGAGTTTAAGATTGCATTATTCATGGTTAGGTTAGGTTAGGTTAGGTTAGGTACTGGCTTTTAAGAAACTATATATATGTAACAGTAAGAATACTTTAGAAAAAACTTTATGGCTGTTTTAGTTTCAAATAACATAAAAACACAAATCATAATAGATAGAACATGAAGAGAAGAACAGCCTGGTCTATTCCAGCATCTTTTATAAATGTATTTGCAGTATCTGCCTCTAAGAGTGCTGAAGTACTTAGGAAATGTTGAGGATAGGGTGGCAGTAGTGAATCAAGTCTACTGGAGTGACAGTCTATAAGGTCTGGTATGGTAGGCCCCAGACAGAGGTGGCGATTCTGACTCATCTACTCAGGTCTATTTTTAGATTTTTCTCTTTGTTATTCATAAAACTTACAGACCAAAATATCTATGGGCTTTAAGGTATGAACACAACCACAAACTCCGTAAACCATGTTTTATATTTGACCTTTATAGTTGTAAGATATAATTCAGAGTGGATCAAAAAATATACCCTAGATAAACCTTATAATATTGCACAAGCTCCCATGGAACATTTATGCTTCTCTATGGCATTCAAAGACAATAAAATTTAAAGAAGTATCTAGCTTTCTAACGGCCACTCCCAATATACATCAAATTCCAAAGCCATGAAATAGATAGCAAGGACCTGCCTTACTAAATGGTTTCTGCAATGAAATATAGAAATGCCATGTAATTCTTATTTCTAAAAATTCTATGTATGACACACAGGGAGGAAATAGATGTACTGAGGCACAAAAGAACTACATTACACACAGGCAGAACATCTGTTTACATTTTAGTATTTGAAGATTTCAGTGAAAATCTCATTGAAATGTACATCTCCAAAGTTATGAATCACAAAGCATATATTCTTTCTCTAGAATGGAACTTTCCTTATAATCTGTAGAAGTTGAGAAACAAATAAAAATCCAAAAAAAGCCAGATGATAGAGAGGAGAGATTTGAAATGCTGTCTTCTAAGTCATGGCTATTAAATTCAGTAACTCATAGTCACTTTAGATACCTGTACAAGACCTGTATGAGGTCAAGACAGACAAAATGTCAGCATAGATGGCAGAGTTGCTCCCCAGGCCCAATACCTTATTAGGAGCCATTGTCAGTGGATATCTGCTGGGAATGGAGAATCATTCCTCTTTGAAGATATAGTCACGTGTGGTTTTCTCTGTACTCTAATAAATGGCCCCACACCCATGCACATACAGGCAGCAACAGTTGGGTAAGACATTAAGTTAGAAAGGATTGAGTTTATTATGAAGGAGAAGTCTGGATGAAGAAAATTGAGGGTGTATTGTTACATTTCACTATAAACATGCAGGATAGTCACAAAGAATAAAATGTATATAATAAAATGTCCAGAAACATTTAATGTTAGACAAACAAAGAAACAATTATTTATAATTTGTACTGTTGAACAATATAAAAAGGAAAGGAAAGAATTCTCCCACACACATACATAGCAGTATACTACACTACACTATGCTATACTACACTGCACTACACTACACTGTGATGTCAGCATTTGGATGTAAGATGGTCTTCAGAGCAAAGTCTACAAAATCAAGCCACACAGAAGATCTGAATAGGGTCTATGAAGCAGATGCTCAGATGAGACTTATCTCTTGCTGTTTATTATTTCCTTCCATTCTGGGAGGAAGGAGGGCACTTCCTTAGAGAGACACTGTTGCCAAAGGAATCTGCTGAGAAAAGAAATACAGGATTACCTCATCTTCTCATCTCAAAATACAAGAAACATTACTCCTCCAACAAGTAGGAGAGGGAATACACCTTCAATGATATAAATAGGAGAAGTGGGCTGATTGATAGAAACTTACAGATGAAAAAACATATTCAGCAAAAATTTAAGATTATCAGTGAAGTAGCAGCCAGAGACTTAAGAGCAGGAGTGCTCCCAGTGACTAAGGTAATTAGTAGACACAGGTCCTAACCTCCCTGGCCACAGTGAACCAGATATTGGAAATCATGAGCAGAAAATGAGAAAGTTGTAAAAGCTTATTACATGGGGGAATCCGAGACAGGTAAGGTTGGCTGTTATGCTGTTCTTTCTCTGTCTAAAAATTTTAAAATTTATTTATTTATTCACTTTACATCCCAATATCAGCCCCATTCTCACTTTACTCCTCACACAGCCCCTCTCCCTCTTTCCTCCCTCACTCATTCTCTTCTGAGAAGTGGGGGGTCCCTTGGGTACCGTCCCATCCTAGCACATCAAGTCACTGCAGGACTAGGTGCATCCTTTCCCACTGAGGCCAGACAAGGCGACCCAGTTAGGGGAACAGGATCCATGGGCAGGCAACAGATTTAGGTACATATGTGCAAGTTCGGGA
Source organism: Arvicanthis niloticus (assembly GCF_011762505.2). Classification (NCBI taxonomy): domain Eukaryota; kingdom Metazoa; phylum Chordata; class Mammalia; order Rodentia; family Muridae; genus Arvicanthis; species Arvicanthis niloticus. Next base: position 46,870,344 of record NC_047671.1, read on the forward strand.
TGGGGGGGGCGCTACATCCAGCCCATGCATGCTCTTTGGTTAGTGGTTCAGTATCTGCAATGGCTCCACTGTTGGCTGCCTGTCTGCAATTGCCCCTCTGTTGCCTGCCTGTAAATTCTTTTCCCTTAACCAGAGATGCCTCTTCATTCTCAGAGAAGAGGAGTGAAGAGGGAAGAAGAGGCTATATGTAGACAGATGGTGCTTGATGCAATCATGATGTAAAGTGAATAAATAAATAATTTATCAGAAAAAAAACAGACTGAGTACACAGTAGGATAGCAGTCCTTGTTTTTTTAATTTATTTATTCTTTAATAACTTGCTTTTTATTCACTTTACATCCTGATCACAGCCACCCCCTCCCTTCTCATCCCACCTTTATAACCTTCTCCCCTATAGCCCCCTCTTCTCCTCAGTTGGGTATCATCCCACCCTGGGACATCTAGTCAGAGCAGGACTAGGCTCATCCTCTTCCACTGAGGCCCAACCAAGCAGTCCAGGTAGGGAAGGGGATATAATAGCAGGAAACAGAGGCCAAGACAGCCTAGGCTAGGATAGCAGTATTTAGTGACCTCAAGGTGTATTATTAACATTGACTGTGAGATCCACAAGAGTTCCAGTCTCTTTTAATATAACAGATATTTTCATGACATTGCGTTGTCACACATTTTTTGAATTTGTATTTCTGTGTTTTGTTATTTATTTTGTATAGTCCACCCTATCTGCATGAATAAGCTTTTTATAACATTTCATTTTCTGTACCCATTTTTCTATAACTTTGTTATAGAAACTCCTTCACGTATTTTGACTTTTTTGCCTCTAACTCACATATACTTATTACTTCTTACCTGTTCTTTTCCACTTTCCTGTTGTTTTCTTCATTTTATTTCATAATTACTGATAAACCTAAATTAGAACTCTTTAATTGTCCATTGTTGTGGGAGGCAATCACAACTTTATTCTAGTTTCTCTGTTTCTGAACCATAGCAGAAGTGTGATTCAAGTGTACAAATGCTATAGTTGTTTGTTTCATTCTGAATTTAATACCAGGATCATTGCCAAACCATTGTTTCCTTCACTTCTACCTCCTTCGTCCATCAAAACAGTAGTGGAAACTATGACCCTACACGAGAAGTTTACATGAATAGGACTAACAGAGAATGAAACAACCAAGAAAAAGATTGGCAGAAAGAAATGCCTAGAAGTACATTCATCTCAATAAATGTGTGAGGAGGAATGCTTTAAATGGGGGAGGGGAGTGCAGAAATCCCAGGAACGAGGTTCAAAATTCTAAATTTTTAATGGTCATTGATACAGGAGTCAGGTTGTCTAGCCAACTGGTGAGTTCGGTGCTTAATTAAACGCTGTCTAAAAATAAAAGCTTGAGAAAGATATACAAAGACATCTAATATTAAATTCTGTCTTTCACATAGATGTATGGATATATAATTGTACACACACACTTACACACACACACAAATACACACATAGGAGCATATGCATACAGTGTATATACACACAGAAACACACACACTCTTTCACACACATCACATGTTCACTAACCATATAAAATGCCTAAAAAGCAAAAGAATGAAGTTCAGGTCCTTTTAATTACCTAAATAAGGACACAATATTTGTGACAAGGTGAGCAATGTAAATTAAATAATTTTGAGGAAAATTCACAATGAAATTAATATTCAAAATGAACCAAATAGAAGATCTCAGAGGATGGAAAGATCTCCCATGCTCATGGATTGGCAGGATTAATACAGTAAAAATGGCCATCTTGCTGAAAGCAATATACAGATTCAATGAACCCCCCCCTTAAAATCCCAGCTCAATTCTTCACAGAGTTAGAAACAGAAATTCTCAAATTCATTTAGAATAATAAAAAACCCAAGATAGCTAAAACTATTCTCAACAATTAAAAAAAAAAAAAAAAAAAAAAAAAAAAAAAAACCTTCTGGGGGAATCACCATCCATCATGACCTCAAGCTGTATTACAGAGCACTAGTGACAAAAACTGCATAGTAAAGAGACAGGCAGGAAAATCAATGGAATACAATTGAAGACCCGCAAATGCACCCACACACCTGTGGTCAACTGATCTTTGATAAAGGAACTAAAACTGTCCAGTGGAAAAAGAACAGCATTTTCAACAAATGCTGCTGGTTTAACTGAAGGACAACATGTAGAAGAATGTAAATCAATCTATTCTCATCCCTTTGTACAAAGCTCAAGTCCAAGTGGATAAAGGACCTTCACAAAAAACCAGATACACTAAAACAAATAGAAGAGAAGGTGGCAAAGAACCTCGAATACCTAGGCACAGGGGAAAAGTTCCTGAACAGAACACCAATGGTTTATGCTCTAAGATCAAGAATTGACAAATGAGACCTCATAAAATTGTAATGTTTCTGTAAAACAAAGAACACTGTCAATAGGACAAAATGGCAACCAACAGATTGGGAAAAGATCTTTATCAATCCCACACTCAATAGAGGGCTAATGTTCAATATATACAAAGAATTCAAGAAATTAGACTCCAGACAACCAAATAACCCTATTAAAAATGGGGTACAGAGCTAAACAAAGAATTCTCAACTAAGGAAACTCAATGGCCAAGAAACACCTAAAGAAATGTTCAACATCCTTAGTCATCAGGGAAATGCAAATCAAAACAACCTTGAGATTCCACCTCACACCAGTCAGAATGGCTAAGATCAAAAACTCAAGTGATAATAGATGCTGTCGAGGATGTGGAGAAAGAGGAACACTCCTCCATTGTTGGTGGGAATGCAATTTGGTATAACCACTCTGGAAAGAAGTCTGGTGATTCCTCAGAAAATTGGACATAGCATTACCTGAGGACCCAGCTATACCACTCCTAGGCATATACCCAGAAGATGTTCCAACATATAACAAGGTCATATACTTCACTATATTTATAGCAGCCTTATTTATAACAGCCAGAAGCTGGAAAGAACCCAGATGTCCCTCAACAGAGGAATGGATACAAAAAATGTAGTATATTTACACAGTAGAGTATCAATCAAATATTAAAAACAATGAGTTTGAGAAATTCTTAGGTAAATGGATGGAACTAGAAAATATCATCCTGAGTGAGGTAACCCAATCACAAAAGAACACACATGGTTGTGCACTCACTGATAAGTGGATATTATCCCAAAAGCTTAAAATAGCCAAGATTCAACTCGCAGACCACATGAAGCTCATGAAGAAGAAAGACCAAAGTGTGGGTGCTTAGGTCCTTCTTAGAAGGAGTAAGAAAGTACTCAAGGGAGCAAATATAGAGACAAAGTGTGGGACAGAAAAGAAAGAGCCATCTAGAGACTGTTCCACCTGGGTATCCATCCCATGTGCTGTTGAGAACCGCACTAGCCCCATGTTTGGGTGCCAAAAATGTTGCAGCCCGAGCAAAATGTTGAGGCCCAGGCTGCCCGCATTTGGCGGCCACTGTATCCCGGGCCAAGCTGCCACTCTGGTCCGCCGGTCGGGGTTCAGCAAGAGAGAGAGTAAGGAAGGAATCGAAGAATGGAGACCAGACAGAATGTGTTTCAATCCCGTTTATTTTTCAGTCTCTCTTCCTCTAAGTGTCTGATTCTCTACCATCTGCCTCTGCCTTTTATACGTCTCACTTCTAAGCCATGCCTTTTGGTCACACCTATAATCATGCCCTTAGGTCTTGTCTCTAAATCTGATCTCTAGGTTACTCTTAAGTCACACACCTTTAATCTCACACACCTTTAATCTCACACACCCAAGGTATCTAAACCAAGATTATCAGAGTGTGCTCAGCTGTTGTAGGCTATTGTAATCCAAGTCTCATGTGAGGGTATATGGCTCAAGATGGCTGCAAAGCTGATAGCCGCTTTCTGCTAAAAGTCAGCCCCCAACAATGTGCAGTCACCAAAGGTAGACACTGATGTCAGGAATTGCCTGCTGTCAGGAGCCTGATATAGCTGTCTCCTTAGAGGTCTGCAAGAGTCTGACATATACAGAGGAGGTTGTTCATAGCTAACCATTGAACTGATCATGGGGTTTTCAATGGAGGAGTTAGAGAGAAGACTGAAGGAGCTGAAAGGGTTTGAGGCCCCATGGGGAGAACAACAATACAGAGGAACCAGAGCTCCCAGGTCTAAACCACCAGCCTGGGAGCACACAGGATGGTACCCATGACTCCAGCTGTATATGTAGGGAAGGATGACAGTTTCAGGCATAGGTGGGAGAGAAAGTCCTTGGTCTAGTGAAGGCTAAATGCCCCAGTGTGGGGGAATTCTTGGGTAGGGATGTGGGAGTGGGTGGGTGGATAGGTGGGGACAAATCCTCATAGAAGCAGGAGGAGGGGAGATGGGATGGGGGAGTTCCTAAGCAGGGGGGAAATGGAGTAAGGGGATGACATCTGGAGTGTAGATAGAATATCCAATAAAAATAAATAAACAAATAATAAAAAACATTTAGGTGTGACTATAGAAAGATGGGATGCCCCAGGGGGCTTATAAGATGCTTACCCAAGGCACCACCAGCAGACATCCAACATTGGGTTTAACCTCCTACCTTGACAGATGTCATTCTGGCTCCATAAAGAGTCTCTGTCTATGTCTGTCTCTGTCTCTCTGTCTCTCTGTCTCTCTGTCTCTCTGTCTCTCTGTCTCTCTGTCTCTCTGTCTCTGTCTCTCTCTCTGTCTCTGTCTGTCTCTGTCTGTCTCTCTGTCTCTGTCTGTCTCTGTCTGTCTCTGTCTCTCTGTCTCTCTGTCTCTCTGTCTCTCTGTCTCTCTGTCTCTCTCTCTCTCTCTCTCTCTCTCTCTCTGTCTCTCTCTCTCTCTCTCTCTCTCTCTCTCTTTCTGTCTCCTCCCTTCCCTCTTTCTCTGAACTGTGGTCTGTGGTCTGTTGTCTTTCCCAGACAGTTGATTCCATGGCTGTCTCCTGAAATGAAATCTGCTAACACCAGGATCCTCATTACATTAGCTCAGTTAAATTAGACAAAGACACATAAAGTAACTAATGAATACAGAATTTGGATCAATGATACGTCTGCCTGATGATGAATAAACGCACAGGTTCATTCTTTTCTCTTTTTGTGAGGCCAGATTTGTAAAACTGCTTATAAAATGGATGAATCATGTCTGTTGTTTTGCTAACAGACAAAAATAAGCAACATAGAAGCCCCTTTAAAAGAGGTTATTTGGCTTTTGGTAGATGATTCAAAATGAAAAGGAACATCTTGTTCTCCCATGAAACCATCCTGGCAAAGATACAGCTTCAAATTTTCAGCTATGCTCAGCATTCAAGCACTAAATTTTATAACAGTTTAGGACAGGGACCTTATTTATAATAGCACAGCACAGCTGCCCATAAACAGTAACATGGATAAATAGCATGTAATAGATTTACATCTGAAATGATTACAGTGGAACTATTAAAAAATAGAGCAACATTAATAAGTCCTTTAAAATACTGAACAGAAGAGTCATATACAACAGAATACAAATGATTATGGCTTCATCTACAACAAATTCACTTACAGTATTTGGAGTGAAAATTATAGCTACTGCTAAAGAGAAATGCATAACGCAGATGAAGAAAGGAAGAAGGAAGCTGGGGGTAGTTGTCTTTTTTTATTCTGAATGATACTTGCATGAAGGATTCATTTTGTGACAACTTTGTAATTTGTACATTAGTAATTGTTAAAAAATTAATGGATGTTTTATACTTTTAAGACCATGTTTGTTTTAACATTAGACAGTATTCAAAAATGGAAACATGATTTCAAATTTTGAGGTTCCTCACTTAAACAATTAAACAATATGATCACGGGATTCTATACAATTTAGGTGGGTTAGGTAAAGCAGTTTTTATCTGTTTTTATATATAACTTGCTTAGTATTTTCTGAGTGCAAAAGGTCCTTTTCTATTTGCTTAAAACCATGCCATAATTTCAACAATGGCATTTCAGGAGGATTTTTCCTTGAATTTGGGGTTCTTAAGGCTACATTGGGAATAGAATTGGAAAAGGCTACATTCCCATTCTAATCGAAATGGTACCAAGATAATTAGTAATATCACAAAGGGGCTAAATTCTAATTCCCTCAGAGGGTTTTTTTTTTTCATACAAAACTTTGACTTGCTCAAGGCATTATGTTACAGTTGAATGGCACAGATATCACAGTATCTTGATCTCCAACTACCCACTCACTGAGAACATCCATTAGTAAGTGGAAAGGACAGTGTTTTTGGCAAATACAGATGGCCTTAGCCTGCCAGATAAGGACTTTCCAAGGGCCCTTGACATATTGGACCAGGTGGAGATGTGCTTTCTAGCTCTGAGCTCTCCTATTGAGCCTACTTGTCTAGAATAAAATAAATGAACACAAACTTTTCCCGAGCTCCAAGGTAATTTATCACAGACCAGAAACTTCACTTTGAAAAATCTTCACCTGTCATTCAAGTGTCTGCTTTCTCTGAAGATGACATTCCATTATACCCATGAGCAACAAATCATCTTGTCAAGAGGTACACGGAAGCAAAATCATAACCTCCCTTAATTATTTGGCCTCTAATACAAAGGAGGGCCCTTTCAGCACATAGGCTTGTGAGTTATCAAATAAGGTTTGTAGTGTGGATAGCCAAGATATATTAACCCAAAGACATGATAGCTACAAGTAATGCAAACTCATACTAACATTCCTGCACTTTAAATGTTACATCACTCTGGGTCTTATTAGGAAATACTAAACCATCACACAGATTCTAAAAATAGGAGGTTAGAAGTAGGAGTTAGGGCTTACACAGATATATAAGAAAGTTAAGATATGGATTGCCATGTTTGAGCAGTGGAAAGGTGCGTACTTCAAATCTTAGAGGCTCAACTTAGGAACAATTTCATGTTTTATTTGATATATATAATCTCAGTAGAGTGAAAGCATTAGAAACTAACCCCCCTTAATTTTTGGAAACCAAAGTTGAGGAAATATACTTAAGTTTCTAGGACACCATTCAGCTTGATGGTAATAAGAACATGTTAATTTTGTATCATTAACTAGAATTCACCACAGTCATAGAGAGTTAGATTGATATTCTTGCATCACTCCACAGTTCCCAGAGAAAAGGAGGGCAGGCATGTTTAGCTGGATACTCTAAGGAGAATCTCACAAGGCTCAAGTTAAGATATTTACTGGCTGCCTTGTCATCTATATGTTTGAATGGAAAGTGATTCTTGCTTCCAATGAATTACTTTCAAGCTCTCTTGGATATTGGGGAATTCCTTTCCTTAAGGCTTTGAAATTCATAATAGTATTCTATTTCAAAAGTAACAGCACATGTAACACAAAAAGACAAAGATAGGGGAAAGAGAAAAAATAGTGATAAAAAGGAAGGAAGAAAAGATAAAAGAGAAAGAAATGTGTGTATGTTTGTGTGTGTGTATGTGTGTGTGTGTGAGCGAGAGAGAGAAAGAGAGAGAGAGAGAGAGAGAGAGAGAGAGAGAGAGAGAGAGAGAGAGAGAGGAAAGTATGAAAAAAGGAAGGAAAGGAGAGAGGAGAAAATGGGAAGAATGTTGCTACTTTAAAAGGAGATGAGACCCTTGGGTGTTACATTCATGAGATATTTCTGAAAATTAAAATCAGTAAGTCCTACATAATTTACATAATTAACTCACACAAGCATGGATCTTGCAAGTGTTGTCTCCTACATGAGCCAATATGCTGGCAACCAAAGTACCAATGGTGTAGTTCTCTTACAAAGTGCAGCTGACTATATGTAGACAGAAAACAACTGATGCTGTAGATGAGGCCAGAAGGCACCTTGCTAGAGTCTCCCTTGTTTTGGGAGGCCAATCACAGCTCCAGTCATGCCTTCATGTTATTGGTTGAAATTTACCTATGTTCTGAAGGACAATACTTTTGTCCACAGTTCACCAGTTTAAATACTAATCTCATGCAAAGTATCATTCACAGTGGTATACAAAACTAACTACCGCTTCTCAAATTTCCATTAAGTAAATACTATTTTCTCTTTTTTACAAATTATGAACTAAAGTGAAAAAAATAAATATCTACCACTTACCACATTTAAGGTTAATAATGGGCTTATAAGTTATATACATTTTTGATAAAACAGTATAAATATTAAGTTCATTAAAGAGTGCTTCATATGGAAATGATCATATAAATACTTTTTATAAGAACTTAAAGAGTACTTCATATGGAAATGATCATATAAATACTTTTTATAAGAACTTATAATCCCCAAACAAATGTGCATGTATACCTTTATTCAACCTATTGGAATAGCAGACAATAGTACTTTGTAGACAAGTCAGGTGAGACGTTTTATTTAATCATTTTTTAAAGATCATTCAGAATATCATGAACTGTTTCTCAGAGATTGGGTTTAATGTGTCTAGGAGAACCACATATGTTATGTTCTTGAAAGACTCAATGTTTCACCCAGACATGGCTTCAAAATCTGGCTTTGAGAATGGTCAACATAAGTAAAGTCCCCAAACACAACCGTATCTTATGTTCATGGTTGAGTTTAACTCAGTGATGCAAGTCAGAATGTTTTTTAACTCCACCCAATGCTTTTAAAATAAAAAGTCTAAATTAGGATTAATATTGACAGCCCTTTGACCATAAACTTATTTTATATACCAAGGACTCTAAATGTTTCTGTGTGGATCTAGCAGTCAGGACCAGCCACCCAAGTCATCATCTAGTCCCAATTCAGTTTCTTAGATGTACATAAATAAAGATAAAGTCACTTCTGATCCATTTTTCCACTTATCCACTACAGGGGCTGTTTGACATTTTTAAGGAACCATAGTAGATGTATTATCGGAGTATGGCAATCATTCTTTGAGAAAGATTGATTTTGATGATAAAAAGGGGAGACACCGGTTATTACCACTTCCATATCTACCTAGCTAAAAAGTGGATGAGGATTGTGGAAGTCTATTAAACAAACTGAAACTACAAGAATCAGAGAGCAGCACACTAAACATAATAGACTGGAAGAAAGAATTTTGGCCCCCAAAGGTTATCACAGAATAATAGCATCAAAGTCATAAGGAAACTTGTCCTTATTTAAATGATGTCTAGTTGAATACTGGCTTCTCTGTTATCTTGTAAGCATTTCCTTCGTGCTTGAAGATCTAGGCAACAATGAGGATAACATCTTATCATTAGTAGAAATAGATTAATGCTCACAGTGTTTTATTACCACACAATAAAGATAGAGTCCATTTCAGCTTAGTAACTTATTCAATCCAATTAGCAACTCTACAAAAGAACAATTAGTGTTGTAATATCCATTTTCCATCTGAGAAAACACAAGTGAAGTATACTTGAAGGTCCTATGACTAGCATTTAATCAAAAAAAAAAATCTCTGCAAGAAAATATGTCAGGATGTTGGGCACTGAACTAAAATGAGTCCTCCTCATTTTACTATGAAAGAATTCACTCATGTACCAAGTTTGAAAGGAGTATAGGCCAAGGTAGCAAACCAATCAAGAGCATGTATAGTCAGACAGACCATGGCTTAATCTAAGCTCTCTCAATTATTAGAATCTGATTTTGGGTAAATCATACACATCTATAAGCTGAAATTTATACAAAACTCTACGTGTAGATATACACTCTACGTGTGTATCTATTTCATTTAGGAGAAAAAATAAACATATATTCTCATATTCAGCCTTGCGTTTATGAGTCAAAGTCACTAACTATTATACGGTCAACATGACAAAGAACCTACTGAGTATGAAGATAATAATGAAGTAGATAGAAAGCCACTTGCTTCATACAAAAATGTCATATGATTATCACATTTCCCTCATATAAGTAAGCAACATTGTTTCCCATCATGGGAAAATTTATGGTAGCTTAGGTATAAAGTTAGAAAGCTAGGTTCATATGCTAGGAAATATTTCTTTTCAAACTTACTGTTTCTAAATTTTTATTTATTATGTAATTGCGTATACCTATGGGGGTACAACATAATAATTTGATATCTACATAAATTACAGTGACTAATTTAATGCCCCCTATCTTAACATTATATTGAAATGTAACAATCGCAATTAATGATGAGGCATAATATGATATTTTGGTGCTTACAAATGGAATGAACTGGTGAACTGGTGAAATACTGGTGATTGGTATTTTCATTTCCTTAGAATTACTTTATGTTTTGGGTTGTTGGGTTCCTATCTACAAGTTATTCATAAAAATATAGTAATTAGCTATTGTAAACTAAGGATTTCTGCTGTGCTATATAGAACACTAGTGCTTATTATCTATCCCTATCTGTTGGGGTTCCTGTTATTGTTCACATTTTAATCACTGTGCATTTTTGTTTTCAAGATGAAACGGACACAAGTAACAATAAAACTCTATTTTCCTTGAGAAAAGTCAGAGCAAGACCAGGAGAGACCAGAATTTTTATCACTGTTCCATTAATACAGAGGAAATGATTGAACCACTGCAATCTTAACATGTACCCTGATCTGTATTTTACTAAGAGGGTATTACATCACAGCATGTGGATATGTGCAAGGACTTTTATAATGCTTTATCAATCAAATGATCTTACAGAATAGCTGGTGTATGGTGTTTGCCAGACATCCCTTGGATATGGCTGGATACTACTTTTAGGACCAGAGCACCATGGAAGGTAACAGATATGTTGGCATGAGAAGGAGGAGAAAAAGGGGAAGAAGAGGACAATGATGAGGAAAAATGGTAAACTTTTCTTCAATTCAGTTCCTTTGTACCCTTGGAAGTAGGAGTCAAACTAATTCCATCCTTGTGTAAAATAAAGGGAGATTTGAAACTAATAGTATTAAAGGTTGTATTGGAGCATATGCTACCATTTCCAGAGTCTCTGAAATGTGTATTGTTCATGGATTTAAATTCCCTAAAAGGTCATTATATTCTGTTATTTTAAGACTAATGAGCTGAATAAGAACAGTGGGGCAACAAAAAAGAAAAAAAAAAAGAAGAAAGAAAAAATATCACAGTTAAACTACCTTCCTGGATTTAAGTCTTAGACCCTTCAGCTGAGAAGTGACAGTTGTCATCTATTTCTTAGTACACAGCATAATTCCAGTCATGATTCTTTCATGATTTCAAATGTATGACTCAGGCATGGAAATAGCAGGCTCTACATAAGAAATAAAACTGCTATTTTAAAAAAATCACTTGGTAATTTGGAACACTTTAGACAAATAAAAGTGAGCATTATTCCCAGGCAAAATATTAATAAGAGACTATGGAACAATCTGTCTTCACACAGCAATTTGAGAACATATGGTAATACATTCAAATAAAAGGCCACAGTCAAGGTTGAAACAGCCGTTGTATAATGAGACCAGGCAGGAACTTGTCGTTTTTCCCTCTAAAATGAAGCTACAAGCTCTTTGCCCAGTTTACAATTTTGTAGATCCACATTGATGTAAAGAGGAAAACTAGATATAAAACTAGATATATATTTAATGTTACAAGGCAAATGAAATGTTCCCTGGTAATTTAAGTTCCTGCCTTCTGCTCTTGTTTTGTGAGAAGTACCATGATATATATGACCTACAAGATGATATATAAAAACAACTTCACCATCAGCCCATTCATTATTGTCTAAGAAGTAAAATACAAGCTTTGGGTCATTATATCCTTCTAATATTAGGGAGGAATCGTTCCTGTTTAAAGTTTTTTTTTAAATTATCATACAAAACTGTACTTTGTAAATAAATGAGCATCTGTCATTAATTCATAACATAGCAATACATAAGTCTGCATGAAAATGTATTGGAACAAATATCTGATGTAAAGTGATGTCAAATATAAGAAACAGACATAACTATAATACTTACATTTTAATTGGCTAGAAATATTTTCTGCTATTATTTTGTTGTTGTTGGGATTTTTCCAAAATAAATGTTTATTCTGAGCGCTAGTAGGTAGAAAGTACTAAAAATAATTTTTATTTTTCTTGGAAGAATCAGTTTACTGGCTTATTTGTACTTTTCACATTTGATTATTTATCTCTAAACCTAGTGAATATTCATTAAGCATCGGCTGGATGCCATGTATTATGGAAGAAGCAAACACTGAAGCAAAAAAAAAAAGGAATTGAATGTGTCTACTCTCATCTAAATGATGTACAGTATAGAACAATAAAAACTATTTTAATGATACCTGAGGATGTCATGTAAACTTCTGATGAGCCTTCCAGCCTAAATTTGGAGGATCAGAAACTTCCTAACAGAATATAGGAATGAGGGCAAGTATAAGAACAACCAATAAATAAGTGATTGAGATCTACGTTTCAATTACTGTTTATTTCTATGTATGCAGGAAAATTGAGATGGCAGAAGAAACACAGGGCTCAACTGCATATTGAATTATAAACTGATAAGTTTATAATTATAAATTAGGTAAGTTTAGATGCTACATGAAATAAAATTGTGTGGAAGATTTTTGAGGTTTTGTCAATAATTTATTTATGTATTCACTTTACATCTGATCACAGCCTTCTCCCCTCTCCTCCTACTCCCACCCTTACAAATTCATCTTCCCATTACTCCTTCCCTTTTTCCTTAGAGAAGAGGAAGCCCCCCTCCTTGGTAACCATCCTGCCCTAGGATATCTAGTCCTGGCAGGACGAAGCATATTCTTTCACACTGAGGCTCAACCAGGCAATGGCAGGCACCAGAGTCAGAGATAGTCCCTGCTCCAATTGTTAGGGGACCTTATATGAAGACCAAGGTGCACATCTGCTGCGACATATGTGTGGAGGGCCTACTTCTAGTCCCTACATGCTCCTTGGATGGTGGTTCAATCTCTTTAAGCACTCACTGGATCAGGTTAGTAGATTGTGTAGGTCTTCTGGTGGTGTCCTTGATCCCTCCAGGTTGCTTAATTTTATTGCCACTCTTCCACAAGACTCCCTGATCTCTGCCTGATGTATGGTTGTGGGTCTCTGCTTATGTTTCTATCCACTGCTGGATGAAGCCTCTCAGGAGAAAATTATGGTAGTTTCCTGTCAGCAAGCATAGCAGAGTATCATTAATAGTGTTATGTTAGCTCTCTCACATGGCATGGGTCTCAAGTTGGGGCAGTCATTGGTTAGTGGTTCCCTCAGTTTCTGCTCTGTCTTTATCCCTTTACATCTTGCAGACAAGACAAATTTTGCTTAGAAGGTTTTATGGTTGCATTGATGTCCCCCTCCCTCCTCTAGAAATCTGGCCTGGCTACAGGAGGTGGCCACTTCAGTCTTTGGTAGGAGTCTCAGCTAGAGTCACCCCCATAGACTTCCAATATCCTCCCCTATCCCAGGTCTCCAGCTAATCACCAGGGATGCCCCCAACTGATTTCCATTAGCATTCTCAGCCCTTTCTCTTGTACCTCATCCTCAACCCTTCCTCACCCCACCTTCCATGCATTTCCCTATCTACATCCACCTCCAGTGGGTCTCCTTCTAACTGATATTTATGCATCCTCCCCTGGGCACTCCTTATTACCTAGTTTCTTTGGATTCATGGATAGTAGAATGGCAATCCTGTATTTTTTGGGTAATGTTCACATATAAGTGATTACATACTATACATGGCTTTCTGGATCTGGGCTACCTCACTCCAGATAATAATTTCTATTTCCATTATTTGCCTGCAAATTTAATGATATTTTTAATAGCTGAATAGTATTCCATTGTATAGATGTACCACATTTCTTTATCTATTCTTCAGTTGAGAGACATGTAGGTTGTTTCCAATTTCTCTCTATTATGAATAAAGCTGCTATAAGCATAGTTGAGCAAGTGTCCTTGTGGTATAGTGGGACACTTTTTTTGGATATATTCCCAGGAGTATAATAGCTTTGGTCCTGAAGTAGAACTATCCCTAATTTCCTGAGAAACTGCCAAACTGATTTCTAAAGTGACTTTACAAGTTTTCATTCCCAGCCACAATGGGAGAATGTTCCCCTTGCTTCACAACTTTCCTGCCATGTGCTGTCAATTGAGGTTTTGATCTTGGCCATTCAGATGGGTGTAAGATAAAATCTCAGAGTAGTTTTGATTTATTTTGATAGTCCTAATGACTAAGGACATTGAACATTACTTCTCAGCCATTAGAGGTTCCTCTGTTGAGAATTCTCTGTTTATCTCTGTGACCCATTTTTTAATTGGTTTATTTGGTTTCTTGGTGTCTAATTACTTGAATTCTTTATACATTTTGGATATTAATCCTCTGTTAGATGTAGGGTTGGAATAGATCTTTTTCCGTTTTGAATGCTGCCATTCTGTTATAATTCTAGCAATCAATAAGCATGGGTGATCTTCCCATCTTCTGATATCATCCTCAATTTTTTTCTGGTTAGAGTTATACAAAGGTATTTTATATTATCTTACTCAACCCATTTACTATTTTTATAATGGAAGGCTACTGACTTCATTGAGTTAATTTTTTATCCAACCACTATGCTGAGAGTGTTTTCCAGCTGTAGGAGTTCTCTGGTAGAATTTTGAGGGCCACTTATGTATACTAATATTATCATCTGTCCATAGAAATACTTGACTTCTTCCTTTCCAATTTGTATCTCCTTTAATTGTCTTATGGATGAAGGTAGAACTTCAAGTATTATGTTGACTAGATAGGGAAAGAATAAGCAGCCTTGCCTGGTCCCTGATTTTAGTGAAATTGCTTTAATTTTCTCCTCATTTATTTGATGTTGGCTATTCTCTTGTTGTATACTGCTTTTGAATTTTTTTAATTTAATATTTTTGAGAACTTCATGCACGTGTACTGGCTTTACATCATACTTGTCCCTCCCACATAAACTCATCTTATGTTCAAATTCCCAATTTAAGGTCTCTTCCTTAATTATTATTGTTGTGTATGTGTGTGCACACACATACAGTAAATATCTATCATCTATCTATCATCTATCTATCATCTATCTATCTATCTATCTATCCCCCCCCTCTCTCTCTCTCTCTATATATATATATATATATATATATATATATATATATAATCTATCTATCTATCTATCCATCTATCTATCTATCTCTGTCTATGTCCGTCTGTTTCTCTCTCTCTCTCTCTCTCTCTCTCTCTCTCTCTCTCTCTCTCTCTCTCTCTCACACACACTCTCTGTGTGTGTGTGTGTGTGTGTGTGTGTGTGTGTGTGTGTGTACATGGATATATAACATATCAAATCCATCTAATGCTGCTCAAATATACATGGTTCAGGGCTGAACTATTGGGCTTGGAAAAGTAGAGTCCCCCAACTAGAGGGGACTAATTTTTCTCTTATAGCAGCCACCAAGCAGCTGTAGCTAACTCTTCATCTAAGGGAAGGGCCATTTGAAGTTTTACTCCATGTTGGAATGTTAAATAGTATTGCGACTTTATTTAGGCAATCATATTATTGAGATTTCATGGGTACATTTTTTGTCATGTATATGGATACTATCTAGAAACAGGTATATTTCCATTTATTCTCTTGGCTCTCTGGGCTTCTCTTCTGTCTTTGCC
Organism: Arvicanthis niloticus; assembly: GCF_011762505.2. NCBI lineage: Eukaryota > Metazoa > Chordata > Mammalia > Rodentia > Muridae > Arvicanthis > Arvicanthis niloticus. The sequence goes on from NC_047671.1 coordinate 46,885,896, forward strand.
TATACCTGATCCTGTTCCTCTTTTCTCCTCCCGTCCTCTCTCCCACCCAGGTCCCTCTTTTTCTCTGCATCCCATGACTATTTTCCCCCCGCCCCCTCTGAGTATGGCCTTTCTTCTCTAACTTCTTTGGGTCTGTGGGGATACATCATGGATATTCTGAACTTTTTAGCTAATATCCACTTGTCAGTGAGTACATACCATGCATGTCCTTTTGGAACTGGGTTACCTCACTCAGGATGATATTTTCTAGTCCCATCCATTTACCTGTGAAATTCATGATATCCTTGTTTTTAATAGCTGATTAGTATTCCGTTGTAAAAATTTAACACATTTTCTGTATCCATTATTCTGTTAAGGAACATCTGGGTTGCTTCCAGTTTTTGGCTATTATAGATAAAGGTGCTATGAACATAGTGGAGCAAGTGTCCTTGTGATATGATGGAGCATCTTTTGGGTATATGCCCATGAGTGGTATAGCTGGGTCATTTGGTAGAACCATTTCAAATTGTCTGAGGAACTGCCAGATTGATTTCCAGAGTGGCTGTACAAGTTTGCAATCCCACCATTAATGAGGGAATGTTCCCCATAATCCACATCTTCACCAGCATGGGTTGTCACTTGAATTTTTAAACAGCCACTCCGGCTGGTGTAAGGTGGAACATCAGAATTGCTTCGATTTGCATTTCCCTGATGACTAAGGATGTTAAACTTTTTTTTTTTTTTTTTTGAGACAGGGTTTCTCTATGTAGCCCTGGCTGTCCTGGAACTCACTCTGTAGACCAGGCTGGCCTCGAACTCAGAAATCCGCCTGCCTCTGCCTCCCAAGTGCTGGGATTAAAGGCGTGTGCCACCACCGTCCTATGTTAAACATTTCTTTAAGTGCTTTTCAGCCATTCAAGATTTCTCTGTTGAGAATTCTCTGTTTAGCTCTGTACCTCATTTTTTAAATGGGTTACTTAATTTCCTGGAGTCTAATTTCTTGGGTTCTTTATGTATTTTCGATATTAGCCCTCTATCAGATGTAGGGGTAATGAAGATCTGCTCACAATCTGTAAGCTGCCATTTTGTCTTATTGACAGTGTCCATTTCCTTACAAAAGCTTTTCAGTTTCCAAGAGGTCTCATTTATCAATTATTGATCTTAGAGCCTGAGCCATTGGTGCTCTGTTCATGAAGTTTTCTCATGTGCCAAAGTCTTCAAGATTATTTACCAATTTCTCTTCTATTAATTTCAGTATATTTGATTTTATGTTGAGGTCCTTGATCTACTTGGACTTGAGCTTTGTGCAGCATGATGAATATGGATCAAATTGCATTCTTTTTTTTCTCTGTATGGTTTTGGTTTCATTGTCAAAAATCAATGTGTGGGGTTTATTCCTGGATCTCTGATTCTATTTCATTGATCAATACCTCTCTCTCTTTCTCTCTCTTTCTCTCTCTCTCTCTCTCTCTCTCTCTCTCTCTCTCCCAATATTATATAGTTTTTTTTTATCAGTATTGCTCCGTAGTACAGCCTTAGGTCAGGAATGGAGATTTCTTCTAAATTAATTTCTTCTTTCTTTCTTTCTTTCTTTCTTTCTTTCTTCCTTCCTTCCTTCCTTCCTTTCTTTCTTTCTTTCTTTCTCTTTTCAGAATTGTTTTGGCTATCCTGGGAATTTTTTTCCATATGAAGTTAAGAATTGCTATTTAAATGTCTGTAAATAATTGTGTTGGGAATTGCATTGAATCTGCAAATTGTTTTTGGTAAGATGGCCATTTTCACTACGTATATCCTACTGATCCATGAGCACGAGAGATCTTTCTATCTTTTGAGGTCTTCTTTGACTTCTTTTTTTCAGAAACTTGAAATTCTTGTCAGACAGGTCTTTCATTTGTTTGGTTAGAGTTACAATAAGATATTTTATATTATTTGTGACTATTGTGAAGGGTGCTGTTTCCCTAACTTCTTTCTCAGCCTGTTTATTATTTGTATAACAGAAGGCTACTGATATGAGTGAATTTTATATCCATCCACTTTGCTGAAGTTGTTTATCAGCTTAAGGAGTTCGTTGGTAAAATTTTGGGGGTCATTATGTATACAATTGTAACATCTGTGAATAGCAATGCTTTGTCTTTTGTCTAATTCATATTCCCTTGATCTCCTTTAATTGTCTGATTGCTCTAGCTAGAACTTCAGGTACTATGTTGAATATAGATAGGCAGAGAGTGGGCAGCCTTGTCTTGTTGCTGATTTTAGTGGAATTGCTTCATTTCTGTTTTATTTTATGTTGTCTATCAGTTTGCTGTATATTGCTTTTATTATGTTTAAATATGTGCACTGAATTCCTGATCTCGCCAAGACTTTTAACATAAAGGGGTGTTGGTTTTTGTTGAAGACTTTTTCAGCATGTAATAAAATTATCATGTGATTTTATTTTCTTTGAGTTCCTTTATATAGTGGATTACCTTGATGGATTTTCTTATGTTGAATCATTCCTGCATCCCTGGAATGAAGCCTACTTGATTGTAGTAAGTAATGTTTTTGATGTGTTCTTGGATTTAGTTTGCAAGGCTAAAGGGCTTGAAAAATGTTTTGCAAGTAAATGGTCCCAAAAAACAACCTTGAGTGGCTATTCTAGTATCCAGTAAAATTGATGTCAAGCAAAAGTAATCAAAAGAGATGGGGGGGGAATACTTCATATTCACCAAAGGAAAAAAATCTACCAAGATGAAAATAAACAGAGACACAATGAAACCAGCAGATGTTATAAACCAAATGAATTTAACAGATATCTACAAAACAAAAGAATATACTTCCTTCTTAGCACCTCATATAACTCTCTTTAAAATTGACCATATAATCATACAAAATAAGCCTCAACAGATACAAAAATATTGAAATCACCCCTTAACTCTATCAGATTACCGCAGACTAAGGCTGGACTTCAACAACAGAACAATAGAAAATCCATATACTCATGGATACTGAACAATTATACTCAATGATGACTTGCTCAGGGATGAAATAAAGAAATTAAAAACTGTCTAGAATTCAATGAAAATGAAGATACATCATACCCAAACTTATAGTACACAATGAAAGCAGTGTTAACAGGAAAATTCATAGCACTAAATGCCTTCATAAGGAAATTGGAGAGATCTTATACTAGCAACTTAACATCATACCTGAAAGCTTTAGGATAAGAAGAATCAAACACACTCAAGAGGAGCAGAGTACAGGAAATAGTCAAACTCAGGGCCGAATCAACCAACCAGAAACAAAAAGAATGATATGAAGAATCAACAAAACTATTAGCTGGTTCATCAACAAGATAGACAAACCCTTAACCAAACTAAAAGGTGCAGAGACAATCTCCAAATTAACAAATCAGAAATGAAAAGGGAGACATAGCAACAGAAACTGAGGAAATTAAAAAATCATCACTTCTTATTACAAAAGCTTATATTGGACAAAACTGGAAAATATAGATGAAATGGTTGATTTTATAGACAGATACCACATAACAAAATTGAATCCTGATCAGATAAACAGTCTAAACAGTCTCATAAACCATACAGAAATAAAAGCAGTCATTAAAATCCTCCCAACCAAATAAAGGACCAGATGGTTTTAGCGAAGAACTCTACCAGAATTTCAAAGAAGAGCTAATAACAAAACTCATCAAACAATTCCACAAAATAGGAACAGTAGGAACACTACCTAGTTTATTCTATGAGGTCACAGTTACCCTTTAACCTAAACCACACAACGACCCAACAAAGAAACAGAAATTCAGACTAGTTTTACTTATGAGCATCAAAAATTCATCTTTGATTAAGGATGAGAGCAACATTTATCTGTAGGCATAAAAAGAAACACTTAAAATATTACAAATTATATCAGCTTAGGAAAGTGTAGTAGCACATATCCTATTAAATACTAAATGGAATAGTTAGTAATCAGGAAATAAGTTTTTACTTTTGTGGAGTTACAGTAACTGCTGATAAAAAGCATGGTAGAGATATTTGTGTATAACAAAATTTAACAAGAATCGGGTCATGCATTTAAAAGATAGCAAAGAGGGGTATAAAGAAAAGTTTTGGAGGGAGAATAAGAAAGCAAACTGTAATTACATTGTGTCTCAAAAATAAAATTAAATTAAAAATGTGTCAACAAATATATATATATATATATCTTAACATCTGTATTAAAATAAAAATAATTTTGTTTCTAGCTTTCAGTTCTTTCATTTTTAAAAAATTTCTTTTTTATTGGATATTTTATTTACATTTCAGATGTTCTCTCCTTACCCCATTACAACCACCACCCACCCAGGAACCCCTATCCTACACCCCTCCTCCTGCTTCTATGAGGATGTGCCCCAACCTACCCCCTATCACCTCCCAACCTCGAATTCCCCCACACTGCCATCCAGCCTTCATGGGACTAAGGATCTCCTTTCCCATCTATGCCCAAAAGGCCATCCTCCCCTACATATACAGCTGGTCCTTTTCCTCTGTGCTGCCATCTCAATAAGAAAGGAAATATCCACCCTCCTGAAGGCATTCTCTTCTTTCCCTCCCTGCCTAACTTGCCAGTAGTATGCAGTACTAAAGTTAAAATCACAGCAATAGCTTGCAATTCCCTTTTGCAGGGAGACTGAAACCCTGCTCTACCTACTTAAGTACATGCCTACTAAAGTACCATGCTCCTTTTTCATACAATCCACACACATTTGCTTTTTTTTTTTTAAGATTGTTTTATATTTTTACAGAAGTGTGTTGGGTATATTTATGTTAGAACTTGCAGTTTATTGAATATTCTTGCCACACTCTGATTTCTGGCCATGCTGAAGAAAGCTGTACTTGGCCAGTCTTTCTGTTCCTTATATCTAAAACCATCTAAAACCACATTAAAAAAACAACATTTCAGGCACTGTACAACAAGAAGCACACAATGGAAATTTCTGTAAGATAACGTGTGTCAAACAGAGATACCTCTTTGATTTCATTTTTCTTCCTTGGGACCATTTCTGAATATTGTACAGGTGGTAGGACACAGGTACAGTATGGTGAACTCACTGAGTAGTGATCATGGGAGCTGAGCTACAGTGCCAAAACAGCTGAGCTAGACAAGATGAGCTGCACAGAGTCAAATTTGGAGGTTTGGGAATGCAAGGGTTCAGGCTAATTATTTACCCAAGTCCTAGACCACAGACATGAACTATGAAGTGACTTCTATCGTCTTACATGAAGGATGAACATAAAGGAGAAAAAGGTGCCCAATTTGAGCTGATCATATGTACAGGGCTGTGGGATTATAAAGAGTGGTACATAGGTTGGGAGGGAGAAGTGATGGGAGATACTATGAAAAAATGGAAGGGGAAATAAAGGATGAATATGATCAAGATACACTGTATTCACACATGAGGTTTTCGGATACTAAATACAAATGGAAATTTAAAAAAGAAGAAGAGTTGAAGAGAAATAATTCTGGATCTTGGCCTTCTCAAGAGAGTAGGCATTGTGAAGACTCATTATAGCTCTTAAGAAAACCACACATTGAGACCAAAGACCTAGAGTAAAGTCTATCTTAGACATATTTTATCGCAAAGTCAAGCCTCAATAAGAAAAACATGGTATGAGAATTTGGCATTGGGTCTTGCTATGAGTAGTAACAAAATACATGCTGGAGTTAGCATCTGTTACAGATATCAGATTAATGGACTGAAAGTATGCCAGGATTAGCCAATTAGATACTCTGTAGAATCCTGGAAAAGCACTTGGCATCACGCTTAAGTAAAGTTAGTTGGGCTATTTCTTTTCTGACACCTTGAAACCCAGGTTAAAGAAGGACACACTGCAGATGGTGTGAATCATGTCCTCACTGACACCCGGGCACCTTAGCCTATCCTTTCCTATAGCTTGTATATTCAGAAGTGACATGAATATATTCTTATGTTGTCCTGTAGCCTTAATTCTCATTTTGTCTTCTGTTATATTAAAAACATACAGAAAAGAAAACAATTTGAGGTACTGGTTTCTTGTTTATTGCTTGTGACTAAAGTAACCCAGCTGACTAAAACATAGGAGTTTTCAGATTTTACTGACAAGTATACTACCACCAGCACTTATCAGAATGATTTCATTTTTAAATTTTTATTTCTTTTGATGTTATAAAAGTTATTTTTCAACAGATGGAGACCACTATTGAAAGCCACAAGTAATCAAAGTACAGAACCATAAAACCCAGTCCCAGCAGACACATCTACACCACAACTCCTGCACCTCAGGCTCAGGGAGAACTACAGAATAGGGACAGAAAGATTATAAGAGCAAGCAGACAGGGCATTTATTATGAACATCTTTTTTCATTTTCAATTTGGATTATTGACTTGTGTGCAGGTGAATGTGTATGTGTGTGTATCTGTACATGTATGTGTGTCTAAGTGAAAGTAGATTTAGAAATTATACAAACATATAAGCATTCGTGTGTGTGTGTGTGTGTGTGTGTGTGAGTGTGTGTGTGTGTGTGTATTTAAGTGAAGATATGTTCATGCCATATTGAGTAGGTGGAGCTTATCACCTTTAGGAGTCTGTTCTTGCCATTTCTTCCATATTATTGAGTGAGAGTCTCCTTTGGTTTTGCTTCTGTGTTGTGTTCTCCAGGATGGTTAGCCCCTGAGCTTTTAAAGAAGTCTGTTGTTTCTACTTGCTATCTCACCATAGGAGCTCTGAGATTACAGATGCCTGCCATCTCATTGTATTTCTTTAAGAAACAAGTGTTGCATTTTTACGTATTTGTTTTCTGTGTGTGCACGTATGCATGTGAGCAGGTGAATAATGACAACGGTAAAGACAAACCACGGCACACACGTGGCCATCATAGTACAATGTGCAATTTGCAAAAGTTGATTCCCTCTGCCCACCATGTATGTTTCTAGGACAAAGTGAGGCCATCAGGCTTGGCAGGAAATGCCTGTGCCTGCTGAACCTTACCGTCAGATGTGTCTGATGCCTGTACCTGCTAAACTTTCTTACCATCAGATGTGTCTGTTTACATGGGTTTAAGGGATCCAAGCACAACTTATTAGTCTGGCATGACAAGTGCTTTTGCTTACAGGGATATCTCCCTGGCACTCAGCTTTATTCCTTAAGAGTTAAGAGAAACTTAAAATGAATAGAAAAGTAATCATTACTTCAGCTGAACAAAAAGGAAAAGTTATCTGAATTAGATAACCCAAAGGTCTCTTAGCAAGTGACTTGATTCCCTTTCTGCTTTTGTGGACCAGACTGCTTTAGGACACTCACTTTGACTCAGCCTCAGTATTAAAATAGTGTAATAAGGCTTGGGTCAAAACATTGATTTCTCATATCTTCAAAGGTGGATTAACATAGTAAAGTAGGCATTCTTCACTCAAAGACTGACAGTAAAGACTAATTACAATATCCTCTATGTTCCAAAGGTTCAGATTAGAGGCTGGCTTTTTTTCATCAGCCAAATTAAATTTGGGTTGAAGAGCAAGATGGTAAAAAATCATGAATCACTTTTAGATGTATACTTTCAGGCAGAAATTTTGAATGCTAAGAGTAATTCTGGACCCCAGGTATACAAGTGTGGGTCATCACTTAAAGAACACTATCGAGACTGAATATATGCTTGTATGAAATAGAGAGACTATTTGAGGAAAAGCAGGAAGCATTTCTAATCATCTTATTTTCTCAGAGCAGTATCTGTAGGTATTCAGTTTTTTATTAACACTTCTTTCTTTCAGAAGTCTCAATTACACACACACACGAGAGAGAGAGAGAGAGAGAGAGAGAGAGAGAGAGAGAGAGAGAGAGAGAGGCATGCACTCTCATACACATATATGTATGTATGCATGCATGTGTGTAGGTATGTATGTATATATATGAATGCTCTCAAAGAAAACAGGAACAAGGAAACATGATTTTTCATTCATGAAAGTTTCATCATTTCTGAGTTATCTCATGACCAGAGAGCAGTCTCTTCTTCAGCTTTGATACAATACAAAAAATCCACTACTTTTTGCTTTAAAACTATGTACAACATAATCGTTTAGTGCTATCTTTTCTTATAAGGTGGTAAAATTTCATAAAATCCATGGGCTCTATTTTAGGGTTAAGCCACTATATCTTCAAACACTATAGCCTAAAGCAACTGAGAGCTCTAAATATTTTCTCATAGCTTCCAGGGCTTTTGGCTAAGATCAAATACAAAGAATTTCTCTCAGGTTTTCTTTTCATATATAGAAAAAGAAACCACAATCTATCATTTCAAGATTTCATTATTTTCACTTTGGGCTAGACTACTAGAACACAACACAATTTGAATATATGGTATAAGGTAATATGATGGTACTCATTACTATCCAGGCAATATGGTGGGAATAGTACTGATGTCTCTTGGTGATCCATTTAATGCAATCCATATACAATAGGCCAACATTAAAGAAAAAGTATCCTTCTGAAGGGACCAGCCTTAGTAATTTACTGGTAGATCCTTCTGTTCAAGAAAGCCTGCTATTAGTTGGCATCAATATTTACTAAACATACTGACAATTGTCTAGTCCATATGTGTATATCTCTTTATTGACTAAGAATTATTTTTAATAACTCATCTAGAGTATTTTAGCCCACAATCTCTCCTCAGACTTCTTCATCAGTTCTACCATTGTTGGAATTTTATGAGAGAATATTCCTGTTTTTCTAAAGTGTGAAACTATTACCCTAACAAATTTTCAAACACAGAAAAATGACTCATTTTGCAGCCCGTTCTGTACATTGACATTACTCACTTGCTTAAGTAATATAACTGTCAAATATGGAATAATGGATTCATGTTCCTGATCAAGTCTCTGAATACCCCATGCAGTATGTTTAATCAATGTTTTCTGGATCTTCTTTCTGAAAATCCTCTGCTTTCAATCATGAAAAAAATCTATATCCAATAGTAGGGATTTCTTTCCACAAGCTTAATGTGATTCACTGGAGAGAGAACCCAGGGGACTTAACTCATCTTGATACTTTATTATCATACTATCTTTCATTTGGTAAAATTTTAAAAGGGGAACAATTTCATATAGGCTATCTACAGAGCTACATTGGTTTATATATATAATTGGAAGTCCTAGAATAGAAAATAGGATCATTTTCAGAATCTGGATCTATCTTCTGAGTGATGCCAGTCCATCATAATGCTAAATATAACTCACGAATTCAGTTAGGTTGAGACAGTTGTCAATGAAGCCATTAAGAGAGAGTAAGTGGCTAAACAAACTCATCAATACTATGAGTCAGTAGAGATGATGTTTGTGAAAATATTAGTCAATTTTGTAGGGTACATATTGTTTGCCACATGGTTTCTAAGGCTTTATTTTAATGTAATCTTTTGAAATTCTTATAAAATGGACTCTAAGAAAAAACTTAATTAATTTTCTCAAGACAGCATCACAAGTGAACTGGTTGAGAGAATTTTTAGGCTGTGACTCAGGATCCTGTACTCTTGTGTTCTCCTTGTTGTCCCCACCCTGCTCCATAATTACCTGCTATGTAACACCAAACACAGCTTTATATTCCCTCAGCATTGACTGATTTGCCATGAATCTCTACAGTGAATCTTCAGCCAGGAACGAGTAAGCACTCAGCCCCAGCTTTGCTCTTAACATGATTTTATATAGCAGACGTGTAAGGGATGCTTTCTTTTTAATGTAAACAGCCTAGAAGGCTAAACTGAAAAGTAGGGGAGATAGTATCCATGTCTTCCATGGGTGACAGTAGAGGGTGAAGTTAGCTTTAAGAATGAGCTGTGTATATGGGAACTGAGTGGATTAACTATCTCTACTGTATACTCCCAGACTGCCATGTGCTTTAAGATAACTGTTACCTAACACCCAATGTTTAATAATAAGTATATAAAAAGAGACCATGGATTTGAAAGAGATCAAGGAGGGGTATATGGGACAATTTGGGGGATGGAAAGGGAAGTGTAAATGCTGTACCTGTATTATAATCTCAAGCATAAAGGACAATTGTTACCCTCTAAAAACTTAGTCTTGCTAATTCTCGGTAATAAAGTTTTCTTTAGTTAATTGTCTCCACCAGGGAGGTCGAGGGTGGGAAAAGAAGAAGCTTTTTTTATTATTATTATTTAAAAGAAAAGAAACTGTCACTGGGGTCTCATCAATCATGAAATCTGTCCTTAGTTAAAACTGTAAAATTTAAAGAGAGAATCAGATATGTATGTTCTATGCCAGAATGCATTTACCTGCTTAGGAGATCTCTATAGTTTGTGAATTCAGTCTACTGAAAATATTTTTAAAATTCTTTTTACATTTGCCCGTATTTCTTTTAGGAAGCACTGGGAAAACACTTACATAAAAATGAACTGTATTCTAAAGTATAAAACTTCCTCTTTGTCTCTTTTTCCAATCTCTTTGACATCAGTATCATCTTAGACAGGAGACACAGCTCCAGTCTGTTATTCACATGCTGAGAAAATGAAGACTGAGGAGGAAGGCAGGGAGTTAGAAAGGGAGAGAGGGAGAAAGTGAGGGAAGAAGGAAGGGAGGGAGGGAGGAAAAGAGGGAGAAAGGGAGGGAGGGAGGGAGGGAGAGAGGGAGGGAGGGAGGGAGGGAGGGAGGGAGGGAGAGAAATAGAAACAAGAAGAGACAGACAGACAGACAGACAGACAGACAATCAGACAGAGACAGACTGAGAACCAAAATACAATACAATACAATACAATACAATACAATACAATACAATACAACACAATACAATACAAAGCATATATCCTCTCACCCTAGTGATTCAAAGGCTATCAGAAATATTAAAGGAGCTGTATTTTTTGCCTGACTTACCCAGATCTCCAGCTAACACAATCCATCTTTTCCATACCTTTACCATTATTCTGAAATACTTTCCCCCAACCACCAACAATTATTTCTGACTTGCTCATTAACCAAAATATTCAATAACAACAGTTAAGTTTTCTTATTTCACTGGAAGAAAACTTGCTACCATTTTAATGCTATTTTAAAGGAAAACATCTAATGTCAGTTAGTTGTTGTTTTCTCTTAGCTTTATCTACTTAGTGATCTTTCTGTATACTGCTACTTTGTTCAATTAAGTTTAATTGAGGCATAAATCTTGGTGAACTTTAAAATGAAATTACACACATGCATGAAATATATGAGATTCTGTAAAAAGAGTCTTCTAGAACAATTCTTTTCAACCATAAGGGAATAAGTAAAATTTTCTTCAGCATACTTAGTGCATATTTATGAAGGTCTTTAATTACAATTCAGCTCATGTTTTTTTTTAATCTACTGAAAACATTAATAATTTTTTTATCTACAGGTTCATTCTCCAATAAGTATCATTTTAATATTAGCATATGTATAAAATGGTATTAAATAATTTGCTCAAGTTTATTAGAATAGTTATATACTGGAAAAAATCTTTCCAATTTGTTTACTTTTCTCCACTAAAATTGAATCTTCCAAAAATAAACATAATCAAATTTTTTCTACAATGATAAAATTTTACTAGTTTGAAAGTTCTCTAGCAGTGAAACAAGGTTTTTTTCTGACTTTCCAAAATTCTCTATACAATGGCTTAATAATTTCTTAATGTGATGGGCACTCGGCACTCTGATAGATAGCTTTTGAAATGGCTAATGCATTTGTACGTACAGCACAGTGTTAGTGAAACTTTCAGTGAGGTAATGATGTTGCTAAGAGGCTCATAAGACACAGTGTACACAGCAATTAAGTGAGAATCATTTACATTCAGACAGATCCAGGCTGAACACGTGTTTGCCAGCACTTGCTCTCCGTGTCTCTAGGCAAGTTGATCAACCTCTGTGATCTTCAGTTTCCCCATCTATAAAATATGAAGGAAGCTGCACTCGGTTCACAGGGATTTAATGAGGGTCAACTGACATGGTGTTTATGCAATACTTAGCACATCCTTAGCAGACTTAATGCTAATTAATAGCTTCTCATCATAGTGCTATTATTCTGCTATCATTGCATTAATCATCCACCAGTATTTATGGGACTGAATAGCTTAATAATTTCTGATTATTAACAGATAATCAAAATTCATACACCTCAGAATTGCTGAAAATGAAGACAGTAAATAATTTTAAAAGTGTTAATAACAGTAAAACTGATCACTGTCAATAATATCCTTAGCTCGTATGTTTCTGGTACTTTCTATAAGAATGTATATGTGTCTAAATGTGTGCACACACACAATTTAAAAAAAAACAAGAAAACTGAGATTGTATTTTGCATAGTGTTTACAATTTCTGTTTTTCCAATTAGGTTCAATCTCTAAATTTTTATATTTTTCTAGGTAATTTTTGCTTATTCACCTCATGTATCTATTATGAGTTCTTTAAATTAATATTTAATCTAAAACTATTGCACACATCAGGTTATGGGCCTAACCACTTTATCAAGTAATTTTTTTATCTTTTTTTTAACTAAAAATAGTTTTTTTTCCATAAATATATTCTGATAACAGTTTCCCCTCCCTTTATTTCTTCTAATTCTTCCCCATCTCTCCCTGCCCCATATGGATCAACACCTATTCTGTATCTCCTTAGAAAACAAGTGGGGATCTAACAAATAGTAGTAAAATAACATAAGATAAACCACAAAGAAAGAAATCAGAATATTACAATACACCTAAACAAAGAAAAGAGCCAAAGGAAAAGCATACAAAATGCCCACAGATGTAGAGATACACATGTTCACAAACCTCCAAACTGGGAGCCAGAATATATAAAAATATGGGAAAAGAAAAATAAATAAATGAATAAATGAATAAATATGCACTGAATTAAAATTCTGAGACAAAGAACCTCTAAAGTGCCATTTATTACTGAGCATGGGGCCTACCCTTAAAAATAGTTTGTTTCCCCAGTGAGACTTTCCTAGAGAAAACTGATCATATGCAAGTGACTATCAATGGATACAGCTTTGGGGTTAAGGATGAGGGTATACATTTACTTTTCATTACTATGGCACCATTTAGGCCCTGGGGTATGCTGCTATTTTTTACTGTGAGGAGATATATATATATATATATATATATATATATATATATATATATATATTATTGCTTCAAATCTCTCATTCTCTGCATATTGCATATTATCTGGCTATGGGTCTCTGTTTTTCTTCCTGTCTACTGCAGGAGAAAGCTTCTCTGATGATAACTAAGACAAGGATCTATGCATACAGCAGGGAGTCATTTTATTACTTTTTCCTTTAGCAGAACAGTAGTGTTTGATTTTCCCCTAGGTCTCTGGCCTATCTAGTCTCAGATTCTTGGCCAACAAAGGAGTTTCTGCTATGAGTTCCATACTCATGGAGTGGACCTTAACTCAGATAAGATATTGATTAGTTGCTCTCAAATGCATTGTGCCACTATTATACCAGTGCATCTGGCAGGTATGGCACTCTTGTAGAGCGAAGGGTTTGGTGCTTACCTTTATTTTGATGATATGCAGAGTATCTTCTAGTACCATAAATACTAGTCCATAGGAGTGAAAGCTCTAGATAGGCACCATATGGAATTCTCCATGTTCCATCCATTGTATAGGTTATCAGCACGAAGGCCTTATTGTCCATTTATTGAGAGCCACCAAAAGCCTTGGCCAAAGTATTTTGGGGGTTCCATGGGAATTAATTAGATGTAACCCATTTCTGGTACTAGAACTTCATTTGGTGTCAAGAGATGTCCAGTTGGTGTTCTACCTTCCTATTATTTAGTGATTCTATTTAGATCACCTTCATATATGTATATATAATAGGAGGCATCTACTGTAATTTCCACATGAACCCTCAAATAGCCCTTAGTTTTAATTGTCCTTCACCATATTCCCTGCCTTGTCCTTCTCTCCTACGACATTTTCGATTCTCCAATTCCAGCCCCTCACCATTATCAATCTATAGCTACTAATTCTAGTTAATAATTTTCCCATGACACTTCTTATACCAATAAACAATAATTTGATTATTTGAGACTTTAAGTCTCTGTGTAGACCTGCCTGGATGCAGGGAACTTTATTGATAATAGGAGATGGAGTAGGTTTCTCTAAGTGCTTCTAGTCCTTCTGAAGGCCTGAAATTGGAGACTCTAAGCGAGAATTAACAATGTGTTAGCTGCTGAGTGGTCAGGCCTCCTCATCACCTAAGGACCTCTCCTCCTCTTGTGTTCCTTCTTGATTGGATCATCCAGGACATCTCATTCCTTGGACTTGGTGTAAGCTATGGAGTCAACCATACTGGAGTCAACCATTGCTGCACCCAAATTGTTTGTTGTATCAGGCAATGACTTTGACAAATTGTGATTTGAAGAAAGTGTCTTTACCAGCATCAAATGTATTAGAGTGGTTGTTGTGGTTAAAATTAGATGAGACGAACTGGTACTCAGAAGAAACAAAGACAACTTTTAGAAGACCCTCTGTTGCATCATTGACTTCTTAGCGTCATCACATTTGACAGTTTTCTCCAGGCACAGGATAAAGTATCCCCCATAGATACTTTGAAAGTAGAAATATGGGAGACCATACCAGTGAGATTCCTGTTTAACTCTGGGATGATCTTGCCCAAATCTTGACACTACTAGTAGATACAGAGATGATGTTCTGGGAAACTTCACTACTATGATGTTGTTTTCCCAAGTGACAGTGATGGCATGGACTCTGGTCTGGAGTCTTTCCAAAATGCTGAAGTTGACATGGATGACATTTACCTAAATGTGGTAGTGGTGGAGAACAGTTTATGGAGTAAGAAGCATTGCTAATTATTTAAGTCTTTTTGAGAAAGTTGTCATACTTCCTATGGTTTATACCCATCACAGATTCAGCAACATTAATAGAAAGAAATGGAAGTCCCTTTGGCTCCTCCCTTCAAATGTTGTTTTCAGTGTTATCTGTGGTATTAAAGACATCAACACAATCCATGATATACTTAACACCAGCGTTACCCTATTAGATATTGAGGGACCTTACTCCTAGAACATGGAGATGGCATCCCATTGATCACACTTCCTGTTTTCAGCATTGACTCTGCTATAAAACTTCCTCATCAAACTCATACTGGACTATGAAGACCATGTAGTTAAGATAAAGGAAAGAAAGGATCATTAATGGTATCTGTATTCACTTCACCAACATCCATAGCAATCCTGGCAACCAGGTATTCTATACAGCAAAATTCTTTCACTCTGATACTCATTTTCCATGTTTACAGCCTGCACGGATGAGAAAATGTGCTTGCTTCTGGAATGGAGAGTCACACAGATCATTTTCTTCCATTTATATAAAGTACATAATAGATAAAACCAATATATGCCATCAGAAATCAGAATAATTATAGTCACTGTTCTGTGAAAAAGAAGTTTATAATTATTTATGTATGATGAATGCTTATGATAATAGATATTCTAATTACCTGATTTGTCATTATAGTGTTAATATATCAAAACATGATATTGCATCCCATAAACATCACTATATGCCAGTCAAAATTAATAACTCAACTAGAAAAAGGCAAGGTACTTTAATCTTAAGAAAGAGATGAAGGGTTTGCAGAGAACACAAGAGACTCTGTGACACTGTATCTATCTGACTCTTGATCTTCACTCTGTCAACCTGAGAACAGTTATTATGTTATTTATAGCCTGTCAATTATTTTATGTGGATTAATGCTCATATAAATTTATAATGTCAATATATGCATGTATAATACATTGATGAACTTATGTACTTACTTTTATATTTCCTATATGTCTACAGTTTTTTCACCCTCATAGGCACAGTCCAATACAGTGGAAATAAAACACAATTGAAATTAGGAAATTAGTATTATTATTTATGTAACCATGGTCAGATAATCCACCTGAACTACAGATTTTATAACCAAATTAGGAAAATTAGAAGGCTGTTATCAAATTTAAATTAATTGCTTAATGGTAAAGTTCTTGACAACTTATGCAATATTATAATAAATACATTATGCCATACAGAAAAACTCTTGCAAATAGTTAAGGGGACTTAATATCATTTGACATAATTATAAACATGGAGACAAGATTTAGTTCTATTACTGAAGAGTTGATTATAGCCACTAAAGTATGTAGTATGGCAGAGGTACTAATGTCATCAAGGACAGAGACATAAAATTTCCATTCATAACTTAACAAATATTTGTTTCAAGTCCTTGACATGACTGTCACTTGTCTGAGAACATAAAATGTAATTAAGAAGTCTGCTGCACTTCTTAATTATGCATCAGATGAAAGAAAGAGAGGAGTTACATGTGAAAACTCTCAGCTCAAACACTGGGCATATTGCTTCTCTTTTCTATCTATAAGCACTAATTACCTGAAGAAGACAAATGATAATGGTGGATATCTCTGAAGTTGATGTTAGTGTCATGAGAAATAAAGCCTGTGTCATATACCTCTACACAATCTGAAAGTCAGTAGGTAGAGGCTAAAAGCTGTTAGCAATGTTATGGGCCTGGCATCCCAAGACTTATGTAGGAATAGTCTGATTGTCACTGTAAAAATGGCAGATGCTATCTTATTTAAACTATTATTAATAAGACTTAATCCTTATCTGACTATGAGTTGACATAAAAATGACTTAATTAAATGTGAAAATAAATTGTATCAATTTATTTTGATACAATGTGAGTTTATCAAGTTTTCATTTCTGTTAATATTTAACTAAGAAATCTGAAACCCACTTAGAATGGGAAAAAATAATCACAGGTGGCAGAGGAAAGAGAGAAACTGGGTAGGAGGGGGAGGAGAAAAGGAGGGGGAGGAGAAAAGAAGGGGGAGGATGAAGTACCAGAGACAGGGATGCCCAGAGGACCAGGAGAATGAATCAAAATATGTAGAACTGGGCAACAGGGGGAAGGAGGCAGGGGGAACCTTTCAAAAGTCACAGAGACCTCGGACATGAAGAGGCTACCAGGACTCAATGGGGATGACATTAACAGAAATGTCCAAGAGGAGGGAGATGGAAGTGGAAGAGACCACCTTCAGTAGAAGACAAGGCCCCCAATTAAGGCAGGGGGTCACTCACCCATCTTCAAAATTTTTAACCCAGAATTGTTTCTGTTTAAAGGAAATGCAGGGACAAAAAATGGAGCAAAGATTGAAAGAAAGGCCACCCAGTGACTGGCCTAGCTTGGGATCCATTCTATTTGCGCTCACAAAATCCTGACAAAACTGAGGCCATATTGTGCTTGCAGACAGGAGCCTGGCATGAACATCCTCTGAGAGACTCTACCAGCAACTGACTGAGACAAATGCAGATACAGCCAACCATTGGATTGAGGTCAGAGACCAATATGGAAAAATTAGAGGAAGGACTGAAGGAGCTGAAGGGAATTGCAGCACCATAGAAAAAACAGCAGTGTCAACTAACCTGAACTCCTCAGAGCTTTTAGTAACTAAGCCAAAAACTAGGGAGCATACATGGGTTGGTTTGTGACCCCGGGCACATGTGTAGCAGAGGACTGTCTTGTATGGCCTCAGTGGGAGTGGATATGTTTAATCCTGTGAAAACGTGATGCCCTGGGGAAGAAAAATGCTGGTGGGATTGAGGTAGGGGTGAAGTATGGGTAGATGGATGGGTGAGGAAGCACTCTCTCAGAGGTGGGGGTGGAGTGGGGCAAATAACTCAGAAGGGGGGGCCAAGAAGGGGAGCAACGTTTGGAATGTAAATAAATAAAATAATTTAATAAATATTTTTTAAAAAGAAATGAAAAGAAAAATGCATATTATACACTTCATCAATATTCCTCCCCAGCTGTTCTTCCTGTGTCTGTTTCATTCTCTGCCAATTATTTTGTATATCTTCTTTCAAGCAATAAAAATCAAAAGTAAACTTAGGATGTTACTTTTGTCTTCTACTCTTAAAAAAAATACAGGGTTTGAATCCTTTAGAACAGCAATCAAACACCACTGTGGAACCATGATCTAACTGCCCCTAGTTTCTCAGGTTCATCTTACAATCAATGCCTCAACTCTACACTTGTTTTTTGCATCAAGAAAGAACTAAGTTCAGTCACACAGACACTCCATATCATCCTTAACTAATGCCTTAGACACCAGACACACCCACCTTTTTCTCTTCCTGCCCTTAACCTACCAAGTCAGATATACTTGTCTTCTGTCTTTAGAAAAGAAAATATTTAATACAAGCCTAGTTTTCTCAACATCAGTCCTTCTACTTCTCAGCGTTTATACAAGAAAATCATATGCAAACTCTAATACATGATGTGAGTAAGGATAGAAACTACAGCTTGCATTTTGGCCTTTCCCTTATAATCCAAAGGCTTTAGAATCACTAGCCAAGGTAAGCAATCATTCATGGTCCCTACAGTAGCTTTTTTACTATCATTGCAAGGAAATAGTCACAGACAATAGCCAAACTATTGGATGTGACTGGAGTCCAATACAACTTTATTTTTAAAGTTGGTTTTAATTGAGACTCAGCTGCTGGTCTAGTTTGTTGACCCCCCGTCTAGAAAAGACTGATAAAAATTATGACAAAATTGAGACAACTAAAACATTTGAAAATAGGCCACTTGGTAGGTGTCATACTGTATAATATGATACTTAGAACATTCTAAGATAATGTCATGCACTGCTGTTTTACAGATTGAAAAACCAAATCTCTAAAAATACTAAATGTATTCCCCAACTCTCTGTAGCTGGAATGTATCTGAATATAACATTCTTAAAATTTTGGCTGTTCTTACTGACTTAAAATTGTTCCATAGCCCTTCCAGTTCTAATGTTATAGCAGTCTTTGACATGCTATAGAAATGACTTTCAGAAAATACTCTTAACATTCATACTTCATCAAGTACTAACCCTAATCTTGGGGCTACATGGGCCTTTGTAAACATACAGATTCCCATGTGGGGACTCTTGTTCAAATTCTAGAACCTTCAGAGTTTTGAATGCCTGTTTTAGCGGATGTCAAATGGAATTTGTAAACAAGCTTTAAGGAGGATGAAGCTGTTGCTGTCCTTAGCTGTATGGAGGAAAATCACTTTACCGCTGAAAAGATAGGACTTGGTGGCCTTTCATTCAGGATTGGAATCCCTGTAACTTCAGACATTCTTTTGAAATCACTCTGGGACTTATGTGTCAGATGTGGATATGATTCAAAGTCTCCCTGAGTTTTTCTCAATAAGACTAGTAATAAGGCTCAATAAGAAGAGTGTTTGGTGACTGTAACTCTTCTTGACAAGGACTGATTAAGAGACAGTTTCTTACTTGGATTTTCCTCCAGTTAATGTCAAGAGTGAAGAAAAATAATAATTCCTACATCTCAGGCTCACTCAGAGTGATGAGTCCAGCAACTGCTGCTGCATTTGAGGACAGACAGTGCCTCACCATAGTACACTAACTCAGGGCTATTGAGATATTACTTACCTCAATTGCTCTAGTGAAGCAGTGGACTTTGTGAAAAGTGGGGAAAATAATTCAGCAAAAACAATGACAGAAAAGCCAGGATAACTATGATTTCTGTATGATGTTGCCAATGACTGTACATGGGACAAATTAAGTGTATTCCTAATCAGAAAATTCAGATTTTATAAAACTGTGATAATTTTCCAGATCCATAAGACTGGATGGAATTCATGCAGGATGAAACACAGATGATTCCTAGAGCATCAAATCATTTAATCTGTCTCATAAAGAAAATTTGAACATAGAAGAGATAGATCCAAAAGAAATCTTTGTTTATTTTTAAAGATTTATTTCTATGAGTACACTGTCACTGTCTTCAGACACACCAGAAGAGGGCATCAGATCCTATTACAGATGGTTATAAGCCACCATGTGGTTGCTGGGAATTGAACTCAGGACCTCTGGAAGAGCAGTAGTGCTCTTAACCACTGAGCCATCTCTCCAGCCCTGAAATCTTTGTGTTTTAAGTAGACATCTCTTACAACCAAAATTACAAGAGAAGACATGATTCTTAATTAACACTAGACTGATTTTAGCTCTAGGCTGATTTTAGACTCACAGTGATTTATTCCTTTCATTGTGATGCTCAAGCCAGTTTCTTTCTGAATAACCAAGAATGAAATGGAAACAGAAAAGAGCTGATGGACCAAAGATGAGCATTTAGGTGATAAATTACTCAAATTATTAACCTTGAATCAGATGGTATCTGGGATTAGGTTCTTTGTGAGTATCAGTAAATGTTACAGTAAGTACAGATGTATAGAACTCTGAATCATTAATACTTCCATAATATAGTGTGGGATGATTAAATGGAACCTCTGAATCCAGAGTCTCTGGGTTATTATAGCCTAACCAAATGAAGGGAAAGTTATTTCAGTCTCTGTAATGCACACTCCTTGGGTGTGGAATTCAGATAATTCTAATATGTCCCTCTGGGGATTGTTATGAGGATGAAAGATTACTTAATGATGAAGAAGGAAACCTCTTCAATGAAAGGGAAAAGGTCAAGATGGCTTAAATTAAATTTCACTATGACTTTAGAATCACTATTTTAAAAATTAAGAAAATTGTGAAAGGAAAGGTATATGACTTAGATAGTATATGGTATCATATACAAGTTGCTGTATCAACTAATATTGCTTGTTAACTCACCAAAGTGTCTCTTCTAAAAGTAGAAGTATTTAAGTTTGGATATTTAAATGAGTATTTGGAACTTTGCTTTAACTTTGGGAAAAATCAGTATACATTAGTTGGCAAAAATAATATATAAAGATTGAAAAGCTAGAAAAAAACATGAATTATGAACATCATATGAACAACTGTTACTATGGCCAGAGTGACGTGCATAAATCCAAGTAAAAACTAAGACTGATACAATAACAATCTTTCTCCACAGTTTACCCAACTATTCATTTAATGTGTAAATACACACAGATGATGGAGAGTATATGTATGGATAGATGCATAAGTATAAGGTATGCCGCAGTCCCACAGGGCAGTGAACTGGGATCAGAAGATATGCAAAAGAGAACTGGAGGACAGGGTACACAAAGAACATGCAGCTTGTCTAAAGGCAAATCAAACTGCTATTTTTACTTTTTCACACAGGGGTTATATACACAAAAAGGCAGAATGTGAGAAAGGGGATGATGCAGGAGTGTAGGTGTTCAGGGGGAGTACAGATATCTTCTAGAACAGAGTGTCTAGAAGCTTCTAGAACCTTCTGGGTGAAGGTTCAGGGGACAGAACACTATGACTCCGCCTATGATTCACTTGTCCTTATTAAAGGTCTATGACTATATAAGCTGGCAATTTTCCACCAAAGCTGCTTGTTTACAATAGCTGTTTCAGTATTTTTTCCACAGAAACCCAAGAGTTTGTGCTAGCAGGCTGACTTTAAGTTTATGGCTGATTCCAGGCCTTCGGTGTACAAGCAGAGATGCCCTTGACAAAGATAGATGGGCAGATAGCAAAGAGAGTTAAGGATATACAACACATATTTAGATAAACTCAGAACTAATCAAGAAGGAAAATTGCTAGCATTTTTAGGTCTAGAAATATAGACACAGGAATCTTCTCATATATATGGATCTTATTTTTTCCAAAGTCTTTCCAGTGTTGATGATGGTGTCTTGTCTTAGTTATGAACTTTATAGAAAGCTTACTAGGAGTATAACTCCATAAAGTCTAGCATGGCATTTGATTTAGAAGCACAGCTTTTTTGCAGTACTAAAGTCAAGCATGAACTTGGTGAGCATGCTAGTAGCTTTCTATGAAAATGAAAGCATTCAAGATATGAAAAGGGAGAAGGAAATCTGAAGAGATTTTTTATTATTGGTTTATTGATTTGGCATAACTTCAGGCTATAAGAATCCAAGGAAGAACAAAGGCAATTATTTTCCAGAGTGTTTTAACAATTCGTGTTCATCAAAAAAGACTGCCAAGTGAACAAGTCTAAGGTTGCCATTCTATATATCCAAACCTTCCCAAATAAATCTAGAGGTCTAATATTATATGGCCTAATAGTGATGACAGGTTTAGATACCTATTTGATAGTTACTATCTTGCAGAGACAAAAGCAGTGTGCCTTATTGGCATCTCATTTGTGAGCAAAAAACAGCATCTCTTAGCAGATGTTGCTAAAGCCTTTTTTTAATACTCAGAGGTCAAATGAAAAAGAAATGGAGAATTGACTCAGAAGCTTTAGGTAGGTTCTGGCTTCTTGAAGTATTATAATAGAAGGGAAGTAAAATATTCAATTGAAAAGTGTTTTGTGTATTACCTAATTTAAAGCATATCAGTGTTTATTATTTAATAATGAAAAATCTTAGTGATTGTACCTTTTTAAAAGAGTTTCTGAGCCAAGGTATTCTTTATTCATATTATATAATTAAGTTATTAATACAATCATTCTGCTATCTTGGAAATATCTAAGATTACAAATATCCATAGGCATTATGAGGTATGCAAAGGCACAAACTAGCTCCTCTAAAAGTAGTTTTGGAAATATCTCAAAACATAACTATTTATAGACATTGTGAGATATGCAAAGGCACAAACTAGCTCTCCTAAGAGGAATGACAAAGTCTGCTTAAAGCATGTATCATGGCCTATTCACTGTTAGCATTTATACTGCAGTCAGAATGTGCCCAACTATCATGGGTGAGATGAATGCTATTTAGAAAAAAAATTACCTCAAATAAAACAATGTTGAATAGTTCTTTATGAAACAATATATTAACAGTAGAATGCAAGTAGCTATGCTTGTGTGTAAACAAACATCATAGTCAAATAGAAACTAGCTGAAACACTTATGAAAATGCTCTATTCAATGATAAACCTGAGAGCACAATTCAATGTATCAATTAAAAAAAAAATGAAAGTTTGATAGATACAATCTGGTGATAAATCTCATGCAATCTGATGAAATCAAAATGTGAGAAAAGTTACTTTAGATTGTCAACTAAATACCTGTCAAAAATGTAATGCATGGTTGAAGAGATGACTCCATGTTCAAAAGCAGTAGCTGCTCATCCAGAAGTCCCAAGTTCAATTCCCAATACCACATGATTGCTCACAATCCTCTGTATTTACAAACAACTTCTTTTGACCTTCACATTTATGGGCATTCACATGGTACACAGTCATACATACAGGTAAAACAACATATATATATATGTTAAAAATAAAAAATATATATATATATATGAAAAAAACTAAAAAACTGTGACACTGATATATTTGAAACTGTAATATTATGTTTGCTTCCTTCCTTGAAAATTACATTCCATTTATGCAATGTTAATTATTAGTGGATGATTTTAAATGAAAGCATTTAAAATCTTATTTTTGTTTATGTAAGTATTATCATGCCGGGTGGTGGTAGCGCACGTCTTTAATCCCAGCACTTGGGAGGCAGAGGCAGGTGGATTTCTGAGTTCAAGGCCAGCCTGGTCTACAGAGTGAGTTCCAGGACAGCCAGGGCTACACAGAGAAACCCTGTCTCGAAAAACCAAAAAAACAAAAACAAAAAAAAAAAAAAAAAAAAAAAAAAGTATTATCAAATGAGTAAATAAGCAAGCAAGCAAATATGTTCAGAGCAACACAAAAGCAATACTTACAGAAAGTAGGTGTGAAACAGATACAATCCTATGAGGACAGCCACCTTTTACATTTGTGTGATTAGCAAGATAGAAGTCACAAAGGCACAAAGTCCTTCCTAAGTTAACATGTGATTAAACTGGATCTAAAAATTCATCCTCTATTAGCCTAATTGCCACAGGGGGAGATTCTACAGAAATAATGAGTTTCCTTCTGAATAAGGGAAGATCTGCAGACAGAGATATGGATGCCATTATCCTATGAATGTATTCGGAAAGGCAAAGGGACTTAGGGGTCTTAAAAATAAAACGAGCACAGATACAAAACAAAAACACTGATGGTATGGATGTATTTTACAAGATGATGTTAGTTCACTAATGGGAGAAATTTTTCTACATCTAGCCAGTGGTCCTTGGAGGTCACTGTAGTTCTTGCTATGAGCAATATGCATGAAAGATCAGCAAAGACTTTGAATAATTCTTATCCTATGCATATAAGCATGAGTACATGTGCCCTTCCTCAATTCTCTGACTCCAGTTTGTTTGGGTGGAGACAAGTAGATACATACTTTAATAAAACTTTTTTACACTTTTGTTTTTAACATACACGTACACATATATTCATTTATAATGTATAAATGCACCTTTGCAGTTTTAAAATTTCTTATTGAAGATAGATTATTTTTCATAGAATATAGTCTGATCCCTAACTCCTCCTAGACCCACCCTACATTTAAATTTGAATGTTCACTTACATAGTGTTAAGATATCTATTTGACTTTCGTGATAATGCAGTGAATAGGAAAACACATGAGAATGATAAACAAAGGTCTAAAAATGGGGTGGAGTTTAAGTAATGACATCCTGAGTGTTCACAGCCAGTAGATATCAGTGAGATGCTTAAGGACTAGTGGCATCCTAAGGTACTGAAAGACTAATGATGGACTGTGATCACTGGGATGCTGGGATGCGAGGAGCACATAATGTATCTCTACACAATCATGTGCTACTTCCTGATGCTAGATCATTTTGTTGTTGCTGTTGTTTTGTAGAGTATTTTTGCAATAATTATGATTTAATGCTAGCAGTTTGTTCTAATCCTAGCATATTTTTTTAACAATTTGATGGATCTGTAAGAGAGGAGAAAAGCAAAGGCTACTATCTACAAGTGTTCGGGAAGAAGAGAAAGAAATTGTCACTGAAAGCAGACTCTGAATTTCTCTAGTGCTCTGAAAGGATTTCTAACCTAAAGATGTAATGACTTGGTAATATCTAAAATGAAGCAGAATTCAAACTTCAATTGTATTGATGAAGGAGGCAATTTAGGGCAATTCATCAGAATGTTAGCGTATATTTATAGTTTTTCAATCTATGAGCCTATGAAAGACAAAGTCGAAACATTCTGTCTTCTAATTAACCAAGGTTATCAACAGAGGTTAACCACCTTCCTGTGTCACATAATTCAGACTTTTAAAGTCTCTACCACTCTTTACTTTTCCATGTGAATTCCCAGTTGGAAAGATGTTCAGTATGTGTCTTTGCAGTCTATTGTGATTATGAGTGATTCGTGGTACAAAATGAAAATGATACCACGCACTGTTGTCTTCATGACTTCAGGGAAGAAGCAATTTTCTAGATCACTAATCCAGGAACAGTTTTTGTCTCTGGATCTTGAAGCCTCCCTTGTTGCACTGATATTTTGCATGAGAGTCTCAGACCCTATGACAATCCAGATTTACTATTTGACTTGTTTAATATCTACTAGTGATTCTGATGCGATTTTGACTTTGCATTTATTTGTTTCCAACGTTTTCACTTCTAATCTCCCTAGAAACAATGTTTAGAATTCTGGTCCCTGATGAGTAAGAGATGCCTCAGCTCTCTTCAGGATGTCAACTACTTTTCTGATACCTTGATTGCTATTGTTCACATTTAAGAGGGACTTTCAGAGCAGACCCATTTTTTCTTTGAAAACAGATAGCAATGAGCTGCATGTGTATGTCCTGCAGGAAACATGCTTCTCCTGGCTTGCCTGACTGTACTCTAGTGCCATATAGAAAAGTGAACTTCTTGCTGGCTAGAAAGAACATACTAAGTACACAGCTGCACCTCCCTGAGAAATACTTAAAACCAGACCTCAAAATAGTGTAGATTAATGAAGATCATCACTAAGGATGTATTTGGCATCGACATTTTCTGCTTGAAAGACTGACTTTTAAAACCATCTTTTGGATTTCTGTCTTTTGGAAAATATGATCATGGTGTTTTTCAGTAATTATATTTTATTACTAATATGAAAAAAAACAATGTAAGCATGAATAAAAGAGAGAAGGAATAGAAAAAATTCTTATAACAAAACAAACCATAGTTTACAGCTTGTAGAATGTAATTAAATCCCATCCAGTATTATAACTCAGTAAGACTCAACTGAATCATGTATATAAGTATACACATCTGACTGTCACAACATCATGAAACACAGACCAGTAAGCATGTGAGAGACTACCTACAACAAACTAGCATAATCACTTCCCTAGAAATTAATACATTAAATATAGTTAGAGGGTAAATAACCTTTTATACAGGTAAAACATTTCCATAGATTTCTACAAAAAAGAACACTGATTTCTGAATGGCAGACATACTAAGCTCTGAGTCACCCAATGGGTTAGAAAAAACTGCTGCCACAAGAGAACCCAATAGTGTTGGAGAATACTCAAGATTTTTCAGGATTTTGTTGAGCAGTAGATCTAATGGATAATACAATGGTAATATTTGGATAATAAATTCATATTCAGTTATGACACATAGCATAGTAATATAAATGTATATAATACAAATGCTCATTCATACCTCTCTAATAAAGGCAAATGCTTGCCAAAATCTTTTCCTTTGCTCTCTAGTTTTTCTGTCTGTCTGTCTCTCTCTCTCTCTTCCTTCTTCTCTTCTTTTCTCTTTTTCACTGCTTTAACCGTCCTTTCAAAGGCTACTATGTTGTTCAATAATATTTAACTAACTATTAAAATATTCTTCCTGGCCCAACTTATAAATCTTTACTATTTAAGATGCCTTTTTTTAAATCCTGACTTTGCGGAAATAGAAATAAGGGTATGAGATTCTCTCAACAGAATGTGTGCTTGTAGAAAGCCTATGGTTGCCATGAAGTATTAACAGGAAGGCATCAACTTAAGTATACACAAGTTATTGGGCATTTGTAATATGTGTAATTGTTCTCCATGCCAGGACAAATAAAATGCATCTACATGAGTGGTAGAATGAAGACATTACTTGTGTTGTTGCATTTTCCAAACATAAAGGTTAGACTATCTTCAGAGAAGAAAATCTATTTCATGAGTGCAAACATATTCCTATTTGTTTCTGTGACAGGTAGCATTAACTCATTACTACACACCTTACTTCTGAGGACAAGTGGTCTTCTGTGCAATCTGTCAATATGGTGTTCCCAGAAGTTACTGTCAACTAGAATCAGCACAACAACTGAAACCTCTCTGCCACCCTTTCATTGAGAGTGAAAGCATCTGACTTTTGAAGTTAATTCCTTCAATAGTCATCTAAGTAAGGGCTGAATACATCTCGTTTTTCTTGTAGTTGTTGTTTTTAATACTATTGGTAGGTGTTTGTTTGTTTGTTTACAATTTAATGCATGGGTACTGTGTTTAAAATATTTCCAGACTCCTCTCTTTATGCTAATTCCCCCACGCTGCCCCTTCAAATTCATGGTCTCTAATATTTACTCTAATTATTACTGTTACATACACTCACAGGCATGCACATATGTGTGTGTGTGTGCGCGCGCGCACGCGTGTGCATGTGCGTGTGTGTGTGTGTGTGTGTGTGTGTGTGTGTGTGTGTGTGTGTGTAATGTATAGCCAACAGAGTCCATTTATTTGACCATTTTTATTTTGTGTATATATTGAGGGCTGATCACTTTAGATTAGGTAACTCATTATGGAGGCTTGTCCATAGAGAAGACCATTTCACCACTCTCAGAAGCCATTGTTTATCTTCAACTTCTCATCTGTGATGGAGCTCTGAGAGGCTTCTCCCATATGCATGTCAAATGGTGTTTCAAATGCAGATCTTATTTAGATGTCTCTATTGTTGAGGTTTAATGGGTATACCTACCTTATCCTATAGAGAAGACCTGATCTCCCAACAAAAGTTCTCTGGCACTTATAATCTTTCCACTTGCCTTCCACAAAGTTCCTTGAGTTACATTATACATCTGTGAGTTGAGGTTGCAAATCCCTACAGTCCACTTTTAATCTGCATTTTGACCAATTGTGGATTACGGTGATGGTTTCCATCTGCCACAAAAGGGAGCTCTTTGATGAGGGATGAGAGGTAACCTTTTCTGTGGGTACAAGGACAAGCCTTGAGAATACAGATAGAAATTACACTGGTATAAGAAATTGAGGCAGTAGTCAGTACTCCTCTGGGGTCCTTGACTACTAGGCATGGGTAGGTGACTAGATTTACAGTATCAGATGTGAATTATCTGCTAATCAGCAAGCCTTAAATCCAGTTAAACAACTGTTGGTCACTCACAAAATAAAAGTGCTACGGCTATACCCTCAGGAACAGCTTGCCAGGCTGGATTTTGTAGTGGTAGGCTTTACAGCTGGGTAGAATTTTTGATAGCTGTTCTCTCTGGCAGTTTCCATAGCATCTTCAGATAGTATAGGAGCTAGTCATCAGGGAGGGCACTGCAAGGTCAGTTCCAATTCTGCTACTGCAAGGCCTGTGTCTGCAGTATGTGGAGTCTTTAGCAAACAGGTCTTAGCATTGTGCTCTGGAAGACAACTGAGAGCAAAGGCAATCATTTATATTATTTTGGGGGTCTCTTGGATTCTCCTGACTAACAACTTGAGGAAGGTTTCCCATGCCTGACACTGGGGATTTTATTAGATCATCTGTGGCTCTTAGGGAGAGCAATAACACCTATGTGGTTTAACTACATTTAAACTATATGTGTGTGTGTGTGTGTGTGTGTGTGTGTGTGTGTGTGTGCACGTGTGTGTGTATGTCTGTATACATATATATGTGTATGTGTGTGTATTAATAATATATAATTTAGTATATATTATATATTTTATAAATTTATTAAAATATATTCTCTCTTTAATTTAATGACTATATAATTTCAGTCACTTTAAAGTTTCTTTCACCTTCCATATCAGCTAAATTCAACTTCGTTAGTATGGGAGCTATTCCTCTGCTTTCTCATGAGTTTGTGTAACTAGTACTTCTGAAATCTTGAAGCAGGTAAAGTTGGAGAGCCAAATGCCTTCAAAGTACTTTCTAAAAAATAATACATTAGCCATTTGCATTGTAAGACCTCTGGGAGTGTTTTAAAAATTGAAGACCCCTATAGATTTAGCTGACCGAACTCTGCTGGTGTGTTTGTCAGTTTGTACTTTGTGCATGTACATGTGTGTGTGTGCCTATGTGCATAATTAATAATTATGTATGTGTAGGAAAGTAAAGTAAAAAGCATATCATTTTGAAAAATCCTTCATGCTTCTAATGTACAATAAAGTATTCATGTAACTTCCCATGTTCTGCAATGCGGATTTTGTTTTCAGTCTCATCTCTCCCATAAGCAGCTGATTATGAGAGAACTTATATATATGATGTAAATCTTTCCTCTATATGTTTCTATTATTAGCACACACCAGACATTTAGTTGTAGCTTACCACTAAGCATTTCCCTTTATTCCTCCTGTCTTTACAAACACAAGCCCAAATGCTTTCTATCTAATGCGGTTCTCTCTGATTAGACATGGCATGCTCTCAGGGTGAAATCTGAACACAAGCATTTTGCTAAACTTACCTTGATTATTAAAGTGAAACCTGGGATTTAAAAGACATGGTCAGAAGGATGAATATGTGACTTTCTTTTTTTTTATTCACCTATATGCAAATAATTGCATTTCTAAAACAGTCTTACTTGGATCATTTCTGCTCATAATAAAATAATATTAGTAATTATTAATCCTTGGGTATATATGATATATGTGCATATATGATAGGTTTTTTAAAATTATACACTCTCAAATAAAGCCTTTGTCAGTACACCTTGTTTCCAACTCAAAACATTTTCCTGTAAACTTACTATATGATATATTAACTTATATATCTGTTCCCTCTGGAAATTTGGTTTCATGGTCATGAGTTTAAATAATAGACCACTTATCTTTCTGATAACAACCTTGGGTTCTTTCTTGACATACTTTAAGAAACAGTAACACCTACAGTTCACAGATGAGCACTTGACTGCATTTTAAAAATCATTGATTGAAGGTTCCTTGAATACATTTTCTTCTTTGCACATCTATCATCTTCTGGATCACAGAGCAAAAAGAAATAGGATGAATGCTCCAGAGTTTTAAGTTCAGGAATGCAGTGGTTCAGATGAGTATGGACCCATAGTTCATATGCTGGGAGTATTTTGCTCCCAGTTGATGGAACTGTTTGGGAAGGATTAGGAGATATGGCCTTGTTACAGGACATATGTCACTGCATATGGGCTTTTAGGTTTCAAAAGCTGATGCCAATTCCAGTCTTGCTCTGTTTCTGCCTGCAGTTTTCTGACCAGATGTGAGCTCTGACCTACTGATCCAGCTCTAGGATGTATGCCTGCCTGCCTGCCACCATCATCCCTGACATTATGGTAATGGAGTCATCCTTTGAAACTGTATGCAAGCCCCCAATTAAATGCTTTCTTTTATAAGCTGCCTTGATTATTGTCTTAGTTCTGGCTTTTATTGCTATGAGGAGACCCCATGACCATGGTGACTCTTATAAAGGAAAACATTTAATAGGATCTGGCTTACAGTTTCATATGTTTAGTTCATTATCATCATAGCAGGACACATAACAACATGCAAGTAAATGTGGTGATAGAGAAGAAAAAGAGTTCTAAATATTGATCCTCACACAGCAGGAGACTGCCACATTAGCTTCATTTGAGAATAGGAGACCTCAAAGTCCGTTTTCACAGTGACATACTTACTTCCACAAGGCCACACCTACTCCAACAAGGCAATACCTACTAATAATAACATTCCATATGAGTCAAGCATTCAAACACATGAATCTATGAGGGACATTTTTATTCCAAACACCAGACTCATGTTGTCTTTTAACAGAAATAGGACAATAATTAAGGCAGAGGGAAGAAGAGATATATTTCTTATACAGAGTATAGCCCACTTAGTTTGAATAGTCATTGAAGCTAGACAAACATGTCAATTAAAAGATACTCATTTATTTATGATCCTTAATGTACTGGAAACTTTACTAGAAAATATTAATAAATACTAAGCATTTGTTTGTTCTGTACCATGTATGTCAGGTTCTATCTTGTATGCTTGAAAACTATTCATTGATTACTCTAAAATATAATATACATTTATTAATTATATATTAATTAATTTAATATATTATTTTTAAAATATCTGTGTATTATATATGAAATATATATTATAATTAAACATAAATTATGATTAAATATAATTATTTAATAATTAAATAATAGTTTAATTATTATATAATATATTGTAATTAAATAATATTATATGAAATATATGTGTATATATGTATATATACATATATAAATATATAATTTATCCTGCATGTATGTAAGTTTACCACATGTGTACAGTGCTGAAGGGGACCAGAAGAAGTCATTGGATCCTCTGATATTGATGTTATAAATGGTTGTGAGCTACCATGTGGGTGCTAGAAATTGAACCTGGATTCTCTGAAAGAACAGTTAATGCTTTTAATCACTGTGATATGTCTCCAACCCCTGGTCTAAACTTATTACCACTGTGTTGACTTTCTAGATTCAAATATAGGCAAAGGAAAGATTATTGTTTGTTTATTTGTTTGTTTGCTTGCTTTTTTTTTTCACAAAGAACCTCAGAGTCTGAATCATTGTTTCAGTATGGACTCCTGCCATGAGGATCTGATATCTAATAGCAAGCATTTGCTTGCTATTGGAAGTTGAGAGTTTAACTTGTCTGCCACTTATATCAGCATAGCATATTTCCTTATTATCATATATTTTTAAAATCTATACATAATGAAAAAATGAAGAAGAAACTGGAAAGCATTTGCCTGGTAAACATTTCAAGCACTGGAATAGCATTGCATAATCACTTTTACTAAGAGCCTCTGTTAATTTTAGAACTACTGATTTCTAGCATAATAAGATCTGTCAAATGCAAGTCATCTCACTGTCCCCACAATGCAAATAGACACTCACATTATCTTGAATACAGAGAAGAGATATTGCCATTACAGGGAAAAGAGAAAAGGTGACAGGGATGTCCCATTTCTTGCTTCGTTCTGGTCACATTTCATTTTAATGTGATTAAGGGCCATTTGACACTTTAATCAGGGTGATATCTCCCATGCCTGCATCGCTTAGGCTATGACAGGAGTCTGAGCGTTGACATTTGTTTATTCCCCTTGTTCAGTAGATCACTGCTGTGCTAAGCTCTAGGTGAAGATTGATTCAACAGGTAGATGGAGAAAATTAAAGATAAATCATTTTAGTGAGTTCTTCCTAGTCAAAGGCCAGATGACAAATAAGGTAAGTTTCTTTTTTCCTTTATAAATGCACTGCTTCATGATTAAGCCAGTTCCTCTTTGTTTCATGCTGATGTTAGCTCAGAGCTACTTTCTTACACTAAAGCTAGTCTTTTGGAAATCCAGGTGAAATGTGCTGTTCACATCTTAACCCACTTATATTCGTACTGCTACATTGGCCAATGTTAATTGATGATGCAGGCACCAGGCTAATATTCAATATGATCATTATTAAGCACCCAGCAACAAATATTTTACTCACATTTCCCAAACGAGAATATTGACACCACTTCTATTTAACTGCTTACCTACATCCGGATTATCAAAGGAAACTGGCCCTTTTATCATGCACCCTACATCCCTGAGAAAATAGCAGTAGTGATAAGAAATCTTCTACTAATGCCCTTCATTTCAGTTTGCCAGCATCTGAACTGAATTCTGCCTACAGGAGGTAACTGTCTACAAAGCAAACTACCCATGCTCCTTTGCAAAGCTATTTTGTCAATATGCATACTTAATTTCACTTCCCAGCCATTTACAAACAGCTCTCAAGAAACTGTCTATACATTATCATTTTATTCACTGATGCATAATTCTCATTGATATGCAAATATGATAGCCTTTTAAAATTTACATAATTTCTTTTGTCAGTCTCCAGCTCATGCCTTTGTTGTCTTCAAGAATCTCTTACAGAGGTACCTGCATCCCCTCTCAATTTATTCTCTACTACTTTCATTCTTTAAGCTAACTATTCCAGCCAGGATTTTTTGAAACTTTTTATTTCAAGCTGATATATTAATTCCATGTAACCCAACTTTATATTGTGTTTTCAGTCTTCATCTGATTTGACATAAAGGGAATATGTTATTCCTTTGGTTATTCTACCAACTTGCCATATTTTCATCCAGTATATTTCAGAAGAGCACACTTCCTTGATTTCTTGCTAATGTCCCTTCATAGGTTGCCATGCTCAGTCAATGTTCCTCTAGTCCTTTGTTCTCATCCCTATGGGAAGTCTTTCTTAGGTAATCTTTCCCTTTAGTTTCAATGCTGGTAAGTACTAAATTCTAAGTTCCTCTATGTTTCTCTCTCAAAAATTCTACACCAAAATGCACACACGGATACTCAGCATGAGTCTGAATATATAATAACAACGTAACTGAACATGTTCTAAGCGTTACCTTGAGCTGCCACCATTTATAATATGTATTTCCTTCTTAATTATTGCAAACACTTATGGTGCTGATATTCAACCAAGATCTATTATCTAAAAGAAGTAATAAAATGAATGAATTAATGTATATTAGCTGTCATAGTCACCAGGACATAATTTTAAATCTAATGAATGTGTTTTAAATTTTAAATAAAAAAAAAAACAAAAAAATTAATATCTAGCTCATATTTTCTTTATGTTTAATTAAAAGAATCAGCATTCTATTTTATATTATCATTAATATTTCATTTATTTATATTGATATTTATTTTTTTTAACTTTTTTTTTTTTTTTTTGGTTTTTTGAGACAAGGTTTCTCTGTGTAGCCCTGGCTGTCCTGGAACTCACAGGCTAGCCTTGAACTCAGAAATCCGCCTGCCTCTGCCTCCCAAGTGCTGGGATTAAAGGCGTGCGCCACCACCA
This sequence comes from Arvicanthis niloticus, assembly GCF_011762505.2. Taxonomy (NCBI): domain Eukaryota; kingdom Metazoa; phylum Chordata; class Mammalia; order Rodentia; family Muridae; genus Arvicanthis; species Arvicanthis niloticus. The sequence continues at coordinate 46,919,771 of NC_047671.1, forward strand.
CCCGGCTTATATTGATATTTATATTAATTATATCTAATTAAAATAAAATTATTATAATATAATTGTTCATATAGCTCTTTTCAAAGAGACATTTCTGTACTGGCCAATCCCTGTAAGTTTAACAAAATCTCCCATTCCTGACTCCAAGCCACTTTCTATTGTAAGTATTGAATTTCCTGAGATTTTAATTTGATAATCAGTTTATTTCTTTCTTTACAAAACATGCATTTCTCATTTAAACAGCTGTCTTAGCACTATTATCCTCAATGAGATAACCCAGTCACGAAAGGACACACATGATATGTACTCACTGATAAGTGGACATTGGCCTAAAAGCTCAGAATATCTACGATAGAACCTTCAAACCATACAGTGCTTAAGAAGAAGGAAGACACACGTGTGGATGCTTTAATCCTATGTAGAAGGAGGAACAAAATAATCACAGGAGGTAGAGGGAGGGAGAGTTCTGGCTGGGAGAGAGGAGGGGTAGAAGGAGGACAGGATGAGGTGTGGGAAGAGAGAGGAAAAAATTCCAGAGGGTCAGAAAAAAATGAATAGAAATATGTATGAGCAGGGGATGGGGAACTGGGTACAGCCACTAAAAAGTCCCAGACAGCAGAGAAGGGAGAGGCTTCTAGGACCCAAGGATGACATTAGCTGAAATACCCATCAAAGGGAAGAAAGAACCTGTAGCGATCACCTCCAGTAGATAGGCATGGCCCCTAGTTGAGGGATGAGGACACCCACCCATCTCAAAATTTTAACCCAGAATTACCCTTGTCCAAAGGAAAGGCAGGAACCAAAAATGCAGCAGAGACTGAAGGAATGGCCATCCAGAGACTGCCCACCTAGATAGAGATCCATCCCATCTGCAGACACCAAACCCAACACTATTGCTGATGCCAAGAAGCCCTTGCTGACAGGAGCTTGGTATGCTGTCTCCTGAGAGATCTGCCACCACCTGAGGAAGACAGATGCAGATACTCACAGCTAGCCATCAGACTGAGCCCAGGGACCACAATGGAAGAGCTAGGAGAAGGACTGAAGGAGCTGAAAGGCATTGCAACCCTAGAGGAAGAACAATATCAACTAACAAGACCTCCCCCCAGATCTCCCAGAAGCTAAACCACCAACCAAAGAGTGTACATGTAGGGATCCAGATACATATGTAGCAGAGGATGGCGTTATCTGGCATCAATGGGCTGGGAGACCTTTGGTCCTGTGGAGGCTTGATGCCCCAGGGCAGAGGGATGCTGGAACACAGTGAGGCAAGAGTGGGTGAGTGGGTGGAGGAGTACCCTCATAGAGGCAAAAGGGGAAGGAAAAAGGGGGAAGGAGAAAAGGGGAAGGGGTTGGGGAGTTGTGGAGGGGAAACCAGGAAGGGGGATAGCATTTGAAATGTAAATGAATAAAATGATGTGTGTGTGTGTGTGTGTGTGTGTGTGTGTGTCTGTGTGTGTGTGTGTGAGTGTGTGTTGCAGAATCTGAGTTCTACTCATCATTCACCTTGCCACCTCCAGATTATTGTCACAGACTTGTTGTTGTCACACCTGTAAAAGTTCCTAGCTGTCTGCAGTTACAAAGCACTTGGAAGATAGAATTAGATATGTAATTTATGAAATACACAACAGGAAATACTTCATAGGAAAACATCATAAAGTATAGTAGTCATCCTAAGTATATGATTATTAATATTAAGCTTATTTAGTTGCTTGACTTTTCTGTGAATACTTTAGAAGAGTAAAATTACAATATACTTTCATTCAAAAATAATTTATTTTCATTCTTTTGACATTTGTCACTGAATGAAAGTATATTGTAAAATTACATATGTGTGCTTTTGTGCATTTATTTATTTATTTATTTTTGGTCAGAACTGTTATCAACTCTCCATTACCTTTATATCTTTTTAGTCTGTTTTCTAGTTAGTCATCACTTTACTATCTAGTCTGCGCCACCCTCGTGCTTACACATGAACTTCCATCTACCAAATGGAAGCACTTGTGGTACTCTCCTGGATCTAAGCCAGTTTCATACTAATCTCCTCCCAGTTCCCAACATCCAGCAAAATGGGCCTTCCCACCCATCCCTCAGTTTCTTTCTCTAGTGTTTCTATTACAAATGTTCTTTCATGGTACTGGAGAGATGGCTCAATGGTTAAGAGCACTGACTGCTTTTCAAGAGATCCTTAGTTCAATTACCAGCAACCACATGGTGGCTCACAACCATCTGTAATGGGATCTGACGCCTTCTTCTGGTGTCTCAGAAGAGAGCAATAGTGTACTCACATACATAGAATAAATAAATACTTTCAGAATATGTTCTTTCATTGAGGAAGAATTACTTATTTTATTTCTTCATTTTGGTTCCACCCTATTTTTTTCAAAACCTTCTCTGTTTTTGGCCAACACACACATCACTGTTTTATTTCTTTTCTTTTTACAGCTTATCACTAATTAATGTTATGTAGTTATACATGCATAGCTTATTGTTTCTGCCACAATCATATCACCTCCCCAAAGGTGATACGATGCTGTTTGATTGTTTGTAACTGTACAACAGCTTGTACAGCTGTGCCTCTTGTGTAGTCAGTGTCCAGTAGTCAAGAATTTCTTCTAGTATCCCACTGTAACCTCAGAATCCTCTGTGACTTTGGTCATACTGTCCTCAACCCTGTGGCTTTTCATTTATCCTCTCTTATTAGCCCACTAAATGAGCCTCTCATTCCTACATAGGGAAAGTTCAACTAATTTCTTAAATCTTGATTTTTCTTTTGCGACTCTGGAATATTCTTACCTCTGGATCTGACCTGTAAACTTTATGTTTCCAAAAAGGACTTCTTCAATGTTCTATCTAAAGAGAATATCTAAGCTCTAGCCTCACTCCATTTTTTTCTTTTGACATTTGTCACTGAATGAAAGTATATTGTAAATCCAGGGCTCTTTGCTTATCTCCCATCTGTCTTTTGCCTTAAATGTGATCTTCGTGCTGAGAGAAATCTGTCTTGGTTGCTATTGCACTTCCAATGCCTGGCAGACAGTTATGCCTACTAACTTTCTGTTGAATAAATAGAAATTGTGCTCATGTATATTAGAAGATGATGACTCAAAGTGGAAGAGTAAACAATTTATGTAAGCTCAAAGGCAGGGGTTGAGCTGAACACAAGGGGGGCCCATGCTTCGCAAAGCAGTGAAATGGAAACTGTGGGAAAACTGGAGACATGTGACATGTGATTTTTATCTCACAACCACCACCTCCTACCCAGTTGTTTCCTTAAAGAGATGTATCTCACATTAAACCACACAATCTTGTTCTAGATGTTTCAAGGAGCAAAACATTTCAAGATGTTTCATGGAGAGACACTCACTAAGCTTTCTAGTAACTGCCAACTCCTCCTTCAAATGTATTAATTAACAAATCTGAATCTTTGCTAATGTATAGCTAACCTAGAATTATATAGTTCTGTTTGCTCACATACTAGCATCAAGTGTTTCAATAAAGAAAACCATTGTGGTATCCAATCCTAGGAGAGGCATCATGAAAATACAACACAGTCGGCACTAGAGAGCCACAGATAACATCCTTACCCAAGATGAGAAATATCCTGTCAGGTTCCTTTCTTTTGGATAAATTAAGGTAAAGAGAATGCTTAGGACCTAGGAGCTGAATGAATCAACCAATAAAAAGGCTCAACAGAACAGCTTAAATATATAGAACAACAGGGAGAGAGATACCTATCTATAACAGTGACCATGCTCTTTGTTCTTTTGGAGAGTCTTGGCATCACAAAATAGGTACAACGATGTCACCCTCACAAGGATGCTTTAACCGCTGTGCATGTAAGCAACCTGCTACAATAAAGGGCTCCGAATAAGCATCACAGGAGGGGTACCAGCTGTTATTCCTATGCACTACACGAGTGACATTCTTACAGCTCTCCCAGGATGACTAGAAGTAAGGATGCATTCTAACTACTAGGGCCTGGCATATTTTGCCTGTTGTGATGAGAGTGGGTAAGTCTAGCAGCAGAAGTCATTATTCTTTCTTATTAGTCTTCAGGGAGGAAATTAATTTCCTCTAAAACACATGGACACAGGCTTAAATGAGACATTAAAGGTCTCTTAGTCCAACTGCACCATTCAGAGATAAAAGATGAGTCCCTTGAGTGAGAAGGCTTTTTTGATGAAAGAACATATTTTCCCAAAGGTGTTCGTAGGGCCTTTGCCAATCTATAGAATGAAATCGAGTTGTTGTCTTGAGGCAAACTCATTACACTTAAAAATTATTTAGTCTTTAGTCAAGATTTAATGTATCCTTAGTTATGACCATAGTTAAATGATAAAACATTATAAACTGTGGAAGAAGAGTCAATAAACTCCATTTGCCTAATAAATCATTATAAGAACATTTATAGCACAAACAGTATAACTGGGACACAAATACAATGTAAGAGCCACACAACCACATTTAACAGGCATACCTAGTCTCTTAGTATAAGGTAGATTATTACCCAATATTAGGGATAACTAAGAAGGGTGGATGGAAAGTCTCACAAATCACCAGATGATGTTTTTCAAAGCATTATGCACTTTGGTATATATTTTAAATATGTTAATTGCATGCAGTATCACTTTGATCTAATAATAGTTGCTATTTTATGGTGTGCTACTGTTCTATCTTGATGGAGTCTGTGGGAACCAGATGGGTTGTCAAAGGACTTGATATAAAAATCAAGAGGCATGGAATTTGGAATATGGTATTATGAGGAATCTTTATAAAAGCCTATGATCTAGAAGTAGTTCAACTATGGTTGATACTGTTACCAACTTTTTCCTGTGGTGTAGAAGTCGATGGAAACATTAGCCCCAGTAAGGTTGCTTGAGGATTTCCAGGTATGTGAATCTCAATCCAGCACCACTTTGTTTTGAGACAATGTCGCCAATAGCACAATCCTTTAAATTCCTACTGTTCTAGAATTAAAAGACATTAGTTGCCTGTGAGGGAAAATAATTACTGAAATCCTTGTCACTCTGTGTGAAATAAAGCCTGCTCAGGTTTCCTGCCTAAATATGACACCTTTGGACCTTAATATAGAAATAGCCTGAGGACTTATTTTTATAAAGCTTAGATTCTAAGAACAGTTCATTCAGCCTCAAGAATTCTAAAGAGTGGTTTCTATTAGGTTTCACATTTCACCCTCACACTGCTACAAAAAGATAAAATGATATTTATTGTCCCTCCATGGATGGTGAGAAAGAACGATAAACTTGCAATTCCTAAGGTCATGAAGTAGAAATTTTAACCTAAAAATGTTGGTCAACAGAACAGACAAACATGATGAATAAAATAAAGACAAATTTTAGAAAGGTATCATTTACATAAATACAAATCTCCTGCCATCAAACCCAGCATCTCTGACTTTATTGAGCAAGAAACGCAGTAACCATGAGGTCCTGGGAGGTGTCATTCATCTGTTTAATTAGCCCTAAATAAAGCACTTGTTTCAAATTAGGAGCAACAACATTTCTGAGAAAGGACATTATAGCACTAACAGTGGCAACTTGCTTAAGTAATGGGGCCTTTAAAGCTGTTTTTTAATGAGACAGACTGCAAGGCTTTTACTCACCCACTCACCCGGTTTTCAGATTTCACAAGTGTCCAGATCTTCATTATTCCTAGCCACAGTTATCCTCAGTGTCCTCTTCAGAGAAGAGACAGTGCAGATATTGGTTGGCTGATGTTACAACCAAACAATGACAATATAATAATCACAACCTTGATTCTAATACTGGGCTATTTGTACTTTATGGTTCCTTGGGGTTTACATGTATTGAATTTACTTGCTGTTTCATTCCCTGTCATCTGGGGCATCAAACACTTTGTAAGAATACAGAAACTTACAGTTTCTCACAAATAACTGTCTATGTATAGTGCACACACCCTGTTTTTCTGGTCAATTAACTTTCATTTTTACACCAAACTCTAAATTTAGATACTAAATCTTGTTGGTTATGGAATCCTTATGGTTCATTATGCCATCCTTCACATGGTATGAATAAAGATTTATTATAATTGGTTATTGATCAAATTAAATAATAAAAGAGAGTTGTCTTTCACCTGATCAAAGAAGAAACAAAATTCATCCTTACCTGATCTATGCACCTTGCACAATCCATATGACTATCTTAATGGTACTAAAATTTTGATTGTGAGATTCACATGTTACAGAGTGCAAAGCTTTAGCAAGATTCATCCTCAGGATGCTGAAGTGACCTGCTGTTCTAGCCCTCTGCCTCCTGAAGCTGTTTCCAGAGAATTGCTTCCAAAACAGCTTCAGGAATATCTGACGATTCCAGATGATCACTCTTCATCCAACCTTTCAGACAGATCCAGCCAAAACTTCAGTCAAGCTCTGAGCCTTCTAAGCATACAGAGACTGATAACAGATGCTAAAGCTATTTTTCTTAAGTCTAACCAATTTTTTTCTAATTTTCCTACCCCTTCCTACCCCTTTAAATAATTTCTCATCACCTCTATTCATCAGGAAGAAGCCATGGAGATTCGTCATCCTAATCCCTAGGGTCTGGGTGTCTGGTTATGGTTATTTTATAAATTATAAATAAGTTTTCATTTTAAAGGAATATTTGGAAATGGTCATAATTTTGAACAGGAAGGAAAAGATGGGATGGATTACTAATTTTATCCTTGAAAAATATTCATTGTGTAGCCATAATCTTACATTGATATAAATCTATATAATTGATACAAATTATAGTTATAATTTCTTACATTGGTACAGAATTTATGTTACTACAGATTTAAGGGTCTCAATTGTATAAATTTCTATATTGATACAAAAGTTGAGATTGATATTATTAATCTTAGACAGGCATTGCACCTATGCAATGCATTTAAGAATACAAGGCTTAGACTCAGTTCTTCTAATAGCTGCTATTACAAACAGTTTAGAAAGATTAAGTAACACAAGTTAAAGGCCAGATAGTAAACTCATGGTTATGTTGGATTCTGATTTAATTATAATAAAGTGATTTCAGTATTAGTTAAATAGAAATGACTAAGAGTAGTTAAGGTTTAACAGTTCAGATATACTTTACACATAGATAGTCTTCAAAAACATCAGAAATCCACAGGATATGACATTTAATATTATTTAATTATTAAAGATCATTTGACAAGGAGACATGTCTGCTACTCACAGCTTCCCTATTTTCCCATCAAAGAAGAATATAAACATAATACCTTTATATAAAGTTGTTTCAGTCATGGCAAGGTAGCCACTGAATGAAAATTACCCTATTTTTCTACAGACAAAAATATACTGTCCAGGAAAGGACACAGGATATGGGATAGTTGATAATTTAGTTCTGTCAAGACAAAGTAAACTAATCTTTCATTATTCCTGATTCATTTCAAGGTCTGTCAGATGGTTCTGAGCCAGAGGTCTGAAGAGAGATGCTCCAACATTATAAGAAATTAGGGACTGTCCAGTTAGTCAGCCGTCTCTACAATTTGCTTAAGTTTTGGAAGCTATATGTTGTGATTTCTATATATTCAGGTAATATTTAATTCACTTTCAGATTTCTGATGGGACTGAAGACTAGTTATTATTTCATAATAAAACTCAGGTTAAGCATTGAGAGAGATGATATAGATTTGACAGGAAGATTTTCAGATGCTAATGCAAGCTAAAATCAGAACATAATTCAGGTACAGAATCATTAGTTCTTTAGTTAGGATAGATTGTAGAGTACTTTATCTAATTGAAAATATGATTGACTAGATGTTAATTGTATATTATGGTTTATAATTTATGTAATTGTCTGCATGTAAGACACTGAGAGACCCTGCCCACCAGTTGGTTCTGATAATAATAATGTCAGCAGCCAGTGGTTGGGCAGGACAGACTGAGGTGGGGCTTTTATGATTCCCTGGCTTGGGATAGAGATAGAGATAGGAAAGTGCCATGAGAGGTGTATAAGATGGACCACATCACAAAGGGGAGGAGGAAAAGATGTTTGAAATGCAGTATATATTGAAAGCAGCCCTACAGAGGCTGCCAAAAAGGTAACAGGGCAACAAAGATAAAATGTAGGTTTGGGGGGTATTAATTCAAGTATACAGAGGGGAGTGTTTGCTAGCAATGAGGAGGTTTAAAAGTGTCCAGTTATTGAGTAAATCAAAGCATATCAAAATTAACTGGTGTGTGTGTGTGTGTGTGTGTGTGTGTGTGTGTGTGTGTGTGTGTGTGTGTGTGTGTGTGTGTGTGTGGTGTGTGTGTGTGTGTGTGTGTGTGTGTGTGTTTCATTCAGGAATCCAGAGGACTCTGGAGGGGTGTGTCTTGAAGAGTGAGCTGCTGGGAATCAAAGCAGTTTAACTAATTCACCTTCACCTCTACAAACTCTAGTGCTACACTCTGTGTAGTTCTGTCAATCTCAGCTATACGATCAAACACACACACACAAAGAAAGAAAAGAGAAGAGGAAAAAAACCCCACACATATGACCCAGGTGGAAAATCAATCAGTAATCCAAAATTGCTGATAAAGAGGAAATGTATCAGTCTTGGATTATAAGCTATAATACTTTAGGCTTCTGGTGGCCTGCATCAGAAGGATAGTGCCAGAGAATGAAGCTAAATAAAATAACAACCATAGAAGGAAGCAATGCTGACTGATAGGAGGAAGAGATGAGATCACACCCCTTGTATTGCCACATCCATCAGGCACTAAAGACACTAGAGATACTATACTTCTCTCAACAAAATCTCTCAATCTCTCTCTCTCTCTCTCTCTCTCTCTCTCTCTCTCTCTCTCTCTCTCTCTCTGTGTGTGTGTGTGTGTGTGTGTGTGTGTGTCTGTCTCTCTCTCTCTTTCTCTCTTTTTCTCTAATTTATTTTCTTAGGTAGTAAGTATTGAACTGTTGTCATTCTAAATAAACTTATGACCACTCTTTTATGTGTTTTAATCTTTCATAATAAGCCTCCTTAAACTGGTGGTTAATTACATTTGCAAAATTAAAATTAATATGATTTAAAAATTAGAGCTGATACACTAAAGGAATGTTACAAAAAGCCACCTGGGAATACAAAAACTGATGGTGGTATTGGTGCCAGATATGTGAAAAAAGTTTTGAAGAATGTTCATGAACAATGCTTTGAGCATTTTCCATCACAACACAACTCTCCTTCGGATTGTTTTCTCCAGTTATCTTGGGTTGTCAATGTAATTGCCAAAATAAAAGAATAAAATAGCCATCTTTTGATATGCAAAGCACCATTAACCTTGTAGAGATCTTTTCTTTTAATACACTTCTTTAGAATCATGGGCAGTCTGTCTTTACACTCAAGTATTTGTGATTTGGCTTAATGGTTAAAAAAATCAATCTTTTCTGATCATTAAAGACAGTTCCCTTCCTTAACTCCTACTGCAACAGAATAACATGGTCATTGCTTCCTTGTTATTTCTATTGATTAAGAAATTAAAATAAACATCAGTGAATACACATATGTTCCTTATCATAGCTATATATACCCCGTCTACATCAAATTATTTTCCTTAGTTTATCTCAAACACTATAAAAAGAAAAAGAAAAAAAAAAAAAAAACAAATGAAACCCCAGCAGTAGTGTGAAAATTCTAGAAGGGATGAAATGATGCTGTGGTTGAAAACTGTGCAGTAGAGAACACGTGGCATTTAAATTCCTTTCACAGTCCCTGATAATAAATAGCCTTGATCAAATACCAGAGCCTCAGAGCCTGACAAAGCTGTATTCCAAAAGAGTGCTGTGAGTGATAACTGGACTGAAGGGAAAAGTTGTTGTAACAAGTTTTTGTTTTGTTTTATTGTTTTGGTTTTCTTTTTTCTGTTTTTCTTTTTTTCTTTTTTCTTTTTTTTACAAAAACTATGAGGAAGGCTTTTTGCCAGAAGTACTAGTACTCTTCTTCCCAATAGATACACATACACACACACACACACACACACACACACACACACACGACAGATAGATAGATAGATAGATAGATAGATAGATAGATAGATAGATAGATAGATAGACACATATATAATGACAGACTTAAAGGATAGTGAAATCCGTACTCCTCAGTTCTGAAGGGAAAGCTGATGTCGGGATGAAATGACACCCTTCTTCAAAATAAAAGAAAACCAAAAAAAAAAAAAAAAAAAAAAAAAAACTGATGAAAGAAACTAAACCAGGTTTGAAGACTCCAAATTCCCAGTACAGTGAGTATTGCCCTAGACTGCCAGCCTTTCCTGAGCTCTTTGTTCTTTATTCTATGTACAGAACCCTCCATTCCTCCTTCCCTTTCTTTCAACTTGAGGGTATATTTTTGTACGTGTCATTTTTTAGCTGACTGTATTTCTAGTTCACCTATCTTGAGCACCATGAGTCCCATAAGGATGCAATTAGCTCTTGCTGGTTTGGCCTTACAAATCTATTCATCTGGGATCCTGCAGACTCTCCTAAAATACTCTCCAGTGCTCTTCCCCTACCTGCCTGCAGTTCCCACAAAGAATAATTCCTGGATTTGTTCCCACATAGAGAGGCCATGTGTGACTCAGGGAATTTAGGCCACCGGCACCTGCGTTCATGGTTAGAACACTATTGTCTGGCTTACAGGAGGTAAGGTAAAAGCTTCAATAAAGATTTAGTTCACTTCACAGATGTGATATTTATGTAATAAAATTTGCTTTTCAATGGTAAACCCTTTTTTCTGAAATTGAATACTTCATCTCATCCTGGAAAAAGTCTCTCTCTCTCTCTCTCTCTCTCTCTCTCTCTCTCTCTCTCTCTCTCTCCTCTCTCTCTCTCGTTCCATCAAGATGTTTTTTAATGGTGATGCAACTTTTTTTCTCTTTCCAAAGCAATTGGCTTTCATACATTTAGATTTTCATATTGTCCTTTAAAAGCTCAAGCTCCTGAATCAATAATATGAAACTGCATTATCTGTCTTAAACGATTATTTACAGAGAATGGGACCACTGCAATTTAACATGCCACTTAGGAAGTACACTTAGGAGTTGGTCTGTTTGCCTTTTTATTCAATAGAATGAAGATGAAGGAAGCAATTTATGGATGAGGAGAAAATTCCATGCACAAGGCAACAGTAAACATCCTTTAAGAGGCAGAAGCCTTCTGGCTTTAGAATTATCAGAGAGAAATTACAATATTGCAAGGTCAGATGAATTGATGGGTGATACACTGGGCCACATGGACATTACACTGTGTTCAAATAATCAGATCTTAAATGCAGGGTTATTCTTTATCATCCTCGATTTATGGTACAAATCATTGAATATTATAAATCATTGAATATGGCTGTGCTCTGTATTTACAGTCTCAGTGAACAGTAATCTGCAATGAACAACAACAAACAGCTCATGGTCTAATATCACTATGGCAACTGGTCCATGGAGACAAATTTAAGATACAAAGAGTTAAAATGTAAAAGACAAATGAAAATGGTACCACTGCTCCCAAATGGCAAGGCGTGCTTGCCAGTAATTCTGCTTTTGGTGTGAGAGACAGTCTCTGTCCTGAAAACAGGCTTCATCCTGAAAGATGACTGAAGGAAACCTTTGAGAGGGACTTTGAGGTTCTCTGTGAGCTTGTAATGAGCTGTGGATGGCCTCTATCACAGCTGGGATAGAGGAAAGAGAAATGCCCGTGCCTGAGCCACATAGTTCACTCTTCTTCTGAGTACTTTGTATAAATCCTTCCTTATTAGCTAACACTAAATCCACTGCTAACACAAACACCAAATAAGCACCTAAAAAGTGTTCAGTGGCAATATAAATGAACTAAGAAATCCACCTTGCTATGTTTTCACCTGTAATGCTGTACTTGGAATATCATTTGAATCCGTCACTTATTCCAAAGCACAGAGTGAATAGATCTGATACTTAGATATAAGTCTCCTATTCTGTAAATTGCTGAGAAGGTTCTTTAAGTGGAACGTTAGTTCAAAAAGCATCTTCTTTAGATCACCAAACTCCACATTTCAAACTGCACTTAGTCTCTTAATCTGCTTCCTTATAAGAACATCTTTATTAAGTCTATTGACTGTTGCCAGTCTCCCCACTGGAATGTATCTTCCACTAGAGTTATTAACTTGCTTGTATCAGGAGTGACCCAGCAGATGCACAGTAAGCATTATGTAACTACGTAGCTTTTCTTAGGTGTTCTTTCTACCCTGATGCTGTCTTCATAGCAGAAAGATGAAGGCCATCTTCGATTTCTTCTGTATCTTCTTGGGATTTGCATAAAAGTACAGGAATTTATTGCTTAGTAAATACTTCTAATTGAAAGACAACATAATGTAACTGTTACAAAGGGTATTTAACTCAGCTTTCTAAGTAAATCACCAAGCAACATACTATTGCCACAGTCACAAAAACATTTTCTGTGACTTGATGTGTAGCAGGTACCTTGACAAATGATTTACAGATGTTATCTAATTTGGTCTTTGTTAGCAGCCCTTATGAGTCATTTTCCTTATCCTACCAATGCTGAAAATGAGTTTTAATGAGTTTCATAGATAGTGAGTCCCAGAGTCTGGGATACGATGAACCAGCATATAAGGGAACATCAGAGACTGTATAAAACTACCCCCCCAAAAACCCCATAAAAGTCTTTTTTAATGTGGGTTGACTGGGGACTGTGCAATTAAAATCATTCTCTCCCTTCATGCTGATATTGACATGTAAGTTTAGCTAAGAAAACCAACCAGTACATAAGCATTGCTTGAAAAATCCCTAAAGAGAACAACAACATCAAAATCCTTCCTTGGCACTCAAACAATCTTGTAAGAAAAAATGCTATTTCCAGCTCCCTGTAGTTGCAGAACCAGCCTCCAACTGGATCACTTAACTTTTGAACCAAATAGCATGAGCCAGAGGTGGAAAAATACTTGTGCTGTTAGTTTAGCTAAATAAATATTACTTAGTGTTGTATACATTTAAATGCTTGAGATGACTGATTTGTCCAGTATTGACTAGTTCCCAGGGGCATCGGGATTTCTCAAATGCCATTAGAGAGTTGTAAAATCCAAGGCAACAGAAGATAACTAAGGAACACACTGGACAAACGGGCTTACTACAACCAGATCGTTAATGAACCACTCCAGTTTTGATGAAAAGACAGATACTACAAAGAAATTACAATTAAGATGAATGAAATAAGAAGTTTACAGGATAGCTTTGCAAACCTACCTTTAAAAAATCCTTATTTATTCTGGCTAAGATATTGGAGGAGTTCTCCCTTAAGGAGTAAAATGTAAGGATGAACTTCACTCTCAAGTTACCAAGATTGTTTAAATGTCTAGCGCATACCTGAAGTGGTCCTGCAAACACGGATGATACTGAACAAGAATGGTAATGTCCTTTCGCTTCCAGAACAATCTCACGATCTCACAGTTTAAGTCATGATAAATTTAATAAGTGGTCAAGTGACTCCAGAGAGTGATGTGCTCTGAGTTCAGTGAAGATGTGCACTGTGCACCGATGTTTTGTATTTTAACTCAGGTAATAATAGTGCACACACACAAAAAAAAAAATCAACCCAATGACAATTTGGGAAAGAACACTAATCTCAGTGTTAAGTCTTTGGCAATCTTGAAGCCAACCTTCAGAAGCCACACTTAAATGGCATTCTACCCTTCTCTGAATTCCAAAGGCAGCATAAGAACTGTGATTCCTCCAGTGCAACTCCAGTTGTTCACCTTGAGAATATACCGCCTTCTTTTCCTGGGTAATTCTCTCCAGCCCTACACAGTAGGGTTTGTTTCTTCATCTCACTTATTCATATTGTCAGAAGGTCACTTCCTCAAACAGCCTTTTTATATCCAGTCAATGAAAACTAACATTCACACTCAAGGAACTGACCCCTGACTCTGTATTGCCAAGTAAAATAGCCACTAGTCACTGGTGGCTATTAATCTTGAATCAGTTAAGATTAAACTTAAAACCTTGCTCTTCAATAACAATAAGGTAAAACCAAAATTCTGAATAGCCACATGTGAGTATCATTTGGAGAAGCACAGAAAATCCTACAATCAATCACTAAAGAAATCTTTATGGACATCACTTCACTATCTTCCTTTTACCACGGAGCCCTTGCTTATATGCTTATATTGACACTTCTGTCATATTCTACATTAAAATCTAAAAAGACAGATCACCAAGATGACTTTGAGAGTATGAGTGCTTACAATCAAGTCTAATGATTCAAGCTATAGACTCAAGACCCAAAGTATGGAAGGGGGAAACAGACCCCTGTGAGTTCATGTGCACACGTGTGCTTGTACGCACGCGCACACAGACACACACACACACACACACACACACACACGCCACAAACTAAATTTTTAAAAATTAAAATCTTTGATTAAAGACCAAGTGAATATTTTTTTTTCCATGTATTCATCGTAAGTACTTAAAGTACACTAAATAGTCTCTAATTCTGGTGATGCTATGCTGAGGAGACTTGAATGATTGATGGAGTTGAGCTAGTAAGTTGCCGATTTCTGTTATCCAGGACCTTTCCCATCAATACATTTATTTGTGAATTCTTTTAGATTAAACTACAGTAAAAAATTTAATAAACACAACTGATTTGTTGAGTTGTATGTAATACAAAATATTGTTAATCTGTTTGAAGCCTCTTTCCACCCTCTGATGTGCTGCGATATGCTTAGAATAGATGTCACATCAGCTAAGGGACTTTTTGAGATAAAGATAAAGATGCAAGCTGAGGAAGAGCATTGAGACTTACAGGGAGTACAGACTCTATCATCCAATGATGAAGAATTAAATGATTTTGTGCACGGGGTGCTTGTTTTTATTTTGAAGTTCAGCTGTAGTATGCTCAGAGAAAAAAAAAAGAAATGGATTGGGAAGAAGAGATTTCTAAAACTAAGCCCACAAGGTATGTAGTCCCAAAAGAAGAGTGGGTCATGGTAGCTTGGCAGAACAGAGAGAATATTGGGCCTCCCATAGATTAGCAAGCTTGAGATGGGACTTAATCAGAATGCTTGCAAAAGAAAATGTGCTTTTAGAAAGCTTTCTTTGAAGGCAATAAAAGGAAGAATATAGGTATATGATCACAAAAGGCAGGGGCAGGGTGCTGGGGGAGGGAGGCACCTTGATCCTAGGCAGTGAAAAGGAAAATAGCACCTTATGGAGACATCTGGGTACCATCACTTACAGGTCTGAGTGGGCTATTATCACCATACATTTTCACTTGAATGAATGCATTTGGGCATAATTGACTCATTCAAGGAGCTCCAAAGGAATCTTTTGATGGGAAGATGAAGAGTTCACTGAGAGTCAGCCTTCCCTTTGGGCCCAGATATACATGTACATCAGAATGCCCAAGTGATAACTTTATAAAAAGTCTGAATAACAGGAAGAAAATAGTGGCAAAAACTGAAGTTACAGGCATGTGACTATTAATAGAAATAAAAGTAATATATGAAATCACTTTCTTTCTGACATTCTCTCAAAATAAGTTGTTTTTCAAATATAAAAGATCTTAGAAGGTCACTTAGACTTCATCTATTTCTCAAAAAAGTAAACTACTTAGAACAATGAAAATGATGTGTTAAAGACTGAAGGCAGCAAAAATCAAGGGAGGAAAAAAGCTGAATGAAAGAGAAGAGAGGAGGGAGGAAAGAAAGGAGAGAGGGAGAAAAGGCGGGCAGGTGAGCGGTGTCCTTATACAAATGAAATGCAGTCCATCTTAATGTGTCACCATAGCTAATCATGCTATAGCATTGGCACAACAACAAGAAAGTTGACTTAGTTTAGTTTAGTTGTGTGGAAAGTCCCTCTGGTTTCTAAAGGATCACATGATACCTATGGACTGCTATGGAAACAGTGCAGATTATGATTAATTATTGACTCTAAAAATTGTAGCCATTGTTATTATATTAATTAGGTTAATGGAGCATTAATATGGACTGAAAATGTGACATTATCCACACTCTAATTCTAAGAATCAATATCTCATTAACAAGTCCTTGATGCATCTATGTGCATCATTAGATTAATCTCACAGTATAAAAAAAGCAATATTCCAAATGCCAAGAAAATGTTTGGTTTACAAGACGCACTGTTTCTTTAATTTTGAGAGGAATGGGCTTGTAGGAATGGGCAGACTAGACTGCTTCTATTTTTGCTTAGACTTCAACAAGCTAAACTTAACTTATTTCATTGCTAGTCTTTGTGAGCATAAGGATATTTGAGTTGTTTAATCTCTGTAATATAGTATCACACAGAATAAATACATAAAGTAGCAAAAGAAGGTTCTGACGTAGTAGACTACAAGATGCTCGAAGAACATCAAATCTCAAGACAAAACAAGAAAAACAATCATACAAAGCTGACAGGCTAGATTTGTATTCTTTTCCAGTCACAGTATGAGGACAGCTCCGGCAGGAGCCTTACACTAGGTCATATTGTATCGATCACGCAGCCACTATGCTGCTAGAAAGGTCCATGGCCAGAGGCTTACTGACAGATTGTCTGTCACCATAATTTCTGAAATGCCTAATGGAAGAGTGTCAGCCTTTGCAACCCAAGGATCAAAGGATTAATAAAACTCTCAAACCCATATCTCATATGTATTTTTCACCCTAAAATAAAATGAATCCAAAGCCTGCATTCATCAAATTGATTTTTTCTGTGTATTAATGTCAGAATTTACAGATTTTCTTTCAAGGTCTTCAAAAGTCCCTAAATGTCATGATAAATAATATACTCACAGGTTAATTTACAAAAAAGTTCAGAGTTTCTTTTTGAGCTCTTATTTGAACAACAGATCCATTGGTTATTTCCAAGGATAGAAAAAGTTTTAGACATGTTTCCCTCTCCATAGCTGACATAGGAAGATGGGAATCTATTGAGCCTTGGGTTATTTATAACTAAAATTGAAGAGGAGCAGTTAGGATTATTCAAATATTTATTCTGACATTGACTTGATATGCTGAGATCTTTAAAATAAGTATGAGAAATACATTAATATCAAGATAATTTTCATGCATTAGCTCCCTCTTTCTTTTAAGGAGCCTAGTATTCCCCAGCTGTAGCTTACACTAGTTGCATTGACTTCACCCTTGCAGAGAGGTGATCCTAGAACAGCCTTTAAAACTAAAGTTTTCTGCTTAATTAGATGTACTAGATGTATTAGGGTGTGGCCTGGTGGTCACTGACATGCTGGGTGACCTTGTGAGGAATGTGTAGATTTACAGTGGTTTTACTTCTAAATAAGAATGCAGGTTGAAATATCAGGGTCAAAGGAACGTCTTTTTCCCAGATGGCGTTCACCTAGGATCTGTGGGCTGGCTCTTCTCACTGAAAATCTTCAATGTAATTCAAAACCTCATGGAAACATAGAAATAATTTTTGCATTACTATATTTTTAGTGTGTGAAAGGACAACTGTAGTACTGAAGTACCTTCTCCATTTTTGCCATGTAGCTCAAGTAATGGAGGCTGCATGTTACAGTAGGGAAGAAAACAGTTCCCTCATGAGACTCTTAGATGTCAGTCTTCCTCTACAAAATCTAGGTTCTCTGACGTTGTAAAAGTCATATCATTTAGTGACAGGTCCATTCTCTTATAGTGTTTTATTATTTGAGATATCTATTAAAATGTAAATGTTCTGAAAAGGTGATCTTGAGGAAAGACCGATAAAAAAGATGCCTGCACGTGATCTGTTCACATGCCATCCCCTACTACAGTCCTCAACACCATCTCCATGTTCCCCTTTCCCTTCTGTACTCTCCTGTATTCCGCTCCTCCCTTCTCATGTGCAGTGTCTCACTCTCGTGACTCCCTGAACCTTTTTCCCCCGTATTTTGTGCCACATTCTAATTTCCTGGTTCTACCGTCACTTACTCCCACCAAATTATACACAATTACCAAAATTATCAGACTCTCGTGTTATTGTTTTAAAACAATAACACATGGCTTTGTGTGCAGGTGTGTGCATTCAGATATAAGAGGACAGCTTACAGGAATTTGATGTCTGCTTCTATCACACAAGTTTCCAAGATCAAACTCAGACGCTCTGGCTTGGCAGCAGCCATCTTTATCCTCTGAGTCATCTCGCCATCTCGTTATTTGTTTATGTTTAAAGATTTAAATTATTTTTAATTGTGTATACATGTGTGGGTATGTGCACTTCAGTGCCTGTGCCCTGTGGATTCCCTAGAAATGGATTTAGAGGAAGTTGTTAGTCACCCGACAACGGTGCTCAGCACCAGCCCTGAGTCCTCTACAATAGTAATACCCATTCAGAACCACTGAACCACATCTTCAGACATATTACTAGATGGTTTTAAAGTTTCAAGTGCATACTTGTGCAAAGGTGAACTTGGATAACATACTGCCATGTACAACGAGCATCCACAATGAAAAATTTTTAAAATTCTTATTGTAGAATGAACCCTTTATGCTATTTAGATTCATGTTTTAAAATTTTCATAGAATCAAGTCATTCATTTACTTTACTAATAATGTAAGGAGAAAATAAGAGTTTCTGAATGTGTGTAGAATGGATGAGTTGCCTAAGGTTTTTGAGCAAGAAGGTCAGTAAACATTTAATCTCAATCAGACTTAGGCATGAGCCACTTTGCCCTCAATCCTGCTATACAGTGAGAAAAAGTTAGGAAGAGCTGCTGCTGTGGGCGACACTCTGCCACTATCTTATGTCACTTTCTTTCCATGTAAACGACAACAACAAAAAGCATACTGAAGACATTTGTTAGCTCTCCAAAGCATATTTTCCCCCAAACCTTAACTAGACACACAGTAATGATACTGATTTTTAAGTGGCAAAAACTAATCTCCCACCAGGTACTCTATTTTAAGGCATTTTTTTTTGTTCCCAGTTTTATTATTCAGCCCATCCAGTCTAAGTGTTATACTGATCCACTAAGATGGATTACAATAAATGCAGATAGAAAAATTCACACATGGTTGTTCTTATAGAGTAATTTCAGCACTGTGGTTACTATTTCAATTATTAGTAGTAATTATTTATCAGACATCTGTTAACACTGGAGTTGCAGGCAGCCTTGTTCTCTCACAGCTGGGGATCTGGAATAATGATCTCTGAATACTAAATTTACCTTTGAAGTACATTTTGTACTCAAACATTCTGAGGAATTTCTCACGTTTCCTAATTATTCCAGACTTGAGACATGGCTTGCTACATCAGAAAGAGCAACACTCAAGGTCGTGTTCATTCGCAGATCTGTTACTCTTCTAATTACCAGTGAGATTTCTGATCAACTCTTAAATTCACAGAGTGGAGCATTTTTGAGCATAAACTAAAGGGAAGGAAGAACTGGATAGCGATGCATCTCTGACAAAACAATACTGTGGTTTTGTCACTGAAAAAGAAGTCAGTGCTATGAGTATGTAAACTATAAACTCCACTTGAGTTGCTTCTGTTATCCCAGCCTGGAGACTTAAACATGAGTTCTGTCTTGTTTCTTTTGTGAATGAACTTGAAAAAATAGCAGAAGGATGCCAGCATCTCTTTGAAGTTATTCAAGCAAAGCCTCCTGTTGCCTAAGAAAGCAATTGGTTCTATAACTATATATATGTATATTTCTGTCCATGTTATCTCTAGGTTAATTCTTATTTACATACCACTATCAAATATTTGGTGTTGATTTACTACATGGGAAGTATAAGATGCAGAAGTAAATCATACATAGTCTCAGCCCTGAGTAACCCATACAAATGAAGATTTAAGGGGTGCACTGGAGCGATGTCAGTATAAAATATCCACACCTCAATTTCCTCTACAAGATTTAAAATAAAATAATAAAAACAGTACAAGGTCAATCCCCTTTGTGAGAAATCCAGAAAGCACTTAAGAAACTCCTGTATTCAGATGCATGTGAAAAGCTGTATGTTTAACCTGGTAGAATTCTTATCATGTGCACTTAGCATAATCAGTCTCCCTGGCTCAGAACAGCACTGAGTTTCCCAAGAGAAGGGAAGACTGAGACAGGTCTTTATTTTAATTTTTCTCTTTTAGATTCTTTTCTTATATGATAGATCCTGATTACATTTTTCTTCTCTTCTATTGCTTTAGTTCCTCCCCACAGTCGCTCCTATTCAGATTCATTCTCTTTCTGTCTCTCATTAGAAAAGGAAAGGTCACACTACTGGTGGCTCTCACCCTGCAGCCTGGAGAAAATTCAGTACTCTCTGGACCCACTATTACTACTAATACAGATAATATTTGTTAAATTTACAACCAATAAATAATTTAGGACCCCCAGAAAAGAAAGGAAGAAAGAAAAGAAGAAAGGAAAAAGAAAAACAAATGGGATGAAACAAAGAAAGAGAAAGAAAAAAAGAAAGAAAGAAAGAAAGAAAGAAAGAAAAGAAAGAAAGGAAAGAAAAAGACTTGAAATAAATAACAACAAAACACAAGAAAACAAAATTTAGTAAGAGAAAACAAAAACCATGGCATGGAAAGCGGACAAGGAAAACCAGCAGAAGGAAAACAGTCTCAAAAGCAGTAATAAAAATTAGAGACCCACTCATTCATACCCTCCAGTGTAAGATTTAAAAAAAAACACTTTTCTGAAAGGTTTAATATGTATGCAGGGGATGGGGTGCAGACCCAAGTCAGCCCTGTGCTGGCTTTTTCAGTCTCTGTGAGTTTATATAAGTCTTGATTATTTTAGATGGCCTTGTTCTCCATCCTTGGTGTTTTCCTTCCCACCTGAAGAGGATGCAGTTCTTCTGCAGGGTTGCCTGAGCTCTGAGGGGAGGGATTTGATGGAGGCATTCCATTTAGACCTGTGTGTTATGAGCTTTCTTTTTTCTGTGTAATGTCTGGCTCTGGATCATTGTTCTTGTTTCCATCTATGGCAGGAGGAAGATTCTCTGATGATGGCTGAACAAGGGACTGACATGTAACTATAGCAGAATATCATCAGGAATCGTTTTAGCATTACTTTTTACTCCACAGGAAAATTTTATCTTAACCTATGCCTCTGAGTTATCTAGTCTCTGGTTCTTAGTCACGCAATCAGTGTCAGGCAGAAGTTCCATCTTCTAAAGTGGGCTTTAAGTCAAATCAGACATCGGTTGGTTACTCCCTCATGTTTTATGCCACCATTGCCCTAGCAATGTGGCCAGATGTATTATAGATCAAAGATGTTGTGGCTGGATTGGTGTTTATATTTCTCTCTTGGCAGCCTGCAGAGTAACTGCCTGTACCAAAGACACTAGAAGAGAAGGATTAAGGCTTTATGTAGGCACCAACTCAAGCTCTCCATGTTTAATGAGTTCTATAGGTGTTGTCCTTAACAATTGGCCTTTGCTATCAGTTTGTAGA
The DNA here is from genome assembly GCF_011762505.2 of Arvicanthis niloticus. Classification (NCBI taxonomy): domain Eukaryota; kingdom Metazoa; phylum Chordata; class Mammalia; order Rodentia; family Muridae; genus Arvicanthis; species Arvicanthis niloticus. Next base: position 46,941,171 of record NC_047671.1, read on the forward strand.
GAGCAGCCTATTGTCTTGGTAGTAGCCTGGGTTATTTGTGGATTTCCATGGGAAATTAATCTATAAAGTCTAGCAAATACCTTATCTGATCAGGCATAAAAAATAAAACTAAAAAATAATATTTTCAAATAATAATTTACCAAAGGGACACTTTGGTAAGAAATGGGAAAAAAAGGTTTGTTTTTTTTCAAACCACATATCTTAATTCTATGTTAGAATGTTACACTATAGATTATCACATGGTGCACACTATCTTGGACTAGAGCTATTGAGTTTTTTCTTAAACAAAAGGGATATTTTTGTTGTTTGGTATTAAAAACACAATTAAGACATTTAAATGTCTTAAATAAATTCTAAGGGTTACTGCAGTTCAAATTTGTTTTCTAAATCTCTAAGTGTAGAAATGATTTGGAGCTAAGATTAAATATTTGAGCAGGGGAGTTGTAGCCCCTGCCTTTAATCCTAGTGGATCTCTATAAATTAGTTGTTTTCTAAAGTCTAGAGTTACAGTGACCAAGGTGGTAATGGCACAAACCTTTAATCCCACCACCCAGAGACAAAACTCAGATATAGCTCTTAATTAGTATGTTTACAGAGGAGAGAAATCACATACCATATTTACAAATCATTGTAAAAACCCTCTACAGGGTTACTAGATAGGCAGCTAATTTTCAATGGGAACAGGAACAAAGAGCAGCTTTAGTGACTACCATTAAGCTCATCTCCACCCATGCAACCCTGAGCAATATTGAACCAGATGATCCCCTAATTATGAATATCATGTTTATTGGTGAATTAGCAACTGGGGACTCTTTATGAAGCAGAAAGGAGTCCTCTGATATTTGCCTGTTGGCTTCTCTTGCAAAAGCTTTCCATATAAGGAGAGTAAGTATTCTGTCTTTGAGAAACAAATCTGGACATTTTGGGAGGCATAAAGAACCTTATACTCAGCCATTGTCAACTTCCCTATGGTCATAGGGTGCCTCTTACAATGATGGATTGCATCTGTTTAAAGGCAGAGTCCTTTACAGGTTTAGCCATAGAAAGAAAAGTGTTATGGTGGGACTGGTACCTATCTGAATTTCTTCATGGCAAGGATATGGTAATAATGGGGTCTGTGCCTTTCCACACTGAGGTAATAGCTCAATTGCCTATAATCCACATCCCTAAACTGCTCACCCTTCCCCAAAAGAGGCATCTATTGAATTGTGGAGACCAATGCAGTGATCACATTTGACTAATGCATCGTTTTCTGATAGTTCATTAACCACTGATGGAACCAAAATTAATGGAAAGGGGCGACCTATAGGCCAGGGAGTGGAATGGCAAATACAGAGAAAGGAACCACAAAATCAGCAAAGCTCTATTGGCTATAAAACAATCAACTAGGAAACAAAATGAAAATTTCTGTCTTTTCCCATTCATGGGGCATATACAATGATGTAGCTATATTGTCATCAGAATAGAAAACCACTAACTGGCAAATAAATGACAAAGATATCTGGTTGTAAGAAGTTTGAGTTGAAATGGCAAAACCCAGCAAAACTCAGCAAAGACAGCAAATTTCATGTAGCTCATACAAGCAAGATAGACACAATGTTTGAAAATAATAAAGGCAAGGGCGTATTGGCATCGTGTTTAATTAATACTAGAATATTAAAATTTGCCAGGGAACAAATTCAGAATAAGCCAGGAAGAATGATAGATTACACATGCAAAAAATCTTGAAAGTTTACCCTAACACTAAAATAAGGCGAAAGGAGAACCAAATTCAACAAGGACATCGCTATTAAAATAACTACTATAAGGAATCTATACCCATGCAATGGCTCACAACTTTAATACCACCACATGGGAGGCACACACCTTTAATTCCAACACTTGAGAGATGGAGGTAGGCACATAGGAATTACAGTTATTTAGATTAAAAAACTGCTTGAAGTTCAAAGTAAGTGTTCTTTGTGATTGAAAAATAAATACACTTAAACCTTGAATTTATATATAAAGAGAAAGGGGAATATAGGTATACTTATTCACAACCAATATATATTTTATTCTTAAATTTTTATTTTTTAATTTGAATTGAAAGATAATTATTTTAATGTTGGCAACAAAAAAAAAAAAAAAAAAAAAAAAAAAAAAAAAAAAAAAAAAAAAAACATTTTGCCCTAGGAATGGTATAACTAACCAAAAAAGGAACCATTCAGAGTTTGGGCTGGTACAGGATTTTGTTTTTATCATTCCAGGAAAATAAAAGCATTCAACTAAGAAATGCAGAGACCACTGGGTAAGTGAAACATCTGAAGAAACAGGACAGATTATCAAAAGATAATTTCTCAAGAAAAAGAGTAAATTGGCCAAATGATATCATTCACCTCCTTCTTGTCTTCGTGGCCCTTTACAGACATAAGTGGCAAATGGTCTTTATGTGGTCTCAGTTATATTAAAAAGTAAGTCTAGCTTTGGGGTTGGAGCATGGCTCCTTCTCTAAACCTAGGCATGCTTGTAAAATAAAAATACAAAACTCTGTCTCATATCAGAAGAGCCACCTAGTATGGGATGGGGGTGGTATTTTATTGCTATTAATCTCATAATCTTTTGGTTTTCACTTGATTCTTTAAAACTTTTTTCAGGTATAAATATTAACTCAAAATCTATGATTATTATGTATATATAAATGATCTTTCATGATACTAGTAGTCATATAAAATATTAATTCTGGAAATAAGCTTCATCTAGCTTCCTGTACATGTTTTTAGCTTTGACTCAGAAGCAGGTACCTTGGAACAAAGATTTTGTACCTTGAATGTACCTAATAGATTGTGGTCCTCAAACGTTTCTGAGATCTGCTGAATACACCATTTAAAATGTTTGAGTTTTCTATCATTCCTAACAGGAAGCTTTGAGGTCTCCAAGAAGATGATGTGTGTGTCTGTGGGGGAAGGGGGGTCCTTCAGCATCAAATCCACCTGGATTCTGGTAATGCTAACAACTGGGAAAAAATGCCCCATGCCTCTTCTGCCACCAAGTTCTATGCAAACACTGGACATGTTTGGCTTGACTGCTGTGTTCTACCTAGCCAGGATTGCCACTATTTTCACAATCTAAAGATCAGCTTCAGACTACACACTGCTCAGGACATTAAGACTGCTGAGTTCACATGAGAGTAACATGAATATTTTACAGAATTTTGAACTCAAAGTACTTAATCCTAAAACTGCCAAATAAAACCAAGCTAGACGCCGGGCAACGCATGCCTTTAATCCCAGCACTTGGGAGGCAGAGGCAGGCCGATTTCTGAGCTCGAGGCCAGCCTGGTCTACAGAGTGAGTTCCAGGACAGCCAGGACTACACAGAGAAACCCTGTCTTGAACAAAACAAAACAAAACAAAACAAAAGAAACAAACAAAAAACAACAAAAACCCAAGCTAGACAGTGTGGAAAACTTGGCCGAAATAGCTTTGTTATTGTAAACAGTTTTACTATATTAGAACTAAAATATTTCCTTCTTCCTTAGACAAAAAGAGTGATGTGTTGCAGAATATGTGATCATACTGTGAGCCTTGAGATTATGTTTTTTACTCGACAACTCTGTTTCTAGTTGTGCATGGCTCATCCCTAGCACACACAATTAACCAAATTCTGTTTATTGTAAACAGAATTAAATAAAGTCAAGAGGTGAGCAAGCAACCAGTTTTCAGTGAGTGAGCATAGGGAGTAAAGACAACCATAGAGAGTAGGAGGAAGTCAGAAGAACCGATAAAGAGACTCACGGGAAGTCGTAAAGATGGGCATTCAGTTTGAAGGGTTTTTGAGCAGCATGAAGAACTTTCCTTTTGGATGTCAGCTGAGAAAAAAAGGCCAGCTGGGTGCTTTCTCTGCATCTATGAGCTAGCAGGCTTTCACTCCACCATCTGGCTCCCAAGTCCTTATTGGTAAAATCAAATAATTGAGATTTTGTGAAAATCAACAACCATGAATTTGAAAAAAGAACAAAGTGGTGATATACATGGGAAGGGTTGGAGAGAGAAAAGAAAAAATGGTTATAGCAACAACAACAAAAAAAATCTTTTAAAAAAATAATGGATGGGACAGAAAAAAGGAGAATACTTGGGTCAGAAGATTGCAAGCAGGGCAGTGACAGAAAGCAGGGGAATGGGACCGAGGGGCAGAAGGGAGAAGCAATTCCCCCAACAGCATGAACATTTCATAAAGAAATCTATTGCCTTGTATGTTATTTGTAAAAAGAAACAAATTAAAACAAGAATTTATCTTGTTAAAATGAACTATTTTATCCAGAGGCTTCCCTGATATTAATTGCTTACTGAAAGATTAAATGATTAATTTTTAGCAATTAGAGAGTTTCAGAATTTCATAGCTAGAAGGCAACTTAGAATTTTTTTTCATTTCAAAGATGAAAGATGGCCAATTTGAGGTTCAGTGACCTTCCCACTCATACATTTAGTGACAGGACTCTGTCTAGAACTCAAGGTGGTAATCTGAGCAGGAGGTATGTTTTTAATTAGGTTCTCATTCCCAAGTGGAAAGACTGTTCTATTGAGTTACTGAAACAGGAGAATATTAACATGCATCTGAATGTTAATCTGCCAACACAGATAAAATCATCACATGCAATCATCAAAGTGTTAGCCCTCTAATTTTCAAAGGAACACAGCCAATGGCAGAACAAACCCTTTGGCCTAAGTAGTGGTCTAGTTCAGATTATTGGTAGGGTATACATATTTTGATGAGATAATTATTCATTAGATATAAATCAGAGTTTGTTATCTCCAGACTGAGAAAAGCATGTACTCTGTTTACTGAAACTGGACAAATTGAGGAGGAAACTACTGTGGAAAGCTTTTGGAGCTGCTTGGCAGGAATCTGACATTAGCCAAGGATAAGGCTTTAGGTGGGAATCTGACATTGGGCCATGACGGGGAAGTAAGTTCTGGCAGAAATCTAATTTTAGGATAAAACAGAGAAGTAATTTCAGTCAGGAATCTAAGTCTTAGACTAGAACAAAGAAGTAGGCCTCAGGCATGAATATGACTGTGGGCTCGGACGGGGAAGTAGGCTCCAATATTTTTGTCATCCTGATGAGCCCTTAGAAACAGTGATCATGAGAGTGATCACCAGACTTTGCTTATTGCCTTGTTCATTCCTTGACTATTTGCATCTATTGTATTGCTGGTTCCTCAACCTAGAACTGACCTAAATATTTGCATGTAATTAAAATGGTTTAAAAGAAAATTGGGAAAAAATAAATCCACCCCAGCCTTCAGTCTCAGAATTGGCTGGGGTCATACTGCAAAATTGTCTAATTATCTTTTTTCTTTTTAATTCTCACTCCTGTGCTGGAGAACCTGTTGACTGACTAAGTTGGCTTGGAATCTTTGAAAGGATTTGATATGATGTAAAGTAGACATAGCCAGAAATTTGAAGAGCAGTGAAAAAGAAGAATACAGCATCTGAATTCCACTCTAGAATATCACGAAAGCAACAAAGGAGGAGAAACCATCTCATAATGCACTTAGAGGCATTTCAAGGTGTTTGGCTTTCTTTGCTGCTGTCACCATGCAAAAATGCAGGCTCTTTTCATGAATGTGTACGTACCTTAGAGCTTACCCGCAATTGTACTTCATAGTAACAAAGTTAGCTGGGAATGTACAGTCTGTCTCCTGGTGTGATGCACACTAAGCTACACTGGAAGTGGATACAGAGTTGTGTCATCTGAGCTGTAGCGAATACAGGTTGATTAATAAGTTTGTAGATAGGCTAAAAATTTGACTGTAAATAAATCCTCTAATCAGCTGCCACCCATAAAAAGAAAGCACCCTAACACATTAAGGTTAGTTTAATTCAAATGAGAAAGTGTCCAGAAACATGAAATTTATTTAAACAATTACTTCAGTTATTTCCTGGCTCGATACATCCTCAGGAAAATTACATAAGAACGCTCATCTATGTTTTTATATAATGGTGTCACTCAAGCATAATTTGTCTGAAAAAATACAAGGACAATATAAAAAAGACTTGATAGAAATGAAAAACGAGATTAGTTGAAAAATCAGTAAGTAATCCGACATATACCTGGTGAGGTCCACATGAGATGAGACATAATTTACAACCTGGAGCAGGGAGTCTAGTAAAATGATGATCAACTGTCACAAACAAATGCAGTTATGAGACAAGAAAGATTTCCAATTTGAAAGAAAGACTACTGGCTTTAAATCATACCAAATAGCTTGAATTAAGAGATAAAGGTGAGCAATATATAGTCTTCCCAAGGGAAGAGGACAGCAGTTGGCCAACCTTCAAAACATACATGTAAGAAATATTCTACAGACTTAGCAGGGTATATGCATGTATGTATGTGTTTAGAAATGTGTGTATGTGTGTGGTTGTATATGAGTACCAGTGTGTGTGTGTGTGTGTGTGTGTGTGTGTGTGTGTGTGTGTGTGTGTGTGTGTGAAAAAGAGAGAGTGAATTTAAATGAGAGCAATGAGGACTATTTGGGAGGTTTGGAGGGGGTAAAAAGGGGGAAATAATGTAATTATATTATACTTTCAAAAAATTATTTTAATACAGGTTTTTAAATGACAGGCTTTCTTTCTATATTTCATTGCTGGTCTTCACTGATGAGTGATCAAAGACATTTGCATAGAATAAGCATGAGAATTCTGAGAAATTATCATGGAAGAGGAAGACATCAAACCAGATATGATGGCTCCATCCACAGAGATAAAGTTCTAACCTTGTGGGGGCTTATAAAGACATCTTCAGATTCCATGATGACCAAAATTGGTGCAGTTCCCTAAATTGTACTTATACTTTTGCATTACTTGAGTTATGTACTTTCCATTGCCCATCCTCTCATTCATATGTCCTGCAATTTTCTCACTCAACAAAAACAAGGAATTCATTTGTTCCTCAAAAAATGATTTTTTTCTGTTAACTGAGAAATTATTATCCTAAAAGACACAATAAGAAGATATGAAAATATAAAATTCTACAGCACCATTCAAATTGCACATCCAATATAACAAGCTATATCTTTAGCATGGAAATGTGATGACCTAGAATTTATATTACACCATCATTGCTCTGTTCAATTAAACAAACATGTACTGAAATGCTTTTCTTGTGTTCTGACCTAGGCTCAACAGCATGAGTAAAATCCAGAAATATACTCTGTGCTTTTGGAGTTGACATTCCTGGATAGTGTCTTCATGGAGGAAAAGGGAGTTGTTTGGATATATACGCATAAAACCCAGAGTAAACCTCTCAGAAGTGGTCCAGACACTGAGGAGCACTCATCCCAAAGAGGGCAGCTTGCAGTGGAACTAATTGGCATGGTTACTAAAATGCAAACCTTCACAATCCTTCATAAGCCTCACAAAACAATTTCTCTGGGTATGGGCTCAAGAATTCACATAAAGCGAGAAAATTCCCCTCTGAAAATCCCTCTAAATTCTAAAGGGAATGAATAAAATTTAAACCTTCTCAGGATCCACAATGCTTCATCTCATCCCACACCATCTACTTGCTCGAGTCCCTTGATTTATCTAGCACTGGTCTTCTACTCCTGTCCTCCAACGCACTTATCTTGTTTCTCAATTAGTCTTCAGTTCACATTTTTTGAGGTGTCCCTGTGACAAATGGTTTTACCATTGTTTACTGGCTCTTCCACTAGCTTTCTCTGCTGGACATTTCCTTGGATGTTCTAACTTCTGGTGTCATCCTACTAATACCAACACTTTCCATCTCAATAATCTGCAAGATCCTAGTCATAATATTGTTAATTTGATGTTGATACTATAAAAATTATTACAAACTGACCAGCTTAAGTCCACAGAACTGACAGTATTACAATTGTGTGGGCCAAAAATCCAGGTACCTTACTCAGCTAGTATCTGCGATCAATGGTCAACCGTTGTGTATTTCCTTCCAAGACTTTAGAGGAGACTCTACTATTTTATATTTCTCCTATTTCATGACCATTTATAGTCCTTCCATCTTGGCCCCTTTCCTACATCTTAAAAGTCAGCAAAATTAAATTAACCTCTTTCTTCCTTTTTATCCACAATTGCCCCGTGGCATTCAAGAAACTTCTCATGTTTTAAAATACCCAAGATTGGACTCAAGATCAGTGCATGGCTATCTCTCTTTTCAAAGTTTTTTAACTTTACTAGAGGCTACAGTCTTTGTTATATAAAACAAAGTCACAAGCTAGTAGTTGAGATATGCATATCTCTGGAGCCATTATACCTACAAAAAGTCTCTAAGATTATCTAAAGGTACCAATAATGTGTTTCTTTATTCATTTATCATTCTATTAAAAATCAAAATTTACAACTGATTTTGCATGCCCAATAGATGCACAACAAGTATTGAGTGAATGAGGGGATGATTGAAAAATTATAAAGATTTATAGTAAATCAGTGAATGAGTTTATATATGCTTTTATGATTTGAACCATTCGGTTAGCAGTTAGTAAAATTATTGTCTCCAAGAACATGTAGTTAGTCTATTTTTATCTAATCAAGTTTCTCACTACAACTGTGTTATATAGTGGACCATTTAGTATATTTATCATATTTTGTAGACATGCCTTTCCAATACTAGAAAATTGCTATAATAGAAAAATGACTTGGGTCTAATAAAATCCCTTTTATTTACATTGAGGATTCTTTACTGTAACATGAAGACAGAGAATACACTGTTTTTTTGTTGTTGTTTTTTTGTTTTGTTTTTGTTTTTTTTTTGTTGTTGTTGTTGTTGTTTTTTGAGACAGGGTTTCTCTGTGTAGTTCTGGCTGTCCTGGAACTCACTCTGTAGACCAGGCTGGCCTCAAACTCAGAAATCCGCCTGCCTCTGCCTCCCAAGTGCTGGGATTAAAGGCATGCACCACCACCGCCCAGCTACACTGTTCTTTAATATACTATAAAAGTTGCAAAATAAGTGATTACAGGGATGTTTAGGTGATAGGAATGAGCCAAGCTGGAACAATGGAGTTAGGGAGAGGTATCTCTGCATTAGAAAAGCATGCTGAACTGAAAAGTAAAAGCTTAAAACAGGTTTATTGATAATGTGCCAGTGTCTAAAATAACATACAGGTAAAAATTGTTTTTGCTCCAAACTCTAATAGAGTGGCATGCCTCCCTGACAACATTATTATGAAATGATGACATACCATAATGACACTTATTGAGATGTACAGAATACCAGATTTTTGATGGGCTAAGTGTGCTAATTTTGGGCAAAAGAGAAAAGGTTGAGGAGACAGAACCACAAGGCTGGTGTAGAAAAGTTAGCAAAGTTAGCAAAACGTAGCAATTTTATAGGGCTATAGATACAAAATCTTATTTTGACACTGCCAAAGATGTTCTTATGTAAAATGCCAAGAACCCTAAGAGAAGGGAACACACAGATCTAAGCACCTGCAAGTTCCTGAGGATTGGCTCACGTCTACTGGTGTAGAAGACTTCCTAGATTGACTCTGGAAAAGAGAGGATATATGCTTTCAGACAACAGAGGTCAAAGAATTATGCATGACCATGCAGAAGGTGATAGTGAAAAAGGACAAGAGGAAATCCAGATGGGTCTTCATGGGCTAGAAAGTTAATTCTAGGTCAAAATAAAATAAAATAAAATAAAATAAAATAAAATAAAATAGAGTTGCCACAAAGTTCAAACACTGTTTTCCTCTTAAGAATAAACACAAGTTGACACATCAAGGTAGATAAGTAAAGACACATGAGGCCTCACCTTTAAGTGACAAACTACAGGCATTTAAACACAGAGAGACAAGCCAGAAATGATCCCCCAAATTGTTATTCAATCCCAAGGAGTCAGACTTAGAAATATATATATATATACATATATATATATATATATATATATGCAATACTAAATAAACAGCAGATTGCATTAATATATTTATTAAATAGAGAAAGACAGAGACAGAGAGAGTATTTAAAAAGTAAGAGACCATGAAATTATAAAAGAAGATGGGGCAGAGATGTGGTGGGAGAGAGGAGAGGTGAAAATGACGTCATATTTTAATTAAATTTAAAAATTCAAAGAATAGAATAAAGTGGCTGTAGAAATAGCTTAGTGAAATAGAATATCTGCTGTTCTTTCAGAGGGTGATTTTCAGCACCTACACAGTGACTCACAACCACCCATAACTCCAGTTCCAGGAATTTTCAGCACCTACATGGTGACCATCCATAACTCCCGTTGCAGAGTACCTAACCCCCTCTTCTGACCACCACATCCACCAGGTACACATATAGTACACATACACATGTTGGCAAAACATTATACATATACAGTAAGTGAATCTCATAAGTAAATAAATAAATAAAGTAAATAAATAAAGTAAAATCTCATAAGTAAAGTATTTATTTGAGACCATGTTCTATAAAGTGCCTGAACATGTATACACAAAGGGAAATGTGAATGCAGCCTTGCTACATCTTTCCTCTGAGAAGTTTTGTGTTAATGCTATGAATCCTATTTTGGTGGCAATGCCTTGAAACAGAAAATATTTTGATTACTGTAAATCCCTGTACTCCATATCTGTTATAACATTTTTGATCCTTGTCTGAGCAAAAATTCAAACTCAGGTCCTACTAGGTTCAGAAAGAGCATCAGGCTCTAACTGTAGTCTGTGGTAATCTTCTTGACTTTGTAGAAGGGTTAGCAGCACTTGTGTTAATTAAGCCAGGAGAGTGAATTGTCCCTGGGATGGCAGATATTTTATAGAAAGTAAGTCCTTTCTTAGGTGGCAAAACAAGACTATGGAAACCCATTGATAGGTAAGTTACTCATAGAAGGGAAACTCCCTCCAACATCAGTGGTCCATGGACCTTCACAATAAGAACTAACTTGGGAACAGAATGGTACATGAACTATTAAAAACAAAAGGAGGGAGCGTCAGCACTTAGAGAATACCTAGATAAATCCACCTTTGAGCTATTCCAGATATCAACTATATATTCAGTCCTCTGATTAGACAAGATGGAAGCATGTGTCACCAAAGCCAAGATACACAAGATGATCTAAGCCAGCCAATGAACATCTTCCTTCCTTGATTGGCCAACACTCATGTTGATAGTTAAAAAATTAAGATGTGATAGTTTGGGAGCCACAAATTTTTTTAATTGGAAATGATCAAAATGCTTGTCTCAGGAAACCTTTTTTCTATTTATTTTATAGAATGAAAGAATTTTTCAGATCAATAAATTAAAAATAAAAAACTAAGGTCATGATCAAATTCTTGGGTAAATTATACAAAAATACAAAGTCCCTCATATACCACTGTAAAGGTTACTGAGGCCAACTAAGGACAGTAAGGAAAGCAGTTAAAATTATGGTTTCCTCCATAAAATGTCAATATTTCTCTTCTTTTTTTGCTAATAACAATTGTCTTGTCCTCTAGTATCACTTAAGAAAATTTTCTGCAAAAGTCCATTTCCTGCAGCAGATTCAAAGTGGAAGAAAAAGAATACATTGCAATGTGACCTGCTTCAAGAGTTCCCAGAATAAACAGTGCACTAGAAATCAGTGGAAGTTAACACATTCTAGTCATGCAATGCCCTTGGCAGTGGCCCATTTGCTAGTTCATTATCCTTGCATCTTCATTCCCTTGAGTCACCTGTCCTTGAGAAGTTCCACTAAGGAATGACTGCTCCTTTTGAACCTGAGGGAAAACTTTCCAGAACCAACATCTGGAATGGTCTTCGTTCTAAGGACATCTTATCTGACATGTACTGGCATTAAACCCCATGATCACAGTTCACAGTCCTGGGGTAGGATGCCAATGAGCTATGAAAGGGCTGAGTGATGGCACAAACAATAAATTGTTTTGTAAGCATAAGGATTCAAGTTTGATATCTCTGAACAATGCTCAATAAGCCAGATGTTATGGTACATTTTGTTATCCCTGAACCGTGGAAGTGGTCACAATTGTTTCCCTGGGATTCACTAGCCAAACAGATCATCAGAGACATAGAGAAATCCTCAAAAACCAAAGTAGATGGTACCTGAGGAATGAAAAACCAATGCTATAAACTGTCTGAGACATCCAGCCTGTGGACCAAATAACTATTGAATTTTTGGACTTTTCATCAGGAAACAGCATTTTTGGTCTAGATACACTTCAGCCTGTAAGCCTTTCTTATCTGTAATACAGGGCGTGTGTGTGTGTGTGTGTGTGTGTGTGTGTGTGTGTGTGTGTGTGTGTATCATCCTATGAGTTCTAGAGTTACCTAGAGAAGCCCAACTAACACAGCACACATATGGAATAGACAAGTCTAGAATGTTTATAAAATAAAGATCAAGGTTAATAAAATTCCATCAAACTGCAGACTTTTTTCAAATTAGAACATTTTGGCTGCCTGTTTTCAAAACAAACAAACAAAATAGCTATGAGAGATGAAATATATGTTGATCTGTTTTACTAAATATATGTAGCAACTATTTAACTATATGCATGTATCCCACAGTACGCTATAAATCTCAAATGTATACAATAGAATTTATTTTAAAGAAACTCATAAAGTTGACAGCTTATTATGGAACTAAAATGTAAACAATTAATTAACTGACTGACACTTTTTAGGCAATAAATTAATTGAATGTCCAGAAAATAAATGAAGAAAATTATTAAACTAAAGGCTAATTCAATTCCATATCCACTGATATGCCCTCAAAAGCTTGGAGGTACATGCTACTAAAACCTTCCTTCTATTTATTTAACCTTACTCTCCTTTATTATATTGTATTCCATCCTTTTTCTTTATCTCACTTATTTGTCATTTCACATCCTTGAGTAATTTTTAACTTCACAATATATTTAATATTAGTTTTCTCATTTTCTGGTCTATAGTCATTGGTAATATATGAATAGACTTTAACTGATCTGAAAACTGTATTTCTGAATCTTACATAGTTTGGCATTTTTGCTGTTAAAAGCTAGCTTTATATTCAATCAATGGTATTGGAGAATGAGTCCTCAAGTGTAGGTTATTCAATTGGATATGAAATTAAAATGAAGAGAGGCATCTGAACCTACAGATGTGTACATTGCATCAGAGGATCACACAAAATAATGAATTACAGAAAACCTCAACTCCTCCAAGTAATCACAACAAAAGCTGAATAGAAAGCATCACCATAAGATTCAGTGAAGCACTGGAAATAATATCAGAGATGATAAACTAGGTCTAGAAAGTGCTGCACTCATATGTCCGGAAAGCAAGCTAAGTGTGTGAAAGTACAGCATCCAGGAATTCTGGGATACTTTTGGAAAGCCCAACCTAATCCTGTATGGGATTCAGCTGAAATAAAACAAAAGTCATAGGATTTATTTAATTTAATTATAGAAGAAATTCCTCAAAATTTGGATATTCATTGATTTTTCTAAAGAAATCAATGAATATTCAAACAAAATAGGCATTTAGAATTCTCAACAGGTGTTACTAAAAGATAATCGCTCCACAGAATATTGTATTAATGTGTCAAAAGTACAGAGATGGCTCATCAGTTAAGAGTACAAACTACTCTTCCAGAAGACCTGAGTTTGGTGCCCAGCATCCACAACAGGGGACTCACCATGACTTAATACTCTAGTTCCTGAGACTGTGACACTTTCTTCCTGATTTTCAAGGCACTGAACTTGTACACCTGCCGACCCTGCCCCCAAAACACATACATTCAGATAATTTAAAAATGAAGATAAGTCTTTGAAAAAAATAAATGAAAAATTTAAATGAGAAATTAAAGCACCGATATTAAATGCTGTAAGGAAAATGTCATGACATCTACAAATGCAAATTTACAAAGATTACATAGGATCTGCCATAAACAGCCTGAAGAGCTACAGGAGAATGAAATAACATGTTTCAAGAACTCAAAGGAGCTAACTGCCAGTATTGTGATCTATAGCAAAGCGATTTCTCTATGTGATATATTACATTTATCATGTTATTGTGATTTTGACAGACTGTAATGAATCCATACATTACTTACAGAAGCATGGCTGCTTATATACTATTGAGTCTGCTGATCTGTGAATATGAGAAGTCTTTCCCATTGTCCATGTCATTATTTAGCATCTAAAAGTTTTCACGTAGAGATCTTTTATTTTCTTAATTATGTTTATTTCTGCATATTATTTTGAAAAAACAGTAAATGATATTTTCCCCCTGGTTTCTCTCTCAGCCAGTTATTTGTCATGTAGGAAGCCTGGAGATTTCTGAATGTTTATTTTGTCTCCTATTACTCAATGGATATATAAGAGTTTTCTGGTGAGATTATCTTTTAAAAAGGGATCATAAATGGATATTATCCCAAAAGCTCTGAATATCCATGATACAACTCACAGACCATATGAAGCTCCACAAGACCAAACTGTGAATGCTTCAGTCATACTTAGAAGGGGAAACAAAATAATCACATGAGGGACCTGGGAGAAAGAGAGAAAGGGGAGGGAAGGATTGTGTGTGGGAGGAGACAAAGGAGAAGTACAGAGTGTCAGGAATTTGAATGGAGGTATATGTAGTGAGGGATGGAGAACTGAGGGCAGCCACTAGAAAGTCCCAGATGCAAGGGAAGCAAGAGGTTCCCAGAACCCAATGGGGATGACATTAGCGAAAATACGTAACAAAGAGGAAATAGAACCTGTAGAGACAATATCCATTGCATAGGCAAGGCCCCCAGTTGAGGGATGTGGCTATCCACCCACCTCAAAAGTTTTAGCCCAGAATGTTTCTAGTCTAAAGGAAATACAGGGACATAGAGTGGAGCAGAGACTGAATGAATGGCCATCCAGAGACTGCCTCACCTAGGAATTCATCTAATCTGCAGATACCAAACCCAAACACTCTTGCTGATGCCAAGAAGCTCTTGCTGACAGGAGCCTGGTATATTTATCATCTGAGAGGCTTTGCCAGAGCCTGACCAATATAGATTCATATTCTCACAGTCAACCTGTGGACTGATCACAGGGACCCCCTGTGTCTTCAGTTAGGGGAAGAACTGAAGACGCTGAAGGGAATTGCAACCCCATAGGAAGATCAAGAATATCAACTAACAGAACCCCCACCCCCAGAGCTTCCAGGGATTAAACCACCAACCAAAGAGTATACATGGCCCTAGCTTCATATGTAGCAGAGATTGCCTTATCTGGCATCAATGAGAGGGGAGGACCAGGTCCTGTGGAGGCTCAATGCCCCAGTGTAGGGTGGTAATAGTGGGTGGGTGAGGGAGCACCCTCATAGAGGCAGGGGGAGGAGGAAAGGGATACCAAGTTTGAGAAGGGGAAACCAGGAAGGGGGACAACATTTGGAATGTACATAAATAAAATAAATTAAATTACCAATAAAAGTAACCTAAAAAATAAATAAAAGGGGATCATATTCTTTAAAATATTAATAAAATGAAATGAAAATATAATGAAATCCATAAATATAATATATCACATAAGGACACTCACAATATTGGCAGTTAGATACTCTGAGTTGTAATTGTTTGTCAGGGCATAACACTGGGTACAGAATAAACAAAATACTACCTAGGATGTAAATGCAGTATGTCTGTATGTGCCTGTAACCCCGGCATTGGGGAATGGATATAGGTTGATAGCAATAGATTTCTGCTCATCCAGCCTATCCTAAATAGTGACCTTCAGTTCACTGAGAGAGCCTGTCTCAGAGTAATAAGGTAGAGACTAGTGGAGGAAACTTCTACACAACATGCTCTGGATCTGCCTCCATGGTAACACACATACACACACATGCACATGTACCCCCCACACACACACTCACTCACACTCACACACAGGGTCACACACATGCATGTACCATATAAGATGCATACATACATACACACACAGAGAGAGAGAGAGAGAGAGAGAGAGAACTTCCTACACATGTATGCACACAGCAAACATAGAGGCTGTTTTCAAAAAACATGTATCACTGATGAAAATGCACCTAAAAGTCAAGAGATGGAGGCCAAGCAAATGAATGGAAGCGAAAAACAAACAGATAATCTGATTTCTTATTTAAACAAAACCAAAGACTTCATACCAAAATCAGTCAGAAAAAAAATTAAAGAAAACCATTCTATACTATGTCACAAAAAATTCATCATGAAGAAACAATGATTATAAATATTTATGTGCTGACATGTTACCCCTCCCCCCCAATAAAGCAAACTGTAATGGGAATAAAGTACCTGATAGTTCCTGATACTATAATAGAGTGTGTTTTCTATATCCTACTCTTATGTTTAGATAGGTCATTTAAATAAAAAAGCAATAAGAAAACTTCAGGCATAAATTGGATGAATTTCACAGATGTATACACATTATTTCAACTAAGAGAAACAAAACTATACATTCCTTTCACCAAATCAGAAAGCTGTCTATAAAATGGAGCTCACTGACATTTTAGTTTAAAAAAAAGAAACACCTCGACAAATACAATACATTAAGATAGTTATTGTATCTTAGTATTATATTGGTATTGTATCTTGGATAGTTCTTGTATCAAGGTATCGTGGAATAATCTAGATAAATATATACATACATACATACATAGCAAGAGAAACTACTAAAAGCTTTTGGGACCAGCATACACTCTTGGATGACCAAAAGAAGATGGAAAAAATGAAAGAGAAATTTTTTTAAGACCTAGGATTAAATAGATATAAAAGCACAATTTAGTAGAGCTTGGCCAATACAGCTAAGGTAATTTTAAGCAGATCTAGAATCAGTACTCCTCAAATTCAACCACGAGAGAGAATGGAAAAGAACATGACCAATCCCAGAATAAGAAAGATTTACCCCAGTAACAAAACCAGAAAACACAACAAAAACAAAATGATACATCAATTTCTATAGTGAAAATACAGTTTTAAAAAACTCAATATAAGCAAATCATATTCAAATTGATCATGAACTGTGTTAGTGGATTATTTTTATTCTAGGGACCCAAGTGTAATTCAACATATAGAAATCCATCAATGTAATATATCACAGAGACTCAAAAATAGAGACCATATAATCACTTCAATAGATTCAGAAACACCTTGGATATAGTTCAAAATTCCTAGCTGACAAAAGGTGAGCACACTAGAACTAGAAGCAGCATGCCTCAATATCACGACGTCAACATATACCAAATCTATAACCAACATTATATTAAATCAAAAACTGAATGTATTCTCTCTATAATCAGAAAGCAAGGCAAGGATGTCCACTCCTATCACTTACACAGTATATTCTTTAATATGTTTTAAGGCAATAAAATAAATGAGACAAATAAGGAGCAATCAAATAGTAAAAGAAGAAAGACTAGAATTCCATGTTTTCAAAGAATATGATCTCAATTTTCAAAGATGCTAATGAGTTCACCAGAAAACCCTTACATATTAGCTAACTAACAGGAGAAAATAAACATTCAGAAATCTGCAAGCTTTCTACATGACAAGTACCTGGTTATACTAAAGAGCTGCAGTAACAAAAGCATCATGGTATTTGCACAAAAGCAGAGACATAGACCAAAATAATCCAAAAACAAACCCACACAGCCTGAAGAAAATGAATTTTCAATAACAGTGTCAAAGTGTACTTTAGAAAAATGACAGCATCTTTAACAATTTTGGAAAAATTCCACATGCAAAGGGATTAAACTATATCCATGTCTCGTGTCCCAGTCAAAACTCAATTAAAATCCAAGATTTGAATATATAAATGAATTTGAATGAAACTTTGAAACTGGTTGAAGGTAACACTGGTTAACCACTTCAAGATATAGGCATATGCAATGGGTCCCTGAAAAGGGCTCCAATGTCATAGTAAACAATCCTAAAACTTTTTAATTGGATCACATGAAATTAAAATACAACCAAATGGAGTAGTTAGCAGAGTGAAGATAAATCCTAGAGAAAAAAAAAGAAAAAAGAAAATCTTTTTCAGGTATACATTGGACATATGGTTAATGTCTATAGTATATGAAGAACTACAACATTATGTACCAAAAAGCTATTCATTTACTTAATAATAGTCTAGTGAACTGAATAAAAAATCTCCAGAAGAATGAATCCAAATGACTAAATAATATTTGAGTCAAATCTCCAGTCTTAAGGTCAGGAAGACAAAAGTTACGAATTATTTAAGGTCCTTCCCTCACCTCTATCAGAATGGCTAAGCATCAGGAAAGCAAAGGACAACAGATACTGATGAGAACTTGGAGAAGGAAATAATCTCAGTGCTAGTTAGTTAATACAGTAGAGGAATAACTAATGATGCAGTAGGCAAATTGAATAAGATTTTACATTTCAGCCCTAAAGAAAAATAAAACCATGGCATTTATTGGACAGTGTTTATTATATAAGCAAAATAAAGTACACTCCTACCACACCCCAATCACATTCAAGAAAGGTGGTTCTTCAAAAGGGCTTCCCATATTCCAAGGAGTAGAATAGTAAAGAGTGGGCCACCATTTCTCTCACTTGTAACACACTTGCAAACACCCTAACACCTGAACTGTCTCTTCTGTAAGTCAGCATTTCTGGAATTGTTTGACAGGTTTGCCAACGAGAAGCAACTCAAAGTATATCAGATATGAACACAAAGAAGGTACAACACCAGAGTCTGATTTAGTGAGGGGAGACTATAAGTGTCTCCTGGTTGATAAGGATTCTTTTCCTGACTTAATGATAGCCCAGATTAAATGGCTTCCTTTTTTCTTCTTTCTCCCCTTCCTTCCTTCCTTCCTTCCTTCCTTCCTTCCTTCCTTCCTTCCTTCCTTCCTTCTTCTTCCTTCCTATGTTCCATCCATCCTTCATTCTTTGCTCCTTCATTTCCTTACTCCTTGCTTCCTTCCTTGCCTTCTTGATTGTTTTTTATTTTCTCCTTATACCTACTTTGTTTTTAAGACCTATTCTTAATTTCTACCTGTTTTGTTCATTTTCAAGCTTTCTATGATTCATTTATATGTTCAAGACATTCCTCTAAGGTTTTTTTCTACAAACCTATAAGCAATTATAGAATTTCCCATATTTTTTCATTTGTATTGTAAGATGAAGACTTCTTAATGTTAAAGTGTCTATGACATCTTTGGCATTTCATTCTTTTCAATGTCTACCCACCTTGTTTTGTAATCTAGTCTTCCTACAACAGATATGCATCAATTCCACTTATTAAGATAATTCTAGCAATACTTATTCTTTCATATTCAGATTAAATTTCCATTCTGGAGAAATTTTTTCTGAAACCCAGAACAGGAAGATTAATTCATTCATTACTTTTCATGAGTGTATATTAATTATAAAGTAAAATGATTTATTATAACATCTTTGCAGTTTATATATTAACTTTAATGTCATTTATGCCTTCTATTACTCTAGCCTATTCCTATTTCTTTACCCCCAACTCATTTTCTGTATTCCTAATACTCCACCTTTTACTCTATGATCTCTGTGCAAGTAGATTCCATATATGAATAGCACCTCTCCATTTATATCTTCAGTTGCTACACTAATTTCCAATCCCATCAGCAGTAGATAGGAACTCCCATCCTCAGAAATATTTCTTGTTTGTTTTCTATATGTACAACTTTCCATTTCACTTAGAGGCCACTAACATTGTAGGAGTTTCCTCTTTCTTAATACTTACTAATAGAGCCTATGCTGTGTTATGAAGCTGCCACACTGCAGTACATGATGTGCCCTCTATATCATGGCTGAAATCTGTTGAAGCAAGACTTAATTATATATTGCAGTGTGCTATGGTATGTGTGAACCTGGAATGTTCCCCCCTCCCCCCAAGGCATGTGTCAAACACTTGTTCTTCAGAGAGGCATAACTGGAAGATGATAGGACATAAATGTGTGGCCTTGTAGGAAACCTTTTGTCTCAGGCCCTTGAAGATAATTCTGGGAGCTTAGCCTCTTCCTCTCCTTTCTAATTCAGCCATAAGACAAATGCAGGCTTCTACCAATGATGTGCCTGCAGCCCAGGCTCAATGCTCTGGTTTCAATGGATCATGAACTAAAATCTATAAACCTGTGAATCAAAATGAACCTTTTTTCTTCAAGTTAATTATCTCGGTTTTTTTTACAACAGAAAGCTAACGAGAGAGAGAGAGAGAGAGAGAGAGAGAGAGAGAGAGAGAGAGAGAGAGAGAGAGAGAGACTAAATGTAAAAGGTAGATGTTCATATTTCTAGACCATTTTGGTACTATCTTTTATCTTCCTCAACCCTCTCCTCCCCTTAGAATTGCTTTATAAATTTTCTATAAATGTAACTTTATAAAATAGTTCAATATGATAGCAAAGACTTTTTCTTATCAGATCTTTATACCATTTAAAAAGTAATTATATGAACATTCAGTGTTATTAGTTATGTTCATTGAATTGGCATTTTCATTATAAATCCATTTTTAATTACACTGGACACATTTCATCGATATTTCTTCTGACTGGAGGAGCATATCCAATGGCATTTGCAAGTACATGTGCACCAGGTCAAATGGAAATGTCTACATGTGAGACTCGCCAGGCATGATCTGAGTGCCTGGTAAGTCCTAGAAAAGATCTCACAAACTAAATAGTGTCTGTGCTAGCAGGTAAGTTCAAGAATGCAGGAATAATGAACAGGCAAACTCATCCAGACAATGTACAAAGCACTAGCTGGTTGACAATTTTCTTCTTCATTAATTCTGTGAAGGAAGAAAAAGAAAGATAAAGGCAAATTTCCATGCTGAAGATCCTTTCCTGAAAACAAGCAGAGGAATGCAGAAGCATGATGTCCTGTCTGTGTAAGGCCAAACCTCAGGAATACAGAACAAAGAGCCATAGCTGACTCATGAAAAAGAACAAGCAAAAGATCCACCTATCTTTGTGGAGCTAAGAGTAAAACAAAAAATGTCTTGACTTTTACTGAGTCAAAAATACAGGAAGATGTACCAGGTAAGTATTTTTGGCTTTGATGGGCTTCTCAGTTCTCCATAACATTTTATTCATTTTTGTTTATTTAGTTTTTACAATCCTTTAAAAACATGCCTCGAAAACCAGGTTCTGAAGGGCAGTTAGTTACTGCCTTATTGTTTCCAGTCGCTGGAAAAATCATCATCCACACCCCATGTTTTATTAATTCTTCCAGCTGATATTCATTGGTGATATTTTCTCCAGTACAAAAATACTTTAGATACATATGTCGTGTTTGGTTTTGTGTGTTTTTGGCTTCTGTTACAATAATATTTCTTTAGCTTTTTTTGCTTCTTTTTGAATTTTTGTAAATATACATATGTAGAATTATTGGAAAAAAAGGCTATAAATTAGATAGAGTAAGGAGGGGTAAAAAGATTTAAACAAACAAACAAAAAGGAGATATAAATGATGTATTTATAGTACAATACCAAAAGTAAAAATAACATTTTAAGTATATAGGGTAGTTGTTGGCAGAATACCTACAGTTTGGGTTACATGTATAGTTACCTCTCATGATTATGTTAGAGCTATGGATTTATCTGTGAACATCAATCACCTATCATTTGTCAAAGACAATGATGACATTGTCCTCAGCACTGATATTGTCCTGCTGTCATTGGTTAAGCAAGGTGTTATATACTAGGTTGTTCACTGTAAAGTTACTATTTTCCCTTTTGTAATTAAAAAAAGATAATATAACAAAATTTTAAATTGCTAAATCTTGTGCTATATATTAAATTAAACTTTCCCATGACCATCTGCGAGTTTGCATTTCTATGTATGTTATGATTGTATTATAAGACTCTTTCTTATTCTTCTAACTCTTCTTACCGCCATATCATTGTCTCCTCTACTTCTCTCTTCCTGTTTCAGCAAGAAACTCCTATAACTCTCAGTTTAATTAGTAAGGTATAATTAATTGCTATCATTACTTATTTTGATGATCGAAAGTATCTCAGATACTTTACCAATTGTTTAAATTGTCATGTATTATTTTCATATGACTCATATCTTTTTGTAAGATTTGCTTTATTTTTATGTGTGTGTGTTTGTGTGTGTGTGTGTGTGTGTGTGTGTTTAGAATGGCACTGGGTGTGCAAGACAATCATTGCAGAGCATGAGAGGATGACATAATCCACGTTTATCTTCTCAGTGACAATGGTTTCAAAAAAGAAGCCATGGAAGATGTCTGGAACTTAACCCTCATTGGCATTAACGACACAGGATCTTTCCAGGTGTTACCTAAGCCACTTAGGAACTCTGGCTTTTCTACCTCATTTGATAAAAACTTACTATGCTCCTAATGTTGTGTACAATGATAGAGTCTGAGGAAGTTTTAAGTTAGATATAGTCTCATCATATAACACCCACCAAAACTGAACCAACTCAATTGGAGTAATAAAAGATAACTTATAAATACCAGGTATAGGCTGTCAGAGATGTAAAATTACCTGACAAAAATTTATAGTTATCAAGAAAAAAAAATAGTCTGTGAGAAGTGCAAGTATGTTTGTGAGTAAGGCAAATCAAGTATCAGAAAACGTGCAAATATATTAAAGTAAAATAAAAAATTAAAAATGACCAAATAAATCAGAAAAGAGTGCTAGATCACAGTTGAAACCATCATAAAAGACAAAGATGAAATAAAGAATAAAAACTATTTGTACAAATAATAGCTAGAAAATCTTCAAATTAGGCAAAATATACACAGAACAAAAAGTCTAAGAAAGAACACAATAGGCAATCAATAAAAAGTTATATAACTGGCACATTAAAATGATTTTAGTAACATCTGAATAGATGTTAGTAATACTGAAGGACCATATTAGAGTATAAGTTTCTCTATGGTGCCCTGTAGTTCATATATCAATGACTGCTATCCATAACAGAGGAATAACCATGACTCCAAACACAGAAATTTGTGCATAAGAAGTCATGCCATGTTTATCATAGACCAAGGTCTATACAGCATCTCCAAGCATCAGTCCTGTTACAGAAGAAAATCATTTTCCTTCAGGAATTTACTTTTGTTCATCAACTAAGCATAACTTTAGCATAAATCTAAGGGAATTGATAGTGTCAGCTGAGATGAAGCTACTCCACTTCCATGGCCACTAGACACCTGCCATTCTTGGCACCAATCTGCTAGTAAGTGAAATGGATAGATTTCTGCCAGGAAATGATATGGCTTAGGTTTTCCCTTATAAAAATATACATCACTCTATATACAATGAATGTTAATCAATACCGAATATTTGAAAATTTACTATTTGTCAGATATGTACTACTAATTAAGACAGTGCAAAGAGCTTTACATTCATCTCAATACTAATTATAAGTTAATGAAGTAATTAATAATATCCCCCCCCCCTTTACGTAGGATGGCAAACCATATTGCTGCTAAATTGTTTAACCAGAATTTGAGCCTGATCTAATCATTTAAGCTATCAAACATCATTTAGGATTATATTTATAGCTAAGAAAGTGTTCTGTTGTCAGGGCCAGACTAAGGTGACTTTTAACACCAAAATTTACTACCAGAAAACTTATTGAGGGTTTTGAAAAAAATGCCATGTAATCAGAATACTATTATAGGAAGGGTAACATAAGTGTAAAGAGATAAAAACACTTTAAAATTTATTAAATTTGTAATTTGAATATAAAAATATCTTTAGAAACAAAAAATAGGGCTGGACTATTCTTACTGAAGTACTGGGTTCAATTAACAGCAATCACATGGTGACTCAAAAACATCTGTAATTGGTGGGATCTGATGCTTCTGATGTCTGAAGATAGCAACAGTGAACTCACATACATAAAATGAATAAATAAATTAATTTTAAAAAATCCATAACATATGTTGTACTGGATACATGTGTTCTGCTGTGGAAGATTTAACCCAGGATCCTGTGGAACAGAACACAGAAAACATGTAGGTAGAATCAGCAGAGCTAAGAGTAGATTTAAACTAGAAATCAGAGACACTCACTAAGTTCTCAGTAGCTTTGTGGTGATCAATCAATTCTTCTACCTAGAGCATAGTGTAACTTGAATTATGGAAAGTTTAAAATCTTTAGAAAAAGAAAATACTATACTGCAATATAATTAGCTGTGTTTCTCTTCCTCTCTGTCTTCCTCTCTTTCTCTCTCTGTGTTTAAAATGTTTATTTCAGAATTCCTCCTATATCTTATTTTTAAAATATGATTTAATTAAAATAAAATTACATTACTTTTCTCTCTCCTTTTCCTCCCTCAAGGCCCCCAACTAGCCTTCCTTTAACACCCACCATGCCCCTCTTCTCTCAGTTTGATATCATCTGTTTTGATTGATTATTTTATATGCATACATGTATATTTGTATGCAGATTATACAAAAAACTTGCTGAGTCTATTTTTGTTGGTGGTATGTGTAGGTTTTCAAGGGTGAATACTCTGGATTGGACAGCCAATAATGGAGTTCATACCTGAGAGAGATTAACTTTACTGCACCGGCAGTCACTGACTGCCTGCAGTTTTTGTCTAGGGGTAATATCCCACAAACTTTTATTCCATCCACATCAGTGTGTCCATTGCTTAGACCTTGTTTATTCCCCCATTTCTAAGACTGATGACAGGATTCCTGGTATGGTGGTTCTTACTATCTTTCAGCCTCCTCTATCACATGGTTCCTTGTGACATAGATACGGGAGTCATGATGTAACTGCATTACAACCTATTATCTTGGTAAAAACTAGCATGCATGTATTGTGGTGTTGTGTGCCACTATTCCTGGTGATATGCAAGGTAGCATCAACTTCAATTCTGAAGTATTAGCTACACAACGTGAGAGCCTTGATAAGATTATTATACCAGCTAAAATTCCATCATTCTTAACACCTGTTGAATGAAAACTGTTGAATGTTGAAACTCATATTCAGTCAAATAGTGAATAACAGTTATTGGGACCTCATACATATGCAGACTTAACACTGTTGCTCTATTTCTATTCTCATAGAAAATCAGGAAGCAGCAAGCAGCACACCCCTATTGCAAAAGTATACATAGTTAATAATTTATACAGCACCATGAGAATATCTCTATAAAACTTCAGAGCTCACCTCAAATTTCCTCAAAGAGATTCTTTCTCCTTGAATCTGCACATGAATTTCACGGCACTGGAGCTCTGGACAAAATGTGCAAAATTCCAAATCTTCATGAGTACTTTTGATGTAAAATATTTTTGAAGCCCATTGAATATTTAAAGATTTCACTTAACATATCCATTTGAGGGTTTACTAGAAATACTAGCAAGAAGTCACATTCTAGAACTTAAACTAAATCTTCCCCTGATTGCTCCTTTTTGTTTGTTTGGTTCAATAAGCAAAAGTATCAGAGACACCCCTTCTTCCACTGTTGAGAGTCCCACAAACACCCCAAGCATGTATGTAGAAGACCTAGCAGGTTCCATTTCAGTCTCTGAAAGGCCCAATGAGCCCTGTGTAATTGATCCTGTGGACATGTTCTCCTGGTGTCCTACACCTACTTAGTGGGTTGCCTGGTCCAGCCTTGATATGAGGGTTTGTGCCTAGTCTTACTGCATCTTATTATGCAGTTAAGTCGGTATCACTTAATTAGAGAAGCTTTGTCTGTTTCAAAGGGAAATGGAGGAGTGGATCTGGGGAAGAGAGGAGGTGGTGGAGGACTTGGAGGAGTGGAAGAAATGAAAGTGTGGACAGAATACAGAATATATTGTATGAGATAATAATAATAATAATAATAATAATAATAATAATAATAATAATAATAATAAACCTGATTCAACAATATAACATTGTTTCTGAAATTCAATGAGGCATTTTTAAAAATCATTGGAAATGAGAAAACATAAGAAGGGGAGATGCTTATTAAATCTCCTAGCACTAATGAAATTTAAATGTTATATAGTTTCTGTATCTTTAATAATCAGCATATTGGGGTAAATTGTCCTTGTCCTAGCTTCAATCACAAAAGTTTTAACTACACAAAGCTTAAAAAAAGGAGAAAAAGTAAAACAAAAAAGGCTTTTTAAAAAATATATACATGGATAATGAATTATCTTCTTCAGTATAACATTGCAAAGAAAAGTGTACAGCCATGTGAGGGTAGCATACATGGAGGATATAATATTATATTTGGAATAGCCAGGATATCTCCCCAAAGAGATGATGTATCATCAAAGTAATCAGTTGGTGACAGCCGTGCAAGCAAGGCAGAGAAAGTTTCATTGCTTTGATGTCTACTGAAATCCTACAATAAAATAAATCCAGTTACTTGAAGGTTTTCTCCACCCTGAACACAAATCTTATTTAACTTCTTAGAACTCCTCTAACGTTTAAGGGAATTGAGGAAAGTTCAAAAATATTTAGTCATTACACAAACAGACAAGCATTGCTGACTATACAGTCTGAATAAGACATGGTCCATTATGGTCACTGTCTAGTAGCTTTTACCATTTTATTTTCTCTGTGACACATTCTCTACTCTGTAGATTATTTGCTTGTCTTTTTTCCAACTGTACTTACCAAAATGTAAGTACAAAGAATGAGAATCTAATGTATGCTTTCTTCTCTATATTCAAACTCATAGGTGCTTGTCACATAAGGAATAGCTGCCTTCTGTTCCAAGGGAAGCAAAACTTAGGAACATCTGGTAAACTTCTGCCCTGACATTTTGAGCAGCATATAAATGGTGCATCCCTTGATGTTAGTATGAACATAGAGTCATAAAACAACAGCAGAGTATCCATTCTGACACATTAAAACTTTATGGGAGTGCCAGTTCTTGATGAAATATAATTGTCATTGTATTAAATAGTTTTATGACAATAATTGACAGATCCTATGCAAAAATTACAAGTCTCAGTTGTGCATCTTGTGTCATCCATTTTGAATCTTACCATCCTTTCCATGAGAAAAAAATAGACAAGGAAAAATCAACTCTGTTTATTAAGTATTTGTTGTACTACATGTTCCTGGATAAAGCTGTTGAGTAACAGAGTCATTAATTGTGCTATTATTTAAAGGCTAATACAAAGTGAATGTGGAAACCTTCTTATTAAAGTACCTATCCACTTATAAGCCTATTCATCATATAAGAATGAGTTTAAACCACAGAAGGAAAGTATCTCAGTTTGAATTGTTCAAAGGTGTTATCTTTCAATACACTGGTTCAATGGTATTCAGAGTGATTTAAAAAAAAAAAACGCACTGAAAGGATTGGAATACATCAATAACAGATGCTGGGCTCTGTGTATAGTTAACATTCCTCCAATTCTCACTACAATAACATAATAAACACTAGAATAATCTCTGTTTTGAGTTGTGAAAGTTACTGGTCAGAGAAGTTTGTTCTGATAAGTCCAAGATGTTCCCACTGGAATTTTTAGCTAACTGATCACAGAGTCAATTTCTAGTCAGTAAACTATATGGAACAAACCTCTTACATTTTTCTTTTCAAATGAGAAAACTACTACTCATTTAGTTCTTATTTAGTTACTGTATAATTCATATTAATTTTTGCTACCGAAAGCAGCCACTATGCTTATGTACTTTATCATAGACCTAAATGTACAGCGAATCAATGCTAAATCTATTTTCTATTGAACTGGAATCTTGGATTCACTGACCACAGAATGAAGTTAAAAATGCTCAGGTATCAGAGTTCTGACTGAATCTCAAAGCAATTTAAGAAGAGAGATTGTACTCCCGACTCTTCTTATGAGGATGTTTCTTACTAGATTACTATTCATACTCCATATTTAAAGAGCTAATTAATATGGGTATAATATGTTCCCTTCCAGCTGTTAATGCAATCTCTGATACAGTGGAAAAATATTCTTAAAACACTTCATGCATTCCTTCATTCATTCCCCTTTCAAAGTTCAGTCATCCTTCAGAGAGTTCATGCTTTAACATGATAGCGAGATCAAAAATTACCAACTGGCTTGGCTTTGGAGAAAATCATATTTGATATAACAGTGTCTATCTGAGCATTTTACTTGTCTAGTTTTGTATTTTTATTCCTTTTTTGGTTATTTGTTTCTTTTTTCTCAGACAGTGTCTCATATAATGTAAGTTGGCCCTGATATTGTTATATAGCCCAAGCCAGTCTTAGAAACATGATATTCTTGCCTTTGCCTTTGAGTATTAAGATTACCTCCATATGTATCCAGCCATCTGATGGCATTAAAAGATAACATCCCTATATAGGCCTGGTTCTAAAAGTGAATAGCCTCACACTCTGTATCTTCAGGGCAAGTTGCATATATCTTTGGAATATGTGTTTCATTTTCTACTTAGAACAAAGAAATATATTCCCTAAACAGTTTTCTTTTAAGATGTTACAAAAGCATGATATTAAATATAAGGTACATACTCAAATCATAATATATTTTGATATCATAGGCAAGAATAATCTAAGCATGAATCATGATGTCCAAATTTCTTCCATCTTCCCTGACCGTGGTGTTACACCACTTGAATAATTTTAGGGTAAACTGAAGAAAGTTGAGGATCTGACTTTTTTTTTCTAGGATGGCAATGAAAAACTCCCTTATATTCTGTCAAAACTACCTTAGAATTTTCTTTTTATTTCAGGTGATGTAAAACTTAAGGCAGACCATCATTCTACTTCAGGATATTGTAAGATCATGTTCCTCAACATAGGAGAAGTTTTTTTTTTAATTATATCAGAAAAAGAATAAAAAGAGTGGATAAGGACAGAAGACAGGTAAAGTTAACATATCTCCCATTTTTCTAGCTTTTAAATCAAGTTCTCTGCAGCTATTTAATAAAACCACCCAGTTGCATTGATAAATTATTTGCAAATTATATCAGCCCTAAATTAGTTCCCAAAGTTCCTGGCTGCTGATGGCAGCAATGTTTTATGGTGATTTAAACAAGGTGATTTGGCAAAGAAGCATCAGCTCGCCCTTGCATTGCCTGAAATAACTGGTGGCAGAAAGGGCCTAAGAAATGAGGGAAATGTTCCCAAAAAGTAATTTGTCAGTTTGTCTACTTGTGCTGCCTCAATGAGCTGCAGCACAGGTATGTGATGGCCAAACATCTTTACCCTTCATCACCTCAAAGGAAGGAGGTCATCTACAGTTATCCATGAGGAAGAAGGAAAGAAAGAAAGAAAGAAAGAAAGAAAGAAAGAAAGAAAGAAAGAAAGGAAGGAAGGAAGGAAGAAAGATCCAAAAGTTTCTTGGAGAGAAAGTGGAGAGTGCTGTAAATAAGTCTCTCTCTCTCTCTCTCTCTCTCTCTCTCTCTCTCTCTCTCTCTCTCTCTCTCTCTCTCTTTCTCTCTCTGCGTGCCTGTCTATGTGTCTCTGCCTCTCTTTCTTCAATTTTTCCAAAAATATTAGGTTAATAAAAAATTATGACATTTGTGTTCAACTGAATCACAATTCAGCAGAATCCAAAAACATTGTTTGTATTAGTGACAGGTTGTCATTGCATCAGTGATATTCATCTCTATCACAACTAAGAAGCTGAAATTACACTCACTGTCTGTCTGCTTGTCTGTCCCTGACCTTGGCTCTGTTTCTCTGGCATATTTGCCTCACATAACACAGCCTTTAGCTATGACTAAGGAGAAAGGATTGAGCTGTAATCCCTCAGCCGAGATCATGGCAAGGACACTGCCCATCCCTTGAGAACTCTTTATCAACAAGACGTTTGCAACATTCTGGATTTCTAGGAAGGCCTTCAAAAGTGCTAGCTGTTTTCATCAGAAACTGTCTGGCTTATGTGCAGAAGAGGAAGCTTTTCATGCTTGAGCATCCAGTGTGAAGACAGATATTCTCTGAGGAGAAGAGCTGCTGATACAGTAGAGACTCCCAGGTAACAGCTTTATAAAATGCAACAGAAACTCCATTTGTGCAGACTGCTGCTCCATCAGACAGAACATTGCAGAATTGCACCTAAAGTCTAGAATGCCCCAGTTCAAGAATATTGGACTTAACTTCCTTAGTTTTGGTGCCCTCTTGAACCTCATTGTCTAATTAATATTCTACATGTCTATTAAGATAGCAATGGTGAAAATCAAGAAGGCAGAATCTACTCTAATAGCATTATTTTTAGAAGAAAGAATGAATGTGGATATTGAATAATTACACATTATTGTAGATATTAGGAAGGAAATAGAACATTAGATGGTCTGAGATACAGTACATGGGGAGAGCCACTTCAGAAAACATCTGAGCTGCCAATTAATCCACATTGCACTGTCATCAAGAATCAGTCAAATGTTTGTGAGGAGAAGAAATTAAATAAAGTGAAAATTAATTTAAAATAAAATTAATATTTTTGACAATGAAACCAACTTTATATAAGTATTTCCTCTAAATGTCCTACCATTTGCTAATGTATTATCTGCATAGGCATTCAGTCTTGAGCAGGCATTATATAATATCAACTTTCCTTATGAGACTGCTTTGGCTTTTCTGGAATATTTATATGTATTTTGGGCTCTGATGTTTCAGTTATTACACAAGAAGCTAACTGAGCTTTGGGTTGGGATAACAGCAATCAATTGGAAAATATGAACATATTTATTTTTGATCTCTTGGATACCTTTGAATATATATATATATATATATATATATATATATATATGAATTATACACACACACACACACACACACATATATATATATCCTTAAGTATGCAGTATTAATTATTTCTGGTGATTTTAAATTTTCTTCCATTTATTTCAATTCATTTAATATTACCATGTTGAACAACATATTTTTAAATGTTTTATTATTTTACCTCATCCAGCTCCTCCTAGATACTATGTCTCTACTTATCTAACTTTATGTTCTTACTCTCTATCAAAGAAAAAAGAGGAAGAAGAAGAATTGTTTTAAAAATTTAAAAAAATTCAATGAGGCAAATAATTTCAAAACAAAATTAAACAAAAGGCAGCAAAAACTGGAGTTCATTTTGTGCTGTAGAACTGCTCCTAAACATGGGTCCTGCAATGGAATGAGGCCGCTAAGCCCAATGGTACTCCAATGAGGAAACTGATTGTACCTTTCCACTAGGAATCAATTAAAAATAACGTCCTGGTTAGCAGTGGGACTTTGTATCCACTTTCTCTTCTCAGTGATGGGATTTTGTCTGGATTGAACCTGTACAAATGCTGTACATTCTGTGACAGTCACTGCGAGTTCATATGCCAATCAGTCTTGTGTCTGAAAGGCATGGTTTCCTTGGTGCCATCTAAGACCTACGTATGGCTTTTAATATTTCCAACACCTCTTCCACAGAGATCCCTGAGACTTGAGTGGAGAATTTGATGAAGACACTTCATTGAGGAGTCTTTAACTCTCTGCATATTACTCAGTTGTGGGTCTCTGTGTTAATTCTGACCTCCTGCAAGGATAAGCTTCTCTAAGAAGGGTTGAGTGATGAGTACAGAGATATGTCAGTATGATCTGTGAGTATAACAATATGTCAATAGGAGTCATCTATTGCTATGTACCTTTAGCAGAATAATAGTGGTATTTTTTTTCTCTTAGACCCATGACCTACCTAGACTTAGGTTCTTGGTCATGTAAGCAGTATCATATACGGTTCTATCTGATGGAGTGAGCCTTAAATGCAATCAGAAAGTGTTTAGACATTTCCACAATGTCTGTGCCACTAGTGTACAAGTATATCTCCCAGTAGGTCTCTGTTGTTGGTCACAGTGCTTGTAGCTGCAGGAAATTGAGGACTATTTTTCTGCTCCAGTGAAAAGTACTATCCAGAGCCATGAATACTTGTCAGTAGGATGGAACATTGATGTCATAGTTAAATTATGTCTTTACCATCAGTCTGTTGTTATTGGAAATATCAGTGTTCCTCTTACTTACAATACATGTTATAACTGTTTCTAGTAATTCAAACTCACTTCCTTATAACAGTATTTTTCTATTTTTCTTAAATTCTATTACCTGGACTATTTCTCTGTCTGTTTCTGTCAATTTACTTGTTCAAAAGTAGCTCATATCTTTCATGTCTAGTCTGTTTGTGCCAATGTTGAAGAGATATCTTTTTATTTTATGTATAGAAGAATAGAAGTTAATCAACTAATCGTGTTCCATGAAGAAAATGTGCTCATTTTAAATTTCATTTCTAATTTGTAATCAATCTGGGTTTAATTTTGTTACATCTTTAAAACATTTCCTTTAGTGCTATATTTTTAAAAATATTTTGGGGAAGAAACAAAAATTTTCCTTTAAAGGAACATATGATATCAGTATCTGTTGACTGTTTAGAAATGTTTCTATCTTCCACTCCATCTCCTAGCTTCCCAGATTGCTAGTAGGCTAGTAGTTCTATGCTATAACTTTTCTCCCATATATTTGTACCCAGACAAATCATAGTCAGTCTTCAGCAACATCACTTTCCTAAGGGTGTGATGGCATACTGGGAAAGATACCCATGATTCTTCCTCACAAAACAGAGCACTTGGCAGAGAACATTTAGAGATTCTCGGTTTTCCAATGTTTTCCCAATGACTATTTCTTCTCTTCAAAAACAAATAGATGATAAAGTGACTTACACTTTTTCAAAATTTACATATTTTGCTATCTGAAAGTATAAATGCTTTATGGTAAATCAATGTTTTACATGCCTTTGTTTCCAGTTGAGTACTTATGTAACTAGATTTGGTGAATAAAATGTCAATGGTTGTAATGTCACATTAAGTTAACTGCTGCAAAATTACAGGAAGACAAGCTGACAATCAGTAGCCATTTGGCAGTTGAACAAACAATTCCAACATTCTTCCCAATAGAAAGGTCTTTCTCATATTTTAAAATAAGTATAAACAAAACACCAAGTGTTCCTTGGTGCCTGAATCTGGAAACTCCCCCTAGTTAATCTATTCCCTTACAAGCATTCTTCATTTTTATATAGAAATGGTGGTCAGAAGGTTAATTGAAACATAGAATATGCTGATGTAAACATCAGTGATGTCTGACAGCTTAATAAGTTTATTAACTTTTGGTCTTTTGCATTTGGGAAAAACATAATTTACTATTCTTCCTATGTTGGTTTTCATGATAGGCAAACAACAGACCTTGAGTTCTCTAAAAACAATGTTATCACACAGTGTTCAATTTCAGTTTGTCTTTGAAAACAGTCATTACTATTTAAAGTATACAGGAATCATGAGATGGTGCAACAATGATGATTTCGAGGTGCCTGCTCATCTGACTCATAAGATTACATGTAAGACTCTGCCAGTGGCATCTATGTCTTGAGAGACTCTTACTCTATGTAGTACATTTAGTGTTCATAGGACAAGTGTCCCTAGGAGCATTGATTATGCCAGTCTATATTTCTGTAGCATAAATGTCCCTTCCACAATATATCCTATATTTCTGTCTATAATAATAGTGATCAAACTCCTAGCTTAGAAACCCAGAGTTCTTTAAATCTATCTGCTTTTCACAGCACACCCCACTCCCAGTATTTGTCATGTCTTACATAACTACCCTTCTTGTTGACCAGGGCCCACCGTGGATGTTCGCAGTTTCTCTTTTTGTCCCAGCAATGCCCCTCTCAATGGTAAACACTTTATCTAATGACATCATGTTTCCACAGATGATCACACAATGCTGCTTGTCTCCGAATAAAGCACAGTTAGTGGCTCTGAAATTCCCTAGCTTACATCTAGACTTCTATAGAACCATTCAATTTAATTCATGCTATAACTTTCTTTTACCCCTCCTCCTTGTGGTCTAAGTTACCAAAGGCTCTTAATGAGTATTTATGTCATGAAATACTTGCCTTATTCATTTTTCATTTCTACTGGCCGTGTGCCAGTTATTTATGTGTGTGGAAAGAAATCAAAGAAGAGTCTAAGAAAATTTTTTTTCCAAAAGGTAGGGTATGGAAGTATATGAGAAACATGTTAGAGAATGATGCAGCATAGACGATGTGTGAGGGGAGGTTTGGAAATTGAGAAAGCCTGTCATAGGATACATGCGATTCTTTTTATAGAACTAAATTTACCTATCAATTCAAATGTTTTTGAATATTTGTTATCTTTATGTTTTGGGAAACCAGAAACATGAAGAACAAAGTTACCATCTTAACAATTTAACACATTGACAATATATAAAATTTTTGACAGAATTATTCCAGTAAAATAAATTCAGCAGCATAAGGGATCAATGAATGTGGATAAATACTGGAATTTCTTTTAGGCTGGGTTTTAAGGGTAATTACAAAGGAAATATCAAATATCTCAGATTTGCAGTATAAAAGCATTCTCTGTATGAAGACCTAAATGGAGAGGGTTTGAAAGTAGGAATCAGCTGTGCACAAGGCCATGGTTTCAAAAAACAAACAAACAAACTTGAAATTCTAAGAAAGAGAAAACAATAAGCAGATGTAACTGGTGCTCTTGTTTTCTCAGATGGAAGGAGATGAGAGCCTCAACAAAGCTGTGCAAACACAAGGCTTGAGCTGAGCCCAGAGGATGTATTTCTCTGTTCTATCATCTATCCCTAGGCCTAGGCCTGAAGGCTTCTAACCTCCATACAATCTAACGATTCAATCTCTCTCCTTTCAGCTTCTGACTGAATTGCTCTGCTTGGCCTCATATTAACTTTGGCAGTCTGTTCTAATCTTCTGGCTCCTTCTCATTCTGGCTCATTCTGTCTTCACATATGACTAGCTTGTTTTCTCTACAACCTGTCTCTGTAAACCTATCTCAGCAAAACTGCCATACCATAGAGGAATTTTAATCCAGCAACATGTCTCCTTCAATCACATACATAAAATTCTAGGTCTGGGTTATTCTGCTGGAATGCAGACAGGACCTTAGTACATAACTTTATGTAGGGAAACACTGCTAATTAAGGTCAAAGTCTACCAAGTCCAAATAGCTCCTCTGAGCTTGGTGCAAAATGGAAGACTCTCTTTACCATCAGTGCTTCCCCTTTCTTTGATCTAGCTTGGAAACAGTGATCCTCCCCCCACCCATCCCCTCTACCTGTGGAAGGTAGAGTAGACCTTGGCAGACCTACACTTCAACTTCCTATTTCCCAGCCTGTTCACCTTTTCTATGAGATCTGGGGTTTGAAACAAAGGCTTTATGCTTGTGTGGCAAGCACTTGGCTTTTTGATCTGTCTCTCTGTCTTCAGATTTGCAATCCTTAAAACCTGAAAAATAAAACTTACCAAATGTAATTAATTGATCAAGTAGGAGCAGTGAGAGAACTGAAACAACAGGAGTGCATAATGCGCCAAAGCTAAGTAAAGGAAATCCAGAAGTAGAAAAGAGTCTACCTTGTTAAATGGGACTGACAGGCCAAGGAAAAAGAGCCAACGTTGAAGTGACTTTATTAAGATTCCTTTTATTTTAAGAATGATGCCCTCTTGGGTTGGATTAAAGAAAAAGGATGAAGGAGAGAAAACTTCAGCTGATATGGTCTTGTCTTGCAAGAATTTTTGATGTTTGATCCAAATGATGAAGGTGGTTCAACACTTTTTATAAAAAATACTGATATCAATACTTGCATTTCTATGAATTATTACAACAATAATTCACTTTATTACAGTTGGTTGACTGTAATGAGAGTAGTAAACCCTCCCCTCAGAGCACTGGTATTATAATACCAGTGTGCATTATATGTAAAGAGTGGATACCCTCATATCTAAATGTATGATTGTAGAAGGGTTTGTTAAACTTTAGGAACCACTGTTGATAAAATACGGACAATATTGGGCATTTTCTTGAGGGAGAGGAGAAAGAGAAAATGAGGGAAAAAGTAGAAGAAGAGAGAACAGTAGAAGAATAAGGAGAAAGGAGGAGAGAGAGGAACAGGGAAAGGAACGATGATAATATATATAAGCATCTATGTCGATGACCCAGGCTGGGTGAACACTCAATAATTGAGAGGAATTATTGTCATTACTATTTAGCCTTTGTTAATACTCTCCCTAATCAGTGGGATAGCAAATTAGGATTTCAGCTGCACCAAAGAGAACAATTTCTATTTCAGCTGCCTCAGCCTTGATATGCTTCTTGTTCTGAGCCAGACCCTAATGCCCTTTCCCATTTCAAAGCACCACGGGGGTTATAGCCAAGGGGATGGAACAGCTGTGTACCAAACCTTACACAGAAACCTATTGCGTTAATGTCATTTTCAACATAGTTTTCTTATGTGTAAATTAGCTTGCAGATTTTTAGTTTCCTACCACTAATTACTAGATTAGCTGAAGTTACCCTGCAGGGAAAACCACAGCCAGGAAGACAAACATGGCATTCTTATGTGACTGTTTATTTGCATAGTTCCCACAACTCTCAGTTTATAGAGGGAGAGAAAGAAAGAGATTCTTGTTATTCTAGTTAAATCTGTTAGGACATTTATAGTTATACACAAGAATATTAGGCAACAAATTAGCCCAAGGCTACAATTAATCATAATCCGGAGCCTACACAAGGGAATAAAGAACTAAACAAATCTTTTAACATTCAGCTCTCTTTTTAACCCATGCAAGCTGACAAGATCATTTCCCGGCTTGTGAAATAATGAATGAAAACTTATTAGTAAAGCTTTGGGAATAATGTTGTTATGCATCATCAGAGGCTGTGATGGATAATATTCCCAATATGATGGGATCAAGAAGCACTTTGGAGACATCCCTCTGACCATGGCTGGGAAAGATTATCTGGTTACGTTATCTTCTGGGCATGCCTGTGAGAAATGATCTAGTTTAGGTTATCTTCTAAGCACACCTGTGGGAGATGATCTGTTTAGATTATCTTCTGGACATGCTTGTGAGAGATCATTTTATTTAGGTTACATGAGGTGGCAAACCCATCTTAACTATGGGTAGCAATACTCATAGACTGGGGCCCTAAAGTTAATGAAGAGTACATGGCAAACTGGCATGAGATTCATTCCCCTTGGCTTCCTGACTAGGGGATATAACGTGAACACCTACTTCTACTTCTAGCTCCTGCACCATGACTCCCTCACCACGATAAAGTATATCCTTAGAACTGTGAGCAAATGGAAACTTTCATTTCTTTACTTGCTTTTGTTTTAGAATTTTGTTATAGCAGCAACACAAGTAACTGCAACAGATTCCTAGTAATTAACTTCAAATTCCAATTAACTGAATTTTTGCATGGAATGAATCTTTTTGCCAGGGAAATCCTGCATTTATAGAAAAACTACTTCAGGCATGATTAGATGTGAATGCCTATGGTATTTCCAACATACACATACAGTCTCTCTGTCTCTCTCTGTCTCTCTCTGTCTCTCTCTGTCTCTCTGTCTCTCTCTCTCTCTCTGTCTCTTTCTGTCTCTCTCTGCCTCTCTCTGTCTCTCCTTTTCCCTCTGAGTATGATCGCAATGGGTTAGATAAAAAATTTCCCTACACACTCACGTATTGCTGGTTTACTCCATCACTGGTATTATAGTTGAGTGGCACCTCAAACATGAGGCCGTGAGTTAGAAGCTGGATAAGCTAATAAAAGGTGGGCTCTTTTGGGGGAAGTAGTTCCTGGAGATATGATTCATAAGGCTTATCCATTTCCCAATCTATTGATTGCCATTTTGTTCTATTGATAGTGTCCTTTGCTTTACAGAAGCTTTGCAATTTTATGAGGTCCCATTTGTCAATTCTTGATCTTAGAGCATATATCATTGATGTTCTGTTAAGGAACTTCTCCCCTATGCCCAAGTATTTAAGGCTCTTCCCCACTTTCTCTTCTATTCAGTTTCAGTGTATCTGGTTTTATGTGGAAGTCTTTGATCCACTTGGACTTTAACTATGTATAAGGAGATAAGAATGGATTGATTTGCATTCTTCTACATTTACCAATTCTACATCTGATAGAGGGCTAATATCCAATATATACAAAGAACTCAAGAAATTAGGCTCCAAACAATCAAATAACCCTATTAAAAATGGGGTACAGAGCTAAACAAAAATTCTCAATTGAGGAAACTCAAATGGCTGAGAACCACCTAAAGAAATGTGTGACAACCTTAGTCATCCAGGAAATGCAAATCAAAACAACCCTGAGATTCTACCTCACACCAGTCAAAATGGCTAAGATCAAAAACTCAAGTGATAGCAGATGCTGGTGAGGATGTGGAGAAAGAGGAGCACTCCTCCATTGTTGGTGGGATTGCAAACTGATACAACCTCTCTGGAAATCAGTCTGGCGGTTCTTCAGAAAATTGGACATAATATTACCTGAGGATACAAAAGATGCTCCAACATATAACAATAACACATGTTCCACTATGTTCATAGCAGCCTTATTTATAATAGCCAGAAGCTGGAAAGAAACCAGATGTCCTTCAACAGAGGAATTGATACAAAAAATGTGGAGTATTACTCAGCTATTAAAAACAATGAATTTATGAAATTCTTAGGCAGACCCTCATAGAAGCAGGAGGAGGAGAGATAGGATAGGGGGAGCCCAGGAATGGGGGGTAATACAGAAAGGGGATAACATCTGTAATATAAATAAATAAAATATCCAATTAAAAAAATAAGGCTTATTCCTGGCCTTGCCACTACTGATGCCTGTTTCCTGGTTGCCAGACACATAGTAGCCTTTGTCTACCAAATCCTTCTCCAGGGAGATTTGTACTTTTGACACTGATTGAAAAAGCAATGAATCATCCAGCCAGAGACTAGAAGCCCCCAAACCAGTACTACTTTCACAGTAGCTTCTCAGCTGGGTATCATACTAGACACAGATTTACCATATTCTCCAGCAGTTAAACTTCTGCACACACAAAATTCTGTGCAGAATATTTCTTTTAAGATGAATTTCTTGGGTGTTTTGTTGCAATGTTGTAACATTATCCCAGTGTAAAAGGAAAGTACATTGAGCTAAGTAGTTGGATAATCCAAAGGTAAGACTGAGGATCATTGTGAAATAACGTCAAGTAATACAGCTTCTTCCCCATTCATTTTCTCAACAAACTGGCTTTGCCATTTCGGGAAGATCAAAAGCACAAGCTTTTGATAACATATTCATACATTTCCTTTCAGATGAAAAGGAGGGGGGAAAGCTCTTAGTGTTTAAAAGGAAAGAAAGGCCAGAAAGGAAACATTATTTTTAGATTTATTATTCTGAAGCCATGTTTTTAGCTTTTATTACTTTAAAAAGTGCTGTGCATCCATTCAAGGTGAATGGTGGATACTTCCTAGGCTTAAACCATTCAGGACTCACTGTGGTGCCTGAACTACTTTACTGCTACTGGGATAGAATGCCATGGCCACAACAACTCACAGTGGAAAGTGTTTCTTATGGCTTATAGTTCTGGAGGGTTATAGTCTAAAATGGTGGAACAGCAGAGCAGCAAGCAGAGGGAATGGCAGGTGCAACAAGAAGCTAAGATCTTACTTCTTAGTAAGTAAGAGAGTCAGTAAGTAAGTAGTAAGAGAGCTCACATCTTAACCCAGCAAAGAGACATAACCAAGCCTTATTGTTCAAAACCAGCTCCCAGTGACACCTAAATCTCCTCAAACAGCATGACCAACTTGGGACCAAGTCCTCAAACATCTGAGCCTAGGAAATGAGTTCTTTTTTATTGGATATTTTATTTATTTACATTTCAAATGTTATCTCCTTTCCCTATTTCCCCTCCAGAACTGCCTCTCCCTGCTTCTATGAGGGTGCTCCACAACCCACCCACCCACCCACCCACATCTACCTCCCTGCCCTAGCTTTCCCCTACACTGGGATATTGAGCCTTACCAGGACCAAGGGCCACTCCTCCCATTGATGCCCAACAAGGCTGTCTTCTGCTACCTATCCGGCTGGAGCCAGGGGTCCCTCCATGTGTACTCTTTGGTTGGTGGTTTACTTCCTGGGAGCTCTGGAGTGTCTGGTTGGTTGATATTGTTGGGGCTACAAACCCCCTCAGCTCCTTCAGTCATTTCTCTAACTTCTCCATTGGGGACCCTGTGCTCAGTCCAGGGGTTGGCTGAGAGCATCTGCCTCTGTATTTGTCAGGTTCTGGCAGAGCCTCTCAGGAGATTCAAACCACCAGAGTGTCCTAGAAACCACCAAAGCAATTGGTGATAAGACTAAACCTTAAATTCAAATTAAGCATTTCTGCATTGGACAAAAAAAGAGGGGAATGAATGCCAGACATTTTTCACTTTGAACCTAAAAATAATAATAATTTTAAAAAGGTGAGTCCAAATTCTACAACTACTGAAGCTTGTTAAGCTATTGCTAACACATAAAATATATAGTTGTGTTACTCACTGTTCTGTCCTATGACCAAATACCCAAGAATTGGCTTAAGGAAGAAAGGGTTTATTTTGTTCACTGTTTAAGAAGGTCATACATCAAGGCAAAGCATGGTGGCTCTAGTTGTGGCTTACAGGAACAAGAGACAGTTCATCACACTATGTCTATAATCCTGGAGCAGGAAGATGAAGACCAGGTTCTTTCCTGACCTCCTTCCTTTTCCCAGCCAAATGTATGTCTTTCTTTCTGTGTGAGTTTTCTTCCAGTCAAGTTGTCAACTGAGATTCACAGTTGTTGGGTCCAAAAGAAACTTTGAATAAATAGCCATCTGCTTGCGCCTAGTAGCATACCAAAGAACGTGCTGACCTCCAGGCTCCTTCAGTATCACAAGTACCTATCACTGTAACGCGCGCCCCCTAAATCCCTTTTCGCCCGCGAATAAGGACAGGAGGCGATAGTCGGGTTTACTGCCACGAGGAACTTTTTACTACTGCACACGATAAAGCGGAAAGACCCAAGAAACCGGAAGAGGGTCCCTTAAATACACCCTAGAGTGACGTATTCACTCCTGAATGGCTGTTCGCTCACTACCCAATATTACGCCTCAGGATAGGCCAGTGGCTTGGCGCTCTTTCTGCCTAGCAGCTGCGCAGAATGATTGTTTATTGCTGGGGAAACATGTGGCCAGCGCCATGTTGGAAAAACGCACGTGTGCAGCCACAGCGGCTCACTACATATCACAGAGTGCATGCCGACATCTTGGGTCATTTTATCCCTCCCCTTCCCCTAAACTTCTCCAGATCATGGACTTCCCTTCCCACTGCTTCTTATTCCCGTATTCCTGTTGTCTCAGCTAAGTGGTTTCTTGACCCCCACTCTTTTGGTTGTCTCTTTGTCTTTGTCCCTCATTCCCTACCCCTACCCCCACCCCAGGCCCCATCTACTAACCAGGTTAAGTCTACTGCTTTCTCTTCCTGCTCCAGACTCTACTAGATGCCTCAGGCTGTTCTCTCACCATATCTAGTCTAAAAACCTTCCACTTAACCATACCTTGTAGCTGTCACATTATCAGCTTATGCAACTGTGAGGTATTCTCTGACTTAAATCAATGACAAGCTCTTACTTGCTTAATTATTTTAGTTTTGAATTATTGATTTAGGGGCTGGAAAGATGGC
Source organism: Arvicanthis niloticus (assembly GCF_011762505.2). Taxonomy (NCBI): domain Eukaryota; kingdom Metazoa; phylum Chordata; class Mammalia; order Rodentia; family Muridae; genus Arvicanthis; species Arvicanthis niloticus. The sequence continues at coordinate 46,982,608 of NC_047671.1, forward strand.
ACTGCATTTAAGAGAACTGACTGCTCTTCCTGAGACCCCAGATTTGATTCCTCGCACCCAGAAGGCAGCTCACAACCACATACATGTAAATGCAGTCTCGCCAGTACTCTCCTATCCTCCGTGAGCACTTCATAAACTTTGTTTGTGTTGCACAGACAAACACGCAGGATGAACATCTATACACATAAAAAATTAAGGTTATAAAACAATAAATATAGCTTCAAATTATTAATTCATATACAATAAAACGTTCCTTTAGGTTAGGTACATTTACATGCACATAAACAACAATCAAAGAAATTATTTTACTGTGAGCACTTACCTCTGGTGGGCATTATTTTGAGAAGCCCTCTTTTATGACCATAGTCATATAATTAGAGCTGTATGGTACATAGAATTTGCAGACCATTTATTTTTTAATTCAACAAATGCATGTATCTTTTATCCATGTTGTTCCTTGTATCGATACCTGAATTTCTTTTTACCACTTTTATTTTTATTAACATTTTGGAGAAGGAATTTCATTATAAGTTGAGAAATATATATATATATATATATCCCTGTATTTGTAAGATACTGATCTAGAGTTTTCTTGCAATGTCTCTATTTGGTCTGGATATCAAAGTAATACTAGCCTCTTCAAAAATTAAGTTGAGAAAGTAGTCCTTTTTATATAGTGCCCAAAAGAATGTGTAGAGTCAATGTTATTTCTTCCTTATACTTTTGACAGAATTTAGGAAAACATAAAGAATTTATTGGGAAAGCAATGGCACAGTAAAAACAAACAACTAAACAAAAACCTGGACCTGTAGAACTGTATAGTTCTTCCTGGAGTTGTTTATTTCTGTTATGTGAATTTTTGTAGCATTTTTAATTAAGAATTCTACATAGAAGTAAGCCCATTCTGCATTTATCCCTGTCCCTACCATCAGTAAAGATGTTAGTTGACTTTCAAAAACTGATCCCAGGGGCTGAGGAGGCAACTCAGAAGATGAAACACTTGCCACAGTAATATGAAGACCAGAATTTTGATCTCAAGTATCTTTATAAAAAGCAAGGGGTAGGGGCACTGTGAGAGTCTACAATCCCAACACCTTAAAAGCAGAAAGTAGGCATCCAGTGCAAGCTGGTTAGCTACATGATTAGATTCATGAGTATCAGGTTCGGTGAGAAGTTCTGCCTCTATATACGAGGTGTAAAATGTTGGTGTAAGACACCCAACATAAGCCTAAGGCCTCCACCAGATCATTCAAATCCACCCACACACATGGGTAACTATGCATGCACACATGCAAACACATAAAACACAGCCAAAACTGATTGCAGGTTGCTCAGGTTATGAGAAATCCCTTCATTGGGAAAGAGTGTTTGTGTGTTTTAGGAAGATTATTTATTTCAGCTAACCTGTCATATAGAGATGTAAGACATTTCCTTATTAGCCTTCTAACATATAGAAAATGTGCAGGGATGTAAGTCATGAAATGTCTGTTAATGATATTTTATTTAATTGATTCCTTTTTTTCTGATCAGGAAAACCAGAGTATTATGGAAGAGCCATCTCATTCTCAAAAATGGTTTTAAAATGTGGATTTTATAGGTCTTTTACACAATACATTTTTGTTTAACTTAATAATTTGAGATAAGATCTCAATGGCAGCCATGTTTGCCTTCATTTTGACAACTTCCAGAGCCAATATCTAAAACCTAAGATTGCAAGCATGAAACATCAAAACTAACCCCCCTCTCTGTCTGTCTTTGGTTTTTAACTATATGCATATGTACATCTGTATAATTGGGTGTGTACATTTGTGTGCAGGGGCCTCTAAGACTAGAAAAAGGTTTTGAGTTTCCTTACAGGTAGAATTATAGGTAATGGTAACCTGGCAACATGAGGACCAAACTCAACTCTTTTTCAAGAGCAATACATATCAGAAAATCATTAGTACATTAGTGTGTGTGTGTGTGTGTACCATATATAATTAATTAATAATATATTAATATCAATATATTAATAATATAAATTAATAATATGTTGGTTATTAATATTAAATATATGAATCTATATAAATATATATGTACATGCACATATTTCTATGTATGATATTTGAGTGAGAATATCACTATAGACTCATATATTTGAGTACTCAGTTCCTGGTTGATGGAATTGCTAGAGAAAGATTAGGTAGTGGTGACGTCTTGGAGGGTATACTTCACTGGGTTGGTATCTTCAATTATATCATGTGATTCCCAGGGTTCTCTATCTCATGGTTGTGGATCAAGATGTGTACTCTTTGCCATCATGGACACTGATCCTTTGACACCATAGTAAAATTAAATGTTATATTTTACAGATAACCTTGAGTATAGTGTTTATCATAGAAATAGAAAAATAACTTAGAAAATATATAACAACAACTAAATTTTTAAAAAAACCACAAATTTGCAAGAGAGCAAAAGGCAGTACATGGTAGTATATGGAAGGAGCAAAGGAAAATAGAAAATGATGTAATTGCATCATAAACCCAAATAAATAAATTAGTAAAATAAGAGAGTAGTACATGGTCTTAAGCTCTGTACTCTCTCCAGCCTGGCTCCTTTGCTTTTCACCTCTGGGTGATGTAATTGAAGGAATTTGAGTTGATTTTTTGATTTTAAAGATTATGAATGTATAGCATGCATGTTTGTATCTGCAGAAGTTTAATTGCCAAAGCATGTGGTAACCTGTTTATAATCTGCTACTATGACACCAGTGAACTGTTCTCTAGATGACTGATGCTGTTTTAAATTTTCACCAGCAGTGGGGACAGTTTTCGGTCAGTATAGTTCTCAGTGAAGACATGTCATTATTGTGGTTCAGGCAATTCATTCTTACATAGGAATAAGCCATGTCATTGGTTTGAATTTCCACAGGGACTAACAATACTAGACATTACCACGTGATCACTTGCAGTACTTACTGTTGTCATCGTGGCTGTGCTTGCTGCTGCTGCTGAAGTGTCAAGCTCTTTGTTTTTTGTTTGTTTTTTTTTTAGATATTTTATATACACTTCAGATGCCATCCCCTTTCCCCATTCCCCCTGCGTAGAAAACCCCTATCCCATGCCCCCTTTTCTTTTTTGCATTTATACATTTTTTTTTAAAAAAAAATTGTTAATCATAGGCTTTATAAGTTTGGAATTGTTCAATCAGAGGTGTAACCCACTGACCAACCTAGATATAACAACTATCTTTGACTGGTGGAGATACATGAACATCTGCCTCCCTGTCTCCCCCCTCTTTCTCTCTTTCATCACCTAGCTTCTCCTCTCCTTCTTCTTCTCTTCTTACTCCTTTTCTTCCTCTCAGTACTCCTCCCACCTTAGCTCCTCCTACATATCACCCTTCCTGTTAAAATGAAACTTTTCTCTCAAAATATAATTAGAGCATAATTATGCTAATTTGTACCCGTGAGGTACAAGATAGTCCTAATACTCAGTCCATCCTTCAGAAATCCTTAGAATTGATATGACAAACATTTCAGTATTAATGTTCATTTTCATTAGAGACCTGTCTGCTCCTGAAAGCTTCCTATATTGAATTCTAAGAAAAAATCGAGCATCCTTGGAGTTACTCCAGTTGTGATGAGACAGCCACTAGGCAAGAATTGCCACTTTCCTTCTACAGACAAATTACTGTCCAGAAAAGGACACACTTGCAGAATAGACGACTGATTATATCTGCCTAGACAGAGTAATCAGCCCTTAATAATTCTGCAGCACTAAGGTTTGTCAGATGATCCTGGGCCAGAAGACAGAAGAACAGATGCTCCAAAGTTTTGAAGTAAGGCGAGTGTCCAGGTGTTCAGAGGTCTCTATAAATTGGCTAAGTTTTAGAAGCTATGCTTTGTGCTTCCCACAATTATAGTTAACTCAGTCATTCTGGATTTCTGACAGGGTTGAAAACTTATAGCTATTTACCTTGAGAGAAAAGATTTGAGTGGATGGTCGTCAGCTGACATTCATCCTAAAGCCAGGTTCAGAACTAAATGTTTTAGTTAGGATAGATGACAGAGGTGCTGGTTAGTCAACAAAAGCTCTTTGTTTTTTAATTGGGTGGTTTTTTTCTCCCTTTTGTTGGATTCCAATGGTCTATATTGTATAGAGCTTGGATTCAAGTCTTCAGTTAAATATATAATTTACAGATATTCCTTACAGTCTGTAAGGCACTTCTCCATTTTGTAAATAACATCTTTTGCAGATAAAAAATTTATATGTAATTAAATCCAGCCCATCATTTCCTTTGTATTAATAGATCACAATTTTTCCCTATATATAAGAACTCTTCTCATAACCCTAATCAATGAAGATTTTTTTCATTAATGTGGGTTTTTTTATGTTTTACATTTAGGTTTCTAATACTTTTTCTAAAAAAAACAAATGAATAAATTGTTAAATTTCAAATGAAAATAAACCATCTTAAAGTACTCTCTTCTGTGGAATTTATTAATTCAAAATATTGTGCCAATGTCCTTTAGATCTAGTTCCAAAATGTCATCAACTCTGCAAACAAAAACTCCTTTTCCGTTAAGTAGATGCTCCTAATAACCCTCTCCCTGTTACCACTACAGAGTATTTGGATTATGAATATATAAATATTTTTGATATTTCATGTAAATAACAATAATCAAGATGTCACCCTTTTGTCTCTGACTTCTTTCAATTAGCAGAATGTGTCTGTAACTAATCCACATTACAGTATTTTATTTCCTTATATGGTTGAGTACTTATATAACATTTATATGTCATTATTTGTTAATTCATCCTTTGTAAGACATTTGTACTGTTCTGAGCCTCTAATTATAGCAAGTGTTGCTACTAAGGATAGGCACACAAATGCACTTGTTTCAATAGATATTTCTAAAACTTTTTAGGAGTATATTTCTTGGAGTGGAATCACTGAGTCATATAGTAATTATATTCTAATGTTTTGAGGGAAATGTCAAACAGTTTTACACATTGTCTCTGTCCTTCTGTCACCACTGCTGACTCAAAGGTGCTCTGCTTGGCTTTCCATGCCAAAACTTGCTATTTCTTTTTCAGATGCTCTGCTGATAAGAAGTGACAGCTCACCGTGAATTTCCATACCTCCCTGATGACTAATAGGTTAAGAATCTGTTCTCCTTTTCATGTGTCATCTGTATGTCTTCTCTGGAAAAATGTCTATTGAAATCTATTGGAAATTTAAAGTGGGGAGTTTGAATTTTTGTTATCACATCATGGAGTGCCTTTACTTTTCTTAAAAGAGGCTAGTTCTCCCTTTATTATTGAGTCATTAATTTTTCATGTTGTCTTATGATTATTAGACAAGTTACACAGCAAAATTTTAATTGTGTATATTACCTTGGCATTGCTTGGTAATTCTTTATTGTAGAATATTTTTTGATGTTATCAAGCATATATATATATATATATATATATATATATATATATATATATATAATGTTGATATAGTGTCTAAAAATCTATCAATCAGTCTGTGGTAAATGAAATTTTTCCCTGTGCTTTTTCTATGACTCATGATTTGGGGGCTTTAATATTAAGCAACAGGTATTTTTAATTAATTTTTTGTGTGATTTGAAGTGGGCATCCAAATTCATCTACTGCATTTGTGTATCTATCCCTCCCAACATTATTTGTTGAAGAGATCATTTTCCCCTTGGAATTATTTCAGCTTCCTTGTCAAAAATCAACTGGTCATAGATGTAGCGATTTTCTTTTGGGCTTTCAACTGAGTTTCATTAGGATATGTGTCTGTGCTTGTGTTAACTGACATATACAATAGATTGTTGCAGCCTCATAGTACTTTCTTTTTAATGAACATTCAGAATACTTGTCATCACACCAACATCTTACTCATAGCCAATTGTTTACACTCCCATTTTCTGTCATTATTTTTTTTCTCAATTTTATCAATGGCTTATTGATTTCCTTGGAGATGTTCGGCTGTCATCAATGGGGGAAACAGGCAACAAGTAGAAGACTATGTCACTTGACCCCAGAAAAGATCGCCAACCTTAAATTTTAGTTATATTATGAAATAAGTGTAACTTTTTAGTGATCCTTTAGGAAACTGAGTCAGGTTAAAGGATGAACATAGGCACCACAGTTTGTTAAATTCTGCAAAGAATTCCAGTACAAGATAATAACAAGTTTTCTCTTGTCCCAGAAATCATGTGAGTGTGTGTGTGTGTATGTGTATATGTGCATGTGCGTGTGTGTGTGCGTGTGTGTGTGTACATGTATGCACTACTTGTGCATATTTGATAATGCCAAATATTAGGAAACTTCCTCCTTTTGAGTACAATGCTGATCATGAATAATTTTATTAAATCAACCAAGTAGAATGTTACTTAAGAAATCGTCTACCTAGTTTCTGTTTTCTGGATAACTGACTTCATCTCTACCTTTGTAAGTGGTTAAAAATTTACTAGGACAAGATAGCATAGAACAAACAATGGTGTGTAAAAAACAGATGTTAGTAACATTTGCTTTGATTGATGTCAGTAATTGAAATTTGAAACACTTTGACATATTTTGTGTGTTTCACAGTTCCATCTTGCAACACTCATCCCCTGAACAGAAATAATCCTGGAAGACCTGTGTGAGGTCTATACCCTTTCTTTCTTATAGTTATCACTTAACCTCATATACAACAATTTCATCAATAGTCACTCTTGGCTGGACTGTGACCTTAATTAGAACAACAATGGTTTTAATAGCTCAATTATTTCTCTCATATGAATATTTCCTAGTAGAGCAGTTTTGATAATATATATTGAGTGAAAGCCATCTCTTCAGAGCATGACGTGTTTCAGTATGTTGAGAGTCTGAATCATGAATCCTTCCTATCTGAGCTTGTAATATGTCCTGAAAAAAGTCAATGTCTGAACATGAAACCACTACAACATTAGAAAGTCAAATCATTTCTATAAATGAAATGTAATGAGACATACAATTAGACAAGTAAACAGACTGGACAGGTATAGTCATTGTTCAAATAAAAACAGACAGAGTAGTAGTCAATTTGTTTCAATTAGACTAGGATATAGTAAGTTAGGAACAAGATTCTGTATCCTGGGAGAAAAGTGCTGAGCACAGGTCTAGACATGCATCAGACAGAGGATGCTGACTGTAATGAGTGTGAACAGAGAACCTGGAAGTCAAAAACAAGGAGGCCAATGGTTTTTTTCCAGGAGCTGGAAAGGAATTGTGGCAAAAACAGATGAATTTACTAATAGTTAATGAATGTTCAGTGAGAATTTGGAAGAGAGTAAATTTTTTATAGGTGGCATGCACAATCACTGTTCTTTCTCAGACATAAATCCAGATATCTGCTTACCTGAATTCAATCTCTAACCTCTTTTCTTTTTTCTATACATACCTAGCCCTAATCTTGATAAAGAATAAATGTCTCATTAATTTCAGGGATTAATATTGCACCAATTTTGCCTGTTTTGTTGCTTAAATAATGAATGAAGCAGAGCTATAGTGAGAAGCTCGTCTCTGTACCTTTTACAACCTTGACACATATGCATATGTGTGTCTCTGTGTATGTGTATTTAGATATGCATATTTTCCTATTACAAAAGAGATCATCTTTGCATTAAACTTTTTCTAGGAACATTTTAATGCTGACAATCTTTTTTAAAACTTAATCTGATTTATCATCATCATTTATCATTGATTTATCATTTATCATTGTGTGTATACCCATGCATGCAATCATGCATGGAAGCTAGACAACATCTTCAGGATTCAGTTCTCTTTCTTTCACACTGTTGTCTGTGGATTGAACAGACTGCCAAGCTTACAAGGCAAGTGCTTTTCCCCACAAATCATCTCATCGGCCCCTGTTCTATGATGTTTATAAAATATGATCTTTGTTTAAAAAATATCCTTCAAATATTATATGTGTATGTGTACTGATTTTTAGACATAAGTTATGCTATGCATCTGAAATAGAGTCCATTAAAATCCTTCTCCCTTTAATCATTTATATCTAATCAGTAAAATTTTATATTTTGCCATGCCTCACAGGAGAAAACAATATTATGATAAGTCATATCTTCAAAACATATACAGTTTTTATTACTGTTAGAAATTTGAAAATCACAAGAGATTCTCATTCTTACCCTAATAATCTAAATGAACCCAGTAAGCTATGAAATCAGTTTTTAAATGCTCGCCAGAGTGCTCATGATGTAAATCAATCTAAATAAATCAAATTCTAAGACCTATGTGAAAGAGGAGAGGCTATGGAAGTGTTTTAAGATATCAAAAGGAATAAGATATATAAATATTTACATCAGAAACGAAAATATTTCACACAGTGGGCTTAATAACAGTTAAGATAAAGCAGAAAAAAATTGAAGATTGGTCAATAGAAAGTATCCCTGAAGAAACATGCAAAATTTAATGGAAGAAGGAAATAAAAATCACATATCCATGGGATAAAATTATTTAAACTAACTGAATGTGTACATTTAAAGTGCCAGAAGACACAACAAAGAGACATGCAAATATGGATATTCAAAATGGCCAACAGCTTTCTAAACTGAATGTGTCTCATAAGATAGCAAGTGCATTTCAATATTTTAAAATCAATCAGTATAATTTACTTCAGTAAAGAATGAGAAAATAAAAGCACACAATGTTCTCATCATGTATAGAAAGACCATCTGACAACATTTAGCTCCTAATAGGCCTTATTCTCAAAGTAGGACTCAAAAGCAACTTAGTCATAAGATGATAAGAGATGTCTTTAAAAACTGTAAAGTTCTTCATCAGGCTTAATAGTAAAACATTGAATATGTTTCCTCTTGGGTCAGAATTAAAGCAAGAATGTAAGTCATAAACAGTATTCTATGGACGGTCTAATTCCCTTATGAAGTCTTCTCTTAAGAATGAAGTGAAAATATTGTCTTATTTGATAATGACCATACTATAGATTAAAAAAGAAATTTTATCTACAAGAAGACTTTAACCAACACATGACTTCAAGAAAGATGTAAACTAGGTGGTTAATTTGCAACAACTACCTGTCCCTGCATATGAGCAAGAAATAACTTCAAATTTTAATTAAAAATGTACCACTTATAACAAACTACAAAACATTAAAAACCTAATTGAAGAAATGTAGCAAATTTACAAGACACTTGAACATCATTTAAAACGTATTTAAATAGCACCGAAATGAAGAGAAACAACCTTAAAATATTGACGCGTGGCCAGGCATGGTGGAGCTCACCTTCAATGCTAGCACTCACGAGGCAGAAGCTGGGGGATCTCCAAGAGTTTGAGATCATCCAGGTCTAAACAGTGAATTCCAGGACAGCCAGAACTACACAGTGACACCCTGTCTTAAAATCAACAACGAGAACAACAGCAAAAGGATATTGATAACTGAGTATTTTTATATGCTTGGTATCATCTCCCTAAGTATGATTATATATTCCTATGAAAAATTTCACAACTTGATCCTAAAGTCTTTATGAAAATACAAGAGGTAAAACATTTTTCTAAAAAAAAAAAAAAAAAAAAAATGAAAACAGGCAATAAATGAGAAACTTACATTACATGATTTTATAACTTAATACCTAAGTATAAAGATAAAGTAATTCTACAATAGCCTAAAAATACAGACTGATCTAATTTGGGACAGAGTTTAAATATCAAATGGCACTATGTACTCAATATGTTTCCCTCGGTAAAAAGTCAATGTCTTTTTGCTTTATTGGGGAGAAAACTAATAACAAATTTTAAAAGTTTGCAAAGGCAGTTGAAGTAATTTATATTTACTCTTTTCTTTCCAATTTTAATATAACTACCATCATAATATGTTTGTCAAAAAATTAGGCATGTTCCTAAATGAACTCTGTAAATATAGGCCTATCTGAATTCCAATAGGTTTTACACAACTTTTAGTAATGTTTTTACATTCTCTTAGGATCTAATGTAGGATGTCCAACTATTTGCTCAGCATACATCCCCACTGTCCTCTGATTTATGGAGTTTATCTTTGTTTCTGATGACTCTGATATTTCTGAGTCCTAACCAGGAATTCTCTGCGATAGTCCACAATTTAAATTTGTCTGTTATGTAAGGGCAGCAGTGTCTCAGAAGGAAATAGGAAGAAAACCTCTTCTCTTGTCACATCATATCTGGGGTGCTTACTCTTCATGCAACCTGGATTAACCCTAATCACTTTGGTCAAGGAAGATTTGTCTGGTTTCTCTGGCCCATGGCTTCATTCAGTAAAAGTCAATCACTGAAACAGCCTATAGTCAAGTATGTGGGAAGATAAACTTTGCTATCAGGAAGGAGGGAAGAATAGCAATATTAATCATTATGCATTATGCAATTCTTCCATATAAATATATTTACTCAGCTAACTATTTTAAGTTTTTATTTTGTATTAAAACCAAGTACTGAATGATGGCATGAATATATATATATATATATATATATATATATATATATATATATATCACCTTTTCATGAGCATTTAAAAAATTACTTCCAGACCTATAAGATACTTCAGGCTCATGTTATTTTCTATTCCTTAACAGTAGGATAAACAATTTATGCCACCTAAATGAAGAGATACAATTTTTAATACATTGTTGAGTGGCCAGGCCTGGTGAATCTTACCTCTAATACTACTACTCAGGAGGCAGAAGCTGGGGATCTCTACGAGTTTGAGCCCATCCTGGTCTACAAACCAAGTTTCAGGACAGCCAGAACTACACAGTGACACTCTGTCTTAAAATCTTCAACAACAGCAATCATCAAAAGTCCAGATACATTTTATCAGACTATTTTATCAGACTACGTAGGAACTAGGATTTGAGCACTAGACCTACTCGTTGCTACCCAGATGTCATTGCTGCATAGTTCTCATGGTGGGCTGAGCTCCAGAATTTCTATATATTTATATAAGTATACTAACACATGTATACACATAGATCTACAATTATTTCTGGGTCTCTCCATCTGTATTTATGTTAAACTAAACATATGTTAATGCAAATGTCTCCAACTCTAATCCAGGACTACATAATTTACTCTGATTTACCTATCTATAATGTTCTGAGACAATAAACCTATGTCTCACCATCATTCAGGTCCACTTAAGTGTGTCTTTGACCCTAGTAAAAAATAAAGCATTTTCAATATTGATAATCTATATGTCTACAAGAAATAGCTTTGCTAATGAGACTGCAGTGCTTGTACTCATTTTATTTTCTTTATAACTTTATACTTTATAATTAAAAGTTTGTTCCTTACTAAGATACTTAAGTACTATTTCTTGCCTCTTTTGATGAATATATTTCATTACTGTGTGGTAGAAATAGATACCCTTGTCATAGTCTATATTTTATAATGGGATATTCCCAAGATCTTTGTTGATTTTCCAAGTTAGTTAGCATTTCTACAAGTTCATTCTCTGTTATGCAAAGTTCTAGGGATCTTTTCAAATTCATAGAATCCTATATTAACTATTCCAGGACCACACAGAATGGATACATCACCTTAAACACCCAATGCTATTTTCTGTATAGTCAACCATTTTCTTTTTCTACAACCCTTGGAAATTTCTTGTCTGTGTTTTATTCTAAAGTATTACACTTTACAGAATGCTAGATAAATGGAACTATAGGAGTGCATTTCTTGGGCTGAAATTATTTCACTTAGCATTGAAAATTCACGAGTTGAATATTTCATTTTTTCTATTGCTCATCAATATTAAATGTATTTGCATTTACCCACTGAAACACATTTTGATCACCTTTATACTGAAAAATTGTGAATAAAGCTTCTATAAACATATATACGTTTTTGCATGAATTTTAATTAAATGATTACAGAGGAAGGTGATGTTTGGGTTATATGACAAATCTGCTTACATTTTCCTTTTTCTTTTGAGATTATAATATAATTTTATCATTTCCCCTTCTTCCTTGCAAACCCTTCAACATGATCTTCTTTGCTGTCTTTCAAATTTATGACCTATTTTATCATAAATTTTTATGTGGACATATGTATACATATAGACATATATATTCTTAATTATAGATACTGTAAAGTATCTTCCAGAACAATCATATTGTTTCTATTCTGAGTAGCACCAAATCAGTGTTCCTTTCATTTCTGAATCCTTGACAGCTTTGGGTACCATTACTTTTTAAATATGTTCTCACCCAGTGTAAGCATCTTTTTATAGGCAACATGAATAAATGTGAGTCAGAGAATTTCTGACTCTGAAAAAAATTAAAGATGTTTTGACCAGGTCTAGTCAAAACTGCCAATCTAAATTAGTTCTGGAGGTTTGCTTTATAAATATTTTATGAAATTATATCTTATGAAGAAGAAGTAAGACAAGGAAATGGTTAATCATGTGTGATAACCATCCTCATATATCCTCATTGGACATATATTTGGAAACTCATAGAATTCCATGACTGTTTCTGTCATTAGTGAGAGCCCTGTGAGCAATTAGCTGTTGGCTGTAAACAGAACACTGGGCACCAGAATTCAAGTACATTTCGTTTCTAAGATTTGTGTTAATTTTGTGCTATCTAATGGCAATTCATCACAAAGACTATTGCTGTAGACAGAACAATAGTCTCTCAAATGTTCAGGTCCTACTCTCCAGAGTATTAGAACACAAATTCTGAAGTATACATAGCAAGGGAAAGAATGCTACAGCAGAAGGAATAGAAAGCAGTTATACTTCAAATGTTTGTGTGGTTCCAGGGTAATCATAATATGAACAAGCCAGAAAAGTCAAAGCAGAGAAATTGGGTGAAACAGACTTGACAGCCCACTCCTGGCTTTAAAGATGAAAAGGCTAGGAACCAAGGAATGTGGTAGCTCTCAGATGCCAGGAAAGGCAGACAGAAAGACAATCTTACAAGCACCATGCAGGAATGTAGCCCTGTCAGCTCCTCAGGCTTTAGTTAAATGAGACAGACATTAGAGTTCTAACTTACAGAATTCTTAAGATAAATCTGTATTATTTTACATCACCCACCTTGTGTAATTTAACATAGATGATTTACTGACGGATCTAAATGCCAAAAATGAAGTGGTCGAAGATTACAGTGTAAACTCTTTACCATGAAAACAAATTATTTAAACATTTAACATTCTTAATGTTTGTAGGCAGGTTTGATGGCTTCTGGACAATTGATTCCCTCCTAAGAAGATTATAAAGACTTAAATTTAAAATGGATTTGTAACACTCCACACTAATTCACAAGTAATTAGTGAAGTTTCTTGTAACAAAATAAATTAGTCTGTCAATGTCTGCAATAAAAGTCAAATGCAGCTTGATGTTCATTAGTAACATAGGCATAGCCCTCGGTCCTCCAGTGTGGGTCTCCCTGCTCTGACGACAGCAGCAGTGGGAACAGAGATGCAGAACCAGGGATTCAGAAGCCCTGAGAGTACATAGGTGAGTGACCACACTGTTTGTCAATAGACAGATCAACTTTTCTTTCCTTTTTCTTTTTATCGGATATTTTATTTACATTTCAGATGTAATTCCCTTTCCTCATTTCCCCCACCCACCCAGGAACCCCCATCCCATCTCACCTCCTCCTGCTTCTATGAGGGTACATCCACTCACCCTCCCACTCCCACCTCCACCTCTCCAACCACAATTTTCCCCACACTGGGGAGTCCAGCCATTACTGGACCAAGGACTTCCTCATCCACCTATGTCTAAAACTGTCATCCTCCCTTACATATACAGCTGGAGCCATGGGTCCCTCCCAATGTGCTCCCAGGCTGGTGGTTTAGACCCTGGGAGCTCTAGTTGGTTGGTATTGTTGCTCTCCTCATGGGACCACAAACCCTTTCAGCACTTCAGTCTTCTCTCTCACTCCTCCATTGGGAACCCCATGATCAGTTCAATGGTTAACTGTGAGCATCCACCTCTGTATATTGCAGGCTCTGGCAGACATCTAAGGAGACAGCTGTATCAGGCTCCTGTCAGCATGCACTTCCTGGCACTCACAGCAGCATCTACCTTTGGTGACTGCACAAGGGATGGATACCCAGATGGAGCAGTCTCTGGAGGCCCTTCCTTCAGTTTCTGTCCCATGCTTTGTCTCCATATTTGCTCCCATGAGTATTTTGTTACTCCTTCTAAGAAGGGCCAAAGCACCCACACTTGGTCTTCCTTGTTCATGAGCTTCATGTGGTCTGTGAGTTGTAGCTTGGGTATTTCAAGCTTTTGAGCTAATATCCAATTATCAGTGAGTGCATACCATGTGTGTTCTTTTCTGATTGGATTACCTAACTCAGGATGATATTTTCTAGTTCTGCCCATTTGCCTAAGTATTTCATGAATTCATTGTTTTTAATAGCTGAGTAGTACTCTGTTGTGTAAATGTACCAAATTTTCTGTATCCATTCCTCTGTTGAAGGACATCTGGGTTCTTTCCAGCTTCTGGCTATTAATATAGTAAAAAATGGCCACCTTGCCAAAAGCAATCTACAGATTCAATGCAATCCTCATCAAAATTCAAAATCAATTCTTCATAGAGATAGAAAGAGCAATTTGCAAATTCATTTAAAATAACAACAACAAAAAAAAAAAAAAAACCAGGATAGCGAGAACTACTCTCAACAATAAAAGAATGTCTAAGGGAATCACCATCCCTGACCTCAAACTGTACTACAAAGCAATAGTGATTAAAAAACAAAAAACAAAACAAAACAAAACTGCATGGTATTGGTATAGAGACAGGCAGGAAGATAAATGGAATAGAATTGAAGATCCAGAAATGAACCCACACACCTATGGTCACTTGATCTTTGACAAAGGAGCTAAAAATGTCCAGTGGAAAAGGGGCAGCATTTTGAACAAATGGTGCTGGTTCTACTTGAGGTCAGCATGTAGAAGAATGCAAATTGATTCATTCTTATCTCCTTGTACAAAGCTCAAGTCCAAGTGGATAAAGAACCTTCACATAAAACCAGATACACTGAAACTAATAGAAGAGAAGGTGGGGAAGACCCTCGAATACCTAGGCACAGGTGTTCCTTAACAGAACACCAATGGCTTATACCCTAAGATCAAGAATTGACAAATGGGACCTCACAAAATTGCAAAGCTTCTGTAAGACAAAGGACACTGTCAGTAGGACAAAACAGCAACCAACAGATTGGGAAAAGATCATTACCAATCCTACATCTGATAGAGGGCTAATATCCAATATATACAAAGAACTCAAGAAATTAGACTCCAGACAATCAAATAACCATATTAAAATGGGGTGCAGAGCTAAACAAAAATTCTCAACTGAGGAAACTCGAATGGCCGAGAAGCACCTTAAGAAATGCTCAACATCCTTAGTCATCAGGGAAGTGCAAATCAAAACAACCCTGAGATACAACCTCACACCAGTCAGAATGGCTAAGATCAAAATCTCAGGTGATAGTAGATGCTGGCAAGGATGCGGAGAAAGAGGAACACTCCTTCATTGTTGGTGGGATTGCAAGCTGGTACAACCACTCTGGAAGTCAGTCTGGCGGTTCCTCAGAAAATTGTACATAGTATTACCTGAGGATCCAGCTATATCACTCCTGGGCATATACCCAGAAGATGCTCCAACATATAACAAGGACATATGCTCCACTATGTTCATAGCAGCCTTATTTATAATAGCCAGAAGCTGAAAAGAACCAAGATGTCCCTCAACAGAGGAATGGATACAAAAAATGTGGTATATTTACACAATGGAGTATT